>NC_039519.1:5724730-6924730 GCF_003672135.1 Ooceraea biroi
ATCTCGCAACGAGTGGTCCGTCAGTCTCGACTGTTAGATAATTAGAGAGGGCTACGGGGACACTGAAGCCATCGCGGAAGAGTGCAGCATCACGATCGTTGAATCGATGATCCAACCGTCTCTCGGGTAAGTGGATGAATGAAGACGATTTGTGCGAGGGAAAATTCGACGGTCTCATTGAGCGTCCAGGGAGAGGCGACCAGCACACATGACGAGTGCACATCCAACGCATGCGATGCACGCGGGGCGAGTAGCGTCGCGACGCCGCGTGCCGACTGAAGCCGTCGTCGTCCGCTCTCGTTCCGCGGCGACGACCGAGGGAGAGTACGCGGGTGCGCCTGCCAACGCTCGGGCCGCCGCCGTCGCTCCCTCCGCGACTTCGTTCAACTCGCCCCTCCGACGCGGCGCCGACGGCTCGCCAGAGGACGCGAATTTCGTATCCACGTGGTGGTGATGCGCAAACGTCGGCTGACGGCGACGCCGGGCGTTGTCGAAGCGGGAAAACATCCCGCGCTGCGTTCCCGTCGAGGAGACGCGATGCAACGTTCCGCGATCGATCCGTCTCTCCCCTTGGCGTGTGCATCGCGCACCGGTGGTGCGAGCGGGATGGACGCAAATGCTCCGGACAATACGCGCGACAAGGGTGGACGCGGGGGTGGCAACTGGCCGATGGGATGGGTCGCGACGAAGAGATGGAAAAGGGGAAAGAACGAGCGCGGCCGCTCGTAAATTTCGGGCTCAGGGTTCACGGGCTAGTCAAGGTCGCGCGGCTCTTCCCGACGTTCGTAATTGCAGCGAGAGAGACGTGAAATTCGCATTGCGAGCGAGTACACACGGGGTGAGATAGGAATCGAATTATACGCTGCGCCGCGTGCATCTTCGCTCCCACGAGTAACATAACGAAAGGATGTTGACTCGATTCCTGCCAAGACGCAATCTCGCGCATCTAATCCTCTGTTGTGCCTACAAACATTATCTTGAGAAACAACCAGATTGAGAGCAGAATAAGGAAAACGGTGAACAAATTCTACACGCAATATACTTGTGCATAAAAGCGGATAAAACAATAAATATTCTGCGATATTGTACAAGAGATAAAACACTGTAAATCTGTTTGAATAAGATTTGTGCATCCTTGCTGCCCATAGGTTGCGTGGACGTCTAACTGCAGACTTTATGCAGCTTGCATATGGAATATACATGTATGTGCGCGCGAGATTTTCTCTTTCCTGTTGCTTTTTTGCTTCTCTAGTCTGACGTAAAACTCAATCTTGAAGAGTAAGAGTTTTGCAGTGCAAAGAACACATTATTTCAATCACGAAATGAGTGAAAAAAGTAGACAAAATACGTGATGCATTTCCGAGTTTAAAAGCTAGTCGAGGTCACGGCACGATTGTTCAGATACCCTGAAGGTAGGAGTTTGCAGGATGCAATTGAATGAGAGTAATATGTCGTAACATGGAAGCTGGACTTGCGTAAAGTTTTGTCGTATCCGTAACAAGCTCTCTGTGGCACATCATGGTCTTCTCGGCATACAGCTTTCGATCGGCGAGCACAAAGTTACGTGACAGGACGTTGATATATTTTATCGACTATTCAATAACGCATAAGTGAATGAGGACAATTCATGACATTCTCGATTGTGTATTTTAATTGTATATCCATATACAGGGTGTCCCGGTTTTAACCGACAAACTGCGGGAGCATATTCTACTAGTGGAAATAAGAAAAAATTCTTATATCGAGTTTGCTTAGAAATGCTTTATTGCAAAGTTATAAACCAATATTGAAAAGAAATATGAGATAAGTAACAACGGATTTTTTCACAAAAATAAAAATTATCTACGCAATGATTTAGTGACGCATTTCAAAATGTTGTCCTTACGCATCGATACAAGCTAGACATCGACGTAGTACAGAATTTGTTACGGTACGACGTTCCTGAAAATTTTGTTGCATCTCAGTAACTGAATTAGTAATTCGTTGCTTTAAATCTATCTGGTACTCTCCTGTTAGGAAATCTACGTTGACACTCTCGTACGGCAGCTCGTGCATTTCCGTCACAAAATCCGTACACGAAATGAATATCGGTGTATTCCTCGTTTGAAAACACTTTTGGCATTCTGATAGTAATTGCTAGTTGACACGACGATTGAAATCTAACGGCTACTGTTGTGAAAGTAACAATCATACTGAATCGGTTCACCATAGTGAACATGAATCTATGTGAATACACGTAACATAAACATCTTCGACCTTGCAAATTCTACACTATGTTCCGTTGTTACTTATCTCATATTTCTTTTCAATATTGGTTTATAACTTTGTAATAAAGCATTTCTAAGCAAACTCGATATAAGAATTTTTTCTTATTTCCACTAGTAGAATATGCTCCCGCAGTTTGTCGGTTAAAACCGGGACACCCTGTATATAATAAATATATATATTATTATATTTATTATATAATTATATACAGGGTGTCCCGGGTTTTAACCGACAAACTGCGGGAGCATATTCTACTAGTGGAAATAAGAAAAAATTCTTATATCGAGTTTGCTTAGAAATGCTTTATTGCAAAGTTATAAACCAATATTGAAAAGAAATATGAGATAAGTAACAACGGATTTTTTCACAAAAATAAAAATTATCTACGCAATGATTTAGTGACGCATTTCAAAATGTTGTCCTTGCGCATCGATACAAGCTAGACATCGACGTAGTACAGAATTTGTTACAGTACGACATTCCTGAAAATTTTGTTGCATCTCAGTAACTGAATTAGTAATTCGTTGCTTTAAATCTATCTGGTGCTCTCTTGTTAGGAAATCTACGTTGATACTCTCGTACGGCAGCTCGTGCATTTCCGTCACAGAATCCGTACACGAAATGAATATCGGTGTATTCCTCGTTTGAAAACACTTTTGGCATTCTGATAGTAATTGCTAGTTGACACGACGATTGAAATCTAACGGCTACTGTTGTGAAAGTAACAATCATACTGAATCGGTTCACCATAGTGAACATGAATCTATGTGAATACACGTAACATAAACATCTTCGACCTTGCAAATTCTACACTATGTTCCGTTGTTACTTATCTCATATTTCTTTTCAATATTGGTTTATAACTTTGTAATAAAGCATTTCTAAGCAAACTCGATATAAGAATTTTTTCTTATTTCCACTAGTAGAATATGCTCCCGCAGTTTGTCGGTTAAAACCCGGGACACCCTGTATATAATTATATAATAAATATAATAATATATATATTTATTATATACAGGGTGTCCCGGTTTTAACCGACAAACTGCGGGAGCATATTCTACTAGTGGAAATAAGAAAAAATTCTTATATCGAGTTTGCTTAGAAATGCTTTATTGCAAAGTTATAAACCAATATTGAAAAGAAATATGAGATAAGTAACAACGGATTTTTTCACAAAAATAAAAATTATCTACGCAATGATTTAGTGACGCATTTCAAAATGTTGTCCTTGCGCATCGATACAAGCTAGACATCGACGTAGTACAGAATTTGTTACAGTACGACATTCCTGAAAATTTTGTTGCATCTCAGTAACTAAATTAGTAATTCGTTGCTTTAAATCTATCTGGTGCTCTCTTGTTAGGAAATCTACGTTGATACTCTCGTACGGCAGCTCGTGCATTTCCGTCACAGAATCCGTACACGAAATGAATATCGGTGTATTCCTCGTTTGAAAACACTTTTGGCATTCTGATAGTAATTGCTAGTTCACACGACGATTGAAATCTAACGGCTACTGTTGTGAAAGTAACAATCATACTGAATCGGTTCAACATAGTGAACATGAATACACGTGAATACACGTAACATAAACATCCTCGACCTTGCAAATTCTACACTATGTTCCGTTGTTACTTATCTCATGTTTCTTTTCAATATTGGTTTATAATATTCATATTAATTAATCATTATGTATATATATACAGGGTGTCCCAGGTTTTAACCGACAAACTGCGGGAGCATATTCTACTAGTGGAAATAAGAAAAAATTCTTATATCGAGTTTGCTTAGAAATGCTTTATTGCAAAGTTATAAACCAATATTGAAAAGAAATATGAGATAAGTAACAACGGATTTTTTCACAAAAATAAAAATTATCTACGCAATGATTTAGTGACGCATTTCAAAATGTTGTCCTTGCGCATCGATACAAGCTAGACACCGACGTAGTATAGAATTTGTTACGGTACGACGTTCCTGAAAATTTTGTTGCATCTCAGTAACTGAATTAGTAAGTCGTTGCTTTAAATCTATCTGGTGCTCTCCTGTTAGGAAATCTACGTTGATACTCTCGTACGGCAGCTCGTGCATTTCCGTCACAGAATCCGTACACGAAATGAATATCGGTGTATTCCTCGTTTGAAAACACTTTTGGCATTCTGATAGTAATTGCTAGTTGACACGACGATTGAAATCTAACGGCTACTGTTGTGAAAGTAACAATCATACTGAATCGGTTCACCATAGTGAACATGAATACACGTGAATACACGTAACATAAACATCTTCGACCTTGCAAATTCTACACTATGTTCCGTTGTTACTTATCTCATATTTCTTTTCAATATTGGTTTATAACTTTGTAATAAAGCATTTCTAAGCAAACTCGATATAAGAATTTTTTCTTATTTCCACTAGTAGAATATGCTCCCGCAGTTTGTCGGTTAAAACCCGGGACACCCTGTATATGTGTCCATAAAAAGTATATCTGTCGAGAAAACGATTTTGCAAATCTGCTTTGTCTCCAAAAAGTTCTCGCGTGATATAAATTATTAAATAAAACACTTGATAAATAAAACTGGATAATGAAATAATAAAACTTGATAAATTCCAGTTTCCATTGTTAATCAAATATTTGAAAATGACATTAGCCTTCCGCGACGGAAAATAATTTTGTCGTTCGTAGAAAAATGATTCTGTCCAGCATTGCTGGAAAGTTTCAACTCTTGAACCTTGTCGCGTTCTTTTTTAAAACATGAATGCAGCGTAAGATTTGCAGAAATCAAAGCATTAACTTAATCTTAAAGTTACAACGAGATGCGAAATACACAAATTTCATTCGAAGCTCAAAATTAAATTTCAGAAAATTAATCTCTCTCTCTCTCTCTCTCTCTCTCTCTCTTTCTCTCAGCATACAGTTTTTCTTTTTTACAAAAGATCAGAATATTTAATTTAAATGCATGAAACTTTTTAAGACATCTAAATACATTCTCACTGCAGTCAGATATCATACAAAGCTTTTATTTGCATTTAAGATAATGAAATATGTCTTCATTTTCAACAACAACAGGTTACACAAAATATGTTAATTAATTATTTGTAATAAAAGTTTCAGTAATCTATTAATCCGTTAAATCGCAAACAGTTTTTATTTTATGAATTTATTCGGTTTAATGCAAGTTGACAGACAAAAAACCTGATTTATTTCAATTTGTAAGGAAAATATTTGCATAGTATTTCGTTCACTTTATAATCCGATACGACTACGGTGAGATACCAAGAGATTTATACAATTTATAAAGAGATCATAATATATGTATTCCTTTTTAAATTATATCAACGTTACTTTACGCTCGATTTAACGTGAAAGCTAACATACTATGTATAATACTATATATAATAGTAATATAATAATAGTCATACATTTTACGCCTTTATCACGCCTTCGAATTAAAGAGGAGCTGTCCGTTACTTTGTTTACGTTGAAGCTTTAAACTGTCTCGTGCAATCTTGACATTCTCACTGCGGCTTAACATTACGAACGTTTGAACAAACAGTAGATTCGCAACTCGTCGTCGTACCGAGGGCTGAAAATTCTCTGTTGTGTTTATATATCGCGGGTGATCACGCACGCACGTGCGTAGGTGATTGTCCCTATTGAGACCCGTTCCTGTGTTCGTTCAAATAAGGGCCGTCCCTTATTTCCACGGCGATCTGACACAATTCCCGCACTTCTACAGGCCGGCCTTATTTTCCCTTTCCGTCCAGTCTCATTTAGCGTTACAGGAGCGTCGAGATATCTCGCTATGCTCTTGCCGAGACATTTCTGGCATCCTTTGTCACGTGTGACACGTGCACGCGTCGAAGATCAAGACTTTCGCGTGGACGTGATTTGGATAATAACCAATTTTGTCTGGGGACACTCACGGATTATTCTTTTATAAGATAAATTCCTCATTTTCTGTACAAAGCAGCACCCTCGCGCTGCGACTCCGTCGTCCGTCTGGGTTTTATTATTCCATCATATTTCTTTTATTTTATACTTCCTTCCTTTATTATAACATATAAAAGAAGTAAATTTATAATTATAGTTAAAATCAATTGTTTACGAAAAAATAATCCATGATTCTTTAATAAATATGTTAAAAAGGGTAAATCTACCGATTAGCGAACCCACCTCCTATCACCTTGTCCTTGACATATATTATAGAGGTCACCCTCCTGAGTGACCTTCAAAAGGTTTTAGCCGAGCGTATGTGTCCGGGGTTCCAATTTCGGAAAATATAACCTTTTGCTTGTTGTGGACGGCTGAAAATTCGTGCAAAATCATTAAACTTCTTTTGTTAATAACTTTTTAGTAAACAACGAGCGACGGTTAAAACTTGCACAATGTTACTCAGGAGGGTGACCTCTATAATATATGTCAAGGACAAGGTGATAAGAGGTGAGTTCGCTAATCGGTAGATTTACCGTTAAAAAGTGTGATTATGAAAGAATCACGGAAATATCATACATATATACAGGGTGTTTCCTAAGTAAGTAGACAAACTTAAGGAGGATATTCCTTGGCTTATTTTAAGAAGAAAAGGTCATATAAACGTATGTCCTAAACTGCTTTGTTTTCCAAAAAAAGTACATCACTGTTTTCGTTCACTTTTCGGATAGCGTGCTTTTACAGTACGAGTCAACAGCGGTGGGGATGGAGTGGGGATGGTCTCGCGGCGCCGCAAGTGAGCACTCGTTTCAGACTGCGCCGCGCGGCCCACTCCATCCCCACCGCTGTTGACTCGTACTGCAAAAGCACGCTATCCGGCATCACTGCTATCACGTTATCTTTGACGCAAACTTTATTAGTTCCTATTAAGTTTAGTAATTTTATTAATTATGGTAAATTACACAAACGCCGAAATGGCAGATATGCATTTCGTATACGGTCTTGCTAATGGAAACATTCGTCAAGCGAGACGTATTTACAATGACAGATACTTTATTTTGGAAAACAAAGCAGTTTAGGACATATGTTTATATGACCTTTTCTTCTTAAAATAAGCCAAGGAATATCCTCCTTAAGTTTGTCTACTTACTTAGGAAACACCCTGTATATTCTGTGATAAACAAATTTTTCAAGTATATTCTTTAAAAACTGAGCATACTTTTTGAAAATAAACTACTTTTACAAACAAATATTTTATAAATTGAAAATGTGCATAGCACTTATTGTTAATTAAAAAGACGTAAATACCTGCGTAAACTGTTGTTTTCTCCAATACTGCGTATTAACTGTTTGACCTACATTTCCGAAGTTTTTCAAACCGAGCCGAGGGTTTTCCCAAGTTTTTATTACGACTACGGACCTTCGATAAATTATTATTCTATTATGTTCGCATCTCCATCCGCGGCTATCCATCTCCGCGTCCTTCACAACTTCCATTTTCGCTGTATAAGTAGGCGAAGGGTTGTGGGCGGCTAGTATATAGTCCGTTGAGGCCAGAATCCCTTTCTGGGATTTACGGTATCGCATGCGAACCATCTGTCCCAGATTGCCGGAGCAAATTGATTCAGATTCGTACGGAAGCATTCGCACGGTGCGCAATTCGTGGCACTGTTCGCAAGATCCCTGCATTCCACTTCGATGTAATGCGCATTTCGCGTCTTACCACGGCGAAATGGCACGCCCGCTCATGTCTTTCTCGTTGCTTCCGCCGAACATTCGGGTTGCAACGATATCTTCGACGACCTCGACGAGAATCTCACCCCGATCACCGTCATAAATTCGCCAGGAGTAATTTGACCTCCGAGAAATCGGGTAAATAAGCGAAGTCGTGAAACGCGCTTCTAGCCTTGGCAGTAACTTTGAAAATGGAGTGGCATTGGGCGAAAGTCAGTTCTCTGTATCGTTTTCGAGATCAGATATTGTCGATCGAGCCTAAAAAATAAAATCTCTGGCGCCTCGAGGACCAGATAATGAAGACGACGTAGCTGCTTTATTGTTGGGATACAGGTACAATTTTATCATGTACACGGAGACTGACCACGATCATACACTCCACAATATGTATACAGGGTGTTTCCTAAGTAAGTAGACAAACTTAAGGAGGATATTCCTTGGCTTATTTTAAGAAGAAAAGGTCATATAAACGTATGTCCTAAACTGCTTTGTTTTCCAAAAAAAAGTATCTGTCATTGTAAATACGTCTCGCTTGACGAGCGTTTCCATTAGCAAGACCGTATACGAAATGCATATCTGCCATTTCGGCGTTTGTGTAATTTACCATAATTAATAAAATTACTAAACTTAATAGGAACTAATAAAGTTTGCGTCAAAGATAACGTGATAGCGGTGATGCCGGATAGCGTGCTTTTGCAGTACGAGTCAACAGCGGTGGGGATGGAGTGGGCCGCGCGGCGCAGTCTGAAACGAGTGCTCACTTGCGGCGCCGCGAGTCATCCCCACTCCATCCCCACCGCTGTTGACTCGTACTGCAAAAGCACGCTATCCGAAAAGTGAACGAAAACAGTGATGTACTTTTTTTGGAAAACAAAGCAGTTTAGGACATATGTTTATATGACCTTTTCTTTTTAAAATAAGCCAAGGAATATCCTCCTTAAGTTTGTCTACTTACTTAGGAAACACCCTGTATACATTCCAAGCTGTAAGCAGATATCAAAAAGTGTAAACGAATTGATCGATTCTACATGAAAATCAATTTTCTATTTTAGACAGACATTAGACGATCCTTATGCCAAACGAAAGAGAAGTATTTTTTCTACAAAAATTGCAAATTGCAATTAATTGCTCGATATTGGAAAACTATGACTCTGTGGTGTCAACTCTCTTCTTTCCTTCTTCATCGTCGCTTTCGTCCTCGTCGACGGATAAATCCGAATCATTCTCCTCGGGTTTTTTGGATTGTTCCTCGTCAGCTTGCTTCGGTCGCGTAGTCTTTGGCTCTCTGTCTACGCCATTGGTGTGAATATTACTACCTTTTGGATCGTTCTCGTTCATCTCGTAATCATCCGCCTCACCATCCTCAGCAACCTCTTCGGGATTCTGCGGGCTGGAAATTCCTTTGAGCGTTTTACCGCATTCCTAGACTTACTTTCTAAAGTGGTTCTCACAGTGCGGGCATTGTGAGCAATTATGACGTGAGACTAATTATTTCGCCTAACAAGTGCAATTACGCGAAGGTAAAAATAATTCTATCGATCGTGCGACGTCCAATGACGCGCGTACTATTTGAGAAACATTAAATTAACACCAATACACACACAGGTAAATATCCTACATGTACCACTTCCATGAATGTGTTTAGTTGCTTCTATCATTATCATTAAATATAATGCTAAACTTTTACGTTATATGCATCGTTGCAAATTGACATTTCTGTGCTTTCCCTTGCAGTTTACAGAAACAACCTCAACGTAAGAAAAGATCGCAACACATTTTCCAAGTGTTAAAAATAATAAGCACCTTTTCAGCTGTTAAATTCGATTATTTTGAACGTTTTTTTACTTTTCATTTGAATGACGTATAAAACGCATGGCTCTTTTTAAATTCGCAATTCGTAGAACTTATGGAAATATTTTCTTAATGGCGTTACCTGCTGTATCTACTTCTGCCAACTCTGCTACGCGATCTACTTCTAGTCCTACTTCTACTTCTCCTCCCCCCCCTCCTCCTCCTCCTCCTTCCTCTCCTGCTTCTACGTCGGCGTCTTCTTGGCGGGCTTCTCGATCGTGTTCGCCCCCTTCGCCTCCTCCTTTGTTCCTGCACCTGGAGATCTTCGAGCTTATTCGGGGTTTCGCGTTCCTTATCGTTCGTACTATTTTTACTCTTCTGTGAATCGCTTTTCATCAGATCTGACGATACACGTAGGATCTTGTACGTGGGATCAGAGGGAATAAGGTAACCGGACTCGACAGCGAAGTTTAACGCCTTCTTAATGTATTTTCTCGTCTTCCTCGTACCTATCAAGATAAAAACGCAACTGACGTAAAAGTCATTATTATTCTAGATCAAAAAGCTCGCGTGTATCCCTCTTTCCTCAAACAAAGATGAATGCAGTTATTTGAAAATCTAACACGTGTGAATTACAATTAAGCAAAATATTATATAAATATATGATTTCTTTTATTTTCGAAAATTGCATCTGCATCATCCAACTGATACGCGAATTTTTCTCGCGCTACTTCATTTTCTTAAATATTAGGATATTAAATACGCATGGTGGTCAATGACATCGGCTGTAATGTCATCACCATCATCGAGCCATTACTGAATTCCACTCAAGTTTCTATGTACTATATTTGAACCGTCTATCGCGCAGGATATTTATAGAAGCAATAAAGAAGAGTTCAGGGGTTTCTGCCATGCCTTTTAATCATCCCCGTCATCGCAATCTAAGTTGCGTACGTGCAGCGATCTGTAATTGCATCGTCAAGTCATTTGTACCTTCGGCGTCTATGCATTTTTGCAAATACGAAATCGGTAGATCCCTCGAGGTGGGACGTCGCTTGATGCCACGTGACTTTGAGACTTTACCGGCGTCCCTGCGTGCTCTGTAGCCCATGCCTTTGTTGGTACTTGCGGAATCTACGACCTCGTTGTGGGGTCTCTGGCGGCCGCAGCTACGACACTTTGCCGCTTGAACGCGCTTGACGTCGCGAGCAGCCTGGTCCTCTGCGACGAGGAACTTGTAGATTAACTCGGGAATGTTCGGATTGCGACTACGGTGTTCTGCACGTTAAGTCAAGTCGCATGAGATACTTATCCCTTTTGCGGAAGAGAAGTATGTTAATTCTTCGTTCCTTGGTACCGCGGATCGACAATGTGCTTTTATCAGAAGCGCAGAGAAATGTGTGCACATGTAACATGTTGAATATTAATATTGATTTGACTAGCATGAGATACATTTAGTCAAAATCAGATCGCATTTTATACACACGAATAATCAAATCAAATAACACAAGTTAATGCGAATTATTATGTACAGTTTTGATTTCGCGGATCGAACGGCGCTATGTATAATGTTGGTTTAATAAAGTAAATTACCGGTTGCGCATAATTAATCAGATAGATCAAATCCGCTGTGTTGATTATTCCGTATTTATTTGTTAATACAATGAACATAAATGGGAATTAAAAGAGCCATATTTCGCGTGTGTTGGAAATTAAAATTTATGTGAAACCATGAATGTCGTGGGAATTTTATAGGCAAACGAGACGGACAGAAATTCTTTCCTTCACTCACTCGTTCGTTGATGGCTTCGCGCGTTTCGATGTCTCTTTATACGAGCCATTTTGTGCTTACTGTTGATTTCGAGATTTCCTTGGTCCACAGACAGCGTAAAAAGTTCGACTTCCTGTTGCTGTGCGCGTCTGCTTCGATTTTTCAAATTTTCCGGTTATTTGGTTGACCGTGGCGCGGAATTTTGTCTGCGAATTTCCGAGACATTGAGAAGATTGAAAGAGAAGTCCAACGGCGGCGTCCTCCGTCGGTGCTTTTCTCTTTTCTTGTCTTCTTTCTTGTTTTAAACAACGCAAAGTCGCAACTCGCATGTTCTATCGTTTGCGATTATCGAGCAATCGATTTATCGCCGCCTCTTTCACAAAACGGACTTGAAAGATCTGTCCGTAAATTTGTACTTTAAGCTAAATGTGATAATATATCATAACATCGAACTAAATGTGATAATACATCATAATATATCGTAACAGTACTTCTACTACTTCTTTAAATAGCAAAAGAGATCTTTTTCTTGCATGTGCAATAGCACTTGTATTTTAATCGTGAATTGGGTTTAATCACGACAGGATCAACTCTACCAATACTGATTGCACGGATTCGTAGTACATTTAATAGAAAGAGAGAGAGAGAAATTGAGGCAGATTAAAATGTTCGTGACAGTAGCAATTTACTGAGTTCGATTAAACTGATAACAATTTCGAAACAACAATTGTGGGCGTTTTATTTACTAAATATTGCACAGTCCTATCTTTAATAAAAATACCATTAAGATTCTTTGTCAAATGTCTCCTCTTCTAATATTGCAAATGCAACTAGATCTTTATTTATTTATTCAGTTATCTCTCATACTTATTGTCTGAATAGAACAATATCAATCAGTTCAACTTGATGTTAATGAAATATATTCTGAAACAGTGTTTAGAAAGTTGTTAACAAAATTGCACAATAAATCTCTTTCCTTTAAAATCTACAGAAAAGTAGCGATATAAAGAATAATGTATGCACAGACTTTTACAATATAGATATAATTTTAAATGGATCTCAAAAAGATACATGATAAATGTGCTCTACAAACAGTAAATGAGGTAGAGTACAAAAGTTTTCGGAGAGAGAAAGACGTCGCTCGAGATGAGTACTCAGTTTCTTAAGTATTTAGTTCCCTGATCATATCGCTTGCGTCACGTTCAACACTCGCTTCTTCAGACTTTTCATCGTCGTCGTCGTCATCGTTGATATTCCTACGTTCTGTTCCATCGCGATTATCTTCGATATTCGTTTCTACCGTTCCTTTCTCCGCCCTCGATCCGTTTTCCCGAGACATCGACTTTCGCCTCTCGGCAATTGCTGTATAGTTATCTTCATTGCTTTTATATTGATCGTGGTCTCTGCTGCCCACGTCCTGATAACTTTCTTCAACTGGTTCCCGATCGTTTTCAGCACGTGTAGGCGACAAAACCGTGCGACGTCTTTTAACCGGTTTCTTGATGTCTCTGCGATCTCTTCTTTTCCGCTGTTGCCGCTGTTTATTTCTGACTGTATCTTCGATTCCGCTAAACAGACACGATACAAATAGACGTACTTTTCCTGAATATACAATATGCAAAACACTGACGAAACGTATCGCGTAAGGCGCGAATACTGCACCGCGAACGGAAATGTGAGAAAGAAGAAATTCAATTCCGCCGTGACACTCATCTTTTTATCTTCTCGCTTGCCGCGTTTAAATCTATTAGGGCATTCATAATGCGTTTAAGTTTATTAAAAACTCCGTACTATGTTAAGATCTAAGACATTCGCGTAATATATTTAAACTATTCAAGGTACTGTCCAGTATTAATATAAAAAAAAAAAATTAATATAAGTAATATAAAGAAAGGTATTTTTGACGACGGATTTACGAGAGAAAGAGATGGATATTCGACTTCATAGCGCAGTAGAATTTCATGAGAAAATACAAAAACATAAATATAAATATAAAAACCGATTTAATTCACTGTATTTTAATATCAAGTGATATATTTTAGCTGAAAATTATTTGCTGCGGATTAAAACCTACCCTGAAAAAATTGCAAGCGTTGAGAATTAACTTCCTTTCATAACGGAACATAAATAAAACCAACCGCTTTCTTCTCGTGTCAGTTTTCGGTTTATTCTTTGCGCGCAGCGTGGATTTCTGGGGCGATTTTCGCGGACTGCCTTCTCTCGTGCTCAAATTCCCGGCCGGACTCTGAACAGAATGTCTCTCCTGTCTTCTCCTCGACGTTACATCCTGACGCGATCTATCCCGTAGGATTCCACGACGCATTGCTTTCCGGTCGTCGATCGTCAAACGCGTTTCGCCGCGTCGAGCAATGCGGCGACTCCGTCGGGATTCGGCGTCGGGCTTCCTGCAAGATCCGGTGTCCAAGGTCGAGCACACACGGAGCACGTTACCCTGCGGATCGGTCGGGATCAAGTAACCCGATCTCACCCCGAACGAGAGTGCCTTGCGGATGTACTTTTTGGCCCGTCGCTTCCCTGCAAACGTGGATGATGTCATTTGCCCTCATCGTCACTCGAGAACAGCGATCTCGAACGGTGAAGAGCGCTCGTATGCCGAGCGATGTGTAATGATAGGTCTCGTGATGCAGATGCACTGAACAAGCCACTACATGCGTTCACTTGACTCGTGCTCGTTCAGAGCATCCGCCCCGAATTTTAACATTGCAGCTAATCGTACGTCCTCGTAACAAATATTGCCGTTTTATTAGCGTGGTATCTGTGAACATGTATAAATTTCTCGACAAAAGTGAGAAAATTTGAAATTGATTGCAAAGAAGTATCCCAGGATCTAGTTTACGTGCAAAGAATCTTGTGAGGAAAGAAATCTATATATATAAATTTACTCGTAATTGTTCATTAATCATATGAAACTTTAAATTTAATAGCATTTGTACGCAAGAATGAGAGGACCCTCGTTGGGAGACGCACCTTCCTCGACGCCTGCTTTGACGTAACTGTTAATGAGTTGTACCAGGGATTTTTTCCTGAAAAGCGCCCTAGCACTGTTGAGCGATTTCGCCAGAGTAATCGGTTCCATCGAGATATTCGACATGCTGCTGTTCGCGGAACTTGTTGGCGCCGAGCTATTTGCAGCATCCATCGGCTCCGCCAGACTCTCAATGGATGTGGGCCTAGATTCCATTGCACATTCGGACACTTCGATGGATTCCGGGCTGTCGCGATGGTCAGCCGTTTCGTACGGAAACCTTTGCCGTTTACGATGCCTCTGGATTCTTCGACGAGGTGTTCTGAAGCGTTTCCGAAATCTCCCGCCCACATCTGCAATAACAAATTTACTATAACCTGTAATAATAGTTATATAATTCGAAGAGAAAAAAATGCGATGGAGAATGTAATGTATAATAATAAAGTATGTAATATATAATACGTTAAATAAATTACGCCTGACAAGGAAAGGTTTTTAGGTGTTGCACTCGGATTTCAAACATTTTTTGCATGAAGGTAGGGAGGTCCCCAAATAGAAGAAAAATTATAAAAGTAGCGGCCCAAATGCATATTTGCGCTCTATGCGCGCAATTTTCGATGTTAGGTTAATTACTCAAAAATGATATTTCCAATCGAATTCTTTACATTTTTTATTTCACCTAACGCACAACGCTTGAAAAAGAAATCAAAACTAAAATTAAAACTGAAGGAATTAAAAACCTCCCTTGACCAGATCTTTTATGTCCTCGTTATGGATTCTGATCAAATCTATTTAAAGTCGCATACAATAAATCACGCAGAAAGAGCAAACTACGATTTGCGCAATGTACAATTATTCCAAATTGTGTACATTGGCGGTTGTAGTAAAAAATTAAAAAAGTTACGATGCAAATACCATTTTTGAGCAATGGGCCTTTTATACGCACTGTGCTCGCGCGGCACGAGATTACATTAGACGCTCGTATTTTCTAAACACACACACGCACACAGAAGCACATACGCGCACGCACACGCATACACACACACACACAAAATTATTCAAAGCAATATAAATGTACATTAGGTGAAATAAAAAATGTAAAGAATTCGATTGGAAATAGCATTTTTGGGTAATTAACCTAACATCGAAAATTGCGCACGTAGCGCACAAATATGAATTTGGGCCGCTACTTTTATTTTTTTCTTCTATTTGGGGACTCCCTACCTGCATGCAAAAAATTGTTGAAATCCGAGTGTAACACCTAAAAACCTTCCCTTGTGGGATACACATTGATTTAAGGGGGGAGCCTGCTTTAGAACGCTGAAAATAAGGTATATTTTACGAATTGTTTTTGGAGAAACTATACAGCGGATCATTATAAAACTTTGATGCATTTATTAGTACATGTTTGAAGATAAAAAAAATTATTTTTTTATTTGAATATATCGCTTGTAGAGGTCGTCCTGGAGAAATCTTAGTGCAGCCGCGTCGCCGGCATTGCAAATTGGTGAGCATTCTCCTGCCTCCAAATTTCGTCTAAACTGAAAAATTGAAATATGTTCTCGTTATTTATGAATTCCCATCGTCGATGAACCAAAGAGAGAAGAAAAAAGTTGAAAAGTGCCAAAATGGTGGAGCTTAGAACACAAAAGTACTATTTTTAGACAAAGTTGTTGAACTTTTTCATGCAAAAATAATTGTTTAACTTAATGTTTTTATGAATATTAAAGGTTCATCGACGATGGGAATTCATAAATAACGAGAAAATATTTCAATTTTTCAGTTTGGATGAAATTTGGAGGCAGGAGAATGCTCACCAATTTACAATGCCGGCTGCACTAAGATGCCTCCAGGACGACCTCTACAGGCTATATATTCAAATAAAAAAATAATTTTTTTATCTTTAAACATGTACTAATAAATGCATCAAAGTTTTATGCATTTATTAGTACATGTTTAAAGATAAAAAAAATTATTTTTTTATTTGAATATATCGCTTGTAGAGGTCGTCCTGGAGAAATCTTAGTGCAGCCGCGTCGCCGGCATTGCAAATTGGTGAGCATTCTCCTGCCTCCAAATTTCGTCCAAACTGAAAAATTGAAATATGTTCTCGTTATTTATGAATTCCCATCGTCGATGAACCAAAGAGAGGAAAAAAAAGTTGAAAAGTGCCAAAATGGTGGAGCTTAGAACACAAAAGTACTATTTTTAGACAAAGTTGTTGAACTTTTTCATGCAAAAATAATTGTTTAACTTAATGTTTTTATGAATATTAAAGGTTCATCGACGATGGGAATTCATAAATAACGAGAAAATATTTCAATTTTTCAGTTTGGATGAAATTTGGAGGCAGGAGAATGCTCACCAATTTACAATGCCGGCTGCACTAAGATGCCTCCAGGACGACCTCTACAGGCTATATATTCAAATCAAAAAATAATTTTTTTGATCTTTAAACATGTACTAATAAAAGCATCAAAGTTTTATGCATGTATTAGTACATGTTTGAAGATAAAAAAAATTATTTTTTTATTTGAATATATCGCTTGTAGAGGTCGTCCTGGAGAAATCTTAGTGCAGCCGCGTCGCCGGCATTGCAAATTGGTGAGCATTCTCCTGCCTCCAAATTTCGTCCAAACTGAAAAATTAAAATATGTTCTCGTTATTTATGAATTCCCATCGTCGATGAACCAAAGAGAGGAGAAAAAAGTTGAAAAGTGCCAAAATGGTGGAGCTTAGAACACAAAAGTACGATTTTTAGGCAAAGTTTTTGAACTTTTTCATGCAAAAATAATTGTTTAACTTAATGTTTTTATGAATATTAAAGGTTCATCGACGATGGGAATTCATAAATAACGAGAAAATATTTCAATTTTTCAGTTTGGATGAAATTTGGAGGCAGGAGAATGCTCACCAATTTACAATGCCGGCTGCACTAAGATGCCTCCAGGACGACCTCTACAGGCGATATATTCAAATCAAAAAATAATTTTTTTTAACTTTAAACATGTACTAATAAATGCATCAAAGTTTTATGCATTTATTAGTACATGTTTAAAGATAAAAAAAATTATTTTTTGATTTGAATATATCGCTTGTAGAGGTCGTCCTGGAGAAATCTTAGTGCAGCCGCGTCGCCGGCATTGCAAATTGGTGAGCATTCTCCTGCCTCCAAATTTCGTCTAAACTGAAAAATTGAAATATGTTCTCGTTATTTATGAATTCCCATCGTCGATGAACCAAAGAGAGGAGAAAAAAGTTGAAAAGTGCCAAAATGGTGGAGCTTAGAACACAAAAGTACGATTTTTAGGCAAAGTTTTTGAACTTTTTCATGCAAAAATAATTGTTTAACTTAATGTTTTTATGAATATTAAAGGTTCATCGACGATGGGAATTCATAAATAACGAGAAAATATTTCAATTTTTCAGTTTGGATGAAATTTGGAGGCAGGAGAATGCTCACCAATTTACAATGCCGGCTGCACTAAGATGCCTCCAGGACGACCTCTACAGGCGATATATTCAAATCAAAAAATAATTTTTTTTATCTTTAAACATATACTAATAAATGCATCAAAGTTTTATGATGATCCGCTGTATAGTTTCTCCAAAAAAATTCGTAAAATTATACCTTATTTTCAACGTTCTAAAGCAGGCTCCCCCCTTAAACTAAAGCTTGAAGGCTCGGTTACGACGTTTAAAGGTTTAAATGGCTGATAGGTTTCGAATAACGTGATCGATTTTACGATTGGGTGCAGCCGAAGGATGTAATCTCCTTTACCTTGATTGTATTTATCGATGGCGAGGAGCTCGTAGACCAACTGGGGTAGACTGACGGAATCGTACGGCTGTCGTCGACGTGGAGTATTCGCGCGTTTACGGCGTGTTGGTTCTATTCGGGAATGAGTACTACGTCCTGGTATTTGTTCTGCTATCCGCCTCTTCTCGCCTCGCCGGCCTCTCGCTTTTCCCTTTGACAACGCCATTATTTGATAATGCTAATTCTCCTTCGTGCACCGAATCCGCGTAGCGAAAGCACGCGGTCGCCTAGTTGGCCTCGATTTCGGATGAAAATTAAACGATGCTCTTTCGTTCTTCGCGCTCGCCTTCACAGTGTTAGTGACTGCGGATGCAATTAAACGCAATCATGCATTGCATGTATTTCCATCATGAAATAAATATGAGCATGAGGCTAGTCATCGTAACAGATTATTTACAACAATACGCAGAGATACTTTTTTTGCTGAAATGCAGCTTCGATGAAAAATTTCAATAAGAATAGTCATCGCGTTACAAATAGGGTGTAGATACGTGTCGTACGCTTCTCAATGTAAGATTCTTTACAGAAAAAGGCTCGTTTATGTCGTTTTCACGTTCAATCGCGCGATAAGATTGTTATTCCTCGTAATAAAAATTCCGGATCTCTTCTCGTATCTTGTTCGAATGATACTTTATTACCTTGTAAGGGATCTCCCTATACCTTATGAGGTTCTCTGCTGCTTGGAAATGGTACGTTATTAAAGTTCGTGGGACTTTCGGTGGATAGCGGTGACGAGGCAGGAATGGGAAGTTTCCGGTGGCGATGCGGCGTCTATTCGTCGGCGTCGTTGCTCGATTTATTGCGTTTTGATCGTTCTTCGTGAACTTCGGTTGATTCTACAGATGCCTCCGGCACGGCACGGCAGATATATTACGCGTCGTATGGTCCCCGTACGATTATCGATCATCGCACAACAACATCATATTGCGCACGTGTAGTGTCTTGAAACTTTTAACTTTCCTTTTTACTCGAAGCTCTGCTGAATATATTGAATGTTATAGTAACATAGACTACGTGCAATCGTCTTGCAACTTCTAAAACTGTGCGCGTCGCAAAAAAATACGTTCTTTATGCTTTATATTTTCCAAATATACCGAGCGCGCGAGGAACAAGCGCCAGCTAGTAATAAATAAATTTCTACGGGCTAGAACTTTTTCATTTCTGGTTTTGCAGGATTTTCAATAGCAGAGAACTCTGGGCAATATAAAAAACAATGATATCATCAACTCAGAACTTCTCTGAGAAGAAAAAATTTTTAACTCGAGAACTTTTTCATTTCTGAATTTACGGTATTTTTAATAGCAGAGAACTCTAGGCAATATAATAAATAATGATATCATCAACTCAGAACTTCTCGGAAAAGAAAAAATTTCTACGGGCTAGAACTTTTTCATTTCTGGTTTTGCAGGATTTTCAATAGCAGAGAACTCTAGGCAATATAAAAAACAATGATATCATCAACTCAGAACTCCTCTGAGAAGAAAAAAAATTTTAAACTCGAGAACTTTTTCCTTTCTGGTTTTGCAGGATTTTCAATAGCAGAGAACTCTGGGCAATATAAAAAACAATGATATCATCAACTCAGAACTCCTCTGAGAAGAAAAAAATTTTAAACTCGAGAACTTTTTCCTTTCTGGTTTTGCAGGATTTTCAATAGCAGAGAACTCTGGGCAATATAAAAAACAATGATATCATCAACTCAGAACTTCTCTGAGAAGAAAAAATTTTTAACTCGAGAACTTTTTCATTTCTGAATTTACGGTATTTTTAATAGCAGAGAACTCTAGGCAATATAATAAATAATGATATCATCAACTCAGAACTTCTCGGAAAAGAAAAAATTTCTACGGGCTAGAACTTTTTCATTTCTGGTTTTGCAGGATTTTCAATAGCAGAGAACTCTAGGCAATATAAAAAACAATGATATCATCAACTCAGAACTCCTCTGAGAAGAAAAAAATTTTTAACTCGAGAACTTTTTCATTTCTGAATTTACGGTATTTTTAATAGCAGAGAACTCTAGGCAATATAATAAATAATGATATCATCAACTCAGAACTTCTCGGAAAAGAAAAAATTTCTAAGGGCTAGAACTTATTCATTTCTAATGCCCAATTTCTTCACCTCTCGATAACTTTATCCAAAAGATATCTCGTAGAATCAGTTTTCTTCACCTTTTTAACCTGACAGAATATGGTAATTTATAATAACATTCTAGTCACTTTGTGTCAAAAGTGAGTAGTATAAAGAATAGCTATCCGTTAAATACGTAATCAGTGGTTTCAATGAAGAAAAGAAATTTTTAGTTATCTGGAAGATAGCTATTGAGAAGTATGAAGAAACCGGGCATAAATCTAAAGGATTTTCAATCGTCGAAAACTCTTCGCAATATGCCAAATCCACTCTTAAAAAAGCCGTGTTAAATGTCTTCGCGTCGAGGTTAACAATTTGAGAGAACAATAGAGTGTGATAATTGTGCATATAATAGATAATAGATATAAGATAGTATTATTCGAAAACATTAGTAATATTGAAAAATAAAATAGCGCGCGCCTGTGTTGTACTAGTATAAATAAAAGATTAGTGAACTTGATTTTTTCTTTACACTAACTTAATAACATTTATTAGAGATTCAAGAGTAGGTTTCCATATTGGAGATGTGGAGAGAATAGTTATAATATAATTAGAGATAATTATAAGGTCATGTGTAAGAATATGTTTATTGCATTAAAATTAAATTTGCACATGTATGTATGTGTATGTTATGTCAAAGATAAATCATCTTATATAAAAGTGGAAATTTATATTTCTATGGTCGAATCTGTAATGTTCAATATGTCCATCAACATGGATGATTGCAAGATACATATCGTGTATCTCATTAGCGAACATAAATTATCGTATCATTACAGATGATTAGGATTCGTGGCTCCATGGAGGAATATAGTTCTGGACGTTTCAAAGCTCGGGGCTATCTATGGTTGCTAATAGATCAGGTCTAATTAGCAGACTCGAGACAATTAATTAGTTCGGAAAAAGAGAAGTACATACAAAAATTCGTGAGGCTATTTGCAAAAGTCATACAATACATATCAGTTTGTTTGGTAAAGAAAACGATTGAAAATTATCGAATGTTCAAACTTTAAGAAAGCAAAAATCTGATCTAACTGATTTCATAACCATTTGTCAACATCTAATTATAACTTTCAAAGGATTAAATTATGCTCCATTTATGATGATTGCATTTTCCACTTTCAAGAAAACGATCAACTCATTTTAAGCTAGATGAACACAAGAAGTCTGTCGGCTCAATGAATATTATCCGTTTGATAGGGATGAAAGTCAGAATATGACAAATGAGATAATACCATCTTCCATTAATTTCTTCTAAAGAATCTGCAGATGTGCTTGTATAAATAAATTGATATAGACACACAACACGTTTTACATTTGTATTATCTTGCTTATCATTTTTCAGATTCCAGACAACATAAATTATAAATATATAAAATATGTATATTATAAAAATAGCTTATTTCTTTTTAAGCAGCTTTTAAACATTTTAATAATGTCCACGGTTTAAATTATATTTCATATAATTTATGTACAAATTTTACATTAAATCTGCAAATATGAGGAAATATTCCCACTTGCTTGAATATTTTATTCCACAAGCATTAACGTTCATTTAAAATTAATAATTGAGTATAAAAAATAAAGATACAAGTAGCATATTGATAATTTTTCAGAAAAATGTACTAATGCATCATCACACATGAGGTATTTTATATAGTATATATCACTCTTGTGGTTGTAACTAACTTAACTTGGCGTTGCACGTGCTTTCAGGTTCGAGATGACCACTCTATCTACTGCATCGATATTTATATACTAAACGTAGCAATGCCATTTATCAATTATTTTTCAATTTCACTATTTGCGGAATAATGCAATTGAACAGAATCAGCCCTGCTGCTGACAATGAGATCAGTACTTTTATATCTGTCGTGCTTACTTATATAAACATGCGAAAGTATCGATTAGATAGGTTCCAACAAGAGAGAAAATAGATTTTATTCCATATTCCATATTATTTGATAACTTTTTACTAGTTTTTAGACATCCACACAATATTCTTATCAAAAATTTAAAATATTAAAAAGCAGTGTATCTAAAATTGAGTAAAAATTAAATTAATATATTCTTCTTTTATTCTCTATCCTGCCTTCCCCTATTCTCTCTTCTTCTCTTATGATCTGAAGATGTAGAAGACAAAAATTGTACTGCATGTATGGATAAATTTACAATTAACATCTTCTGTTAATAATTTAAAATAGCAAAAGACATCCTGCTGGTACTACTAGTACAAGAGAGAAAATAGATTTGATTCCATATTCCATATTATTTGATAACTTTTTAATATTTGTTTTTAGACATCCACACAATATTCTTATCAAAAATTAAAAATATTAAAAAGCAGTGTATCTAAAATTGAGTAAAAATTAAATTAATATAATCTTCTTGTATTCTCTATCCTGCCTTCCCCTATTCTCTCTTCTTCTCTTATGATCTGAAGATGTAGAAGACAAAAATTGTACTGCATGTATGGATAAATTTACAATTAACATCTTCTGTTAATAATTTAAAATAGCAAAAGACATCCTGCTGGTACTACTAGTACAAGAGAGAAAATAGATTTGATTCCATATTCCATATTATTTGATAACTTTTTAATATTTGTTTTTAGACATCCACACAATATTCTTATCAAAAATTAAAAATATTAAAAAGCAGTGTATCTAAAATTGAGTAAAAATTAAATTAATATAATCTTCTTGTATTCTCTATCCTGCCTTCCCCTATTCTCTCTTCTTCTCTTATGATCTGAAGATGTAGAAGACAAACATTTTACTGCATGTATGGATAAATTTACAATTAACATCTTCTGTTAATAATTTAAAATAGCAAAAGACATCCTGCTGGTACTACTAGTACTTGAACTAGATAAGTAGTTCAATGAAATCGCTATTTTCAAAGAGCTTTTCTTGCCGGCAACGTTTTTCAGAGCAAAGTAATCACGTCATGTAACTTCATTCTACACGTGTGAAGCACAGCAACTTTCATGCAGTCCCAAGGTTGCTGGAGCGATCGCTTCGTCGATTCATCCGCAGGTATCCATCAAGCCCCGGTGATTTATTGCACACTTGTGGCACGAACATACCCCAAGATCCAAGGACACACGGTCAATACATAGATGCATGGAATCAAGTTCAATTACTGCTGCGCGTCTTAACGGCTCCCGACCGAGCGCGCGACGCGACGCGGCGGGATTTATTGGTGCAGGAAGGCGTATCATGGGGGTGGATGAGAGGAAAATTGGATACGCCAACGAAAGGATCTGACATGATCGCGTCGTAGGAGTTGTTTCCCTCGAAGTTCGATTTTTAACCGGACACGCAGCGACTGCAGCAATGGCCGGCGAGATCCAGAGCAGCAGCTCTGAAACGCGAAACGCGAACGTTTATGCAGTCGTCTCGCCGGTTACGTTGCAATCGAGTTGCCGATGGGAACGCGAATGTCCTCGCATCATCACAGAAAGTCATTTCGCGCGATATCAAAGACTGCGAAACGGCAACGTGATCGCGCGGCTCGCGCAGTTCGCTGCACCAAAGTGCGACGCGTTGTCGTATTTCTCCCGGGAGATCGAATGGAATTAATTCCCGCAGGAATCCCACTCTCCGTTTAACGTTTAACGGGCCGAGAAACGAGGGATCTCGAGAATCCTGCGCTCGGTCGAGGTAATAGAAAAGCGGCGGAAAAGGCGTGCATTGATTGCCTCGGATAACGCACTATGCAAAAGTTTCGCGCTGATCCACGGGTAAATGATCAAGACAAAGTAGACGTAATGAGTTAGGCGACGCGCCAGTTCGTTAGCCGGTACCGGCAATTAAGGGCCAACCGCTTAATCATCGAGAAGCGTAGTGTAATCTGCATGTGCGTTATTTCGCCTCGTTGCAGTTTAACTTCGTGTCGCCAAAGTTTCTATGTTGCGGTGCACAATTACACAGAAAATTCAGTTACCGTCGGTTACCTGTAACGAAAGATATTCAAGATTGACGTCAGGTCATCCCGCACGTGGCAGACGCGGCACGCAATTATCGGAATAAGCAAGTATTGTATATTCTGTAAATGTGTACGTTGTGCTACGTAAGCCCCATAAATTGGCACGTGGACTAATTCACGTAACGATGCATGATGATTTGTTTGTTATAAAAATAATGTAATAATTATAAGCTAGAGAAAGTAACATCTGTTTTCGAGGAGATCGGCGGAAATATTTCAAGGTTGATTTTCATTAAGCTGGCATTTGTAGCGTTAAAATCAAAATTGAATAATTTTAAATTCAAATATATTGTATAATTCCTATCTATATAAATAATCTATATAAATATATATAAATAATCTATATAAATATCTATATAAATATATCTTGCAATTTTTTTAAAATCTTGTAGCTTATTATGCGTCGCTGCAATCTATATTATTTTTTAAATTTATTTTGTAATTTATTCAAGATTAGTATATTTCAAGTGCCAGGAGATATTTGAATATTATATATAGTAATAATATTTCGCCAATATATGTATATTTTAAGTCGTTTTATTCTCGTGCACTTATGTCAATAATTTCACAAACTGTATATTTTGATATCCCAGAGCAATTAATTAGTAATTAATTCTGGACAATTCATTTTTTTTAAATCTTCTGTATTTGTTGAATGTGCGGATGCCAATGCAATAACTAATCAGTTCCAACTTTAATGTTAATCCCTTGCGAATATAAAGATAAAATATAAAATTAATTAAAAGTTAAATAGCACTTAACTGTGCAATATATCTAAATTTGAGTTTTAATGGTGAGACTGCCAGGGTTAAGAAGGGTTCGAGGTCGAGATTCAGTAAAGAAGCACGTGGCAATCTATTTTAGGTACGAAACGATCTCTTGAGACGTCTGAGAGAGATACAGAATTGTTTCTACTCTTGTTGTAACTAAACTTAAATTCTCTTGTATAATATGAAAATAACAAGAATTCGCTGTAACCTCAATATATAGGATGATTAACGATACGAATGGATTTGTGAATAATACAAATACAAATTCATCACAGAATCTTCGTGCTGATAAAACATAAAATACTGAATCGAGAATCATTGTCAGATATTAATACGCTTGACCTAATTGCGGGGAAAACAGAGGTCGTAATTTTAACAATCGAGTTGAAAGTTTGCGCGTATCGGCAAATAAGTGAAGTGTCGAAAGAAGAATGTTTCTAGTAAAAACATTTTGAAGGCATAAAATTTTCTCTAAGATATCGTAAAGTGTATAAAGTTTATAAAGGTTAAATATTGATAAGTGTTCTTTAATAACATTTATCCTACCAATAATCTCAGAAATTTTAACGTAAGTGCTCTGATTGGATTCCGATTTGAAAGAGTTAAGGTAGAAAGGTAAATATAAAGAGAGAAACAAGAGCTATCGCGGAGCCACTATACAGGGTGTCCCGAATTTAAATGTCCAAACTTCGGGAGCGTGTAGGGGATGATAAATGAAAAATAAAAAGTCCTTTAGAGATATGCTCGTTTTTACTTCGCTTTGGAAAAATCGCAAAAAAGAAAACGTAGATTTCACACTTATTTATTCACGTTGTCACTTGCTTAATGTAAATGTAGATATTGTTCAAAATGTTGGCCTCTTGCTGCGATGCAAGCATTGCATCTAGTACGGACAGCTCGTGTTGCAGCCAAACACTGATTGGTGATATTTGGTGCACTGCAGCCACGATTCGGTCTCTTAATTGCTCTCTTGAGGTGACTGGCAACGAATAAACTTCCTGCTTCAGGGCCCCCCACACAAAGAAGTCCACTGGTGTCAGATCAGGTGATCGAGGTGGCCAAGATACTACTCCTCCACGTCCAATCCATCTTCGTGGATAATGCCTGTCTAGCCAAGCTCGAGTAGTTCTGCCATAATGAGCTGGACACCACATCTCGATCCGTTGTTGCAGGCGGATGTCTTCTAAATAATTACGGAAGTCTGTCTCCAAAAAATCTGTATATCCGGCTGCGTTTAATCGAAAACCATATCAGCATATTCAACGTTAGAACATGTACGCGGCATTGTGACAGGAGTAATTCACTCGGTGGCTTCTGATGAGTAACTGACGAATTTATAGGAGAGAAGCAGAAATGTAAACAAACAAAGGAAGTGCGAGAGTATGCGCGGCGCCGATTTTCAAACAGAAGAATTCCGGAGCGACGAGTCATCGCTGCATGAAATCTACGTTTTCTTTTTTGCGATTTTTCCAAAACGAAGTAAAAACGAGCATATCTCTAAGGACTTTTTATTTTTCATTTATCATCCCCTACACGCTCCCGAAGTTTGGACATTTAAATTCGGGACACCCTGTATTAAGGACTCGTACAAGTTACAAGTATTTCTCGATTCCCTACAATTTTCATTCCATAACTTGTTATGTCATGAAGTCAATAGCAAGCTCGCTGTTGGTAATTCCGTAGCAAACTTCGCCGCGTCACTTTCTCCATCGGATAGATCGTGCGACATGCGTTACCTAAATTCCAAGTTAGATTGCCTACGCTACAATTTTCCGGTGAAAATCGGGTCAGCCGTTTTTGCATGACGCGTGGACAAACGAAATAGACACGAAAGTTTCAGTTTTATTTAAACTATAGATAGTTTTGCTGAAGGGTCGATGAAACGATAATTCCTCGCGAAAATCCACCTAATGTTTTTCGCGACTAACTTTTCGATTTTTCATACGTGTAGCGCAGCGACCGAATTCATGTCGGTGCGCGTATCCGAATTGCGAGAGCGAGAATCCAATAATTTACGGAAACATGGAAACGGTGCTACAGCCTGCCGCAATTTCTGAGATTGAACGTACTCGGACTGCGTAAAATCCTGCGTATTGACGTGATGTTGTAGCGGACAGTGACGTAGCAGCAGACAGTGCATCCGAGCACTGTAAAGTATCATCCGTTTTACGTTTCCCGTCAATTTCTCATTTCATCGAACATCCGAGTTCGATGAAATGAGGAATTGACGGGAAACGTAAAATATTTTATCACTGCCAGGACTAATCTTTTACATAATCCAATTTCAGAGAATCACGACGATATTTGTGAGATTTCGATTTTGGACCGTCGGCATTTTATTGTTCCTCGTAACGTTTTATAATTGTGCAATTTTTATAATTGTGAATTATTTTTAATTCTCTGCTATTTGGATATTTTAACTTTTACTTGTAAGCTTATGTAAATGTAATCTAGAATAATCCATATATGTTTTACTTCCCGTTGCCTCTCAAATGAGAGATATATTTCTATTTATAGTCAAGCAATAATAAACTCAGCACATCGGCAGGGCCGTTTTCTTCATCAAACATTTGCGCCGATCGTCGTTGATATATGACACTTCTTGCTACGAAGAATCCTGTCCTCATCACTATAGTAGCCACCAGCTATTTTGGTTCATCGTAAAAATACGATGTGTAATCTCCTCTTCCTTCTTTCTCTTTCTTCCTTTCTTTATTCATCGATCCATCATTGCGTCGTTAAAATTGCATCAAACAAAGAGGTCAACGTTAGTTAATGTTCATGACGTAACTGACGCTAAATATCGTCAGATTCATGTCTTGCAAAGCAACATGGATCAAGAAATAAGGATATCATCGTCTCTCCGATTTTTTTTCTTAATCAGAATGCACTTGCAATGTGCATCTGGTGCGAAATATTTATTAAAGCAATGATCTCACGAATTGCCTCTATATTATAAAATATTTCATTCACCAGAGTACATTTGCAAAGCGCATCTGGTATAAAATATTTATTACGCTTTATTTTATTTACATAATAAAATTAATATAATATTCTATAATTTAATATACAAGTTTGAAACAATTAAATAATACAATTGATATAACACAACAAATTGCCTTATCATATTTTTATTTCCGCAGCCAACAAAGAGCCAACATAAAGCGTTTGAAAAGAAATGAATATTTCGTCTTCAAAGCAGACTTCAGGATCCCGTTAAAAAAGTAAAAAGCTTATTAAAGTTACAGATAAATTGCAATGCGCAGATTGCCGTGTTATCAGCGGTAGATTCAGCTTGCAAAGTCGATGCTTCGTTCACATCGATGGGTACTTTGCAAGAGACAGATTCAACAATGTAACTACTGTCGCGATGAAAAACCTCATGCTACTGGACCGCAATAGAATCGCAGTTATCACGTGCCAGTTATCAGTCGACAGTGCGTTATCAGCTAAGTTACCACCGGGGGCTGTCTGTACGATCTTTATATGCCTCTATGAAGAGATCAGCAGCAGCGTTTCTCCACGAGCCCTTCCTGCACCCTTCCGGTTGGCGATCAATACTTGGGGCGGGTAGCGTGCAACGTTCGCAGTCTCCCGCACGCTCTCGCAGCGTCCCGACTTCTCAACAAGCCCGTTTCACGTGATATGCAGGATAAATCGATAGCCTTCGCATCGGCATCCGCTTATCCGGTGCGGGATAAATATTCATTTGTATGTCGCGGAGTGCCCGGGGTGTTCCATCGTATGAATGTGCGCGGAACGCTGCTGCCAGGGGAAATCTCGGCGAGTTCGTTGAGGGTGCGTGATCGTTGAATTTTGGATCGTGTAGCGTGCCTGCGCGTACAGGCGCGCGTGGAATTCTTGCGGGGACAAAACGGCGAAGATGAAGAGACAGAACGTCAGGACTTTGTCGCTGGTAGTGTGCACGTTCACGTACCTCCTCATAGGCGCAGCGGTGTTTGACGCCCTCGAGTCGGACACCGAGAAGAGACGCTGGGAATTTCTCTCGGGTGAGTCCCGTCTCACTGTTTGCGTCGGCAGATATTTTTATTCAGATCGATAATTGATAATTCATTATTTCTGCCATCCCGCGCGGCGGCGAACGCCACTGCAGAGATCCGCCGTAATATGATAAAGAAGTACAACATCACACCGGAGGACTACAAGATGGTCGAAATCGTGATAATAGAGAATAAGCCGCACAAAGCGGGTCCGCAGTGGAAATTCGCGGGTGCCTTCTATTTTGCCACTTTAGTATTAGCCATGATCGGTAAGTGCCCGCACTTTTAAGAATCTTGAAAATTGTCACTCATTGCAAAATCATTCTTAAAACTACAGGCTCTTATTTTAATTTAATTTATTTTAATTTATTTTAATTTAAAATTGTATATTCAAGTTATTACAAAAATATATTCATGACTCTTATCAATATAGAATTTTTATAATTTGCTGCAAGGTTACGGGCATTCCACTCCAGTGACCGTAGGTGGAAAAGCGTTCTGCATGGCGTACGCAATGGTGGGAATCCCTTTAGGGCTGGTGATGTTCCAGAGCATCGGCGAGCGATTGAATAAATTCGCGTCGGTCATAATCAAGAAAGCGAAGACGTATCTCAGGTGTCAGAAGACTGAAGCTACAGAAATGAATCTCATGTTGGCGACTGGTATGCTGTCGAGCATAATCATCACGACAGGCGCTGCAGTATTTTCGAGATACGAGGGTTGGAGTTACTTCGACAGCTTTTACTACTGTTTCGTGACGCTCACGACCATAGGTTTCGGCGACTACGTCGCTCTTCAGGTAAATCTCACTAGCTTCTTAATCTCAACTGGGCTCTTCTTTATAAAACCGCGGTGAGAAAGAAGTGTACCATTTTGTAGAACGATCAAGCGCTTTCCAACAATCCTGGATACGTGATCCTAAGTTTGATCTTCATCTTGTTCGGCTTGGCCGTGGTCGCCGCTAGTATTAATTTGCTCGTGCTGCGTTTCATGACGAGTGAGTGAGTATATTTCGACTTTTCTTAATACGACTTTATTTCGTTGAACTGTGGCTGCACAACAAAATAAAGGACTGTCAAATCAGATTCCCCAACTAGAGACGCTTGTGATATGCGTCGCGACGACGCTGAGTTGCAATGTGCTTCGCACCACCTTCTTACCCTGGACGGCGAGCTCGTGGCGGTGAACGGAAGACTCGTGGCCAGCCACACACCGATTGTGCATGACACGGACGACTGCGTGAGCGTGTGCTCCTGTACGTGCCTTGGTCCGGCAAATTCTGAGCTGCTGGATCCCACGGGATATCAGGGCTACCGGCCATCCTTGACCTCCGCCAGCCTCCGGGTGAAGCGTGCATCCGTCTGATGGAGGGAGTTTCGTCGTCGCAGTCTACGTCGTCGATTCTTGAAGGCCGACAGCCGCGAATTGCTCGGCATCGATGTATAAGACCCGATTCCCCGCACAAGACTCCCCGAAAGGGAAAATACCGACGCGGTTGTGACATGCCCGCGAAGAACCAGTAACTTCCGGTAAAGACTTCCCTTACCTCGTGGAAAGTAAAATTAATTCGACAACTCCGATAGCATGTAGTATTTGATAAACGGGACGTTGACTGTTGATTGTTCTCCGACGAATTAAATAAGGCGAGGGATACTTGAATAACGTGTTCCTGCTGCATTTCCCGACGTCGTGTCGATATATACTCCCGAAGTTGATGCGTTTTGATAATTAATGTTGATCGTCTCCGTATTTGAATATACGGACGTTGTATGTGTAATCTGCGTGTTACAGTCGACTCATCGGATGACGACGAGTGACATCGTAATAACTGCTTTAGTAAACGTTGGTACGAAATGTTGATCAATGCGTTCGGCTATTCATATAGTGACTGTCGCAAGACCGCAAAAAAGTGAAATATTTCTATTACGTCACAAGTGGCATATGCGAGTTCATACGCGGATTATATTGATAGACACCTGCATTTACAGGTAGTAGTATTATCAATGTGTTATAAGATAGCGTAATGTGTATGTGAAGATTGTTTGATAATCTAGAGGTTTTTAAATTTAACCAAACTAACGTTAAACCTAAATATTTTCGTAATTATTATATTTGTTATGTATTTAAAAACGGTATATCATGTTTTTTAAATATTTGTAAGTGTAGCTATTGCAAATTATATCTTAATCCACGCACAAAGTATTTTTCTAAGTTACTTTATGCCACAAAATAGATTTGAGAACCTCTAGCAAGAGAATGCAGTATCGCAAGAATTATATATATGAATATAACATGATAGAACAATATTCAGGCCTCAGTAGAATAATGTTATATACATATTTCCATATTTGTACCCGTAAACGTAAAGAAATATTGCCTCAAACAATTTGACACGATCACTTGCATAATCAGATTGCAAAACAGATTGTACATGTGGATGTATCGCGACTTGTATTTTTTTAAGATGTTTATAAAGTAAAATAAAATGCAGGAATACCCAGGAAGACTGATAGTTCAAATTAAATCCAAGTTTTCTTATCGGAAATCTTTGTTTTCTTGCTTAGTTAAATCAATTTTTTTTAATTACATTTTTACATAATGTCTTTGACTTTTTTGCAAAAAAGTGAAATTATAATGAGAAATATACAATAAGCGTGACAATTTTTATTAGAAACAAATGTTGCATTTTGATGTTTAATTTATGTTTCACTTGTAATAAATCGCCTTAGATGAGGTGCAAAATGAGTGTAATCAGAATATTTTATGTTAAGTAGTATTTTTTTGTTACATGCCTCGCTATGTATTTTATCTCAAATACAAGATGTGATCGACATGCGCACAAGTTGTTATAACCTGAAGGTTTGTTCTGTGAAACAGTGTTCCAGTTAAACAATATGTACAATATCGTAAAAATTTGATCCTTTCCGGAACGTAATACATGCACAATATTTCACAAAATTGAAATAGACGCTCTAAACAACGCAATAGATATAGTAGACACACCCCGTATATCTATATTTTTTAATGTGAATTTATTTATAACAAATACAAATGCGCCATGTGTGTCATAATAAATATTTGTTTTCATAATTCTACCCTTTTTCATTGCCGAGATAAATTTTAATTTAATAATAAACTTATAATTAGATTATTCCTATTGAAACATTTATCTATTTGAAAAAAGTTGAAAAAGTGTAAATCGTATACTCGTAGTTATAAAAATTATAAAATTATATATTTCGCTACTGATAATTTCCGAAAGACAATAGAAGATTTCTCTTTGAGCTTAAACAAATGCCAATTATAATTCATCTAACCTAATGCAAATTCTACATTAATAATGGGAAGTTGATTTCCAACATTAAATGATGATCAAACATACGTGTCAGCTACCTCCGAGGCAAGAAGACAATTTCCCTTTCGTAGTTATAAAGCCATTGACATTAAAAAATGTATGGAAAGTGTGGTGCAGTGTCAGCAAATATACTCCCAAATGTAATCATTACATGGATAGCACTGCTGTAGTGACTGCTGAGAGAAGGCGACACGCTAAACTGAAGCATTGGTGGATAATACATCCATTCAGTTACGTCAGGTACATTTTAATATGTTCTCGGTCTGTACATAATTTTTTAATCAAAAATTCAGGAAGATCTTATGAACTTATATTTAATGTTTGTCTTTATATTTTTGTCGTGCACTTAAAAGATTTTTCTGAACAAGAAAATTTATAGATTTTTGTGGGATATATTGATGATGACAGTATACTTGATCGCCTTTCTGACAATTCCTTTCATGATTTGCTTCGTCGTAATGGATTACGAATTAATTCGTCTGGATAAAGTAAATATTCCGATTTATGCGATCTGCTGGTTGGATATATTGCTTAACTGCATTACAGGATATTACGATGAGAAAAGTACATCCGTCGAGTTAAAACCTACTAAAATAGTTATGTGAGATATTTTATATGCAAATTTAATTTTACTTGAGAAGTCGTTTTTCATTAATTTAAATTAATTTATTAAATAAATCTGTGCTCCGTAGATCTTACCTCAAAGGATTTCTCGTGCCTGATGTTCTATCGTCGCTACCGTACAATTATATAACATTGCCCTGGCGAAGACTTCCGGGGGACAATCCGTATTACATCATCATTTTACTCAATATTATCCCTTTTCTGAAGTTAATACGTTATTATACTCTCAACTTGAACATTTATTATCTATTAATGGTAATATCTTTCTCTACGAGAAAAAAAAGTATGCAACAATATTATCGAGAATATTTCTTATTTCAGCATTTTAACGTGAACAATTTTAATTATGAATTATGTGCCACGCTGTTGCTGGGAATATACTTAATCTTTTGGTTATCCTGCTTATGTTACTTGATACCAATTTTAGTAATATATTTTCTCAACATCCCGCCGGACGTAAGCATATCGACAATTTTAAATTATGCGAAAATTTCCAACGTTTTTATATTCAGGCATACTTTAAACTTATAATTATAAATTATGTATGAATATAATTTAATATGTATGAAAAGAAATGCGAGGATTGTTGGATGATGAGATTGGACGATCATAGTCTCAAATTTCGATTTAAGAACGCCTTGTTTATCGTGCTTGAAAATATGTTAGCTAGTGGCTATGGCTTATTTGTACCCGAGAGAGATGGTCCCATCATTTTAAATAGCAGTCTTATGATTATCGGCAGATTTATTGTATGCTACATGTTGGGTAAGGCATATTTATCAAAGAGAATATTTTATTATTAGAGTATTTGGTTTAGTTTGTGATTCTGTCTCAGATATTATTTTTAAATGATATTATTCCGAATTATTATTTTTTATTATTATTTAAATAATTTTATTTTAAGATGATTTATTTATCATTTTATTTGTGTTAGTCATGTTTCTTCGTATGAGGGCTGCTAAAAAAACATCCGAATCGAAATATCAAGAGCTAGTGGATCAATTAAAAGCGTATACGATACAGAAACAGTTATTGCCGCACATGAAAAAACGTCTCTTAGCTTATTACTATTACCGTTTCAAGAATAGCTACTTTCGAGAGAAACGAATTCTAGCAGACTTGACAGGTAATCGGTAAATTGATTGCGAAATTTTTATCAATGCCATGTGGATATCCTCTTTTCCTATATCCCAGTCAGCCAAACCTGCGAAGAACAGACATTGGCAAAATCTGTTCGACAAAATATGTGAGCAGAGAGGCCACAGATTGGGTACAAAATCCACCCAGTAAGCACACTGTCAGCAGTATGCCGACAGATTGGCAGCAGATATGAAGCAGAATAATGCAACGGATCCGGTACCATCTGTGTCCGCATTAAGCTTGTGTTCTGCCAGCAGATTCTGCTTATAACATGATCTGACAGCAGATTGGCGGCAGAAACTGAACAGAGCCTGCCGACATAACCTGGCGGCAGATTGGCGGCAGAAATAGAGCAGGATCTGCGCAGTGTAGTTGGCAGCAGATTGGCGACAGAAACCGAACAGAGCCTGCCGACATAACCTGGCGCCAGGTTGGCGGCAGAAACCGAACAGGATCTGCAGCTTTTGACACTATTCAAATTTACACGGCTAGGAATATGCGTTTTCGCTCCGCACCGCTAGGTGGTGAACATGTCGAGTTCTTACTCGACGTTAAGATTTAGCCTGACAGTTATATTGGGTTGTTCGGAAAGTTATTTCGTTTTTTCAAGGAAAAATGAAAGGCGGTTTTTTCATATTTAGAATAAATTTTATTCAGTGATGTATTGGCCATTTTGTTCCACTACCTTTCGTCATCTTTCTGGCAACTTTAAGATTCCACGCTCATAGAAGTCCTTCTCCTAATTGACAAAAAATTGAAGCAAGTGATTTTTGACGCCTTCATTTGAATCGAAGTTTACATTGTTCAAAGAATTTTGTAGAGACCGGAACAAATGGTAATCGGATGGTGCCAGATCAGGAGAGTATGGTGGGTGTGGTAGCACATCCCATCCAAGCTGTAAAAGCTTCTGGCGAGTGACCAAACTTGTGTGTGGTCTGGCATTGTCGTGATGGAATACGACACCTTTCCTATTCGCCAATTCTGGTCGCTTCTGCTTGATGGCAGCATCCAATTCATCCAGCTGACGACAATACACTTTCGAATCATCCGTCTGATTGCTTGGTAGTAACTCGAAAAATACGATTCCCTTCCAATCCCACCATACAGAAAGCATGATCTTCTTTTGATGAATATCTGCCTTGGATGTCGATTGAGCAGGTTCATCTTGCCTGGACCATGATCGTTTTCGCTTAACATTGTTGTAAACAATCCATTTTCCATCTTCAGTTATGATTCGCTTCAAAAATGGTTCATTTTCTTCACGTTTCAACAATGAATCGCAGATGGTAATGCGTCGAATCAAGTCAATTTCCTTTAAATTGTGTGGAACCCAAATATCGAGCTTTGAAACGAATCCAAGGCGTTTCAAATGATCGTAAACAGTCGAATTCGATAAATTTAACTTTTTAGCAATTTCGCGTGTTGTTATGCGACGGTTTGCATCCACCAGAGCCTTTATTTTCTCGTCATCAGCTTTAATTGGCCGACCTGAACGTGGTGCATCTTTCAAATCGAAATTTCCAGTACGAAATTTCGAAAACCAATTCTGACACTGACGTTCACTCAATACATCTTCTCCGTACACGGCACACAATTTTTTTTCTCGCTTGCACTGCATTTTTACCCTTTCGGTAGTAAAAGAGCAAAATATTACGAAAATGCTCACTTTGATTTTCCATGTTTGATGTGATGCCAAAAAAGAATTACTTGACAGATCGCAACACAATAAGATACTAAATAACGTCTGAAATGTCAGTTGTCAAAATATAAAACGAATTTGCCGCTTAGAGTAAGGTTAAGTATCGAGGAACGCGACTAACGACATCTCTTTGTGAAAAACGAAATTACTTTCCGAACAACCCAATATAATAAGTTAATATACGCGTCTTGACATAATAATATTAATTTTTCTAAGAATTTTGCACTTGCGGCACAGAGGTTCTCATGGACAACGTCCACACACGCCGCAAGCAATCTGAAGGCATTAAATTTGCCCCTTTAATCAAATTAAGTATTGATTAAAAAAACAGATTACTTTACAATAGTGGACCAATATAAGAAATTAATTCATACCCCACATAAAAAATTAGATTTATATTGTTAACCAATATTGCTCCAATAAATTTGTACTACTACGGCACTTTCTCGCAGAGCCTGCTCGATTTCTGCTCCCAATCTGCTGCCAACTACACTGCGCAGATCCTGCTCTATTTCTGCCGCCAATCTGCCGCCAGGTTATGTCGGCAGGCTCTGCTCGGTTTCTGTCGCCAATCTGCTGCCAACTACGCTGCACAGATCCTGCTCTATTTCTGCCGCCAATCTGCCGCCAGGTTATGTCGGCAGGCTCTGCTCGGTTTCTGTCGCCAATCTGCTGCCAACTACGCTGCGCAGATCCTGTTCTATTTCTGCCGCCAATCTGCCGCCAGGTTATGTCGGCAGGCTCTGCTCGGTTTCTGCTCCCAATCTGCTGCCAACTACGCTGCGCAGATCCTGCTCTATTTCTGCCGCCAATCTGCCGCCAGGTTATGTCGGCAGGCTCTGTTCGGTTTCTGCTCCCAATCTGCTGCCAACTACGCTGCGCAGATCCTGCTCTATTTCTGCCGCCAATCTGCCGCCAGGTTATGTCGGCAGGCTCTGTTCGGTTTCTGCTCCCAATCTGCTGCCAACTACGCTGCGCAGATCCTGCTCTATTTCTGCCGCCAATCTGCCGCCAGGTTATGTCGGCAGGCTCTGTTCGGTTTCTGCTCCCAATCTGCTGCCAACTACGCTGCGCAGATCCTGCTCTATTTCTGCCGCCAATCTGCCGCCAGGTTATGTCGGCAGGCTCTGTTCGGTTTCTGCTCCCAATCTGCTGCCAACTACGCTGCGCAGATCCTGCTCTATTTCTGCCGCCAATCTGCCGCCAGGTTATGTCGGCAGGCTCTGCTCGGTTTCTGTCGCCAATCTGCTGTCAGATCATGTTAGCAGGATCTGCTGGCAGAACACAAGCTTAATGCGGACGCAGATGGTACCGGATCTGTTGCATTATTCTGACTGAATCTGCTGCCAATCTGTCGACATACTGCTGACAGTTTGCTTACTGGGATTTTTGATATTAAATGTGATTTCTTTAGAACCACTCCGTGAAGAAACTGCGCTTCATTCCTGTCGACGATTAATCGAGAATGTGGCGATCTTCAAGAATCTGCCGAAAAACATTCTGCAGTCAATAGTGAAGAATTTGAAGTTCGAATTGTATCTACCAAATGATGTAATCGTCAAAGCTGGTGCCCAGGGTGACTGCATGTTCTTCCTGTCGTCCGGTACTGTGACAGTTTTGACGCCAACTGGAAAAGAGGTAGATTCTTCGATCGAAACGTCGCTCAACGTTTGTTTATTACAAGAAAGAAATCGTTTTCTGTGATTTCAAGATATGCCATCTGGATGACGGTGCCCATTTCGGTGAAGTCGCGCTCCTGGTGGCGGATCAACGAAGGGTTGCTAGCGTCATTGCGATCGAGGTATGCGAGGTCTATCGACTTGATCGTAAAGATTTTCGTCAATGTATAGATGTGAACAGCGAGTTATTCGCGGAGATCGAGCGCATCGCCACGGAACGTGTGGAGAGAACTGTCAGAATCGAGGAACAACACAAGCGTTTCATGATGCGACCTAATAATTTGCGAGGATTACGCCTTAAGGAGAAAACTTAACTTTAAATATTTAATTTTTAGTCGTTAATCAAAGTTATATACGTATAGATTTTTGTCTGCTTAATTAATCGTTTGCGTGGATTGCCTTGTCTTTAATTATTTAAAATAAGAGTATGTATCGTCTCTCCTTGATTAATAATTTTCCGTATTACTGTATTGTGTAAGAGAATTGCAATTATCGCAAAGCAAGCAAGTAATTAGAGGTATGATTCAGTAAAAGACAGTTCAGTTTTCTGTTGCCGCAAAATAATAACCGTACTGATCGTGTAATCATATATTTAAGGACCTTATATTATTATTGTCCATACAATAATCATATTGTAGCATTCATTTATGTCTACTTTTATTTTAAAATTATATGTATATATATATATATATAATATATAATATATATATATATATTAATCGTAACTTCTAAGGTACTTATAGTTACAATTACATCTGCTAAAGAGACTTTACGATAGCACTGTCGTGAGGAGCTATAATTCTATCGATATAATGCATGAGGGATATGAATCGTGATACTCTTCTTTTTTCTTGTTTTTGGCAAATCTCTTCTGCAGAGGTCAGCTTCGTGTCAAGACCCGTAGTATCGATCGTGATGAATTTTCGCCGATGTATCATCAGCAGAAACGGAAGCAATAATTGTCAATAACCGACGTTACCCGCGAGATCTTTTCATTGCGAGATAAGTTCTAAAGGAGAGCCTGCACAAATCACGGTGCTAATCGTCTGCATCCACGATCTAATCGTAACGTATTGCGAGATGCATCACGGTCGTACCTACGGATATCGTTGTCACACATATACAAGATAATGCCGTGCTGTTGGGATATGTTGTTGACGAACGCGACGGTAAATTATAAACGAGGTGCGTGCGAAAATTATATACACATTTACGCGTAAAACCACACGGCGAAACACCCGTTTTTTCGGGAGAAAGACGACTGCGCGTCCCTCGAATCACACGACATAAATGATCGTTGACGATCGAACGAACTAGCACGGGCTGACGTACGCCTAGGATGTGCCTTACGATTCTCAACCCATTAATGGCCAATATCTCTCGTGGGGCACAATTTTTAGGATTAAAACTAAACGAATAATAAATAATAATAATTTCTAAATTTTCTGAATTTTTAGATATTAAGTCAGCCAAAGTGTTCAATGTAGAAATATAAATTATCTGATAATGATCCGAGATTTCTAGGAAGTAAAAAATAATCAGATTTTATTAATATTTTTTTATATAATCATAATAATATTATATAATCAGATTTTATTAATATTTTTTTATAATCAGACAATATTTATATTATAATTATATGGCCTTTAATGGGTTGATACGAGACTCCGTTCTTGTGCTTTCTCCGTCGTTTCTCTTCTCGTGTAGCCGATACCGAATCTGTGGGAACGGCTGATCGACGTCGACTGTCTACGTATACTTACTAGACTGTTAATTAACACTGAATCACTACGTTACATGGTACACTAAGGTGCATTGATTCGCGTGGTAGCGAATATATATATATTATTAATATAATATTAATATACAGGGTGTTTCCTAAGTAAGTAGACAAACTTAAGAAGGATATTCCTTGGCTTATTTTAAGAAGAAAAGGTCATATAAACGTATGTCCTAAACTGCTTTGTTTTCCAAAAAAGTACATCACTGTTTTCGTTCACTTTTCGTTTATTATAGAACAGTTTGTGTTATTGCAAATGAAACAAATGAAAAACAATAGTAACCAAAAAGAAAAATTATAACGAAAAAGAAAATAGTAACTAAAAAGAAAAATAATAACATCACAGTAACTGCTGAAAATGTCCACCTGCAGCCATGATACACGCCTCGACTCTCCTTTCCATTGATTGACGTACACGCTCAAAAATACCTGGAGTGTTACGTATTCTTTCATATCCATCCATTATGCGATTTCTGAGATCTGTTGAAATTTGTTGACTCGTACTGCAAAAGCACGCTATCCGAAAAGTGAACGAAAACAGTGATGTACTTTTTTTGGAAAACAAAGCAGTTTAGGACATATGTTTATATGACCTTTTCTTCTTAAAATAAGCCAAGGAATATCCTCCTTAAGTTTGTCTACTTACTTAGGAAACACCCTGTATATATATATATATATATATATTAATATTACTATATATATATATTAATATTACACATTTATATTATAATATTATATACATATAATATATATAATATTATTATAATAGTAATATTAATAAATATATATATTCGCTACTACGCGAATCAATGCACCTTAGTCTACTTCTCTCGCTATAACGATCTTACATGATTTTTTGGTCGTATCTAGAGGGGCACAGAGGAGAAGAGTACTTAATATCTTCGTCTATGCTATGCTCGTTCGCGACTGAATTCTGGGTGAATGAAAACGTTATCCGGATGGATCTAATCTATATTTCACACATTGGCACCAAATGTATAACACGTATCGTTTCGGGAAGAAGTATGAGGGTACATGGTATACGCTATTTACACTAACAAGACGTCGCGCATATTCAGCACTCTTTCCCCAATCCTTTCGAAGGTCATCTAATAAGGCACTGCGTTTTACTGCGACTGAATCGGTGCAAGTACGGAACAATCAAGAGAGTCATCCTAGAGGCTCGTGATACATCGATTCTGATCGGTAACGATCTCACGACTTACGCTTACGACGTGTGTACATAAATGCGTTTTGGTACCTTTTCTCTCGTCTCATCTCGTTTATCCTTCTAATCAACCGGTATTCCTATGATCTACCCGATATATCATAAGTGACGACGCGTCTAGCGATCGTAAGTATTTAATTAATTAATTGCGATTGAAGTGCTCCAGGAACAAACATTAAATGCAACGTATTTGCACACGGCATGACTGACTGTTGGGTAAGATAGAAAATCGATTACTGTATATATAACGTGTCACGCAACAACGAGTGAGCGCAGCGCGACGCACAACGATATTGCAAGATCATGCCGCACGCAGAAATAGAATTACGCGTTCGTGTGTGCTTTCGTGTACTCGCTGATTTTCGTATTATTGAACAGAGCTTCACTTTCGAGATTTCAGGTAGACATTTAGAATCAGGTTTAAATCTACGTTTATCGCAGAGAGAGACGCACGATTCGAGTAAAAATTCTTAAATGTCGAGTCAAACTTGTAGGTCCATTTGAGTTTTCTTTCTTCACGAAAAAAAAGCATTCTACAATGGAGAAAATTTTCAAATGAACATAAAACAGAAAATAGAAACTCTTTTCATTAGAGACTTTTACTGTTAACAGCAGCAGTTTTCAGGAAGTAAACTCTTAAATGGACTCTCTCTCTTTTCTGAGGGAAGATTGACGTAACGAATTGGCGGCGGCGCGCGTATTATGGCAATATATGTATGCGAGTATTTATAAGAAACAAGTATAATAACAATATCATAGAGTATAAATGGCATATTGAATAATAAACTATTTATATTGTACAACGTAACGTGTGCGTATATGCTTAATACAAGTAGGTACAAGTTCCCTTTTTTAGTCACGCAGCATAGTGCGCCCACAACATGAGGAAGAAGAATCCCGCCTCGCGCGATATCTCACGCGAGGAAACTTTATCGTATCATTTTGTTTTCTCATTCCAACGTGCACGCATTATTTGGCTTCACCATGACGCATGAAAAAAAATGGCCACGCTGTATCGTCACATCGATCGAAGTTACTTTAGATCGCGATCGTGCCCTCAAGATCATGCGGGAATTATCGAATCTTCGGCGCTGATCTGTCACAAATAAGGGGTTCGTGCAAGAAATCATAATTATAATTCGACGGTTAACAGAATTACGAGTGCTACGGCATGCAAAATATATTTGGAAGAGTCGAGAAACAATATTTTTCCCGCAGATTCGATAACACGATCCGCGAGTCACGCCGCGTTTAATGAGCCGATATTATCAGCATCGCGGGGGATGTCATCTGACAAGTAACACTACCCAAGTGTCACACGCCGATTTTGATAAGCTTTGAATATGTTGTTGTCTAGGTCAAAATATGAGATACATATTTTTTTATATCGGCCCGTTTTGCCATTAAGGGGGTGAAACACCCTCTTGAAAAAAATCGGGTTTTATACACACACACACACACACAAATATATGTTAATTTATAAGAAATGTTAGTATATATGCAATTATAGAGAAAAAAACAAACAAATTTAGAAATATTGAAAAAAATAAAAAAAGTAAAATTTTCTTGTCAGCTCTACGTTGATCATTTCTGGGTCCGGCAGAGGGCGAGAACCTGACTTATTTTGTTAATTAAAAGTAATCCCCCGACTGCATTGTTATCTCTGTGCGAAAAAACTGTTGCCAGGAGTAACTAGCGTATTAAATACGAGAATACGGACGGGGCGCGTATGTAGCGATATAGAGGTACTTTTAGCTTATTTTTGAAAAATGCGTTTTCAGAATATGACCTTATCATATATGGTTGAATTGTCGTTAAATATGCTTGAAGTTTTGCTGAAAGATAAATTTTAAAATTTTCAAAAATTGTGGAGGGGGAAAGGAATTTCGAAAAATATGATTGCACTGTTATAAAGTACATTAGAATCCATAAAACTTTTACTTGAAACTTTTTCTTATATGTTTTATTGTTTCGACGGTATTCGCTAAGAAATATAAAACCCGATTTTTTTCAAGAGGGTGTTTCACCCCCTTAATGGCAAAATGGGCCGATATAAAAAAATATGTATCTCATATTTTGACCTAGACAACAACATATTCAAAGCTTATCAAAATCGGCGTGTGACACTTGGGTAGTGTTACTTGTGAGAGACACGCGCGGCGTCGCGACGTTTCCACTGATCTCTTAAGAACAAGGTAATTAACCCGCCTATAATATGGCTCCGTCGGACTAGGATTTGCAGCGTCAGATCGTATATACATGGATAGAAACGTCGAAAGGCGAGATCGCGCGGTGTCGGTTTCGCGCACTTCGATGGGACACGCGCACGAAACTCGTATGCATACATTATATCTATGTATAAACGCTCTAAGGCTTTGGCAGTGAGTTAACGAGTCGATTATTCGGCAAGTCCGAGAGCGGCAGGTGGGCGCGTGCAGTGAGATGATTCCTCCTCCTCCACCCAGGTCTTTCTCCATCGCGAATCCCGCCAGCCACAATTCAGAATCGATATGTGCTATCACGTGCGTCGGAAATACCGAAGAGTCGATTTCGCGATTTCTTAGACGAGCATTCGCAGAATGGATCTCCTTCTTCTTCTCGTGTTGTCGATGTGGGGCCCTCTCGCCGGCAGCTGGCCGGCCTCCGTGCACGATCGGCAGCAGAATTTCGCGTAGTACTTGTGCGTGCAATATTTGGCCGACACGATGAGCTCGCAGTTGGCGAAGAACGTGTTGTCCTGGCAATGCGGATGAATGAAGATGCCTGAAAGGACACGGCAGAATTAAAATCGAACGCTGATCGAGGTAGCAGAGTGGAGGAGGCTGCTGCAGGCTGGAGAATCACTCACCAGCTACGCGTATATCAACGCTGTTGGAATCCGTAGAGTACTCGTTGCTTGCTTCGCATCGATATCGGCCGGAATCCTCTCGATTCGCATCACTAATGATAAGCCGATTGAGTTCTGAACATGAAAATTACAATTAATATAAATTGTCATTATTATTCTATAGATTATTTGTAACTTGAACTCATATCTGTCAAAGGGATACATTATTATTTATTGTATCGTACCGGAAATCTTGATTCGATTGTCCGTTTGAATGAGTTTGTCGTCCTTATACCAGAGCACACGCGGAATCGGGTAACCATCCACTGTGCAACCGATACTTATGTCACTGCCTTCAGGGAATTGCGTTTGTTCTACCGATACGTTGACTTTCACCGGAACTGTGCAAATCGAATTCATTAATACTTATACAATAATTTTATTGTGTAATCAAATATAATAATTTATTTTATGTAGCAAGAAAATGCAAAAGTTTTACTTTATACTTACGTCAAATACGTTTATTCCTAACGATAAGAAACATTGATAATTGTATTATATTTTTAGCATGTGTTTAAAACAGCCAACAAGCAGTCTGTTATAACAGCTCCAAGCAATAACAATGCAATGTAACTCAAATATTAGTAAGAACGGAATAACCGAGAACAATTCGGTTACACTATCATTGTGATTAACAACAAAAATAAAAGATCTGAGAGATTCAGCAGAGAATAAATATTTATTGACTTGTCAGCTTCATGAAAAGTCTCACATCTGGATAGATTTAACACAATGATCAGCGCAACCAAACTAAAAATATACCAGCCACATAAAAATAGACCAGCGTAGTCTCACCTTTGAACCTAGCGCCACCGGGTTCAGCAGTAGTTGGTTCAAGAGGGATAACGTGTGGAATGTAATGCGGTTTTGTCGTGTAAAGAGGGGCGTAGGTCTGATTTTCAGGAGATTGCGTCCTGGTGGGTCGATAAGGATATTGTGGTTTTTCGGTAGTGGGTCTCCTCGGGGGTTGAACGAGGTACTTGGTGTACTCCTCATGCTCGGGCTTAACATTGTAGACGGGCCCGATCGCCTGCACGGTCGCCGACCAGGAGGCCGGTCTATTGCCGATACCATTGAACGCTTGACAGGTGTAAATACCGAGACTCGTCAGAGTTACCGAGCGTATCAGGAGGCTATAGTCATTGTCCTGCTCATAATTTTCCGAGAGCAGGGGCAACATTCGGTCGCCGCGCCACCAAGTAACAATCGGCCTTGGCCACCCCATAGCGTAACAATGCAGGGTTATCGGCGAGTTTAACGTCACCGTTATAGTAGTGTCGGGCTCTCCGATGATGTCGACGGCGAGCTCGCGCGGTTCTAAAGAGTGCAAGAGAAAAGGTGCATGCGTGACGTTTAGAGGCAGAGGTGTTAATCGTACCGTCACCAGAAAAACCGTAAGATCAATCCCGTCATCCGTTTTAATCAATGAAAGAAGATATTGTTAAATTCGCTTCACGACAGTCGCTAAGCATCTGACTAAGACAATCCTATACGACGCATCGATCATTTAGCGAACAGAGCAACGTTAAATGGAATATCTAGTGTGAGCAAGACATTCACAACTAATTAAATTAATGTGAATTCCACACCGCACAGTAATCTAGTAAATGTTAATCTATCTAAAGTTGCAATATAGTCATTCCTCGGCAGAAGTGGATTCTATACGTACCAGTGACATCCAATTGGTACTCCGCTCTTACTGGTGGTCCTAAACCGTTATCAGCGGTGCACACGTAAGTTCCTCTGTCGTAAGTGTACAAATTGATGACCTGAAGAGATCCATCGAGCAATATGCGCCGCCTCTTCTCGGAAGGTCCAATCTAAAGCATTGATATTTAATGTTTTATAACTTGAACAACTAAGAACAATCATTTGATTATGGCCAAGTATTGAGACACCCCATAAGTATATATTATTTCTTGAAATTAATTATGTAAAATAATTAATAATAAAACTATTTAAAAAAGAATTTAATAATTACCAATGTGGTATCCTTTCTCCACGTGATGGTTGGCCTGGGAGTGCCCAGAGCGACGCATTTCAAAGTGACATATCCACCCTCTTGCGCGCTAACACGAGGCTCTTCGGGTTGTTGAATCGCCGCAGGTTCGCCACCATATTGCGGTGGTGTAACAGGTCGCAGTGTCGTTGCCGGAGGTTCTTCCGGCGCGGGTTCCAAGCAGGACGTACCGCAACCGCTGTCGCAACATTTCGATTCTCCGGGACAATCCGCGTCTGTGACACATTCTTGCTCGCACCTCGTGCTGTTGGATACTCTTGGACAATGACCAGGTTTGGTGACTGCAAGGACAACGAAATTTTATTGTTCCATTTTACAAGTTGCTCGCAATACATAACGCCATTTCCAAAAATATATTTTAATCTGCCCCCTGACGATTTATTCCAGCAATTTAATTTTATTTCAAACAAAAGAATTTTTTCTGTACTTTAAAAGTTAAAATTGCTTACAGTAATTTGTTTTATATTGTCAATGGTACTTACTTGATTGACAAACGCTCTTGTATTCTGTACCGTCTTGCGTAGCGACTAGCGTAATGGTGCAACGAGTACCATCAGGACAGATCTGTGCCCTGCAGGGATCAACGCAACGGCAACGTTCACAGTCCTGCGGATCTACGTATTGTTCCTTGCCATATGGACAACGAATGATATTACATTCCTCTTTAGCCTCTGCGCATTGATCTTTCTTATCGGTTGCGTCCACATCTATCTCGTTGCTCGCTGTAACCATGCATTATAAAAAATAAAAAATTTTGCTCTTTTCTGTAGGATTAAGTATCTTGACAAGAAAATAAAAAAGAAAGCTGTCGATTTATATTGCTCCACATAATTTATATATTACAGCAGATTGAGAAAAGAAATGTAAGCAATGCGATATTTAAAATGTTTTCACAGAAAATTTCGTAAGTTTCTTTTTCATAGTTTACGTCAAATGTCGGTGAACGTGAAAAATGGTTAAAAATTGTTACGAATTATTTGAAATAAATCGCATATTCCATAACGGAAGCCACATTTACAGTAATTTATCTAATGGATTTATTTGTAATTTTGTCGCATATACACGCACGCACACGTACGTATATCAATATCTTTGCATTAAATATTAATCATAAAAGAAAGAAAGAGTAAAAAGTTTCAGGTAATATAAATTTGATTGCTATGATAAAACATAAGCAATGAATCGCAAATGAAAAATTAAGGATGTAGTGGATCAATTGGTAGATGGAAGAATCGAAATGCGTGAACGAAGAATTGCGAATAAATCGAAAAGCGTAAAAAATATGTAGAACTAGATATAAAAATACAAAAATGCTAACATATATGTACACAGGAGCCAAATATATGCTAGACACTACTACAAAGCTGAAAGATGAGATATTTGCAAAAACATCAAAAGAATAAAAAACTTGGTAGCAGTCTTCCAGGACTTACTCCTAAGACAAGTATTAATACAAGATTCGAAAGTCTTGAATCTATTGCGATTGCCACCGCATCCGGTATAAATAAACGCCCGACAGCTTTGATATTCCTCGTCGAAGTAGAATCGTTTCGTGGCACCGGACGTGCAGGATCCACTATCAACTGGTTCTTTACAGATCGCTGTATCACCACCATAAAGACTATTACTTGAAGCTTGATAAATTCCATGGCAATGCCATGACAATTAATACAGTTCGAAGGAATTGTCGTTTGAGAAAGGAAACGATCGGAAAATAATAAGTTAAATTTACATACACAGATTCGATGCGCTGGTGTCGTTTCCGGCGGGTAAAGGCTCCTCCTGATGTACGCAAATGGACTCGCATTCGGAGACGGTACTGAATCGGTTCGCATTGCCGTCGCATCCACCATAAATAAATTCACGGCAGGCACGTGAGCTCGGTTCGTAGTAATACTTGCGGAAAGCGCCTCTGCACGGACCAGAATCCATAGGAAGATTGCACATGTCTGTAAAGATCATTAATTAAACCTTAATTAATTATATTAATTTCCCTAAAGAAGTTTTATCGTAGATAAATTCGTGGTTTTAACGCGAAGCGAAAGAAATATAAATAAAATTTGTTAATTCAGTAATAATTAATACAATCATTTCCAAGTGCATTATCATTCTCACCTTGTCCATGGAACCTTCCGCAGAGTCGCTCGCACTGTTCCTCTGTCTGGAATCTGTTGGCATTGCCACCGCAGCCACCGTAAATGAATGCCTGACACATCTGATGTTCCACGTCGTAATAATATGCGGTGATAGAACCGTCGCAATCACCGTAATCAGCTGACGCCAAGCAGATGGGACTCTTCGGTTCTCCAATCGACGGAGTTCTCATCGTTTGAGTAACCAGTGGTGTAACGGCAGGTGGATGCTGCTTGCACTTCCTCTCACAAGATTCCCTATCTTGGAAACGATTCTTATTGCCCTCGCAGCCACTGTAATCGAACTCGAAGCAGGAATCAGAGCGATAGTCATAGTAGAATTGCTTCAAGGAGCCGCTGCAGGGACCGACCACCTTTGGTAGCGTGCAAGGATCTGAAATTTTCGCCATTTCTCTTTAGATAATATTCAAGGGAAGAGAAAAAATAGAATTAAGTACCTGAATTATCATTAATTATCATTTTACGCATCGTTTTCCATCATACGTACTTTGAACTTCTCCGCAGCGATATTCGCACTCCTCACGACGATTAAAGTTGTTACCGTTACTCTGACAGCCACCGTAATAGAACTGCTTGCACACGCCGTCGCGACTATCGTAGAACCATTTGATTTGATTCTCAGAGCAGGGACCATGTTCATCAGGCAGGAAGCAGAATTCTGGAATATCCGATAATAGGTCAACGGTATTTGTCACTTGCGGACAATTTCTGGGGTCGTTATAGGAAACATTACCAGTTCGGAACTCGAGGTGTCTCAAAGGTGGCGGCGTGGTGACGGCCGTTTCGCACCTGTTGACGCAGTCCTGCTGGGTCAGGAAGTTATTCTCATTTGCGCCGCATCCACCGTAATAGAACTTTCGGCATTGCTGCTCGTAGGAGTCATAATACCATCGTTGAGTGTAATTATGGCAGTCTCCCATGAGAGCCGGCAGCAGACAAATGTCTTGTTCTATGTTTAGAAATTTAAAAATTGTGTTTTCACGCATGTAATTTTTTCTTAAAGAATTTTGCCTGTCAATGGTGATCAAGTAAAATATTATATAACATAAAAATCAAAGCAAGGAAATAGAATCCCTCTTCTCGAAAAAAAATTCTTGTTTCATAAATACTTTAAGTGAGATGTTACTATATCTGTAATAAAGAGAACTCAAAAAATTTTAATAAAAAGTAGTTATTAATTTGAGAGATCAACGCTATTAATGATATATATATATATAATTTTTTATTATAAAAGAATGATATAGATGTATTTTGTGTGATATAATATATATAAATCATGCAACTAAATTTAATTTAAATTTCTAATTAAATTTCTTTCGTGCATTCCATAAAAAAGACAATTTGTATTATTAATGCAGTAAACAGTGCGGAAAGAAATAACAGTTTCAGAAGTAATGAGATTTAATGTGGAGAAAAGGCGTAAGTGAAGGAAATCTTACCGATTTTAGGCGGACAATCAGACTCGCATGCGTCTCTAGATTCAAAGTTATTTTTATTGCCACCACAGCCAGTATAATAGAATGGCATGCAACGATTCTCCGATTGATCAAAGTACCATCGAGATTGCTTCTCCGTGCATGTGCCCTCCGCCCGCGGCAACGTACAACTATCTGTTAATCGTATTAATTATTATATCATGCAAAGTTAATCCTATGTTAATCTCAATTCTGTTCCCTCTATTTCAGCCCAAGTTATTCTACATACCGTTAGTTTGAAAAATTCCTTACTTCTATTATTAATCAAATAGTTTAACACTTAACTAAACTTTCAGTAAAATTATTAACATTATTTATCAGTGACCTTTAATGATTTTGACCCGTAGATCAATGTGCGCATCTTCAAACCCTTTACTAGATGGTACGTAAAAAAACATATCATACCATTTAAAACAACGAAGTTGACCTTCATATGACCTCTACGCGTCCACCTAATAAAAAACTATTTAGAACAAATTATGTATCCTTCGAAACCATGCAAGTTTGGTCTGACACATTTTTTTCTATCACCAATAACAGCCGAGATATTCAGGTGGCCCGTTTTAGGTGCCTCACCCTGTATATTTCGATATTCCGTAATAATCACAGTAGAAAAATACGAATCTAATTTCTTTTATCTTTGAATATTTAAATATGTCTTATTTAGAAAATTAATTATGTTAATAAAATTTATGGTATGCGGAGCATAATATTAATTATTACATTTAACATTTTGTATTTAATTCCGATAAGATTAGATCTCAGTTGTGCCAAAGGTGCGCAGATTATTTCAGAGTTAATTATGACACAAGGTTTAAAGAAAACTTGTGTATAAAAAAATTGAGGAATAAAAATCGTTTTTTCTCTAACTATATAATAAAATGTTTAAGTGTTGAAGAATTTCTAAAAATTGTGCATTACAATTATGCAAGTGAAAGCGTGCCTGCGGAACAAAAACTGCGTGAAAGCTAACACGTGAATCGTGATCGCATCGTGATTTATCCCATGACATGTCCCATGTCACCATGAAGCAGTGAGATCTTTTTCTGCTGCTGTTATCAGTACCTTGTGAAGGGCAACGTTGCTGGCAGGCAGCAAGAGTACGGAATTTATTGGCGTTGCCTTTACAACCGCCGTAAACAAATTGCCTACAAGTGCCACACTCGGCATCGTAATACCAGCGCAATGCCGAGCCCGGACAGGGTCCGGGATCTCTCTTCAAGGCGCACACGTCAGGCAGTTTTACTGCAAAAGTTCGTCCATCACTGTGCGGTCGAGCCGATCCCCGTAACTGACGTTTAGAACTAATATCGGTGGCAAGGAGCAGAGTTTCGAATTACTTGAACACGCTCGGAGTGCCAATCATTCTCGATAAAAGTACGCCCCGTTTATTAGCGGCGTAACCACGATGAGTTTATTTTATTCAAAACTGTAAATATTATTAAATTTGCTAAAAGTGATGTTAATTTTATTAAATATTATCGTATTCATCTCATTTTGTAATATGCATATTGCAGATTCTTTCTCAATCATTTAATCGTTTCAATTTTTTTAATTCACTACTGCGGTAATAATCATATCTTGGTATGTCGTTGAAAAGTACTTATAATAGAAAGATTAGTTATACAATTCTCTCCGAATGCGAATGTAGTAATAGAAAATTATGGATTAGTTAGAATTACGTTAAGGAGAGAATACGCCTCGACTATTGTTAGAATCTGTTAAAGTTAGTTGTCATTACTAGAAATATTAAATCGGTAAATACCCCATCGCCAGCATTCCTATAATTATAGATACTACTGCAATTAAATTTCGTTAATCCCCAGACTTGAAATCAATCTTTTAAGAAAATTATTATGTAATTTCATCGATAGCGAAGATGTCCTAAGTAATTAGATCAAACAATTTAACTTAAATCCTTTTCTGCGATCGATATCGTGCAAATAAACTAGCAATTTACGTATATAAAATACACGGAATTGTAACGCACACATAAAGAAAGCGTAGAGTGACAATAAATAACATACCTTTTCTCCGACCTGGTTGTAAGCACTGCTGATGACAAGCGATTTCCGTTGGGAAGTTGTTGTCGTTCGCTTTGCAACCGCCGTAAATGAACTGTTCGCAAGTCTGCGCTTCTTTATTGAAGTACCACCTTGTGAAATTGCCTGCGCAAGGACCTTGTTCCTTCGGCTGATCGCAGGAATCTGTATGAAATGACAAACTTAATTGTTAATTAGTTCTGTAAATTCTAACACACGAGGTACATCCTGTTTAATATCAAATTAAATCCAAAGCGAAATTTAAAGACAAAGTTTAAATACATATTTCTCACAAAACAGCTTAACCGCGGGTGATCTCCGCCAGTATGGGTAGAGTCTTACCGATATCATCTGGCGTGACGCAAAGTTCTGCGCACTCTTCCCTAGTTTCGAACTTATTAGCATTACCGAGGCAACCGCCGTAAATAAATTGACCGCACTGCTTCCTGTCGGCATCATAATACCACTTCGGGTGATATCCTTCGCAAGGACCAGCGATTTTCGGCAAGAAGCAAGCAGCTGCGAAGTAAATCGATAGTTTTCTGTTTTAACGCGATGCTTCAAACTTTACTAATATAATTCGTTTATTTGTAAAAAATTCGTTCTAAATATAAATTTGTAAAAGAAAAGCAGTCTTAATTTCCTGATAAAATTTTCATTTTTACATAAAAAAGATATATAACATGTATTAGCAAAGTGCAGATGTTTCTTTCTTTCATTTACAGTTAGACAGCCATTTTAATAAATATTTTCAAGTAATTACCTTTTCCTTTCGGCTGAACGCAAACTTCTTTGCACTCTTCCTGTGTTTTAAATCGATTTTCGTTACCCTCGCAGCCTCCGTACCAGAATCTCGAGCAGCCACCATAATCGGTATCGTAGAACCACTTGACGGTGAAGTCCCGGCAGGAACCTCTGTCCTTCTTCAAGCCACACGCCGCACCCGGCATCATCGGCATCGTCAGACAACCCTCGAAGTTCTCGCCTTGAGCTTCCTCGATTCCATCCGGACAACATCCGAATTGTGATGCGTCGCAGGTGCATCCAGCGAAGTTCGGCCCTTTAGCAGGTGTCCTGCCGTCCGAGCAGCACTTGTATTTCGTGTTCTCACATCCGCAGCCTGTTAACATCGGCACGCAGCGCATTGCAGTGTTATTGATTTGTATAATTGTTATTAAAATATTATATTATTATTTTCTTATTATCTAAATATTAAATTACTGTCCTATTACTATCATATTATTATTTTTGCATTAGTTAAAAATTTTAACAGCTTAATTATGAATTGTTAATTTTTTAACAATTAATTTAGCTGCATCATTCTCGACAATTTAATTCTATTAGGAGTGTGATTTAGTTTTGAGGGTTTTGCAACAGATGGCTGTAGTGTCAGTTTGTTCCAATAGCTGTTTCCGATAACTGTTGTTTCTTACAGTCTTGACATTATCCATGACATTTAGTAGCATTATAGCAATAGATGCAATAACAGTCGTGTTTATATCATCGTAAAAATGCAACTTCCGAAACAGCATTTTCGACATGCGTTGCTTTTGTTTTTTAATCAAAAGAAAACTGCGGCTGACGGTTATAGAATTCTTGTGGAAACTTATGGTGATTCTGCCCCATCAATTAAGATGTGTGAATACTGGTTTAGACGCTTTAAAAGTGGTGATACTGATGCGAAGGACAAAGAACGCTCGGGACAACCAAGAAAGCTTGAAAATGCAGATTTCCAAGCATTATTGCACGAAAATCCAACACGATCCACTTCAGAACTTGCCAGAGCATTAAATGTTGATCGTACAACAGTTACCAAACATTTACATGAAATGGGAAAAATTCAGAAATAAGGGAAATGGGTTCGACATGAATTATCGGAAAGTGCCATTGCGAACCATTTCGTTGATCGCCAGGCAAAAAAAGAAGAGTCTTTTGTCTCGGATTGTTACTGGGGATGAAAAGTGGATCTATTTTGATAATCCGAAACGCAGAAAATCATGGGTGGATCCAGGCGAACCATCAACATCCACTCCGAGACGCAATATTCACGGTTCAAAAGTAATGCTCTGTATTTGGTGGGATAGTGTACTATGAGCTGTTAAATCCGCACGAGAGTGTCACGGCTGATCGTTATCGACACCAATTGTACAAGTTGAAGCAAGCATTGGACCAAAAACGACCACCAATTGCGAGTAAACGACGGAAAGTGATTCTTCTTCGTGACAACGCTCGACCTCACGTTGCGTTATCAGTGAAACAAACACTATTAGAGCTCGAATGGGAAGTCTTACCGCACCCGCGTATTCTCCGAACATTGCTCCATGCGATTATTATTTGTTCCGGTGGATGCAACACGCTTTAGAGGATACACACTTTCATAATTTGGAAGAAGTGCGAAAATTCGTCGACGAATGGATCAACTGAAAAGAAGAGTCTTTTGTCTCGGATTGTTACTGGGGATGAAAAGTGGATCTATTTTGATAATCCGAAACGCAGAAAATCATGGGTGGATCCAGGCGAACCATCAACATCCACTCCGAGACGCAATATTCACGGTTCAAAAGTAATGCTCTGTATTTGGTGGGATAGTGTACTATGAGCTGTTAAATCCGCACGAGACTGTCACGGCTGATCGTTATCGACACCAATTGTACAAGTTGAAGCAAGCATTGGACCAAAAACGACCACCAATTGCGAGTAAACGACGGAAAGTGATTCTTCTTCGTGACAACGCTCGACCTCACGTTGCGTTATCAGTGAAACAAACACTATTAGAGCTCGAATGGGAAGTGTTACCGCACCCCGCGTATTCTTCGGACATTGCTCCATGCGATTATTATTTGTTCCGGTCGATGCAACACGCTTTAGAGGATACACACTTTCATAATTTGGAAGAAGTGCGAAAATTCGTCGACGAATGGATCAACTGAAAAGAAGAGTCTTTTGTCTCGGATTGTTACTGGGGATGAAAAGTGGATCTATTTTGATAATCCGAAACGCAGAAAATCATGGGTGGATCCAGGCGAACCATCAACATCCACTCCGAGACGCAATATTGACGGTTCAAAAGTAATGCTCTGTATTTGGTGGGATAGTGTACTATGAGCTGTTAAATCCGCACGAGACTGTCACGGCTGATCGTTATCGACACCAATTGTACAAGTTGAAGCAAGCATTGGACCAAAAACGACCACCAATTGCGAGTAAACGACGGAAAGTGATTCTTCTTCGTGACAACGCTCGACCTCACGTTGCGTTATTATTGAAACAAACACTATTAGAGCTCGAATGGGAAGTCTTACCGCACCCGCGTATTCTCCGGACATTGCTCCATGCGATTATTATTTGTTCCGGTCGATGCAACACGCTTTAGAGGATACACACTTTGATAATTTGGAAGAAGTGCGAAAATTCGTCGACGAATGGATCAACTGAAAAGAAGAGTCTTTTGTCTCGGATTGTTACTGGGGATGAAAAGTGGATCTATTTTGATAATCCGAAACGCAGAAAATCATGGGTGGATCCAGGCGAACCATCAACATCCACTCCGAGACGCAATATTCACGGTTCAAAAGTAATGCTCTGTATTTGGTGGGATAGTGTACTATGAGCTGTTAAATCCGCACGAGACTGTCACGGCTGATCGTTATCGACACCAATTGTACAAGTTGAAGTAAGCATTGGACCAAAAACGACCACCAATTGCGAGTAAACGACGGAAAGTGATTCTTCTTCGTGACAACGCTCGACCTCACGTTGCGTTATTATTGAAACAAACACTATTAGAGCTCGAATGGGAAGTCTTACCGCACCCGCATATTCTCCAGACATTGCTCCATGCGATTATTATTTGTTCCGGTCGATGCAACACGCTTTAGAGGATACACACTTTCATAATTTGGAAGAAGTGCGAAAATTCGTTGACGAATGGATCAACTGAAAAGAAGAGTGATTTTATCGCGGTGGAATCCATCTCTTGCCAGAAAGATGGGAAAAAGTTATAGAAAACGAAGGAAAATATTTGGATTAAGGTATTCATTCATTATCATATTTAAATACATGCGTTTTTGAGCAAAAAAACCCTCAAAACTAAATCACACCCCTAATACAAGCACGTAATATTACGTTTTTACAATTACCTTGACCACGGGAACCCTTGGCAATGGTGACACCGTCGGGGCAGCATCCGAATTGATAAGTGTAACACGGGCATCCCTCGAAATTGGGTCCGGTGGCAGGCGTGAACCGGTTCGGACAGCAACCGTGAGGAGTGTATTTACAGCCGCAGCCCTCGTTGTTCCGACCGCGTGCCGCTGTCGAATTATCCGGGCAACAGCCAAATCTCGTGTATTGGCAGCCGCAGCCGTAGAAGTTTGGTCCACGCGCTGGCAGGATGTTATCCGGGCAGCATTTGTACGGGGTCGCTAGGCAGCAGCCCTCGTTGTTCGGCCCGTGTGTCGGCGTCACTCCATCTTCGCAGCATCCATAAGCACTGTCGTGGCAAGGCATGCGGCAGCCGTAGTTGTCCGGTCCGAGAGCTGCAGACACAGAATCGTGAGCGTTGAAAATGAGATGCCCACGTAAATGTTGGATTGTAATATGTTCATCTCATTTGTTTAGCGTTTTCAATAATGAATATATTACAATCCAATATGTTAAAATGTGTCCAAAATCGATCGGTTGAATAGATACGGAGTTTTTCCGGTTCGGTCAATTATTGATGATGATTTTAATTTGGAAGAATTAATGAACGGCAATGTAATGTGCATACCTGCGGAAACCTCGTCGGGACAGCATCCAAAGTAAGACGCGGTGCAATTTTCGGTATTAATAACGCCGCAACCCGCGAAGTTCGTGCCGTTCGCAATGGTAACGCCGTCAGGGCAGCAGCCGTACGTGGTGTTCGCGCAGTCTTCGTGTGAAATTGGTTGCGTCGTTGTTTCGTACTCTGACGTTACGGAAGTGGCTTCTTCCTCGCAACCTTAGTATATCGCGTGTAACGGTTAATAAAAGTAAGCATAATAAAAATATTTGGTACTTATTTAGATTAACGGAGCAACCTCGAATGACCTTGACCTTGACATATGTTGTCACGGTCACCCTCCTGAGTGACCTTCAAAAGGTTTTAGCCGTCGTTCATTGTTTATTAAAAAGTTATTAACAAAAGAAGTTTCGAAAATATAGTAGTTATTTTGAATATTGAAAGACATAAACGACGAATATGAACGAAGGAAGGAAAGTGATTTAACCTAACCTAATCTAATCTAACCTGGTTAGGTTATATTTTCCGAAACTGGAGCCCCAGACACATATACGCTCGTTTTTCAGGCCGCTTCGCGGGAGGGCGGGCGGAAGGGGCTTCGCCCCTCCCCCCCCCCGCCAGAATCTGTGCCGTGTACCAGGTGATCAAACTCTGTACGGTGAAATCTGTAACACCGGCTCCGGCGAGGGGAGGGGCAAAGCCCCTCCCCCCTGCCCTCCCGCGAAGCGGGCTGAAAACGAGAGTATGTGTCCGGGGCTCCAGTTTCGGAAAATATAACCTAACCCAAACCTATTTCTGATTTAAAGGTAAAATTCCATCAAATATACTCTTTCATAAACGTATATGATATCGTAAAATTATGCTCTATTCATTAAACCTTTTTGTTAATAACTTTTTAACAAACAACGAGCGACGGGTGAAACCTAGTGCGGGTTATTCGGGAAGGTGACTTTTGTAATATATGTCAAACTCAAGTACTTGCTTCGCGTGGACAGTTGAAAATTCGTGCAAAATCATTAAACTTCTTTTGTTAATAACTTTTTAATAAACAATGAGCGACGGCTAAAATCTTTTGAAGGTCACTCAGGAGGGTGACCTCTATAATATATGTCAAGGTCAAGGTCATCCGAGGTTGCTCCGTTAAACTAAATAGTTACCAAATATTTTATAGCGCGCATATAAATATGAAACAAATACCTTCGCCATCGGGACCAGGAGCGATTTTAATACCGTCTGGACAGCAACCGAATTCGGTAACATTACAACATCCCAGATAATTCTTTCCGCTAGCCGTAGTCTCATTGTCAGGGCAGCATCCGAATCTATAAATTAAATTACAAGCAATTAATTATATTCCATAAAAACATCGTTTAATGAATTTAATTCACAGAAATACGAAAACTGACTCGGTGTCGACGCATGGTTTCTTGCATCCCTCGTAATCATTGCCTTGCGCTGTAGTGACACCGTCGGGACAGCAGCCGAAGAGCGACTCGTTACAGTGAGAGTCGGGACAACCCTTGTTCTTCTTTCCAGTGGCCGGTGACACACCGTCAGGGCAGCATCCGTAGCGCGTCTCGTTGCACGTTTGCGGCGTTGGGCACCCTTGACCGAACGGTCCCTGAGCGGCAGTGATGCCGTCGTAGCAGCATCCAAATGGCGTCTTTTTGCAGCTTTTCCTCGGTTTGCATTGTCGCTTCTGCGTTGTCAGCTCCGGGAAACTGGTCGTCCAGATCTCCGAGACTGTAAATGTATCGATATTAGTAAACCGAAAACTCTTCACGCATCAAAACAAGTAATTCTAATATTTTAACACTTGTACTGCTCAGCTGAAGCAAGTATTAAGCTGATCGCTTACTGTGAGTCTTTTCTGTGAGATCGGTTTCTCCGCTGACAGTAGAAGATGTAACTTCCGTCACGGTAGTCTCGCCGGACACCGTCGTCTCTTCGAGGGAAGACGTCGTGGCGGACGATTCGGTCGTTTCGCCCGACAGAGTTGTTGCACCCGACTCGGTGGTTTCTCCGGATTCCGTAGAGACTGCCAGGGTAGTTTCGCCGGATTCGGTCGTCTGTCCTGACTCGGTAGTTTCCCCGAATTCAGTTGTCGCACCCGATTCCGTCATTTTGACCGATTCAGTGGTCAATCCGGACTCAGTTGTCTCTTCTGATTCTGTGGTCCGACCCGTTTCGGTTGTCTCAGATATTTCACTGCTGCTGATTTCAGTCTCACTCGTTGAGCTCGTTTCTGTGCTAATAATTAGTGTACTTTCGTTCGAGTCATCGACGATAATTTTTTCCTCCGAACCAGTTTCGGCATTGGGTTCGAGTACTTCCAAATTGGTCATCTGCGAGACCATTGTGGTCGACATCACCATAGTTGTCTCTGTAAAACATCATATCATGTCATAAGTCTTCAGATAATAATAATAATAAAAATGTGTAATATTTATGAATATGATAAAAATATTAAAATAGCGTTAGAAAAAATACTTGTGCGATTTCTCACCGGACGTATCGCTAGATTCAGTGGTTTCATCGCTTCCAGTCGTCTCTGTTGTTTCCGTAACTGTGGTCTCCGTCTCCGAAGAAGATGTACTCGGCGGAGATTCCGTGGATTCAGTTGTCCCCGTGGATTCTGTGGGATCGGTAGTCTGAGTCTCCGTCGTATCTGTTGTCACCGTGTTGGTGGTATCCGTAGTCTCCGTTTCGGTAGATTCCGTCGATACGGACATGGAAGACATTGTCGTTTCCGCAGAACCGGTAGTAACGTCGTCAGTCGTTTCGGTCGGATCGGTCGTCTCGTCGCTTGGATCCGTCGTCATGTCGCTCGATCGAGTCGTAGCGTCGCTGGATCCGGTTGTCGTCGATATCGAATTTTTACTGGCAGTTGATTCGGTGGTTTCGCTGGCAGCGGTATCGGAAGAATCCGTCGACTGTTTTGTCGTTTCTGATTCAGTACCTAAACAGATAGCAGATGCATGAGGCAACAGCGTTGATGTTTGCGAGGCGCCCTGAGTAACATAGATAAATGCATCTTAAGGGGGGAGCCTGCTTTAGAACGTTGAAAATAAGGTATAATTTTACGAATTGTTTTGGAGAAACTATACAGCGGATCATTATAAAACTTTGATGCATTTATTAGTACATGTTTAAAGATAAAAAAATTATTTTTTGATTTGAATATATCGCCTGTAGAGGTCGTCCTGGAGGCATCTTAGTGCAGCCGGCATTGTAAATTGTGAGCATTCTCCTGCCTCCAAATTTCATCCAAACTGAAAAATTGAAATATTTTCTCGTTATTTATGAATTCCCATCGTCGATGAACCTTTAATATTCATAAAAACATTAAGTTAAACAATTATTTTTGCATGAAAAAGTTCAACAACTTTGTCTAAAAATCGTACTTTTGTGTTCTAAGCTCCACTATTTTGGCACTTCTCAACTTTTTTCTCCTCTCTTTGGTTCATCGACGATGGGAATTCATAAATAACGAGAACATATTTCAATTTTTCAGTTTGGACGAAATTTGGAGGCAGGAGAATGCTCACCAATTTGCAATGCCGGCGACGCGGCTGCACTAAGATTTCTCCAGGACGACCTCTGCAAGCGATATATTCAAATCAAAAAATAATTTTTTTTATTTGAATATGTCGCCTGTAGAGGTCGTCCTGGAGGCATCTTAGTGCAGCCGGCGTTGTAAATTGGTGAGCATTCTCCTGCCTCCAAATTTCATCCAAACTGAAAAATTGAAATATTTTCTCGTTATTTATGAATTCCCATCGTCGATGAACCTTTAATATTCATAAAAACATTAAGTTAAACAATTATTTTTGCATGAAAAAGTTCAAAAACTTTGCCTAAAAATCGTACTTTTGTGTTCTAAGCTCCACCATTTTGGCACTTTTCAACTTTTTTTTCCTCTCTTTGGTTCATCGACGATGGGAATTCATAAATAACGAGAACATATTTTAATTTTTCAGTTTGGACGAAATTTGGAGGCAGGAGAATGCTCACCAATTTGCAATGCCGGCGACGCGGCTGCACTAAGATTTCTCCAGGACGACCTCTACAAGCGATATATTCAAATCAAAAATAATTTTTTTTATCTTCAAACATGTACTAATAAATGCATAAAACTTTGATGCATTTATTAGTACATGTTTAAAGATAAAAAAATTATTTTTTGATTTGAATATATCGCCTGTAGAGGTCGTCCTGGAGGCATCTTAGTGCAGCCGGCATTGTAAATTGGTGAGCATTCTCCTGCCTCCAAATTTCATCCAAACTGAAAAATTGAAATATTTTCTCGTTATTTATGAATTCCCATCGTCGATGAACCTTTAATATTCATAAAAACATTAAGTTAAACAATTATTTTTACATGAAAAAGTTCAAAAACTTTGCCTAAAAATCGTACTTTTGTGTTCTAAGCTCCACCATTGTGGCACTTTTCAACTTTTTTCTCCTCTCTTTGGTTCATCGACGATGGGAATTCATAAATAACGAGAACATATTTCAATTTTTCAGTTTGGACGAAATTTGGAGGCAGGAGAATGCTCACCAATTTGCAATGCCGGCGACGCGGCTGCACTAAGATTTCTCCAGGACGACCTCTACAAGCGATATATTCAAATCAAAAATAATTTTTTTTATCTTCAAACATGTACTAATAAATGCATAAAACTTTGATGCATTTATTAGTACATGTTTAAAGACAAAAAAATTATTTTTTGATTTGAATATATCGCCTGTAGAGGTCGTCCTGGAGGCATATTAGTGCAGCCGGCATTGTAAATTGGTGAGCATTCTCCTGCCTCCAAATTTCATCCAAACTGAAAAATTGAAATATTTTCTCGTTATTTATGAATTCCCATCGTCGATGAACCTTTAATATTCATAAAAACATTAAGTTAAACAATTATTTTTGCATGAAAAAGTTCAAAAACTTTGCCTAAAAATCGTACTTTTGTGTTCTAAGCTCCACCATTTTGGCACTTTTCAACTTTTTTCTCCTCTCTTTGGTTCATCGACGATGGAAATTCATAAATAACGAGAACATATTTCAATTTTTCAGTTTGGACGAAATTTGGAGGCAGGAGAATGCTCACCAATTTGCAATGCCGGCGACGCGGCTGCACTAAGATTTCTCCAGGACGACCTCTACAAGCGATATATTCAAATCAAAAATAATTTTTTTATCTTCAAACATGTACTAATAAATGCATAAAACTTTGATGCATTTATTAGTACATGTTTAAAGACAAAAAAATTATTTTTTGATTTGAATATATCGCCTGTAGAGGTCGTCCTGGAGGCATCTTAGTGCAGCCGGCGTTGTAAATTGGTGAGCATTCTCCTGCCTCCAAATTTCATCCAAACTGAAAAATTGAAATATTTTCTCGTTATTTATGAATTCCCATCGTCGATGAACCTTTAATATTCATAAAAACATTAAGTTAAACAATTATTTTTGCATGAAAAAGTTCAAAAACTTTGCCTAAAAATCGTACTTTTGTGTTCTAAGCTCCACCATTTTGGCACTTTTCAACTTTTTTTTCCTCTCTTTGGTTCATCGACGATGGGAATTCATAAATAACGAGAACATATTTTAATTTTTCAGTTTGGACGAAATTTGGAGGCAGGAGAATGCTCACCAATTTGCAATGCCGGCGACGCGGCTGCACTAAGATTTCTCCAGGACGACCTCTACAAGCGATATATTCAAATCAAAAATAATTTTTTTTATCTTCAAACATGTACTAATAAATGCATAAAACTTTGATGCATTTATTAGTACATGTTTAAAGATAAAAAAATTATTTTTTGATTTGAATATATCGCCTGTAGAGGTCGTCCTGGAGGCATCTTAGTGCAGCCGGCATTGTAAATTGGTGAGCATTCTCCTGCCTCCAAATTTCATCCAAACTGAAAAATTGAAATATTTTCTCGTTATTTATGAATTCCCATCGTCGATGAACCTTTAATATTCATAAAAACATTAAGTTAAACAATTATTTTTACATGAAAAAGTTCAAAAACTTTGCCTAAAAATCGTACTTTTGTGTTCTAAGCTCCACCATTGTGGCACTTTTCAACTTTTTTCTCCTCTCTTTGGTTCATCGACGATGGGAATTCATAAATAACGAGAACATATTTCAATTTTTCAGTTTGGACGAAATTTGGAGGCAGGAGAATGCTCACCAATTTGCAATGCCGGCGACGCGGCTGCACTAAGATTTCTCCAGGACGACCTCTACAAGCGATATATTCAAATCAAAAATAATTTTTTTTATCTTCAAACATGTACTAATAAATGCATAAAACTTTGATGCATTTATTAGTACATGTTTAAAGACAAAAAAATTATTTTTTGATTTGAATATATCGCCTGTAGAGGTCGTCCTGGAGGCATATTAGTGCAGCCGGCATTGTAAATTGGTGAGCATTCTCCTGCCTCCAAATTTCATCCAAACTGAAAAATTGAAATATTTTCTCGTTATTTATGAATTCCCATCGTCGATGAACCTTTAATATTCATAAAAACATTAAGTTAAACAATTATTTTTGCATGAAAAAGTTCAAAAACTTTGCCTAAAAATCGTACTTTTGTGTTCTAAGCTCCACCATTTTGGCACTTTTCAACTTTTTTCTCCTCTCTTTGGTTCATCGACGATGGAAATTCATAAATAACGAGAACATATTTCAATTTTTCAGTTTGGACGAAATTTGGAGGCAGGAGAATGCTCACCAATTTGCAATGCCGGCGACGCGGCTGCACTAAGATTTCTCCAGGACGACCTCTACAAGCGATATATTCAAATCAAAAATAATTTTTTTATCTTCAAACATGTACTAATAAATGCATAAAACTTTGATGCATTTATTAGTACATGTTTAAAGACAAAAAAATTATTTTTTGATTTGAATATATCGCCTGTAGAGGTCGTCCTGGAGGCATCTTAGTGCAGCCGGCGTTGTAAATTGGTGAGCATTCTCCTGCCTCCAAATTTCATCCAAACTGAAAAATTGAAATATTTTCTCGTTATTTATGAATTCCCATCGTCGATGAACCTTTAATATTCATAAAAACATTAAGTTAAACAATTATTTTTGCATGAAAAAGTTCAAAAACTTTGCCTAAAAATCGTACTTTTGTGTTCTAAGCTCCACCATTGTGGCACTTTTCAACTTTTTTCTTCTCTCTTTGGTTCATCGACGATGGGAATTCATAAATAACGAGAACATATTTCAATTTTTCAGTTTGGACGAAATTTGGAGGCAGGAGAATGCTCACCAATTTGCAATGCCGGCGACGCGGCTGCACTAAGATTTCTCCAGGACGACCTCTACAAGCGATATATTCAAATCAAAAATAATTTTTTTATCTTTAAACATGTACTAATAAATGCATAAAACTTTGATGCATTTATTAGTACATGTTTAAAGACAAAAAAATTATTTTTTGATTTGAATATATCGCCTGTAGAGGTCGTCCTGGAGGCATCTTAGTGCAGCCGGCATTGTAAATTGGTGAGCATTCTCCTGCCTCCAAATTTCATCCAAACTGAAAAATTGAAATATTTTCTCGTTATTTATGAATTCCCATCGTCGATGAACCTTTAATATTCATAAAAACATTAAGTTAAACAATTATTTTTGCATGAAAAAGTTCAAAAACTTTGCCTAAAAATCGTACTTTTGTGTTCTAAGCTCCACCATTTTGGCACTTTTCAACTTTTTTCTCCTCTCTTTGGTTCATCGACGATGGAAATTCATAAATAACGAGAACATATTTCAATTTTTCAGTTTGGACGAAATTTGGAGGCAGGAGAATGCTCACCAATTTGCAATGCCGGCGACGCGGCTGCACTAAGATTTCTCCAGGACGACCTCTACAAGCGATATATTCAAATCAAAAATAATTTTTTTATCTTTAAACATGTACTAATAAATGCATCAAAGTTTTATAATGATCCGCTGTATAGTTTCTCCAAAAACAATTCGTAAAATATACCTTATTTTCAGCGTTCTAAAGCAGGCTCCCCCCTTAAATCTTATAAATATTTTCTAGAATATTATATCGTTTTAATAATGATTCTCTTGAAAGTCGCAACAAATATATGAGAACGTACTGCCGGATTCCGTGGTCGCTTCCGTGGATGCACTCGCACCGGATCCTTCCTCGGGACTTGTGCTAAATTCTTCGTCGATGGTAGTCCCCGATCCTTCAATCGTCATGTCGGTCTCTTCGGTGATATCCGAGGACTCAGTCACCTCTGTGCCGAACTCTGTCGTACCGCTTTTGCCTTCCGTTGTAACTCCGCTAAACGGACTCGCACTCTCTTCGACGGTTGTGGAGTGGGCATCACTGGTACCGCCAGTGAAGAAGCCAGTATTGAATAGGGTAAAATCTTCATCGCCGCTGCCCTCACCGCTACCCAGATCAGTAGGCGATATGTCGCCTCTCGTCGAATCGCTGAACATCATGTCATAAATGTCACTGAACGGCGACGTCAAAGGCGTTGCTTCCGTTTGTTCTACTAGTTTGCCTATTGTCGGTTCCTGAAACGAGAAAAGATGTTCTGATACTGCAATCATTACGCTTATCCGTCCGCAATCTTGGACAAGGACGCGAAATAGAAGGAAAATCGCGTTACCGGATCGTTTCACACGTAAAGTAGAATCGATTCGATTCGAGTTCGAGATGGGTCTTTGAAAAGGCGGAACAACATGAAACGAAGTTACGAAGTAACTCAATCGCGTCTGATATTTGATTAGGCGCGACACGACCCAGTTTCACTTACCCCTGCAGCAACGGCGCCTTCTTCCTCCTCTTCCTCTTCCTCCTCGCATTCTTCTTCCTCTCCTGGTACTGTTGTATCTGTCGGTTCTTCAGCCGCCGGTGTCTGGCCTAAAAATGTGTCATATGAAACAACAAATTTACATATTAAATAATAATTTGATAAATTCATATAAACCATATTTAAAAAATATATAGAGGAGAATCCCCTATTATGGGATATGCTCCTAATATGAGATAATGGGGCTAAACTAGTGAGCACCATTTGTTAGTTCCACCATGAACTTATTACTCTTGGTGTAAAATGTATTTAGTGAAAAATTCATTGTTCGTTATTGCATTTAGCCTTTGCAAGAAAAGATTTGTGAAATTGTGAACATGTCAAAGGAACTTGAGGTAAGTCTTTAAACCTTGTTTATTACATAATAAGGAAATGGTTTGCAATAAATTCAATATGCAATGATAGAGTAGAATCATAGTAACAGGAAAATACGCGATTTGTTGAATTGCTTAATTGTAGAGGTTAGATTTCATGATCGCGGAACCGCTAGGCGCGTGGCTCGTATAATGAGATATTCAGGGTACTCTTAATATGAGATAATTATTGCTCGAATATGAAGATTATGTAGTGTAATAAAAAGAAAGAAAATACTACTTAAGGTTAAAGAAAAGTTAATACGAATTTATATTACGAAGTTTTGTGTATTTAATTTTTATAGAATCTGACTATGGAGGTTAGAGAAACGAGGAAGCGTCGACAGTGGAATCGTGAAGATTTGGCGAAGGCTGTGGCAGCAGTATTTTTATAAAACTATCTAATAAAGATTTTAATTGCAATACTGATGTATTTTGCACTTTTAACACCGATTTCTCGAAGTATCTTATATTAGGAGCACACTTTCTCGATCCTGCGTAAAGCTCTTTTTTCAAAATTTGTTTAATTTTCGGAAAAAATAATATTTAAATTAGATTTTTCATTTTACCAACCTAAAGCTTATTAAATTCTCTTCAAGATAACGTATTACATTTTTAAATTCTGCCTATAGATTTCCTTACATTCGGCAAAATCGATATGGTATCTCATAATCGGGGACTTTCCTCTATATGTATGTGTAAAACAATTTTTATAAAATAGTAGTAAAAAATGTCACTCGCACTTTTTATTCCTTATCGACTAAACTCCGAAAGCGCATAAGAAACTTAATTTTCTTTGCTATAAAGAGTAAATGATGTTATTTTCACGGTAGGTGGTTCGTTGCTGCCTAAAATGCGATAGATACTGAGGCATTTGAGTTTAATATCACGAACCTCATTATTTTCACGCCTGCTGTTCTAGACATATTCAATATTTTATGCACGCGGCCTACAATAAAGAGGAGTTGACATCACAATATGTAGCCTGCTACATTGAAGCAAATGTTAATCTGTCTATTGTTACCTTTAATGATAAAAGTAAAATAACGCCAAAAAATAAATAAATTTTAAAAAGTTTATCTAATTCATCACATTTAAAAATCTTTATAGATGAGTGTTAAATAGAAATCTTTTACCCCAAATTATTACATTAAAAGTTATTTTTCTATCTAAAATTCAGTCTTATTGCAAATATTTTAGTGTGGTATTAAAATACTTTGCTTATAGATACTTGATCGTTATTAAACTCTGCTAAACTTTACCTTCTTCGCAAGGTTCATCATTACATTTTTCGGTGGAGAACATGATGGTATCGGCGTCACACTGGCTTACAGATACCGTCTTGTTATCCTTCATGCAAATCACCTTACGGGTCATGTCGCCGCCGTCGCATGGCTGCGAACACTGTAACACGTTGTGACGTGATTGACAACGTCGTTAATTGCACTTTAAGGAGATTTCGTTAATAAACACAGTGATTACAAAAGGATAAGCTCTATGTTAAATCTTAAACTCCATGGAGAACATAAAAGCGGATTAAGATAACTGTCATAGAAATTAGTTTAAATAAACGTGGTCGTAACACGAAACAAAATGCCAACGTCAATTTATTATATCTAAAAAAGCAAACCTTGCTCCAAGGTCCTGCGAACCATTCGCCTTTGCACTCTTCCTTAGCGGTGCAGTTTTGACTATCTTCGAACTTCTTTTCAGGATCGCAGTTATCGTCCGTAACTTTCTTCACAGTATCATCGCTGAAAGTACCGCAGAATACCTTGCGCGTCTGGACGCCAGACCCGCATATTGCTGAACACTGCAAAATTATTATTAACAGTAATGAGAATAATATAAGTAAGACGAAAATGTTTAATTTCAATGAGAGATTAAGCTAACATTATATTCAATCTATTTGAAGACGAAGATACCCAGATAGCCAAGTCTGCCGAAAGCAGATGGTGCTAACTATCTGCTATCAACTATTGCCAGCCAAAAGACAACAAATTTGTACAGAAGTTGTTGTTAACGATTAATTCGACAAATTGGTGCCAGAAATGTAACAGAGCTTGCTCACAAAATCTAAGAACAGATTGGCGGCAGAAACCGAGCAGAATCTGCAAACATGGCTTGAAGTCGGATTGTCGACAGAAACCGAGCAAGATTTGCGCACGCGGAATCTAACGGCAGATTGGCAGCAGAAACCGAGCAAGATCTGCGCGCGCGGAATCTAACGGCAGATTGGCAGCAGAAACCGAACGGGATCTGCAGCTTTTGACAGTATTCAAATTTACACGGCTATGAATGTGTTTTCACTCCGCACCGCTACGCGGTGCACACGTCGAGTTCTTACTCGACGTTAAGATTTAGCCTAACAGTTATATAAGTTAATATACGGCCTTGGCATGATAATATTAATTTTTCCGAAAATTTGTGCACTTGCGGCACAGCGGCTCCCATGGACAACGTCCATGTAGTTCACGCACGCCACGAGCAATCTGAAGTTCGAAAGCAAAATTCGGACTTCGGATTAGAATAAATTAACAATAAGAGAGAGATTATGCAACGAACTGTCAGAAAGACACATCAAGCCAAATGTACTTTAATTTAACAAACAAACAAATGCGTTCTTTTAACAATTTACAGTGTGTTAAAAGTAAACACATGCTTTAATATATCGTGAATATGAATGGCCAAAAGCTGCAGATTCTGTTCGGTTTCTGCCGTCAATCTGCCGTCAATCTGCCGTCAAATGTTAACAGATCCTGCTCGGTTTCTGCCGCCAATCTGCCGTCAGAGTCCGTTAGCAGGCTCTGCTGGCAGATCACTATCCTAACGCGGACATAACGGATGCCAATCTGCTATCAACTTCTGCAGTAATCTGTTGCCAATCTGCTGGCAGATTGCACACATTTTGCTTACTGGGTATGTTTCAAAATAAAGAATAAATGAGATTATCAATTTGCTCACCTCGCTCCATTGCGAAGCAAACCACTGGAAGTCGCAATCCTTGGATTTCTCACATTCCCTTTCCATCTGTGGCTTCTTACCCGCATCGCACATGTCTTCCAGATAAACCGTACCATCCTGCGTAGCACACTGCGCTGTTCTTGTTTCTTTCGTGAGATCGCATTTCTCCTCGCACTATCAAGAAAATATTCACAAATTATATCCGTTCACGTAAACCTGCACTTAAGTTATGCCAGAGTTCGATAATGTTTTATTTAACAAACAATTATTAAACTCACTCCGCTCCATTCCGAAGTGATCCAATCGAGACCGGCGCAAGGTCTCAGTTCGCAATCTTTCTCGCGTTCTGGCGCCGCTGTTTCGCATGCCCCATCCTCCAGCACTTGGATCTTGCCGTCAACTTTCCTGTAGCACGTAACTACTCTGGTTTGCTTACCGGGTCCACATATATGATCGCACTAGAAGAAGCATTTATTTCTCACAATGTATGCATTTAAGAATAATAAAAATAATAAAATAAAAATAATGAGAAACGAAGAGCAAGGATTTTTGGAGAAATGCAAATCGCGTCAAAATCGGTAGTTGATTCGATATTAAATTAAATAAATTCGATTTTACGTAGGAGGCACAAGTCGAGTAGCTAATGGTACGTAAACGAGAAGGGGAGGCGGCAACCGTAAAACCGTGATGTCGCCATGGGTGGTAACGTAGTAACTCACAGGCTTCCACGGTCCCTCATGCCACTGTGGGCAATCCACGTCTCTGTTGCATTCCTGCTTGGTGGACCCTTTCGGCCCCACCTTCTCCAGGCATTGAGAATCATCCACCACGGAAGCGACTCCACCCGAGACGACCTGTTCGCATTTGATCTCCCTGGTCTGCTCGCCCTCCTCCCCACACTGTTTTGTGCAAGGAGACCATGGGCCCTCCACCCACGTAGACGGACATGCTTCCTCGCTGCAGCCTTGCGTATCAGCTGGTTCCAGCTGCGGATCGCACAAGCCTTCATCCACCGGCTGATTGTCGCGCCTCCGCACGCAAGCCACCCGTCTTGATTGGTAGCCTTAAAAGATAAACGAAGCGTAAAATGAAGTTGACTTCTCGTGACTTCCAAGTGTGTGACTGTTACTTGAAAAGAAACAACTGAAGGATGCTCCTTTGTGGATAATAAATGATTAATCTCTATTTAATTTTTAATTATAATTTATCGATGATTTCTAGAATTTTTGCCGCAGTCCTTTATGATGAAATGTGCAATAGTTTGTTAATTATACTAATTTCAAATGTGTAAAATTTTACAACATTGTCAGTACGCAAATTAAAGTAGGAGAGATTCATTAATAAACTGAGAAACATTTTTCTTAACACTGTTATTGTAGATTATAACGCGTTAAATTCTTTTAACGTCTTATAATCTACGTTCTCTTTGCTTTTAATTATTTGAGCGCAACAGGTAAAACAATCTTCGCCATGAGTAAAAGAACATCAGAACCTGAGAATTCATAGTTTAATCATAGTAAAATTGTATTAAGGCGATAATAATCCTATATAATACCTCCACCGCAACTGGCGCTGCAACTGGAGAATTCGTCGGTTACCCACGTGTAGCTGTCCGGATCCGTGCGCGATGAGAATTTTTTTGGTATGCTGTACTCATAATGCACACCCACGTTACGATCTTGGTACAGCAACTGCAAAGGAAAAACTCCTCGTTAACACTGCCTCGTTGTCTATACATATATAGGCGACGCGTAAATTTTCCCATGGACTTCCATTTATGGGTAATAGTGCAAATAAGATAGAAATAATTTTATTAATTATATTTATAAAGATATTAAATTAGAATAAAATAAAATATTATCTGTATAATATATATATGTCAATGTAAAAACCAAATTAATATTATTCACGGTGTTAGCTGGGCAATAAGTGTTAATATCCCTCTCGCGCAAGTTGTTCCAACATTGGAAAACCGATCAGTACAAACCACAACGTAAATCGGCTCGTTTGTTGGTCCCAAAGCCGTGATGGTGTCAGGTGCCGCGAATCCTTGAGGATCTCTGGCGTAATGGAAGGTTGTGCCGGAGAAGCGCAGACTGCGGGGAAAATCTATTCTCCAGTTTCCGTTCAGATAGTAGTATCCCGTTGTGTTGCGTATGGCTAACAAACAATTTTCGGGAAGATTCAGAGTAAGTAACTGTGATATTAAAATTGATATAATTTGCTAGATCACATAAAATATTAATATAAATTTTTATTCCATTAGCACACACCGAGATAATTATTGGAGGGCCGCACTTCCCTTATTGCGATGTTCGTTGCGCCTTCGGGGATGAGCAAGATATCGATATAACCTGGTACAATTAAATACAGGTTTTTAATATGATTGCCAGATGCTCTTTTCCAAATTGATGTTTAAATTTATTTTTACATATTAATTTCATATTACAAATTTTAGATGATATCTAAAACATTTTGATTTCATGAAATACCGAGTCATTAATATATTCTTTAATCAAAATGAATATCGACGTAAATAAGTTTAGTTTCTCACTGTAAAATTGTTATAGATCAGATTTGCGTAATAACTATTAATCAACGAATATAACTTACCCACTTGGAGGTCGTCTGTGTTGAATAAGCCGGTAACGGTATTGCAATCTGAGCCGTCACCGCCGCATTCTCTACACGCGTCTTCTTTGGCATCGCTACCCAGCATCATATCGCATCCGACATGCTGACCAAAAAAATTTATCGCGTAACTCTATCGTAACGTGCTATACTCTATCCGCTTTTTCATCTCGTTTAACACGAAAGTCCATCTCTTCCATAAAAGTACTTGAAGATGTCAATTGAATATTTTATGCACAAAATACACTGATAAGTTTATAACAATCAATACACCAACTCACCATACATGTACCCTTCACACAGACATCGTTCTTTTCGGATTCGCAGGGCGTGCCGTCAACCACGGCAACTTTGTGCCTGTAGAAAAATCGCTCGCCGCGCGGCATGCAATTCAGTTCGCACTTATTCGGACTGCCGGTGTACGGAATCCAACTGTGGGAGAAATAAATAACATCGCGTGATTAATCCCTTCGAATCAATTCGGATATATACAGGGTGGCCCATTTTAATTTATACAGTCGATTTTTTAAAAAACTAAAAGAGATACGAAAAAATGTTTCAGACAGACATGTCACGATTTCGAGGGGGACATAAGATGATACCATTGGTTTGACCTTGAATAGTCGTTTGAAGGTCACGCGAAGATCACCTTCAATTTCTTAAACTGAAACCCCAACTTTTTATTGCAGATTCTTATTCTCCATCGAAAAGTAAGTAACTTTTGTCTGAAACATTTTTCCGAAAAATGTCATCTTATGTCCTTAAAATGATCTTCAAGATGAGTTTTGAGGACACTTTAAGGACATAAGATGACATTTTTCGGAAAAATGTTTCAGACAAAAGTTACTTACTTTTCGATGGAGAATAAGAATCTGCAATAAAAAGTTGGGGTTTCAATTTAAGAAATTGAAGGTGATCTTCGCGTGACCTTCAAACGACTATTCAAGGTCAAACCAATGGTATCATCTTATGTCCCCCTCGAAATCGTGACATGTCTGTCAGAAACATTTTTTCGTATCTCTTTTAGTTTTTTAAAAAATCGATTGTATAAATTAAAATGGGCCACCCTGTATATCCGAAAAGCAATATTTGAAATGTACTTAAAACTGCTAAAAAGACGAAAGCGTAATGAATATAATTTTTATTTTTTATGTACAAACTTTCTCAGAAAAAAGAATAAATGCGGAAATTACATTTTTCTACATATATTTATCTAATCTGTACCAGCAAATTCAAAAATTGTAACACACGCGTCCTGATTAAATTCTGATTTGAAACGGTTAAAAAGCCTGATAACAATCGCGATCGTCCAGTCATTTTGGAACCTTTGATAAGTGACGATGCACTGACAAAAGCATACGAATTGTGAGTAAGGCAAAGATCATCATTCCACACTAAGCCGGTAAATTACGTGTTTGTACCATCGTCAGTATTATTCGTAGCCCGTTTGTTTGATGGAAACTTTCGAGTCCCTTCCGACTATTCGAATCACGACGCACAAATGAAAAAGAGTGCCCATAAATATGATGTCTTCCATTAAAAGGCGATTCAAGCGGCCGCGGATTATAGGGCGTAGGGATCATTAGATGATGTCAAGCGCCACAAAAGATTCCGTCGTCGTCCCAGCGGAACGGCGATCGTAAATCACCGTCACGATGTAACGATAATCTTGTTTCACGAATTCGACGGAATTTCCAGTTGAGCGAGCATTGATAATCACAGTACCAGCTACGATACTCACTTGTAATACACTCCCTCGAAGGGTACGCTGTTGAATTCCGCGCACTGCTCCGCTCGGAAATCCTTCGGCTCGCCAGGGCATTCCTGAAAGTAGCACAAACGGCGATTTCCTAATTCTATGTCGCAAGATTGTCGTTTACAATTCACCGACGTGAATGAAAGATCAGCTAAATTATTCTTGGCAGTGAATGTGTTAATAGAGAATCGATAAATGAAAGGATTTATGCTCGTGAGTTCGTAACCACCTCGATTTAATTGCTGGAAAGGCGAGTCGTGTTACGGCGAATACATAAAATCCTCTCAGACGGGACGCGCGGATTTGAAGAAGCGAGCGCGATTTGTTCTCGAGAAATTGTATGATATTTCGCTTTCGCTGCAACAAGAAATTTTTGTTGCGCTTTACAACGAATATCGGTCAGCACAGCAATTTGAGATACGGAACAAATAAAGGTCGCATGGTTGCAATTTTGCAAGGAATAACGTCAGCTGCGGTTGGCTTTTGACGTGCACCGTGAGTTTGCCGTCGACGGAAATAAAGCTGCGTGGCGTATACAACAATTACTGACCTGCGAACTTGCTGTAACAAAAAGACCAGCGCGCTGCAAAATCGCACTGGAAAAGCTTCCAGGCCGCCGCGAAAATGAGTTGCACAGATTGTTTTTTCCATAGCTTCTGATTGCGCTTTTTTCGTTGTCGTTCTGTTGACCGCGAACTCAAACTATTATCCCGGCGAAGGGTGGGCGAGGAAATTTCCGTATGAAGAAACACGCTTAAGCACTTGAGCGTCCTGAGAAAAGCCTCTCGTCACGATGCAAAATGGAACCGAAGAAAGGCGTCGCTCAAGGGTAGAAGCATCCCTTGTCAAAACCTTGACGTAATGTTCCTATTATCTCGTTAGCGACGTTTCCTTCATTAGATCCATTTGGCTCATCGACACTAATCTCATCAGACGTCTAGCTTTCTCATCAGCATCAGCGTGGAGAAAGCAGGAAAGTAAGAAGTTTAAGATTGATCGATAATTTGTGGCGGGCAACACGCGAAATTACAACTATACGTCTCCAACGTCACAGTTTTGATGTTTATCAAGGGTTAAAGTTATTTCTGATTAATATTCACGATCTGCACTGCAAGCTTACCGGTAATTTCAGTGCCACTAGATAGGTGGAAGTACCACCAGCACGAGGAGGACCTACCTCAGACCTGGACCCGTTACTCCTGTTTGGGATTGTGAAATCAACGAGCGCGTGCTGTCCTGCTGTTTCGCGAATGGCCCGCAAAAATGAGATGGCCCGCAGATGGACGCGCCACGGAGGGGCAGACCCGAGGGGCAGGTAATGTCGATAAATCGAGTGGGACTCGAGCAAAAACGAAGAAAAGATACCCCGGCGGGACCGGTACCACGCACGAGGATACGGAGCAGGATTTATGACGGGAGATTTCTTTGCGGCGGAATAAAACGCCGGGAAAAGGGTGACGTAGGGCAGCGGGGTAGCCGACGTGCTACGTTCAGGAAAAAGTTACAGGTCGCTCGCTCGGATGACTCGAAAACGATGTCGCGGATGACGGATGTTGCCAATCGTACCAGCCGTGAAATTTATGGGGGATTATTTGGGGGCAGCGTTGCAGCGTCCGGGCGATTGACCTCGGATGGTCTTCACGGCTGCGCCTCGAGTGTCCGGGATTATTTAAATCTATTGCTCTTAGGAGAGCGTCCATGAGAACGGCAGATTACGTCGCATTCCGTGACCCTCCTCGGGATTGGGGTCGTTAACGGCATCCCTCGCTTTTCGCAGGCGACGTCTTCCGGAAGAAACGGAACCGTGCAAGGGATACTGTCAGTACGCGAGAAACAAATTGCTGTCAAAGGCATGTCGAAACGTTTGCCTTCTTATACATTTTATTAAAGATATAATAATCTTAATCTGAAGAATGGGTGGTTAATTGTCCTCATATGCAGTGATAAATTCCATACTCTCCAAAAATTTCAGTGTCGTATACAGGGTGAGGCACCTGAATATCTCGGCTGTTATTGGTGATAGAAAAAAATGTGTCAGACCAAACTTGCATGGTTTCGAGGGACACATAATTTGTTCTAAATAATTTTTTATTAGGTGGACGCGTAGAGGTCATATGAAAGTCAACTTCGTTTTTTTAAATGGTATATGTTTTTTTACGTACCATCTAGTAGAGTTTGAGTAGAGAGTTTGAAGATGCGCACATTGATCTACGGGTCAAAATCATTTCAAGGTCACTGAAGGCTAAAATTTCTAAGGGCTAGAACTTTTTCATTTCTGAGTTTACAGTATTTTTAATAGCAGAGAACTCTAGGCAATATAAAGTAAATTATTTTCCCTTGCAGTTGGCCTTCAGTGACCTTGAATGATTTTGAAGATGCGCAATGTGCGCATCTTCAAACGCTCTACTAATAGTACGTAAAAAAACATATCATACCATTTAAAAAAACGAAGTTGACCTTCATATGACCTCTACGCGTCCACCTAATAAAAAACTATTTAGAACAAATTATGTGTCCCTCGAAACCATGCAAGTTTGGTCTGACACATTTTTTTCTATCATCAATAACAGCCGAGATATCAGGTGGCCTGTTTTAGGTGTCTCACCCTGTATACTGAATTCAGATTTTCAATAATTTTCATGATATATTTTATACTAAATTACACATTGTATATACGAAGCATTTAATTATTATTAAATTAATAAGTTGTCTTTGTCTCTTCTCGGGTTGACGCATCGTATATCACTATTTCGTCGCAATCCTCTACTTCCCTTTTGAGAAGGGTGATTTATCCCAGAAAAGACAGCAGGGCGAAACCACGCGCAAATGGTCAAGGAAAAAGTACATGAGAAAGAAATTAACGAAATGCTGGCAGACGAGTGATATCAACATTTCATTTATCGCACATTTTCAGTTAAAAATATTGTTAATGAATAAAAAGCTTGTATGTTATATACATATATATACAAACTGTGTAAATATATTAATACTGAAAAAAATTTTAGTAAAAATGTTAAAGATATAATAATATTTGCATACATATAATAATAATTTTTAATAATGCATATATATAGTAATATTTTTCTGTATGCAGTTTAATTTAAATATTTCTCTCTGTTCTAGTAACTCCTTATGCTGCATTATGGCATATTTTCCATTTAATATTTTAATAATACATTCTATGATAAGGGAGTGTGCATACATAAATAATTATAACAAAAATAAATTAACTTAAAAGAAAATAAATAAAATATCGTTATCCGTAAAATTACAGAAAATTAGATTGCATGCTCCCATCACATCAGCATATAAAAACGATGCCAGATGTCAGAATTTGCAGCAGCATTCGGCTCGAATTAAGTACAAAGGTTCGCTATATTAAAGCAACGTTGACCACCCACGTGGCACAGCAGATAAAATCAAGTTCCTCGTTGGTATCGTCAGTCATCCTTAGCGAGTCACGAGTATCTTATTTCAGATTAAGAAAGGAAAAAGATTACCCGTGAATCGAAAGCGGTGACTTTCTAAACGCACGTAGGATTATCCGTATTTACGGAGAACCTTTGATTAAAGCTCAGTTTTAGTAAAGAAATTTAATCTCGTTTCCACATACCAGCCGTAATGCTTTTCTGATAGTTGTTTTGCATTCAGATGAGCAGTTTTGAATGGCCTATATCAGAAGCAACCATCGCCGTCCCAGGAAATAGATGCCAATGGCAGTTACTACGTCGTATAGCGGTACACCTTGCTATTCGTTTCAGTTAGCACCTAACACTAACGAAGTTAATGCTTCGCGAGTGCGATGCCGCATAATGGGCTTTCGTTCATAAATCTCCTGCGGCTCATCAGAAAGCCGCTGATGCACCATGCGTGTTTCAAATGCAGTTTCATTGCACGGCGATTATCATAGGGAATATTGAAATCAGTCGCATTAACGTTCATTTCCATTGTCATTGTATTGTACTTCCGCATTTTTATCGGCTTAACATAGATTTCAACTGTCTGTTGTGACAAAACTGAATAGATTAATATAACGCAAGCAAAAGAGAAAGGATTATGAAAAAATATCAATCACATGTCTTACATTCTCTAAACAATTTATAAATTTTGTTGTTAAAGAAATATCAAACATGTATTTGTAGTAGAAAGTTTGATATTTATAGAATTCATATTAATATGATATCATAAATATCACAGATTTCAAAGTTATAAGTATTTAGTAAATTATATTTGTATTTCATCTTCGCTGACAACCTGTCAAATTAACATCTCGAAATGCGAAACAATAAATTCTAGCCGTGTCAATCCTTTTGACATTTATATAATATTCCCTTAGTTTTCTCTTATAATTGCGTAACTGATGCATTGCATTTCTCGATGGATAATTTTTGTCGGATTAATTTTCTCTCTTGCTAAGTGCAATTAAATGATCGGACGAATTGATAGCAAAAAGTCTGCGAAGAAAAGTCTGATTACTATCGATTTGCGACTATTAATCATAATTTTTCTATAAACCGTAAAAGAGTGAGCCAATCCTGGAAACGTTATAAATTTTCGAGTATTTGAGAATGATATCACAATGGTGTAATTGCGTCCACTTAATCATAATTTTTCTATAAACCGTAAAAGAGTGAGTCAATCCTGGAAAGGTCGCTATGAATTTTCGAGTATTTGAGAATGACATCACAATGGTGTTGTGTCCTTTTGTATCACTTTTGTGCTTTAAAACTTAAATAAAGTGGAAAAAATCATACTTCAAGATCGATGCAACATACAATCGTCGTTCGAATTGCAATAAAAAACATTTTAACTTCCACTTTTAAAATAAACCGCTGCTATCTTTCAGCTAACACAATTGGGAAAATTATAATGGTTAGCGAAATGCTTCTGCTTTCGCCGGCGCGGCGAGGCGAGACGCAGTTGATCGCCATTAGATCGACACGGATACTCAGGAAAATTAAATTAAAGCCGAAGACTCGAAGAACCGATATGACACTTATTCACAAGAATTCGATAGATGCCCGTAGGTTCGAGTTCAAAAGTTTGACTTCATTCCATTTGCAAAACTTTTCGTTTAAAATTGTGAATAATAGATCATTGATGCTATTCGAACATAAAAGTAATTCTTTTTATTAAATTAAGTAAAATTCTTTTATCCTGAAAAATTGCGGTTCCAGCGTAAATTTTGCAAGGTATTCTAAGTTCGTTATTTGTATTACTCGTGACGCGAAGTAAAAGCGCAACCTACGTAACGATAAAGAGCAAACGTTCGCTTAATGGTCCGCTATCGTTACTGTGTGGCGCGGCCTCTTCACTCCGAGCTTTTACCGAGCAAGTCACGAGCACTCATGTGCCAGGATGCCAAGAAGGAAACCTGTTAAAGTACAGATATCATAAAGGTCGAGTTTATGGGGTCATCGGTCCAGCAACTGAAAAATCTCGTCGTATGTTTAGTGAAAATAAAGATTTTAAGTTCCCCTCGAACGTCAGAGGAAAACCTTACATCTACTACACTACAGTAGCTGTACTTGCGAATTCGTTTTCTGTATTTCTCTCGCAGTACGATCTCGTTACACCAGCGATACACTCGATTTACGGGGATCCGCTTATGAACGACAAAGTAGGAAAGGTAAACGCGAGTCGTATGAACGAGTGTGCCGTGATTCCTCGAAGGCGCATAAACGAGTCTTGGGAAACTCCGATACACGCGAGAGATTTCGTCTGTTCGTCTGTTGGGTGCATGTAAGTCGCTGAAAAACATGTAAGTAGATCCTGCTTCTTAGGAGACCCTGTTATATTTTCTAGAAATTTACGTTGTTAAATTTCGGTGAAGTTTTGCCACAACGATAACGCGCGTCAAACGTTTCCTTTCAAGCGCGTTCCCTTTGAAAACGCGAGTGAGGAGAGAATTAAAAGTTTACAGCGGCAGTAAAGACCGCTTCTTAAAGCAGTCATACTAAATTCTCGCTGAAGATACTCGAGGGTGTACTCGGGTGTGCGTCGTGAAAGTTAAAAGCACAGGAATCCCATTCGAGTGTCGTAAAAACGCGAGGCGTACATATGCGCTCAGCCCGTTTGGGAGGACAGACTTTTAAAGCGATGAATGGGCCGACGATGTAGGGTGAGCATCGTCGAAAGTCAACGCTGTACTTGATATGGCTAGAAATGTGCAATGACCTTGCCATAATACACAAATCGCTTAAATACGTAAATATTATAGAAAACTTTATTTCGTTGTAACACAGAAACCTCTACTGGAAATTATCGATAATGATCGATATCAACCTGCGAAATGAAAAACAACCTGTTATTCTGGAAATCTCGTGCAAGATATCATAAACTTCTTCATTAATATTACAGGAATATTTTATTATTCAGTTTTGACGTTTCTTTTATTTGAAATTTTTGCGTTGAATATTGTTACAATTAAATTTGATTTCCGGGGTAGAGTCGCGTTTCTTGTCAGTTTTGTTCCGATATTTCCTAAACGTATCGGCTCTCTTTATTTAGACAAAAGCAACTTGATAGTTAAACCGTTTTTAGAACAAGAGAGGACAATTTTTCACAATTGATTCGTTTCCTAAGTTTAGATGGACTAGATACGTTCAAACATTTCAGTTCAAAGATCAGCGAAGTCCTGTAATAAAGGACGAATTAAATAACGATATAAATCATATTATTAAAGACCAGCGTGTCATTCGTTGACCCATATTTCAGAGGTCGAAGGCAAACGTTCTTTAGAAAAGATATGCCCGAGTGAATCGATCATTCGACGGGATCAAGGCACGCGTAATTCGCGGATTAATCGCGATTTTCCGCATCAATGGCTCTCTCGTCGTACTTTTAACGGTCTAGTTCTTTTCTTTGACGTAACGACGTCGTTACGTCAAAGACGTAAGGAAAGAAAACGAGAGCGCGAGACTTCGATTCGTCGATTTCAGTTTGCTTGCAGATGCGAATAATTGAAGCGCGCGTCACGCGTCTGTGCCATGGGGACCCCTTGATAGACTGTCAAGCTGCCCGATCTATTAAAGCACATCACATAAATCACTCCCTGTTACACGACAATTAATCAAGTCCTAGATTGTACTCGACTCACGTAACTCGCAGCATTTCTCTTTTTGCAAGCTCCGATCATTATCATGTCGCGGAAGATGACATGATCACGCGCATCCAGCAGGTGAATTGATCGCTCGCGAGTCAAATAATTGATACAATTCGACATTGTTATTAAGGATTTAAGGTCTGTTTCATACTCACTTGGACGTTGCACGAGAAGAATCTCCTAGAGGCACCAGTGCATCTGCTATGACCGTTGTCACTGTAACACATGACAGTAATGCTAGTTTGTGACGGATGAAAGATTCAAAGTAGAGAGATATATACTTGCCGGCTAGATGATATATGCTTAATACTATTATTTAAAATTATGAGAACAATTATATTATATAGACATATTACGGTGAGTCTCAATAAATAATCCAATTAGTAAAAATCAGATAACTCACGCTTGATGGTAAATGTGTTCAAAAATTCTCTTTAAAATTATGAGAACAATTATATTGGGTTGGCCAAAAAGTAATTGCGTTTTTTTCCAATAGATGGACATACATGTCTTGAAATGTAACTAACTTCATTCTAAACCGCAAATTCATTATGTAGGTTAACAACTCACAGTTCAAGCTTGTTTTACAAAAAGAAAGTACACGATTTCGTTAACAATTGTTTCTTTGCCGTCGATTTCAAAATGGAAAATCAAAAAGAACATTTTCCTCATATTTTCTTTTATTACTTCCGAAAAGGGAAAAACGCTGTGCAAGCTCATAAAAAGTTATCTGATGTATATGGCGAAGATGCTTTAAAACTGCGGCAGTGTCAAAATTCGTTTACTAAATTTCGATCTGCAGATTTTAATGTGAAAGATGCACCACGCTCAGGAAGGCCAATCGAAATTGATGATGACAAAATAAAGGCACTGATCGATTCCAATCGGCGTTTAACGACACGAGAGATTGCTGAGAATCTTAACGTATCGAAATCGAGTGTTGAAAACCATTCAAAACTACTTGGATACATTAGTAAGCTCGATATTTGGGTAGCACATGAGCTCAAAGAAATTCATCTCACTAAGCGTACTGACATCTGCGATTCTCTTTTGAAACGTGAGGAAAATGATCCATTTTTGAGACGTATGATAACAGGCGACGAAAAATGGATCGTCCACACAACGTCAAACGAAAAAGATCGTGGAGCAAGCGTGATGAACCTGCTGAAAGCACTTGAAAAGCAGATATTCACCAAAGAAAGATTATGCTGTCAGTCTGGTGGGACTGTGTATTTTGAGCTGCTTGCAAGGAATCAAACCATTAATTCAGACGTATACTGTCGTCAACTGGATAAATTAAATGATGCCATCAAACAGAAACGTCGAGAATTGGTGAATCACAAAGGTGTTGTGTTTCACCATGATAACGCTAGACCACGTACAAGTTTGGTCACTCGTGAAAAATTGTTGCAGCTTGGATGGGATGTGTTACCACATCCACCATATTCGCCAGACCCGGCACCATCAGATTACCATTCGTTTCGTTCTTTGCAAAACGCCTTGAATGGTAAAACCTTTACTGCTGATGAGGATATCAAATCGTTGTTGGAATAGTTTTTTGCTGAAAAAGATAAGAACTTTTTTGAGCGCGGAATCATGAAGTTGCCTGAAAAATGGCAAAAGATAATCAAACAAAATGGACAATATATTGTTTAATAAAGTTTTTGTTTCCCATGAAAAATTCGCCTTTTATTTATATAAAAAAACGCAATTACTTTTTGGCCAACCCAATATTATATATATTATATATTATATATTATATTAATATATATTGGGTTGGCCAAAAAGTAATTGCGTTTTTTTCCAATAGATGGACATACATGTCTTCAAATGTAACTAACTTCATTCTAAACCGCAAATTCATTATGTAGGTTAACAACTCACAGTTCAAGCTTGTTTTACAAAAAGAAAGTACACGATTTCGTTAACAATTGTTTCTTTGCCGTCGATTTCAAAATGGAAAATCAAAAAGAACATTTTCCTCATATTTTCTTTTATTACTTCCGAAAAGGGAAAAACGCTGTGCAAGCTCATAAAAACTTATCTGATGTATATGGCGAAGATGCTTTAAAACTGCGGCAGTGTCAAAATTCGTTTACTAAATTTCGATCTGCAGATTTTAATGTGAAAGATGCACCACGCTCAGGAAGGCCAATCGAAATTGATGATGACAAAATAAAGGCACTGATCGATTCCAATCGGCGTTTAACGACACGAGAGATTGCTGAGAATCTTAACGTATCGAAATCGAGTGTTGAAAACCATTCAAAACTACTTGGATACATTAGTAAGCTCGATATTTGGGTAGCACATGAGCTCAAAGAAATTCATCTCACTAAGCGTACTGACATCTGCGATTCTCTTTTGAAACGTGAGGAAAATGATCCATTTTTGAGACGTATGATAACAGGCGACGAAAAATGGATCGTCCACACAACGTCAAACGAAAAAGATCGTGGAGCAAGCGTGATGAACCTGCTGAAAGCACTTGAAAAGCAGATATTCACCAAAGAAAGATTATGCTGTCAGTCTGGTGGGACTGTGTATTTTGAGCTGCTTGCAAGGAATCAAACCATTAATTCAGACGTATACTGTCGTCAACTGGATAAATTAAATGATGCCATCAAACAGAAACGTCGAGAATTGGTGAATCGCAAGGGTGTTGTGTTTCACCATGATAACGCTAGACCACGTACAAGTTTGGTCACTCGTGAAAAATTGTTGCAGCTTGGATGGGATGTGTTACCACATCCACCATATTCGCCAGACCCGGCACCATCAGATTACCATTCGTTTCGTTCTTTGCAAAACGCCTTGAATGGTAAAACCTTGACTGCTGATGAGGATATCAAATCGTTGTTGGAATAGTTTTTTGCTGAAAAAGATAAGAACTTTTTTGAGCGCGGAATCATGAAGTTGCCTGAAAAATGGCAAAAGATAATCAAACAAAATGGACAATATATTGTTTAATAAAGTTTTTGTTTCCCATGAAAAATTCGCCTTTTATTTATATTAAAAAAACGCAATTACTTTTTGGCCAACCCAATATTATATAGACATATTACGGTGAATCTCAATAAATAATCCAATTAGTAAAAATCAGGTAAATCACGCTTGATGGTAAATGTGTTAAGAAATTCTCTCTCTAAAAATACAAGTTGCCCGTCAATTAGCGTAGTATTATATAATTACCTAAAATAATATTATAATTATAGTATTACCTAAATTTGATCGAGTTCCTCTCTGTTATATTGTTCGAGTATATTCGCTCGCTTGTACTCGCAATTATAGTATTGTTGAAATCGATATTATTAATGAATAAACTGGCTAAGCACAATCGGATCCATTTGACATGCAACTATAGCAACTACGCCTCGAGGATGAAATACACGTGCAACGTATAACAAAGGGGACAATACCGATTGCGTATACTTAATAATGTACAACGCGTTCTCTACAGTTATTTCTTACCGTGATTTACTGTATCGATTCGAATTTCAATTACCGTATTTTCGTTCTTCTCATGTTCATGCGATAAAAAACATTCTCGAGAATTATTTGCTGGATTTAAAGCTGACTCCTTATTCAGAGATCTCACTTTAAATTCCCTACGAAGAAAAAGTGACACAGACGTGAATCTTATCTGCAGTTTTAATTGGAGAGAGAATAAATTATGAAATCTGTATAGAAAAAAATAGAAAATGATTGTTCATAATATCCTATGTGAGTGTGAAATTTACGCGGGAAACAAGATTAAGATTATCTGCTTCAATAAATTTCCACAGCATCCTGGTAAGTGCTGCTTATTTATTTTGCACGAAGGTCCGATGTTTAAAAATGTATCCTTCTAACTAAGGTAAGTATATCTCCCCCCGTGCCTGATAAAATTTTTAGAGCGGAGATTCGGAAATTTACGTCTTACAGTATTTCACATAATATTTTATTAATGATTTTATGTAATCAGATTGTGCGAAATATTGCATCTCTGACACACTATTTTTCACGCAACTTGAAATATTCAGAAGGATGTACAGACGAATCACAGGATCGTAACATCTTCTCTATCGATTTTCTCGCGATTAGGCGCGATTTCTAATCAATTGCAGGTACGGGAAGCACGTCGTGCCTCACGATCTCACGAAAATAATGCGTTTTCTTTGCGATTAAATCATAACAGCGTGTTACGTTCCGATGACCCATGATGCACACGATGGATTCGATGTGGGCATTACGTACTTTCACGTTACGATTATCTCGCTTTCTAGAGCCGTACCGTATCATTAGCGATGAGCCCACCCCAACTAGCGCCGATCACAATGTCGATCATCGATCGGTCAGTCTCTCCCAGCATTCTTGCTCTACGTAACCGCTTGACGCGCTAAAACCAACTTTAATTGCGGCTCGTCTTTGCGATGGGAAATCGTGAGAATTTCCCGGCGATAGCGTGACGCCGGCAGACGTGTAAGTGCCTACGATTAATCTTCCCTAGTTTTGAGATAAGGAGGATTTACGATGGATCCGTTACGTCCGCGTGCGCTAGGAGAAAAGTTTCGTTGATTTATCCGAAATGTAGTCGCGACCGACTCGACGTCGCGCTGCAGAAAGATTCGATCGATCCGCGACGCTTTCTCACATACATGTATGAATTATTCGATTCTCGGTTCTTCTCGAGTCTTCTCGATTCGATATTCTATCAGAGTTAAATTCTTTAAAACTATCTTTTCCAAGAAAACAGTTTTATAAAACTAAATGTACGTAGGATTATTCACTAACAACGTGTTTACAGTTCAAAAAGTTTATTAAAGAAAAAATGTCGTTCTATCATTCCTAAATATTTTACTTATACAAAGCTTCAAAAATCTGCAGAATTAAATAAAATGCAACGTTTATTAGTGTGTCGATAAGTGATTTCCACAACTCGTTGCTTACACGCTATTACATCGGATATCCAGTCCAGATCGAGACTTGATTAAATTCTTTGCAAGCTTGTGTCCGCTTTTAATCCAATCTCAATTCAATTGAACATACCATTGTAGCGAGTTGCGAGGATAGCGAGAAGCGTAACGAGACGGAACGGCTTCTTTCAGGCGGGCTCAGCAGAAAGAAAGAACAAACTCTAAAATGGACGGGTAAATTTTCTCGCATGACTCACGGATTCGCGTGAGCGCAGTTACGAGAATGACGCGGCGTTTGCTGCGAGAATAATTCTCTCGCAATATTTATATGACTACACGTACGCTGTCAGAACTGCAAGGGAGCATTTACATTTACTCCGGGATTCCGTGCGAAGTAATGCGCGCAGAATTTCTCCGCCGAGGAATATTAAAATAATCTTTAAAAAAAAGAAGACAGAGAGATAACAGTCGCTGCCGTGTCTTTCATCCGTAAAGGAGTCGGCGGTTTCCGTTTCTTACGTTGCATTCCCCGAGAGCGATATTGAGATGTTCTTCTCGTACGTGCCAAGCCCGCCCCAGCCCGTCCCGTTCGACATTCCTCTCAATATCGTATCTCACGGGGCGAGCGAGCGGGCGGCGTTCCACCGAACTGGTAGCAGGATAGTCGATAAGTGTGAGGGCTCGTAAAATACGGTAACTCACTCTATGTCGAGACACTGTCTGGTCTGATGGGCAACTCCGCCGCCGCAGGAGCGCGAACAGGAGCTGGGCGACGACCATGGTCCCCAGTTGCCCCCCTCGGGCTCGTCCGTGTCCAGCACGAAGCTGCTGGGCAGATAACTCTCGCCGTGTTGTCGACGGTGCCTTCCGTGCCTTAATTTTATATGATGCTGCAACAAGCAGAGGTAAATTTATTACGGCGTGCTCGCGTCTCCTCGTTTCGCGCCGCGCCGTGCACCGGGACCGAGAGAGTCCGGAGGTATCTCGGGGTCGCGGCCGGGGTCGCGAAAAAGATGTGGCCTGCCGTGAGAACGTAGGTGCGAGGGAAACATTTCGCGCTAAGTGCCCCCCTCGTTCACCTGCGGCCTCCGCCTCCGGAGAACCGTCCGCTGGACGTACAGGTGAGCTTCGTGGATAACAATGGTACCCGCGATTGCCGTGCTGCAATGGGGCACTTTGGTCCCTCGAGCTGAAAGCGGCTCACGTATACCGCGCGAAGAAACCGTATCCAGGAAACTCACCTGATTTTTATTTGCTATTCTTTTTGTGAGGATCTATGATTATCGGTACTCCTATTTTTGTATCCTCAACAAGTTTATATAATAAAATTATTAATTACTAAGATTGCAGTTTTATCAATTTCAAATTGGTAAGTGCAGAGTTTAAGATTAATGACATCCAGAATCGTGGGAACAGAAATTTGTTGCTGAGGTAAGTCACTGATATCTTGAACAAATTATTTTACCGAGTAATTATATGCACGATACATTGCGAGACATTTTCGAACTTCCTGCATCGCAATTTCCCACTGAAGATTGCGCTTTGCCTCGCGACAAGTCGAGGAAACCGCTGCGAACGATTTTTACGGTGCTATCGTTGTCACGGTATATTGACGCCAAATTGTGCCTAAACAGCGGGATGCCCGCAAAATCCGTAGACGTTCGCCGCGTCTAATAAGCGCACCGGGAATACGCAGCGAGATGAAACTTTATACATCGTAAATTATACAGGGTGGCCCATTTTAATTTATACAGTCGATTTTTTAAAAAACTAAAAGAGATACGAAAAACTGTTTCAGACAGACTAAAAGTAAAACAGATTAAAAAAGTTAGAATTCTAACTTCCGGTCTGAAATTATTTTTTAATGAGACATGGTATTTTTTATTACGGATTCGGATTCTACGCGAGAAAACATGCAACTTTTGTCTGAAACATTTTTCCGAAAAATGTCATCTTATGTCCTTAAAATGATCTTCAAGATGAGTTTTGAGGACATTTTAAGGACATAAGATGACATTTTTCGGAAAAATGTTTCAGACAAAAGTTACTTACTTTTCGATGGAGAATAAGAATCTGCAATAAAAAGTTGGGGTTTCAATTTAAGAAATTGAAGGTGATCTTCGCGTGACCTTCAAACGACTATTCAAGGTCAAACCAATGGTATCATCTTATGTTCCCCTCGAAATCGTGACATGTCTGTCTGAAACATTTTTTCGTATCTCTTTTAGTTTTTTAAAAAATCGACTGTATAAATTAAAATGGGCCACCCTGTATACTAGCATCGTACGTGTTAATGTTGCGGGCACTCACGGTAAAATCGCGACGGATAAAAACGATCTATTAACTGCCCGGAAATTTACGCTCTAAACTAATTTTCGAATGTACGGAGTCGCAAAAACGTGCAGGACTTTTGCTTCCTGAAGGAGAAGTGGCCATATAACATTTCAATGGCCAAGTCCTTCTCTGGCGAGTGTCCAAAGCAGTTTGCATTCGCCGGTTGTAAAGTGCATGCGCGGTTCCCAATAAAATTATCAGCCACCCTGCTGGCATTCGAGCGCCCCTTGCCGGATACGGTTCTCTATTTAACGACGCTTTCGTCGCTAAACGATCGTTTCTCGATCGAACGCGCTCCCGGATACAACTGCGAGCATGTCTTGTTCAGCAGCTCGTATTTGGTTACTGGTCTCCAATAGTCAATTCGCAAAAGTAATGGACCTGCACAGATTTCTCGCACAGTACTTTTAAAACAGTTCCAAAGCTGGAAATTGTAATGTTAATCGAGATAATTCCTAATAATTATTACAGCGTTTGGTATTTACGTTTAAATGATTCTGAAAAACGAGATAATATTTAGTTTATACAGGGTGTCCCGGGTTTTAACCGACAAACTGCGGGAGCATATTCTACTAGTGGAAATAAGAAAAAATTCTTATATCGAGTTTGCTTAGAAATGCTTTATTGCAAAGTTATAAACCAATATTGAAAAGAAATATGAGATAAGTAACAACGGATTTTTTCACAAAAATATAAATTATCTACGCAATGATTTAGTGACGCATTTCAAAATGTTGTCCTTGCACATCGATACAAGCTAGACATCGACGTAGTACAGAATTTGTTACGGTACGACATTCCTGAAAATTTGGTTGCATCTCAGTAACTGAATTAGTAATTCGTTGCTTTAAATCTATCTGGTGCTCTCCTGTTAGGAAATCTACGTTGATACTCTCGTACGGCAGCTCGTGCATTTCCGTCACAGAATCCGTACACGAAATGAATATCGGTGTATTCCTCATTTGAAAACACTTTTGGCATTCTGATAGTAATTGCTAGTTGACACGACGATTGAAATCTAACAGCTACTGTTGTGAAAGTAACAATCATACTGAATCGTTTCAACATAGTGAACGTGAATACATGTGAATACACGTAACATAAACATCTTCGACCTTGCAAATTCTACACTATGTTCCGTTGTTACTTATCTCATATTTCTTTTCAATATTGGTTTATAACTTTGTAATAAAGCATTTCTAAGCAAACTCGATATAAGAATTTTTTCTTATTTCCACTAGTAGAATATGCTCCCGCAGTTTGTCGGTTAAAACCCGGGACACCCTGTATATAATTATATAATAAATATAATAATATATATATTTATTATATACAGGGTGTCCCGGGTTTTAACCGACAAACTGCGGGAGCATATTCTACTAGTGGAAATAAGAAAAAATTCTTATATCGAGTTTGCTTAGAAATGCTTCATTACAAAGTTATAAACCAATATTGAAAAGAAATATGAGATAAGTAACAACGGATTTTTTCACAAAAATAAAAATTATCTACGCAATGATTTAGTGACGCATTTCAAAATGTTGTCCTTGCGCATCGATACAAGCTAGACATCGACGTAGTACGGAATTTGTTACGGTACGACATTCCTGAAAATTTGGTTGCATCTCAGTAACTGAATTAGTAATTCGTTGCTTTAAATCTATCTGGTGCTCTCCTGTTAGGAAATCTACGTTGATACTCTCGTACGGCAGCTCGTGCATTTCCGTCACAGAATCCGTACACGAAATGAATATCGGTGTATTCCTCATTTGAAAACACTTTTGGCATTCTGATAGTAATTGCTAGTTGACACGACGATTGAAATCTAACAGCTACTGTTGTGAAAGTAACAATCATACTGAATCGTTTCAACATAGTGAACGTGAATACATGTGAATACACGTAACATAAACATCTTCGACCTTGCAAATTCTACACTATGTTCCGTTGTTACTTATCTCATATTTCTTTTCAATATTGGTTTATAACTTTGTAATAAAGCATTTCTAAGCAAACTCGATATAAGAATTTTTTCTTATTTCCACTAGTAGAATATGCTCCCGCAGTTTGTCGGTTAAAACCCGGGACACCCTGTATATAATTATATAATAAATATAATAATATATATATTTATTATATACAGGGTGTCCCGGGTTTTAACCGACAAACTGCGGGAGCATATTCTACTAGTGGAAATAAGAAAAAATTCTTATATCGAGTTTGCTTAGAAATGCTTCATTACAAAGTTATAAACCAATATTGAAAAGAAATATGAGATAAGTAACAACGGATTTTTTCACAAAAATAAAAATTATCTACGCAATGATTTAGTGACGCATTTCAAAATGTTGTCCTTGCGCATCGATACAAGCTAGACATCGACGTAGTACGGAATTTGTTACGGTACGACATTCCTGAAAATTTGGTTGCATCTCAGTAACTGAATTAGTAATTCGTTGCTTTAAATCTATCTGGTGCTCTCCTGTTAGGAAATCTACGTTGATACTCTCGTACGGCAGCTCGTGCATTTCCGTCACAGAATCCGTACACGAAATGAATATCGGTGTATTCCTCATTTGAAAACACTTTTGGCATTCTGATAGTAATTGCTAGTTGACACGACGATTGAAATCTAACAGCTACTGTTGTGAAAGTAACAATCATACTGAATCGTTTCAACATAGTGAACGTGAATACATGTGAATACACGTAACATAAACATCTTCGACCTTGCAAATTCTACACTATGTTCCGTTGTTACTTATCTCATATTTCTTTTCAATATTGGTTTATAACTTTGTAATAAAGCATTTCTAAGCAAACTCGATATAAGAATTTTTTCTTATTTCCACTAGTAGAATATGCTCCCGCAGTTTGTCGGTTAAAACCCGGGACACCCTGTATTTATCGACTTAGAAATTTCTGTTTAGAGGAAAGTCGCTAGTTTATGGATAATGACGAGTATATTAATATTTATAAGTAAAATTATAAATAAGACCGACACTTCTTGAGCTGAAATATAATGAGCGTTTACGCTACTCTCAAATGTTTAAATTCGCAAATATTTGCTATGAAAGTATTACAGTTAAAACAAAGACCAACAATAAAGGTCAAAAACTTCATCCCGTAGATTAGCAAGTACTTCGTGTTCGAATAATTAACGACAAAAGAACGAACAAAGAGCCGTAATATAATTGCATAGCATTTGAAAGACAGATTTATTGCGCGTTCTTGGCAATTATACTCTGTGTACAATTTATCCGGTTAAGTAGTTACACCGATCGTTATATGACGCAGTGAATCATAGCGGCTGCAACCATTTACAGTAATTATGGCAACTTTTTTGCTCTTCCCTTAAACATGATAAATACACGAACCAGATTGCAAAATTTCGGATTACATTAATACGAAACACGCTCGCATAATTATATTGAAAATTCCGAGTAATATCTATTTCTTTTTTAGAAAGAGAGAATAAAAATCGTGTCGGCACGCGTCCAACGAATTTATTGAAACTTATGTCACTTGCATCTCACTCCTCGCGAGTGGTTATAGGTAGTGGTTTACGTGCATCTTTCGTACAGTCATTTACAGCCGGGTTATGACAGCTGCAGCGGAGATTTTTATTAAGCGTGGGAGAACACCGCACGCAGATGGGCGCAGCACGCGCGTCATTTCCGCGTAATAAAAGTATGTTCGAGCGCACAGGGAGGTGGTTTTCTTCTTTGCAGTTTCCACGAGCATCTGCAACTTATTGCGGATCCTCGTATTGCCGGGTTGCCCGTGTGACAATATGGGAATATACATATAATCATAAAAACGTGCACGCAAGCGATGATAAAACACACTGATCCGTTTTGTTACAAAGTAATCGCGCCGTTTGATATTTGATATTTAATATCCAATGAGGATGTCAAAATATAATAATAAATAACGTAAGAAATGCAATCATGAAATTACATCTCGAGGTAAATACACATCATTATAATCGTATTTATAATTAATTAGATTAATAATTAAATTGATAATTCGTAATATCGCATTATTGCAAAATTGTCGTTTGAAAAAACTTAATACTAGCTAATATTATTGTTTTAGAATTACCTTTTCTTATTCTGAACTTTTTATTTGTAACATCATGTTTTGCGCGATGCAACAAATAGTTATATCACTATGTGCAGTCATTTTCTTTCGCCAAACATCTGTTATGCGCTATGCTGGTTGTCAGACCATCAAGTTGCATGGACCATAACATGGGAATATATAACGTTAATAATGGCACGTTAGCGAGACGTTGGTGACTATAAAATTCTCAGATGCGTGACACTGCAATATGAGTTCACGAGGAATGTATGTAAGCAAAATTCAAATACTCATAAAATCAAATATAAACTCGCGAAGTATATCGTGCGGTACACCGAGCGATCAAACATTAAAATGTCAAAGCTTTCACCTCTTTCTTTCATTTTGCAATTTACTGTATAAATTACAATTAATAAATGCTTATGTAACACTACTAAAATTGTTATGTTCAATCTAGAAATCATTCAATCTATTAACTTATTAATTCTTTTTGTTATTTCTATTACAATTATCAATCGCAGAATTTATTATTGTAGTTTCCGCTAAAATTTTGATAGATAATTTTAATAAAAATATTAATATTTCTGGGCATTACATGCGTTCAATATAGCCTCCGAAATATGTTACAGGGACCCAGGAAGCTAGACTTTTAAGTCGGCAGAATTTTACGCTAATAGGAAGTGTCAATGTGGTCAAATTTAGCATGCTCGCTTAGGCGACGCCTAGTGGACATAGTAACCAAAGCTGGCAGATCCTCTTAGAAACCGTTTGACCAAGATTGTCGGGAAAAAGTAGGTCCATTGCGAGTCTCACACTAATCAGCGATTATCGCGAGCATGCGATAAATCAAGGAATTAATTAAAACTGTGTTCTTAAATGGTGACTAACCCTCGCGTGTACCGATCCGAGACATAAAGCGGACCAGCTGCTGGAACGGAATCGAGCTTTGCATCATCTTGCGAGATGCGTGAAATGATCGACTATTTTTAAACCAGACAGACAGACGCGCCGCGACGACCGATTGCAACCACATATTACGCTATGACATGACCTGTGATGTAAAGATATGGTGCTTGTATAGACATTACGGCGAATCTTAATACTCCAGTTGATGTGAACGAAAAGTCAATCAAATTATGCCTAGCGGTGAATGTATTAATTATCGAAGATGATAGGTTCGATACGACGACAAATTGTCCGTTAATTTTTAACTACGCGCGGTAATTTTATTGTGCATAATAACGTGTCTTAAAGTTGAGAATATTTATCGTCAAGAATGTTTTCTTTATTTTCCGGTACGATTGATTATATCGCGATATTATCTCGATAATGATAAGATTTGTAGCCTGTAATTAAAAGTTTGCATTTCTTGAAATCACCGCTTTTTATAGGGAATTTTATCAGTTTGAAGTTATCACATCGCTAAAAATTAATAAACCAGATTTTCAAATATTTTATGAGCTTGCCAAAATGAACAAAATGTGACGGCAATTTCTAATGGTGCTAAAATGGTGCTAATAACGAAACGTTCGTTCAAGTTTATCGATCTCGCAGCCGATTAACCATGGCAGCGGTTCACTCACCATGCTGCGTGACTGCCATGGCGAGATATGAAACGTAACCTGCTAACAGTGAAACGTAATCCAATATCGCCGAGGACAATGATCGGCGAAGAGGGTTTCTGCATCCGATCAGGTGACCCTAATAAGCCGGTTTCCTGAGCTGCGATTAACATAATCTCGGTGACACTATGATTATGACAAACTGCTCGATTGTATGCAACTGTCGCGTTCATTCACCACATTATTGATAAGATCGTTGTTGTTAATAATAATTACACTGTATAGATCGTTTCGTATTTGTTATAGTAAATATAGTTTCTGAAATTGCGAATATAATTATATAAGATAATATACAGGGTGTCCCGGGTTTTAACCGACAAACTGCGGGAGCATATTCTACTAGTGGAAATAAGAAAAAATTCTTATATCGAGTTTGCTTAGAAATGCTTCATTACAAAGTTATAAACCAATATTGAAAAGAAATATGAGATAAGTAACAACGGATTTTTTCACAAAAATAAAAATTATCTACGCAATGATTTAGTGACGCATTTCAAAATGTTGTCCTTGCGCATCGATACAAGCTAGACATCGACGTAGTACAGAATTTGTTACGGTACGACATTCCTGACAATTTTGTTGCATCTCAGTAACTGAATTAGTAATTCGTTGCTTTAAATCTATCTGGTGCTCTCCTGTTAGGAAATCTACGTTGATACTCTCGTACGGCAGCTCGTGCATTTCCGTCACAGAATCCGTACACGAAATGAATATCGGTGTATTCCTCGTTTGAAAACACTTTTGGCATTCTGATAGTAATTGCTAGTTCGCACGACGATTGAAATCTAACAGCTACGGTTGTGAAAGTAACAATCATACCGAATCGTTTCAACATAGTGAACATGAATACATGTGAATACACGTAACATAAACATCTTCGATCTTCCAAATTCTACACTATGTTCCGTTGTTACTTATCTCATATTTCTTTTCAATATTGGTTTATAACTTTGTAATAAAGCATTTCTAAGCAAACTCGATATAAGAATTTTTTCTTATTTCCACTAGTAGAATATGCTCCCGCAGTTTGTCGGTTAAAACCCGGGACACCCTGTATATAATTATATAATAAATATAATAATATATATATTTATTATATACAGGGTGTCCCGGGTTTTAACCGACAAACTGCGGGAGCATATTCTACTAGTGGAAATAAGAAAAAATTCTTATATCGAGTTTGCTTCGAAATGCTTTATTGCGAAGTTATAAACCAATATTGAAAAGAAATATGAGATAAGTAACAACGGATTTTTTCACAAAAATAAAAATTATCTACGCAATGATTTAGTGACGCATTTCAAAATGTTGTCCTTGCGCATCGATACAAGCTAGACATCGACGTAGTACAGAATTTGTTACGGTACGACATTCCTGACAATTTTGTTGCATCTCAGTAACTGAATTAGTAATTCGTTGCTTTAAATCTATCTGGTGCTCTCCTGTTAGGAAATCTACGTTGATACTCTCGTACGGCAGCTCGTGCATTTCCGTCACAGAATCCGTACACGAAATGAATATCGGTGTATTCCTCGTTTGAAAACACTTTTGGCATTCTGATAGTAATTGCTAGTTCGCACGACGATTGAAATCTAACAGCTACGGTTGTGAAAGTAACAATCATACCGAATCGTTTCAACATAGTGAACATGAATACATGTGAATACACGTAACATAAACATCTTCGATCTTCCAAATTCTACACTATGTTCCGTTGTTACTTATCTCATATTTCTTTTCAATATTGGTTTATAACTTTGTAATAAAGCATTTCTAAGCAAACTCGATATAAGAATTTTTTCTTATTTCCACTAGTAGAATATGCTCCCGCAGTTTGTCGGTTAAAACCCGGGACACCCTGTATATAATTATATAATAAATATAATAATATATATATTTATTATATACAGGGTGTCCCGGGTTTTAACCGACAAACTGCGGGAGCATATTCTACTAGTGGAAATAAGAAAAAATTCTTATATCGAGTTTGCTTCGAAATGCTTTATTGCGAAGTTATAAACCAATATTGAAAAGAAATATGTGATAAGTAACAACGGATTTTTTCACAAAAATAAAAATTATCTACGCAATGATTTAGTGACGCATTTCAAAATGTTGTCCTTGCGCATCGATACAAGCTAGACATCGACGTAGTACAGAATTTGTTACGGTACGACATTCCTGACAATTTTGTTGCATCTCAGTAACTGAATTAGTAATTCGTTGCTTTAAATCTATCTGGTGCTCTCCTGTTAGGAAATCTACGTTGATACTCTCGTACGGCAGCTCGTGCATTTCCGTCACAGAATCCGTACACGAAATGAATATCGGTGTATTCCTCGTTTGAAAACACTTTTGGCATTCTGATAGTAATTGCTAGTTCGCACGACGATTGAAATCTAACAGCTACGGTTGTGAAAGTAACAATCATACCGAATCGTTTCAACATAGTGAACATGAATACATGTGAATACACGTAACATAAACATCTTCGATCTTCCAAATTCTACACTATGTTCCGTTGTTACTTATCTCATATTTCTTTTCAATATTGGTTTATAACTTTGTAATAAAGCATTTCTAAGCAAACTCGATATAAGAATTTTTTCTTATTTCCACTAGTAGAATATGCTCCCGCAGTTTGTCGGTTAAAACCCGGGACACCCTGTATATAATTATATAATAAATATAATAATATATATATTTATTATATACAGGGTGTCCCGGGTTTTAACCGACAAACTGCGGGAGCATATTCTACTAGTGGAAATAAGAAAAAATTCTTATATCGAGTTTGCTTAGAAATGCTTCATTACAAAGTTATAAACCAATATTGAAAAGAAATATGAGATAAGTAACAACGGATTTTTTCACAAAAATATAAATTATCTACGCAATGATTTAGTGACGCATTTCAAAATGTTGTCCTTGCGCATCGATACAAGCTAGACATCGACGTAGTACAGAATTTGTTACGGTACGACATTCCTGACAATTTTGTTGCATCTCAGTAACTGAATTAGTAATTCGTTGCTTTAAATCTATCTGGTGCTCTCCTGTTAGGAAATCTACGTTGATACTCTCGTACGGCAGCTCGTGCATTTCCGTCACAGAATCCGTACACGAAATGAATATCGGTGTATTCCTCGTTTGAAAACACTTTTGGCATTCTGATAGTAATTGCTAGTTCGCACGACGATTGAAATCTAACAGCTACGGTTGTGAAAGTAACAATCATACCGAATCGTTTCAACATAGTGAACATGAATACATGTGAATACACGTAACATAAACATCTTCGATCTTCCAAATTCTACACTATGTTCCGTTGTTACTTATCTCATATTTCTTTTCAATATTGGTTTATAACTTTGTAATAAAGCATTTCTAAGCAAACTCGATATAAGAATTTTTTCTTATTTCCACTAGTAGAATATGCTCCCGCAGTTTGTCGGTTAAAACCCGGGACACCCTGTATATAATTATATAATAAATATAATAATATATATATTTATTATATACAGGGTGTCCCGGGTTTTAACCGACAAACTGCGGGAGCATATTCTACTAGTGGAAATAAGAAAAAATTCTTATATCGAGTTTGCTTAGAAATGCTTCATTACAAAGTTATAAACCAATATTGAAAAGAAATATGAGATAAGTAACAACGGAGTTTTTCACAAAAATATAAATTATCTACGCAATGATTTAGTGACGCATTTCAAAATGTTGTCCTTGCGCATCGATACAAGCTAGACATCGACGTAGTACAGAATTTGTTACGGTACGACATTCCTGACAATTTTGTTGCATCTCAGTAACTGAATTAGTAATTCGTTGCTTTAAATCTATCTGGTGCTCTCCTGTTAGGAAATCTACGTTGATACTCTCGTACGGCAGCTCGTGCATTTCCGTCACAGAATCCGTACACGAAATGAATATCGGTGTATTCCTCGTTTGAAAACACTTTTGGCATTCTGATAGTAATTGCTAGTTCGCACGACGATTGAAATCTAACAGCTACGGTTGTGAAAGTAACAATCATACCGAATCGTTTCAACATAGTGAACATGAATACATGTTAATACACGTAACATAAACATCTTCGATCTTCCAAATTCTACACTATGTTCCGTTGTTACTTATCTCATATTTCTTTTCAATATTGGTTTATAACTTTGTAATAAAGCATTTCTAAGCAAACTCGATATAAGAATTTTTTCTTATTTCCACTAGTAGAATATGCTCCCGCAGTTTGTCGGTTAAAACCCGGGACACCCTGTATAATATAATAAAAGTAATATTAAATGAAAATGAAATATGAATTAAATAGTACGCGAGAATCTCTCCAGCACATCACTTAAGTTTCAAAGAGTTTGTACATGGAAGAATAGATTAAATTGTATATCTCGAAATTATATTTTTCAATTATATTATATAAACAAATAGGGACAAGAGTATAAATGAGCAAATATTATGGTGTTCGTGACAAAAGCTTCGATTCTGGATTAAATTCACGAAAGCGAAAACGTGTAGTAGGTGTTCTGTGTATGTCTACTAAATGCAATTTCATTTGGTGTGCTCAGTTCTAATGTCTAATATCCGCGGTAACAGCAGATAACCACGAACGCTTTTTATCGCCTCTCCAATACAACGAGGACCTCCCTTAGCAAGAAGACGGTCATTAATCACCGTGAATTTCGGCGTTCTTCGTTATCAGAAATAAAAAAACAAAACCCGCAATTTCATATAAATTCGTTTGTGCATTTCTTAATATACAATAAACAAACGATAAAAAAAAGACTAGCATTGTTTCATAAATCTATTCTTCGTCTCAAACGTTGGTACTTTCAAAATCAATCAATTTTAACACAACGAAAAATCCTGATTTAATCTTGCGTGAGAATGTATAAGTACAGCTAAAGCGTGCTGCATTAATTGCAAAACAAATGAGCACATAAAACAACCAAAGTAAGGCAGTCAGGGAAATTGAAAATGTCGAAGCAATAAATTTAATTTCATACTTAAAAACATCCGCACGCGTGCTCGCACCATTTATTCGTATACGCGCGCACTAACTATGGGACTCGACTTAGCTAACGCGTGATATAAATCGTCGCAATAATTGCACGTTGTCCCGGGCAATGCGCGCCATGTCGGCCGCGGTTTCAGCGTTTGCTGTTACCGAGACACGACCCGGCGTACATGGAACGTGGAATTTGACGGTCGTAGAATGTTCCGTGTAAATAAATATATAATATATATATTTATTATATACAGGGTGTCCCGGGTTTTAACCGACAAACTGCGGGAGCAGAACATCTTCGATCTTCCAAATTCTACACTATGTTCCGTTGTTACTTATCTCATATTTCTTTTCAATATTGGTTTATAACTTTGTAATAAAGCATTTCTAAGCAAACTCGATATAAGAATTTTTTCTTATTTCCACTAGTAGAATATGCTCCCGCAGTTTGTCGGTTAAAACCCGGGACACCCTGTATATATTATATAATAAATATAATAATATATATATTTATTATATACAGGGTGTCCCGGGTTTTAACCGACAAACTGCGGGAGCATATTCTACTAGTGGAAATAAGAAAAAATTCTTATATCGAGTTTGCTTAGAAATGCTTCATTACAAAGTTATAAACCAATATTGAAAAGAAATATGAGATAAGTAACAACGGATTTTTCACAAAAATATAAATTATCTACGCAATGATTTAGTGACGCATTTCAAATGTTTCCTTGCGCATCGATACAAGCTAGACATCGACGTAGTACAGAATTTGTTACGGTACGACATCCTGACAATTTTGTTGCATCTCAGTAACTGAATTAGTAATTCGTTGCTTTAAATCTATCTGGTGCTCTCCTGTTAGGAAATCTACGTTGATACTCTCGTACGGCAGCTCGTGCATTTCCGTCACAGAATCCGTACACGAAATGAATATCGGTGTATTCCTCGTTTGAAAACACTTTTGGCATTCTGATAGTAATTGCTAGTTCGCACGACGATTGAAATCTAACAGCTACGGTTGTGAAAGTAACAATCATACCGAATCGTTTCAACATAGTGAACATGAATACATGTGAATACACGTAACATAAACATCTTCGATCTTCAAATTCTACACTATGTTCCGTTGTTACTTATCTCATATTTCTTTTCAATATTGGTTTATAACTTTGTAATAAAGCATTTCTAAGCAAACTCGATATAAGAATTTTTTCTTATTTCCACTAGTAGAATATGCTCCCGCAGTTTGTCGGTTAAAACCCGGGACACCCTGTATATAATTATATAATAAATATAATAATATATATATTTATTATATACAGGGTGTCCCGGGTTTTAACCGACAAACTGCGGGAGCATATTCTACTAGTGGAAATAAGAAAAAATTCTTATATCGAGTTTGCTTAGAAATGCTTCATTACAAAGTTATAAACCAATATTGAAAAGAAATATGAGATAAGTAACAACGGAGTTTTTCACAAAAATATAAATTATCTACGCAATGATTTAGTGACGCATTTCAAAATGTTGTCCTTGCGCATCGATACAAGCTAGACATCGACGTAGTACAGAATTTGTTACGGTACGACATTCCTGACAATTTTGTTGCATCTCAGTAACTGAATTAGTAATTCGTTGCTTTAAATCTATCTGGTGCTCTCCTGTTAGGAAATCTACGTTGATACTCTCGTACGGCAGCTCGTGCATTTCCGTCACAGAATCCGTACACGAAATGAATATCGGTGTATTCCTCGTTTGAAAACACTTTTGGCATTCTGATAGTAATTGCTAGTTCGCACGACGATTGAAATCTAACAGCTACGGTTGTGAAAGTAACAATCATACCGAATCGTTTCAACATAGTGAACATGAATACATGTTAATACACGTAACATAAACATCTTCGATCTTCCAAATTCTACACTATGTTCCGTTGTTACTTATCTCATATTTCTTTTCAATATTGGTTTATAACTTTGTAATAAAGCATTTCTAAGCAAACTCGATATAAGAATTTTTTCTTATTTCCACTAGTAGAATATGCTCCCGCAGTTTGTCGGTTAAAACCCGGGACACCCTGTATAATATAATAAAAGTAATATTAAATGAAAATGAAATATGAATTAAATAGTACGCGAGAATCTCTCCAGCACATCACTTAAGTTTCAAAGAGTTTGTACATGGAAGAATAGATTAAATTGTATATCTCGAAATTATATTTTTCAATTATATTATATAAACAAATAGGGACAAGAGTATAAATGAGCAAATATTATGGTGTTCGTGACAAAAGCTTCGATTCTGGATTAAATTCACGAAAGCGAAAACGTGTAGTAGGTGTTCTGTGTATGTCTACTAAATGCAATTTCATTTGGTGTGCTCAGTTCTAATGTCTAATATCCGCGGTAACAGCAGATAACCACGAACGCTTTTTATCGCCTCTCCAATACAACGAGGACCTCCCTTAGCAAGAAGACGGTCATTAATCACCGTGAATTTCGGCGTTCTTCGTTATCAGAAATAAAAAAACAAAACCCGCAATTTCATATAAATTCGTTTGTGCATTTCTTAATATACAATAAACAAACGATAAAAAAAAGACTAGCATTGTTTCATAAATCTATTCTTCGTCTCAAACGTTGGTACTTTCAAAATCAATCAATTTTAACACAACGAAAAATCCTGATTTAATCTTGCGTGAGAATGTATAAGTACAGCTAAAGCGTGCTGCATTAATTGCAAACAAATGAGCACATAAAACAACCAAAGTAAGGCAGTCAGGGAAAATTGAAAATGTCGAAGCAATAAATTTAATTTCATACTTAAAAACATCCGCACGCGTGCTCGCACCATTTATTCGTATACGCGCGCACTAACTATGGGACTCGACTTAGCTAACGCGTGATATAAATCGTCGCAATAATTGCACGTTGTCCCGGGCAATGCGCGCCATGTCGGCCGCGGTTTCAGCGTTTGCTGTTACCGAGACACGACCCGGCGTACATGGAACGTGGAATTTGACGGTCGTAGAATGTTCCGTGAGATTGCGTGGCGAAGAGTTAATTAAATGGTTCGGGGAAGTGGGCCTCCTCTCTCTTTCTTTCTTCCTCTCTCTCTCTTTCTCCTTTTCTCTCTTTCTTTCTTTCTCTCTCTTTCTCTCGACGAAGGGTCAGTCGATGAACCGTGAACGCCGGGCGCAACACGCCTCCTTCTTAATAATTGTCGTATATATCGTCGCCGTCTGACCTCGCAAATGGTGGCGGGTCCACCGTAATGGCGATTTCGTCTACGAGATCGCTGATAACGGATTCAGTGGCGTAACGAGAACTGAAGATTCATACGTCGCCGTCATGGTCATCCCCCGACTCACTGTCGCGAACATCGTAAAGGAATTGCGTGTCGAACATGTAAAAACTGCACTGCAACTTCTGACTATCTTATGTATTTTATATGTAATTTCAAAATATAAATCTATTTGTGTGTTATTTTAATACATATAAATCGAGTAATAATGCGGAAACTGTATAGAGGTAACATTCTTAGATTTGCAACGTGATCGCGATGCGTTGGTCCAGCGCAGAGCATGATTCTCAATCATTTTAGCTTAATTCTTCCATAGATTTGACAAAACTTAGCAATGTCACAGGCTACCGTCTGATGCCAGAAGGCTTGAACTTCGGTTAATCTAGAAGTCCTTTGCTACTTTTAGCGTGGACTGCCGTGGCGAAACTGGACCAACGGATCGCGCAACTCGGGAGATAACGCATTTTCGCAATTCCATTCACGCGACGCTTCATTATATTTTAAGCAAGTCGTTTGAATGTAAGTATAGCACAGTGCCCGTATACCCGATCTTGGTTTTTGCGATAAGACAACGCGTTGCGCGATTATGGAAATGCATTTATTAATCTTTCAGTCTTTTAACGCGTTGCTAGAACATTATTCAAGAGACTGTATTATCCAGTGTCTATAACGATTTAACAAATTGATGAATTTGAGAATCATAAAGCATTTCTTATGTATATTCTTAATAATAATAAACTAAACACTTTATTTTTATTAGTTGTAATTAAGATCATTTGTATAACATTTTTTCTTGCACAAAGGTACGTCTAGTAATTGTAACTATTAATTTGTAATAATATATAAATAATATATCTGTAATAATAAAATAAATTATGCACAAATGATAAAGAATGAAATATGTTCTAATGAGCGTAAATTTTTAAGCGTTTTGCAGTAAAGTATAAACTGATGCAGCAATGGGAAGAATGCTTTTAAACGGGCTCCTATTAAATCCATCTGGAAACATCTTTATCTTGGCCACAAAAGAATTAAAAGCCGACGACGGGGATGAAGATTGCGTGCCACTCTCGCGGAACATTTGTACTAAAAATAACACGCGGATGCACATTGATGCGCGCAGAAAAATGAGGAGTGAAAAAGAAAATAAACAGAAAGCAACAAGCTTGCACAGCTGTCACGTTTAATAATGAATAATTACACCGTTGAAGACTTCGCTTCTAGAAAAAAGCGTCAAAGCGATACTTATTCCGCGTTCGTTTACGATGGAAAATACGATGGGAATACCGTTCACGGTGAATATTCGATTTCATTTTCGCGAGGCTATTTTCTCCAATACATTAGGAGTGTGATTTAGTTTTGAGGGTTTTGCAACAGATGGCTGTAGTGTCAGTTTGTTCCAATAGCTGTTTCCGATAACTGTTCTTTCTTACAGTGTTGACATTATCCATCACATTTAGTAGCATTATAGCAATAGATGCAATAACAGTCCTGTTTATATCATCGTAAAAATGCAACTTCCGAAAGAGCATTTTCGACATGCGTTGCTTTTGTTTTTTAATCAAAAGAAAACTGCGGCTGACGGTTATAGAATTCTTGTGGAAACTTATGGTGATTCTGCCCCATCAATTAAGACGTGTGAATACTGGTTTAGACGCTTTAAAAGTGGTGATACTGATGTGAAGGACAAAGAACGCTCGGGACAACCAAGCAAGCTTGAAAATGCAGATTTCCAAGCATTATTGCACGAAAATCCAACACGATCCACTTCAGAACACTTGCCAGAGCATTAAATGTTGATCGTACAACAGTTGCCAAACATTTACATGAAATGGGAAACATTCAGAAAGAAGGGAAATGGGTTCGACATGAATTATCGGAAAGTGCCATTGCGAACCATTTCGTTGATCGCCAGGCAAAAAAAGAAGAGTCTTTTGTCTCGGATTGTTACTGGGGATGAAAAGTGGATCTATTTTGATAATCCGAAACGCAGAAAATCATGGGTGGATCCAGGCGAACCATCAACATCCACTCCGAGACGCAATATTGACGGTTCAAAAGTAATGCTCTGTATTTGGTGGGATAGTGTACTATGAGCTGTTAAATCCGCATGAGACTGTCACGGCTGATCGTTATCGACACCAATTGTACAAGTTGAAGCAAGCATTGGACCAAAAACGACCACCAATTGCGAGTAAACGACGGAAAGTGATTCTTCTTCGTGACAACGCGCGACCTCACGTTGCGTTATCAGTGAAACAAACACTATTAGAGCTCGAATGGGAAGTCTTACCGCACCCCGCGTATTCTCCATGCGATTATTATTTGTTCCGGTGGATGCAACACGCTTTAGAGGATACACACTTTGATAATTTGGAAGAAGTGCGAAAATCCGTCGACGAATGGATCAACTGAAAAGAAGAGTGATTTTATCGCGGTGGAATCCATCTCTTGCCAGAGCATTAAATGTTGATCGTACAACAGTTGCCAAACATTTACATGAAATGGGAAAAATTCAGAAAGAAGGGAAATGGGTTCGACATGAATTATCGGAAAGTGCCATTTGAACATTTGCATTTCGTTGATCGCCAGGCAAAAAAAGAAGAGTCTTTTGTCTCGGATTGTTACTGGGGATGAAAAGTGGATCTATTTTGATAATCCGAAACGCAGAAAATCATGGGTGGATCCAGGCGAACCATCAACATCCACTCCGAGACGCAATATTCACGGTTCAAAAGTAATGCTCTGTATTTGGTGGGATAGTGTACTATGAGCTGTTAAATCCGCATGAGGCTGTCACGGCTGATCGTTATCGACACCAATTGTACAAGTTGAAGCAAGCATTGGACCAAAAACGACCACCAATTGCGAGTAAACGACGGAAAGTGATTCTTCTTCGTGACAAGGCTCGACCTGACGTTGCGTTATCAGTGAAACAAACACTATTAGAGCTCGAATGGGAAGTCTTACCGCACCCCGCGTATTCTCCATGCGATTATTATTTGTTGCGGTGGATGCAACACGCTTTAGAGGATACACACTTTGATAATTTGGAAGAAGTGCGAAAATCCGTCGACGAATGGATCAACTGAAAAGAAGAGTGATTTTATCGTGGTGGAATCCATCTGTTGCCAGAAAGATGGGAAAAAGTTATAGAAAACGAAGGAAAATATTTGGATTAAGGTATTCATTCATTATCATATTTAAATACATGCGTTTTTGAGCAAAAAAACCCTCAAAACTAAATCACACCCCTAATACATGCTTATTATACATGCTTAAATATCACATAAACACCATTAGCAATGGTCCCTCGTTTTCACAGGAAAATATGCATTACATAGACTGTTCCCGGCGATCTGTTCTTCTACATCTACGTCGTGTTGTCGCGATGCGTTTATCGATCTTTCGTCATTTGGTAACGTTTATAGTCCATTTAGTAACACGATTACGTGCAGATACGTCAAGGCGACGTTAATTAATATGCCAATACAAGTTACAAGCGGAACGACGGGGATCAGTAACCGACCCATCGAGGTTTATTGTCAGCGACGCGATTTCACGGTATACCTATACGCAACATCGCGTCCGTCGAGATTGGCGGATGCATTTTCAAGATTCCTCCGCGTCTGTAACGACCACTTAACTTAGATTAGCCACGCAGTCTGGCCGGGAGTGTGCTGATGATGGTAAAAAGCCGGCATGAGTCAGAAAGTTTTTCCCTTTCGCTCTTGATGCCGCGGTTAATAGTCTCATTGGCGATCCTCGCGAATATATCTCGAGACTCGCGTCCATTTCGCACACGAATCCCCGGCAGATTTATAAATGTAATTTTCCTCTGTTGCCGAATATGGGCATACATATATACATACATGTATCGAAAAAACGCCGCAGTCTGCAGCGCGGATACGCGAGGAACGGTTTGCGCGATTGCAGCCCGACAATGCAACCCATTTACCGACATTTCGTTCGTTCGAGCCGCTTTTATATCGCGCGATTCACGTCGCGCGTCCGCGGATCCGTTTTAATGCGAGCGGAAGTACTGATAATCCGCAACGCGCTTTAAAAATCGCGCTGCCGAGATTCAGTAATACAAATTACTCCGGATCTGCATAATTCTATTGAAATTTTTTTGTCCTTTTTGTTACTTGTACATTAATCCGAACTGGCAGGAACGCAGAACGGAGCACAGAGCGTTTGCGCGATCGTCGTGGCCGACAATATATTCGCGGGCGACAAAATACCTCGCGCCGATTTCAACGTGAACCGATGTGAGGTATAACAAAAAGTTCAAGGTTGCACGTGGTTTGCCGCCGATGAACACGCCGCGTGTAACAAGATCCTGAGTTACTTCCCGCGTAAGTTATTTCTCGTGTAAGTCGGACGCTGGTTGTGGGTGAAGGTAAAACAACGGCTACGACAGAAGCACAACAGCCGTGCACATGCAACGAGATTACCGCGGTCTCCTTCATCCCCCTTTATCCGGCGTCCACCCGGTACGCCTCAATTTTCTTGCCCGCCAACTATCACGAGAACGTCCTTTAACAAAATTCCCCTTCTTATCCTGAAAACGTTCTCGCGATGTTGTAGCTTCCATCTCGAACCTAATCTGATCTCGCCATTAGCATCGCTTTCAGCATCGTCGAGCTTTTCGATCTTGCGGAACTACTACTACTTTCTCGCGGATCGAGTTTTGTGGTCGGAATGACAATCTGCGGGATGACATCGTATCGGAAATACATACATTTACAAGATTCTCCTATTTATCAGGATTAATAATAAAATGCATTACCAGCGGAAACTAGAACTTAAAAAATAACAGCAATATCGGAGAAAACAAATAATTTTTATTTTATTTAAAAAGTTTTACGTCAGAAATAATCTTGAGTTAAGCTAATATAGAAATTACTAAGATATCCAATAATAACGTAATATGTTCAGAAATATTGGAGCCAAGCCAAACTCGATCTCGTGTTTGCAAAAGTAGAAAGAAAACAAATATTACGTATATTTACTAACGATTATATAATACTCTATATAGCGTTCTATATAAGATACATCGTCCATAATAAAATGCTAATGAAATAAAGTATCGAGTGTGATGAACGAGTTTAGGGAAAAAAGTTCAAACTGCTGTTGGCCCCGAAGGTCATCCGTAATTATTGGTTACGCTGTAATGGTTTACGGAATCTTCATGTTCCCTATTGTCTCGCATTTCCTAGGAACAAAGTGTACCAAGATAACCGGCGCGGGACTGGGAGGCCTTGAAACCCGAACCATCATCAAAGAGAGGGCAATAAAACCTGAGGGAATGCCGTCAAGACACGTGAGGCCCTTGTCGTGGCTTTATTCCGGAGCCTAAGATGTCTCTCGCGATGCTTTGAACATTCTTTTTACAACTCTCTTTTTTACTTAGCATCGTAAATAGTACTTGTCTTGTAAATGAACTTACATGTTTCGCGAAAGTATCGTGCACATGTGCAGCTATAATAAATATTAGGAGCCCCAGCGACCTGAAACAAAAGAAAGAAATTAGATTAAAATAATTGATTCTATATAGATAGATTGCAAAGAATATTTATTTATAAAATATTTAATTATATAGTTATTGCTTTTATTAACAATGCATAACACATAATAGCAAATTCCACCAAGTACTAGTTTGCGTTTTTCGCAGCTTGAACATTTTTGTTTTATAATTTATTTATTCCCGCAAAATACATTGTTAGATACGTGCATTACATAAAAACTTTGGTAACTGTGTACTTTAACGGACCCAGCCCCGATGACCTTGACATATGTTGTCATCCTCCTGAGTGACCTTGAAGAAGTTTTAGCCGTCGCTCGTTGTTTGTTAAAAAGTTATAAACAAAGAAAGTTTAATGATTTCGCACGAATTTGTAGCTGTCCACGTGAAGCAAGAACATGATACTGACATATATTACAAAGGTTACCTTCCCGAATAACCCGCACTAGGTTTTAGTCGTCGATCGTTGTTTATGAAAAAGTTATTAACAAAACAAATTTCGAGAATATAGTAGTTATTTTGAAAGAATATTGAATGTTGAAAGATATAAACGACGAATATGTACATGAACGAAGAAAGGAAAGTCATTTAAAGCAGTGAATTGTTAATATATAGAATAGTTTCTTTTAACATAAGTACAAAGTATTCTTCACTTTAACCAAAAGCACAAACAGTTAAATACAAAGTATTCTCTGCTTTAACTTGACCTAACCTAACCTGGTTAGGTTATATTTTCCGAAACTGGAGCCCCGGACACATTACGCTCGTTTTCAGCCCGCTTCGCGGGAGGGCAAAGCCCCTCCCCCCGCCGGGGCCAGTGTAACAGATTTCACCGTGCAGATTTTGATCACCTGGTACACGCCACGGATTCCGGCGAGGGGAGGGGCAAAGCCCCTTCCCCCCGCCCTCCCGCGAAGCGGGCTGAAAACGAGCGTGTGTGTCCGGGGCTCCAGTTTCGGAAAATATAACCTAACCCAAACCTATTTCTGATTTAAAGCTAAAATTCCATCAAATATACTCTTTCGTAAACGTTGACCCAGATTTTGATGCCGCATCAGCGGCATGTATGCTGAGACAAGTTTCACTATAAAGCCGTTCCACGACTCGTTACGTCAGCGAGACCGGTAGACAGTTACGCGTCACATCGTATTACGTGAATCGAACGCACATTCTTGCTTTTACCTGACGAAAGCGAATCTTTCAAATGATTCCATGCGAGTACTTCGTCGTGAATCGGAAGCGAATGATTGCGAGAGCTGTTCGTGGTTTGTGCAGTTCGCAACCAAGATGAACTCATCGAAGAAAAGTATTCAGCAATCAATAGCTCTTTTCTTCTTTTCTTCTTATTTTCTTCTTCAATCCTTTTACGTTGCAATTTACTTTCAACACGAAAGATTTACACGTCATTAAGCGGCAAAATGCGCGTAATACATATTAAAAGATTTTCACGCGAAATCAGCGAAGGAACTTCGGGAAGGTGAAGAAAGGAATGAAGAGGAAGAAGAAAACATTTATCGCGAAATCTGCGAGAAAGTTTCTTAAATGAGGTAACATAACGTTATCTGTAGCACCAGCGCGCGTGTAAAAGAATCTTTACGCCTTCAGAGTTTGCAGCAAATAAGAACCTTTGGCTCGATTGAAATGGGTAATATCGAGTATACCGCTGCACAGCTTCCGCACAATATATTCGCTCGATGGATGAATGGCTTTGGAGCGGATGGGTGAAACCCGGCGTTGAAGACATAATCGATAAGAAACCGATCATGCGACGTGATTTACATAACGTCGCCGCGTCACTCTGAATGAAAGTTCAGCGCTTTATGCAAACTCGAGCGAACGTCGATGCGATGTGCGAAACCTTATCGGACAACGCACGCCACATGGTTGGAAATTGTAAACTGCGATTTGCGTATACAGAGTGGCCCATTTTAATTTATACAGTCGATTTTTTAAAAAACTAAAAGAGATACGAAAAAATGTTTCAGACAGACATGTCACGATTTCGAGGGGGACATAAGATACCATTGGTTTGACCTTGAATAGTCGTTTGAAGGTCACGCGAAGATCACCTTCAATTTCTTAAATTGAAACCCCAACTTTTTATTGCAGATTCTTATTCTTCATCGAAAAGTAAGTAACTTTTGTCTGAAACATTTTTCCGAAAAATGTCATCTTATGTCCTTAAAATGATCTTCAAGATGAGTTTTGAGGACACTTTAAGGACATAAGATGACATTTTTCGGAAAAATGTTTCAGACAAAAGTTACTTACTTTTCGATGGAGAATAAGAATCTGCAATAAAAAGTTGGGGTTTCAATTTAAGAAATTGAAGGTGATCTTCGCGTGACCTTCAAACGACTATTCAAGGTCAAACCAATGGTATCATCTTATGTCCCCCTCGAAATCGTGACATGTCTGTCTGAAACATTTTTTCGTATCTCTTTTAGTTTTTTAAAAAATCGACTGTATAAATTAAAATGGGCCACCCTGTATACTTCATTACACGATTCTTTCACAATTTTCAATTATTTGCAGCTAACGCAACCACATTTGTTACGAGTAACGGCAAAAAAGGAAACGGATTGTAATTTCGTCCCGAGTATACTCGCAAAATGATGAGAAGGGTCATGATGATGCAACGCAAAAAGCAGCGCAGGAATGGAATGGGACATCGGCGACACGAGTTGGGAACAAGTGCAATGTCTTTGCCAACGGTGCCGGTGACGGAAATCGTGAATGAACGTGTTTTTGCGGTGCATTGGCACGCGTCGTTGCGTAAGTTCTCGGAGTGGGCGTCATTCAGGTTTTGGAACAACGCCCGGAACTGCCGGTGACTCGCTATCCGGAATGGGCGAGCACCAATATACAAGCGTCTGTTATCGGCCAGCGGGTCTAATATTCTCATGCGAGGTAATTTATTGGTTTTATCGATATCGATTTTACGCGACGGTAATTACGAGCGTTTGTGCCGCACCGTGTTCAAGCGCGCAACGGCTATTCTGCATATCGAGAGCAGCCCCCGACGACGCACTCGAATTGTTTATGAAGACCATCTGCTGTTCATTCCCGTACGCGCGAATATCGCGTTTAAATTCTGCATTTTTCCCCCGGGAATCTTCAGCCAGAATCTAATTTATAAAAATGGCATTGGGACAGAGAGGAGAAAGTAATTATTTTAGCAATTACTCATTAATGTCCTCTAGTAATTACAATTTAGTAGAACATTACGTAAAATATTATATTTTATAAAATATATATACAATTTATGAGAGAATTATTATTTTTGCTGAAAATACATTAAAATTCTGAATTCTTTGCCTGGAAATTTCCAATCAAAATCGTTTCATAAAAATATGGCAATAAAATACAGAAAAGAGAGATTGATTGTTTTAGAGAGAATTACCTGTTAACAGTTCTAGACTGATCACGTTTAACAAAATATTACATAAAAATATTATATAAGAGAACAATTTATAGATTATACTTTTGCTGAATGCAGATCGCAAATCATGTGAAACTTAAGAAAGCTATGCGGATCGCGATTTAGGACTGCAATTATTACAACTGGTCTCAGCTGCGAGAGTGCTCTTAGGTAAAATAGTTTCATGAAGCACGAGCGTGCAGGAAGATACGGGGGCGTTTAATTGGAACGCAGTTTTCAGCGCAGTAAATGCACCTGCGAAGCGTACGCGTTGCTCGTTTTTCCGGAGAGCAATCGCGGCGACCGGTTTAACGATATTTTTCAGTTTCCCGCCTTTTAAGTGTTTGTCATGCGGAAATAATTTAATCCCGTACTGACCTAATCACGAGCGCCGATAGCATGGCTCTAATATAATTACTGTTGCTCGATAATCGTGCCATTCGAGTTCGAAACTTCGGAAGTGCTTCTCCGTTTGCGAAAATACAGTAACTCCTTCCTTCCACTCAGCATTGCGAAGGTGGCTTTGTCGGTATAAAGTTTCATATTGCAATATACAGTTCGCGCAATTTCCAGTTATGAAATTCTCTCATGAACTTCTGAGAATGTCAATAAACTTTAGTTTCGAGGATTGCAGGAATATGCAAACCAATGACAAACAGGAGGATGAGAATAATCTTAAGCACCTCGCGCGTTAATCTTGATCAATAAGTCAATCAGTCGTAAAGTGTAGCTTTGCCTTTTGCGCATAATAAAGCACAAGCCACATGCATCTGATAGGAAAATCAATACGTTCGTTTATCACAAAAATGGTTATAAAAAATAAATAAAACTGATTTAAATTGTAGTTATTCCTGGATAGATTGAGGCCGCGCAAACAAGCGCTTTTCTCCAAAAACAAAATTCGAAACACTGTTATGACATAAAAGAAAATAAAAACGATGACAATGGACGTTTTAACTCTGACCAGACAAATTAATCGTACCGTGGCCAACTGTGAAAACCTGTCGGTGGACTGTCGGTGCGTCAAACGACATTTCGAGATGCATGAATATGCAAATGTAGGGGCCGGATCGGGTCCCGCGTTCGAAACCCTCTAACGAGGACCCCCCACGATCGCATTCTTGAAACTTCGGCTTGGACGAGCCTTGGCTCCTCAACTGCGCGCAGGTCCGAACGTCCAATTACATCGCGGCCTGCGAAGACTGCATGCTGTTTCACGTTGCAGCGCGGCGAGTGCTCTTCTTCGGCTGACGGGCCCGCGCAAGTAAACTATACGGTGCGTAGCTCCGCAACTCCGTTCCATCTGACGATATTTGCAGATAAACATCAACATGTACGCCCACTTTCTACCTGCGTTTTATACAATTCGTTATAGCCATTCGTACTTTTGCTACGGAAAAATCCATTTTGAAGAAAAGGTGGATTATGCCCGATTATAGCTGTGCGAGGGTAGCTTGCCGACCAGTTCGTCGATGTGGACGAGAAATTTCACGAGATGGAACATCACGGAAAGAAAGAGAGAGAGAGAGAGAAAGGAAGAGAGACGGAAAGAGAGAAAGGTGAGCGCGCGCTCGTGGAACGCGAGGGACGCAAGATCGTATCCGTAAGAATGCGAGCATAAAGCGCATCTCTCTGGTCAGAGAACGGGCTCATTAGTATCGCAAGAGCGATACTTGGAGTACTGTTAAAAGTGGCAGAAAGGCATCGGCGATCGGCATGCCCACGCGAGGATACCTGGGGCGCTTTCGTATCAGATTACGGCTAGGAAACCGGCGTAGACCGCCTTTTACGCAGCCGACCTGCAGAGATAACGCCAATCCGATAACATTGTAATTGGTTTATCGGTTATTAATAATGGCACAACCGCTCGCGGTATATCGCACATAGGGTGCAGTATACATCGACCCACGGGCGCAGGGTGTACGCGCCGACGTATGATAATCGAGATATCGCCTACCCACGACGTCGATTTTTATGAAAACATCGAGGGTTTTACCGGACCGCCCCGTTAGCTTCCATCGGCGAAAAGTTCAATAGTATCGGTTAAACATTATGCGGAAAACATGCGGTTCATAATGAAGGAGAGAGAGCCGATAATTTTGATGAACATTTTACACATACATAATGTGCATATCAATTTAAATAAATTTTCTGTTAAAGGGAGAAACACGCGTTAATTAAATACGTAAACATAATTACAACACAGAGTGAATCTGTGCATTGTCAGGCGGATTTGCAAAGTGGTTTTGGTCGTTATATATTATATAACTCGCGAAGTAAGATGCCGCATTTAAGGGGGGAGCCTGCTTTAGAACGCTGAAAATAAGGTATATTTTACGAATTGTTTTTGGAGAAACTATACAGCGGATCATTATAAAACTTTGATGCATTTATTAGTACATGTTTAAAGATAAACAAAATTATTTTTTTATTTGAATATATCGCTTGTAGAGGTCGTCCTGGAGAAATCTTAGTGCAGCCGCGTCGCCGGCATTGCAAATTGGTGAGCATTCTCCTGCCTCCGAATTTCGTCCAAACTGAAAAATTGAAATATGTTCTCGTTATTTATGAATTCCCATCGTCGATGAACCAAAGAGAGAAGAAAAAAGTTGAAAAGTGTCAAAATGGTGGAGCTTGGAACACAAAAGTACGATTTTTAGGCAAAGTTTTTGAACTTTTTCATGCAAAAATAATTGTTTAACTTAATGTTTTTATTAATATTAAAGGTTCATCGACGATGGGAATTCATAAATAACGAGAAAATATTTCAATTTTTCAGTTTGGATGAAATTTGGAGGCAGGAGAATGCTCACCAATTTACAACGCCGGCTGCACTAAGATGCCTCCAGGACGACCTCTACAGGCGATATATTCAAATCAAAAAATAATTTTTTTGTCTTTAAACATGTACTAATAAATGCATCAAAGTTTTATGCATTTATTAGTACATGTTTGAAGATAAACAAAATTATTTTTTGATTTGAATATATCGCTTGTAGAGGTCGTCCTGGAGAAATCTTAATGCAGCCGCGTCGCCGGCATTGCAAATTGGTGAGCATTCTCCTGCCTCCGAATTTCGTCCAAACTGAAAAGTTGAAATATGTTCTCGTTATTTATGAATTCCCATCGTCGATGAACCAAAGAGAGAAGAAAAAAGTTGAAAAGTGTCAAAATGGTGGAGCTTGGAACACAAAAGTACGATTTTTAGGCAAAGTTTTTGAACTTTTTCATGCAAAAATAATTGTTTAACTTAATGTTTTTATTAATATTAAAGGTTCATCGACGATGGGAATTCATAAATAACAAGAAAATATTTCAATTTTTCAGTTTGGATGAAATTTGGAGGCAGGAGATTGCTCACCAATTTACAACGCCGGCTGCACTAAGATGCCTCCAGGACGACCTCTACAGGCGATATATTCAAATCAAAAAATAATTTTTTTGTCTTTAAACATGTACTAATAACTGCATCAAAGTTTTATGCATTTATTAGTACATGTTTAAAGATAAACAAAATTATTTTTTGATTTGAATATATCGCTTGTAGAGGTCGTCCTGGAGAAATCTTAGTGCAGCCGCGTCGCCGGCATTGCAAATTGGTGAGCATTCTCCTGCCTCCGAATTTCGTCTAAACTGAAAAGTTGAAATATGTTCTCGTTATTTATGAATTCCCATCGTCGATGAACCAAAGAGAGAAGAAAAAAGTTGAAAAGTGTCAAAATGGTGGAGCTTGGAACACAAAAGTACGATTTTTAGGCAAAGTTTTTGAACTTTTTCATGCAAAAATAATTGTTTAACTTAATGTTTTTATTAATATTAAAGGTTCATCGACGATGGGAATTCATAAATAACGAGAAAATATTTCAATTTTTCAGTTTGGATGAAATTTGGAGGCAGGAGAATGCTCACCAATTTACAACGCCGGCTGCACTAAGATGCCTCCAGGACGACCTCTGCAGGCGATATATTCAAATCAAAAAATAATTTTTTTATCTTTAAACATGTACTAATAAATGCATCAAAGTTTTATGCATTTATTAGTACATGTTTAAAGATAAAAAAATTATTTTTTGATTTGAATATATCGCTTGTAGAGGTCGTCCTGGAGAAATCTTAGTGCAGCCGCGTCGCCGCCATTGCAAATTGGTGAGCATTCTCCTGCCTCCAAATTTCGTCCAAACTGAAAAATTGAAATATGTTCTCGTTATTTGTGAATTCCCATCGTCGATGAACCAAAGAGAGAAGAAAAAAGTTGAAAAGTGTCAAAATGGTGGAGCTTGGAACACAAAAGTACGATTTTTAGGCAAAGTTTTTGAACTTTTTCATGCAAAAATAATTGTTTAACTTAATGTTTTTATTAATATTAAAGGTTCATCGACGATGGGAATTCATAAATAACAAGAAAATATTTCAATTTTTCAGTTTGGATGAAATTTGGAGGCAGGAGATTGCTCACCAATTTACAACGCCGGCTGCACTAAGATGCCTCCAGGACGACCTCTACAGGCGATATATTCAAATCAAAAAATAATTTTTTTGTCTTTAAACATGTACTAATAAATGCATAAAACTTTGATGCATTTATTAGTACATGTTTGAAGATAAACAAAATTATGTTTTGATTTGAATATATCGCTTGTAGAGGTCGTCCTGGAGAAATCTTAGTGCAGCCGCGTCGCCGGCATTGCAAATTGGTGAGCATTCTCCTGCCTCCGAATTTCGTCCAAACTGAAAAATTGAAATATGTTCTCGTTATTTATGAATTCCCATCGTCGATGAACCAAAGAGAGAAGAAAAAAGTTGAAAAGTGTCAAAATGGTGGAGCTTGGAACACAAAAGTACGATTTTTAGGCAAAGTTTTTGAACTTTTTCATGCAAAAATAATTGTTTAACTTAATGTTTTTATTAATATTAAAGGTTCATCGACGATGGGAATTCATAAATAACAAGAAAATATTTCAATTTTTCAGTTTGGATGAAATTTGGAGGCAGGAGAATGCTCACCAATTTACAACGCCGGCTGCACTAAGATGCCTCCAGGACGACCTCTACAGGCGATATATTCAAATCAAAAAATAATTTTTTTATCTTTAAACATGTACTAATAAATGCATCAACGTTTTATAATGATCCGCTGTATAGTTTCTCCAAAAAAATTCGTAAAATTATACCTTATTTTCAACGTTCTAAAGCAGGCTCCTCCCTTAAATGAAGTGCATTCCTCGGAACATTAAATGCTCGAATCAAGAAGTGAAGTTTGGAAGTTTAGGAGCAATCAGGCGCCACTCGGAGTTTTCTCCACAACGCGCGGATTATACGAGAACTACAACGCTGCTAATTCGTTAATCATAAATATTCAAGAGTCAATTAGCATCCTTAGCGGGAGGAGCGTCGCCGTGCTCTTGCCAGATCAATTAATTATCGATTTCCATTACGCTTGCGTAATGACCTATTAACGATGTGCGCTCGAGAACGTCCCGCGAACTTTCGGCACGAGCGTTGCGATTCGGGCGCGTCGCGCTCGCGCGTAAAATTTATGGCATAAATTTCCCATAAACGCGCCGCTCGCACGTCTTGTCATGCCGACTATCGGCCGGCTACGTGCACGTGCGAGAGAAGTCGCTTTTATTTGAATTTATGCGGATTATTCATCGCGAAACGGATCGGACGCGCCGACAAAAGTTCCACGTGAAACTGTCCGGTATAATTACACGTGATACATTGTTACGGGACAAACAACAAAGTACCGTCCGGCCACTGCTGCAAAATCTATTACTTTGGTTCATGACATTTGCGGCAAAACATGCTGTAATTGGGATTTGAGTACGGATAAATAATAATTAATTGATGTGCGTTAATGCGCGGTGTTGTATACGACTTTAATATGATTTCGGTATAATAGCACGCATGTTGCAACACATTATAACTTATCGCGATAATGAAAGCTTTTGGAAGCCGCACATTGCGCACGCGATACACGGCGCATAACACTAACCCATTTACGCTTTTTCCGCAAACGCGCTCTTGCGCTGTAAGATACTTTTACCTCGTAATCGCAGGGAAGACGTTTAACATTTGACCCTTCACACGTGCTGTACGGTCGATGCGGATCCGCTGCTCACGTAATCCTTTCGAACCGAAATCCAGTCAGAACTCTTATCTTAAAAGTTTGCTGGCATCGGTAGAATAAATATATGTATAAAATGTAATCGCCGCATTTATCTTTTCCGAGAGAAGGTGCGAGAGGCGTACAAGTGCCATTACGTCTTTGGTGCGGGACTTGTATGTCTCATTAGGTACGTGTATCATAAAAGCATATATTTTTGTTAATATATTTATATATTTATGTTAAATTAAATATGATTATATTTTATTTTAGGGCTGAGAGAATTTCTTTTGGGACACATGCTCGAATAAGTTCGATTTGGCGCATCGGCGAGTAATATCTGTAATATTTTTCGATGAGGAACGATGGGAAAAGGAGTTGGATGTGCAAACCTGGATATTACGAGCGCTTGGAACACCCAAATCATGTGATCATCGTAGAGAATACCTCGTTGCATCCCGACCTGCATCACCTCTCTCTTGTATACGTCGCTAGGGTGGATAGACGCGCAGATCTCGGCCGCTGCGCACAATTACGATCATATAAAAAAAGGAAATTGCTCTCCACCAACTACTCGACTATAAACCTAAACTACTCAATTGTCAGATTTTCAAGGCAGCCGCGCTGAGAATGGACTGCACTGCGAAGAATTCACGACTGAAACTATTGAGAATGTTTTCGACAAGCAATCCGCGATCTTGCGCCTGTAAAAGTAACAATGTCAACTTATAAGAAAGAGTAACAAGCTAAGTTGTTCTTTTATGCTTATCACACATCTTATATTTCACACAATGTTATACTTATTACTGCGCGTATACTTAAAACAGACTTCAGTGAAAATGCGCTGGTTATATTTAAGGGAGTAAGTACACGCTTAGCTTCCGCCGTGCAAAAGCAAAATCCAGTCAGATTTTTTAACGTACCTCGTCTTACGCACGTGCGTCAAGTAATAAGAGTAATTTGCACGTAGATCACGAACGGTGTAATTTTCGGGAACACGAGTGAGAAATTGATCGCTTTTTGAAGCGAGCTTGTCGGCACCTTGCAATCGAGAGTGATTACTGTGGACATTGCGGTGCGCACGGAGAGACCGTAATCATCCTCGCAAAGTGCTTTCCGTCGATTGCATACCAGATGTCTCACGTAGGTATCCCTTATAAAGGTATTACTAACGGAATAACGACCGATCTTGTGAACGAAATGATTGTTGAGCACTTATTTGCAAAAATGTAAAATGAGTAGTCAGAGAAATATAATTAAAAAATATAATGAAATTAAAATCTTTTTTCAATACGCTTAAACTTTGTGTGGATTTGTTTAATTATTAAAACCATTTAAGCGAACATTTTTTGTGTGTACACCGAAGGAAATCTATTCCTATAATGCTGCAAACGCGTTAGTACATGATAGAATGCTACCGAATTTGAATTCATAATTTTCAATTTCTAGTAACGCGAGGCAAGGTGGAGTAACAGCATCAACGATGGCAATTATCTCGCGAAAAAGGTTTGGCACGGGCCGGCTCGTTGTTTGCAATTTACAAGCGCCGAGAGTGATTTTCATGGATTCAGATTAAGGCCCCGGGCAGCGTTTAAGCCGTCGCAGTTAATTTAGCGCGCCGTCATGCCGCCGCGACGTAATAATATGAAAGCTCCGCCGTCAATTTCTTTTAATGCGCGCTCGAGCTTCGTTAGAGTGCACCGGGAATATAAACGAGCCGGACTGCTGCTCCCTGTGGAAAAACAGGTCAAGACTCGTGCCGTGTTAATTACCGGGCACGAACAAGCTAGATTTTTGGGGGAAATATCTAATCGCTCATAAGACCTGCACGTGCATCACCAAAACAGATGCATAACGGATGATGTCTATTAATAAAATAATTTTTAAGTACATTACATATGTTTATATAAATGTACATGTACAAGTATTACGTTAATGTTTCTTTTCTTAGTTTTTTACAGCATTTTTATGATAAATTATAGGTATGTCGCAAGGGATGCAATTTCCTTCCTCTTTTCCGGGCAGGAAACTCCCCAAAATATTGGGAGTTTTTTTCCAAAAACTTCAAATTCGATTTCAGATTCTGCTCCGATACCTTTACATGACAATTTGAGCGGTAGTGATCCACTGCAAGCAGGCACTCTATAATCTCTTCATTATACAGTCGCGAAGTTCGGTAACGCAGTATTCGAAGGCACCGCGACTGCGAGAGGGCCGCCGCGAAGATTGCTATCCCATTCGTCGGCGAAAAGAGTGTAAACCACGGCATTAGCCGGTTATCCGAATGGGCATCTAGCCCGGGGCCGGTTCTTGGGAACGTGCCAACGCCGCCTGACGATGTCCAGAGTTACAGCGCCTCGTAAAGCCGCGGTTAGGACCCTTCGTGCAACCGCCAACCAGAGGAAATCGAAGTAGTCTCGCGGCTGATACCGCACACGCAATCATTTCCACCTGTCGTCGTTAATAATGTGCGCGAGCGTAGAACAAGTACCAAAAGTTCACGATGCGCAAAATTATCCTAGCGTGTTCGATAATAATTGATATCCTCAGATTTACGTGAGCGGATAGGATTAATGGGGCGGTAATGGTTTCCTAAATGTATACCGCGCAAGAATCCAATCTATTCTAGTTAATTTATCGATCAAATTAGATTAGAAACGTGAAGTAAAATATTTGCTTATTTGACCATGATCGCAGTTTGGTTTACCTTTTCTTTAAAAGAAAATTTTTACATGATATTCAAATTGAAATCATTAATTAAATTGACGACAATTACATACAATTTCTTCTTTTACGTCTGACTTGCGCGTCACATTCGCGCAAGCAACTGATAGCGAGTACTGTAATTGCCATTCGAGCCTACTGCTATTGGTAGCAAATCCTTCTGGGAACAATAGACGAAGCGCGTGTGCTCGAGATACCCACGTACCTGATGCAAGCTTGATCCCTTCGTGATATGATTGCATTAGGAGTCCTACAAGATCGCCTCCCTGGAGCGTAATCGAGGTCAGTATCGAAATGGGATTATGTCCCGAATGTATCGATCTCCGAATACAATCGTGACCGATCGGGATACCGATTGTGCTCTGTTACGATAATTCGTCAGTACGCCTTAATTAAAATCTGACAATGCGCGAAGAATAATAAGTAGAAGAGCTTAATCGTCGCGAGCGGTGCCAGAGCATGCACGCGATAAATGGTGGATCATAGATGAAAATCTCTGGCGATCTCTTTTTGCCGAACGCTCGATCAGCGGTATGACAAAGACGAAGCTTGGCATCTCTGGCCCTGATAGCTATAAGTAGTCTGCATTCTCCAATAATGTTTGACTTTAGATTCTGGATGAAAATTTGTAAATTAAAATAGCGTACAAGCACATAAATTAAAATTATGTAAAAAGTCGAAATTTTGAAATAAAACATTTTTAAAAATATTTCAAGCTTTGGATAAGCAGGAATTCGATAATTAATACGAACCGAACTATTTAATTGAGAAATACCTTGGGATTATTAATGCTGACAATGAATATGAAAAATAGCATGCGAGGAATGAGATAACCCGTATATAAGGCCAAAGCTCTGTGGAGCCCTTCCTGAATTGGTCTTGCCGTATCTCATCGATGAAATACGGTATTGTCGCACGTGCGCGTGACAGATGCACGTGCGTCATTAGTTCGCACTCTACGCACTCGTGACTGCGAATTTCTGTGAGCTCGGGTTCATTCAGTCGCGATAACAGTACCCACGAGAAGCAAGCACGAGAGTTCGGGTCTTACTTTGGCCGCGGGTGTAAAGTTCGCGCGTCGGTGAGAAAGTGGTCGTGACTTACGAGCCGGGTGCTGGCCTGGTCGTGGCGGTCGTAATTAATCGTGCGGCGCACAGAACGCGTACCTAATTTCATAATGATCGCAACGAGTCTGAAAGATAGACAGAGACGGAAGGAAAGAAAGAAGAAGAGACAGAGAAAAAACTAGTTCTGTCATTAGATCGAGTCAAAGGAACGAGCACCGATTGTGGATTTCGCCATAAGCTTAGGCGCGAACTCTTGAGCGTAGCTGACCGTAAACCGCTCGACTTACCAGAGAATTATTCAAAGCAAGGGCCATCGCTCATGTGCGCTAATTAGCAGGCTTTATTCTATCCTATTAGGAACCGCTTGAACTCCTTAGTCCTTACGTACTTCACAATTATTTGCCTTAAGTTTCAGAAAGCAATAAGAACAATCTTGCGTACGATTAGCGATTTGTCCTTCGAGTCAAGCAAGTTCAACATAACGCAAGAGATATGGCAGGCTGCTACATGCCGAGTACCGTTCCCACATTAGTTGTCACCGTTTCTTCAACGACTTAAGAATTATAGTCATGTACTCGATGATTTATTAAACAGCTCGATGACGTGAATGATAGCGGCGATGGTGAGTCGTGTGTGTGCTCGCGGTCTAATTATCATCAATGGTGTAACATTATAATTTGCGAACATAGCGCACGCAAAGCCGCCGGCGGAAACACCGTTAATCTTTGGCCATGAGGGAAGAAAGAAACGGATGCAATGGGAAAGGACTCTCTTGTTCGCAGGCCGAGACAAAGGGAACGATATCCCCTGTGTCGTCAGGACAGGCGACCGTATCTGTGTCGTGCGCTTTGCCGTTTCTCCCCGTGGCGATGCCATCCAATCCTACTCTGCCTGATGAAACTCTCCATTTCCATCTATCCGTCCTTGCTGCTTGTGCGCTTTGAAATGCCACTGCTCGCTTCCGTTGGGAAAAAATCATGCGATTCGATGGGGATTGCGGCGCTTAAAGATGCGAGGCATGCGTGAATAGTTTCGCTTGCACGCGAGATGAAGATTCATTGTGGAAATACGAGTATCCTCGCCATCGCACAATCTTCATTGCACTGTGTACTCGAAATTACAATGTAAATTATATTGGCACGTTTAATTGTAATTAAATTTTAGAATTTTATAGTCAAAGTGCACCTTCTTCGATGCTGAATTATTTCTTTTTTTTATCTCACACACACTTGATAAACATTTGCATATATTTTAAAATAAAATTAATTCATATATTTTAAATAAATTTTAAAATAAATTGCAATAACAAATCAATATTGCGGCTATCTCATTTAAATTAAAAATTGAAATTAATTTCATCGTACCGCCTCCGAATATAGCAATATAGCACAATAATATTCATTGCATTCATGACGCGCCACTTGAAATCGCAGCTTCACTGAGGCTTTCATCAAAGACCGCAGGATCGATCGGAGTGGCGAGGTACGCTCGCGAGTCCCGCGAACGTAAAGTTTTCATTTCGCGATGCCTAAATACAATTCTCCAGGAGCGAGATGGGAGCTCTTGAATAGTATCGTTAGCGAGAGAAGTCGTTGCTCCCAGCTCCTAAGAGACTTGCACGCGTTTCGTAGACGCTTGATGCCAAGGTGTCGGGCCTGCTGCTGGCTCCCCTTACCGTTCGTCGCCCTTATTCTCTTCCTCCATGCTGTCTCCTTCGTACCGATTCGCATGAGCACCCACACAGGCAGACGCTCGCTGCCACCTCAAATTTCTCTTTCTTTTCCGCCTAGCAAGCTCGGTGTCGTCGTCCTGCCATGCGGCCTTCTATCGCCTCGTTGACAATTCATCACCCGAAGTTGAGTCACGCCTCTCCTCGCGGCCCTTCGTGACTTTTCAACGCGGTGGCAATGATCGCGCTCGAGCCTTCCCTTCGCGAGCCCTTTCGAGCTTTTCGGTCCGCTCGACGTGCGAGGTCGAGACGGGCGTAAATTTTCAACGGTGGACGACGCGGGCAATACTTCACGGGCGTTGATTCCTCTAACCTTTTCAAGAGTACAGCCGCTTTAAAGCGCGACCGCTGTTTCGCCCCTGCGCTTCCGATACGATCAGCTGCAAAGAATGGGTAACGACCCGACTTCCCTACCGCAAGAAAGCTTGAAATTTTTGCTGCCTCTGTTGAGTGATTGTTACAAAATTGTGTGAGATAAGATGGAATTACTGATGACCCTGATTACCTATGATTTTGTCAGAAATATAATAGCTAGTCAGCAATGAATTATAATTATCAAAAATTAAAATGATAAGCTTGCTGTCTTTTAATCATCTAATTTTAATAATTCTTTAATAATTGCAGATTATTTATTAAACAATATGAGTAGCAATGAAAGTATCCCTGTCTACTGACGGTTACTACCGGAAAGAACACAGAGAATTCTCTCTGAGAGAGCAAGCAACAATGTGCTTTGAGAATTCATTCGATGGAGCGTTCGCATTTCATCCAACCTTGCGCGAAGCGTAAAGAAGAGAACTTGCGCAGTATTGCGGGTAGCATTGTTCACTGTCTTCGAGAGGGCGGCCAGTTTCACGCCGACGCGAATACGAGAAAAACGAGCTCTCTGGCCTCGGTTCATGGAAGTTCTAGGGATGGAGAAGAAAAACAAATTGCTCCAGACCCACCGACTTCAGGTGACCTGCATCGAATAGCCTCCTCGTAGGAAACTGCGCGACTATGTTCCGTCATATATACTGCTCTGGCCTCGCTATTTCGCATTTCGCGAAGAGAGAAAGAGAAGAGAGAGAGAAACAGAGAGAACGAATCCCTCATGACCCAATATTTTCCACCCCGTTATGCGGGAAATGCCTCGAGGTGCTTGAGAAAAAATCTGGCTCTCAGGAATGACATCGAGAGACGCCGCTACCATTACTTCCCACTAATTACCGTCGCAATTACATCCCCCTGCTGCTAATTGGCGAAAGCAGCTACCTCTGCTAGAGCATAACGATATAATTCTAAAGTGATATCTTGAAAATGAAAGACACGTGTACAAAATAATCTAAATATGAATCTTTAATGAAAAGCTTTATCTTCATGATACATCGTAAAACTCTTTTTTTTATTTTTATTGTTTATTCTCTGAGTTTTATACATTGACATAATTCTTATCACATTTTCCAACAAGTAAAGTAATGACAGTAAAAATGATTAATACATGCAAATCGCTCATGATTTTGTATTGCAATTTTAATCATTTTGTTTATTTTATCGCAAAAGAACGCACAATTGAGATTTACAATGGATTACGGGAGGATCTATGACATGCGGATAAATTCATGAAAATGGGAGAATTGTGACGAATTCGGCAAAAAATCGCGGCAACTATTCGCGACCAGTTTTTCAGTATGCCGGGCGGCCAACGTCCCTGAAGCTGATGAGAACTAGAACAAAAAGGAGATCTCAATGCGACTACCAAAACTGTCGGCAGTCCCTTTGTCTCTACTATGGGCTAATTGAGTGGAACCCGAGCTAGTAATGGGTATACTGGCGAATTCACAGTCGGATCGGCTCAGCTCGCCGTTCGTTCCCGCCCTTCCGAAACGTATAGCCAGACGCTCCTCCACTAGTGGTTTTTTCCCTCTCGCCCTTTTTGAATTCCATCGTTCCCGAAGGGTCCACGCAGACCTCTATCGAGACGCTACACGTAACTCCTCCTATCGAACGAGCTATGGATACGCGTTAAAAGCTAAAGTAATAGTTTCACGCTGAATTCAAGTGCACGCACGTAATCTTCACAATTACGGAATCTCAAAATGTATGAATGTATGTGAATGGTCAGTGATGCAATAAAGATATTCTTATGTATCTTCAGCGAATGTTAAGTGTATGTATTAACCATCTTTTTCACTTTTTTGAAAATACCGTAGACCAACATTTTATGGCAAGCGAAGTGCGTCAAGATATCTCGCAACATTTTTCCATTGCATATCCTATATTTCCAAGTTACGCGTAATACGTTCATTTCGCATGTAAGAACTTGAAGGAAACAGCCCGTAAATTTTACACGACCCTATAAATTTTACGAGCCCGCGTCACGTCACGCATAGGGAAAGATAGCAAACGCTCGCGCGGCGAAATAATCGCGGCGCAAGCGATTACGAGCTTCGTTATAAATACGCACGTAACATTCAATTTCCTCGATTTAACGGGAACACGCTCGTCAAAATTCGACACGTGTCAAAAATGATTTTAATGAACGAAAGTATATATTCCGAGGAAACTGCGTGGGACACGCGTCCGTCGTCAGAAAACTCGTCCTTTTACGATACCATTGCTGTGACACGCTTGCATCTGCGGGCTGTCATCGGCAACCCATTTGGAGTATTCCCGGCCATTTAGATCGAAATAAGCTCGCAAGCCCGTTGATCCGTTCATCTCGTGCGCTGTCGATGGATCGCGATGCACGCTAATGTGTCCTATATGGAGACATCGACATCTCCTGCAAGAATATCCCGCTCCGAAAGATCTCGTCACGCGATGGCGACTGGTAATTCTCAAGAGCAGGCAGGGACATTAAGGCTCATTTGGCTCCTCATTATCGTCCAGCGACTCGATTTCGTCCATCACCGTGAAGACACGAAAGCGAAGAGTAGGCACAATGACTTTCTTGTGCACTAAGTATTTTTTTTTACCTCAAAAGCATCGTAAATTGCAGCCATTACAGCTTGAAATAAAGAATTCGAATTTATGAATTGTTCTGTATTGTTGATTGAGAATACTTACTTTATAAATTATATAAGAACATTTTCTCCTTTACACTCCGTAGAATCTATCTTTAAAATTATTACCGATGGTTTTGAGATTGCATAATAACAAGTAACTTTAAAATAAAGATAATACTTGCAATTGTTGATGAAGATCACGTATCTGAAGCATTTATCCTGGTAGACTAAACAATGGTCGAATTCGAACCAGACACCGGGGCTCTGTTCCAATTAATAATTATATACGGGACGATCAATGATGACACGCGGCGATTAACTCCGAGTGTGCCGAGTAACTCAAGATTACGTCACGATTCCGTGATGAAACACAGGACACGGAATCGTGAGAGATTATTTGAACGCTCTGTTTGCTTATCACCAACTGCAACGTGGAGAACATACACGACTGATCTGACAAATCATTGACAAACGTGCAGTTGTAGACTTGATTAAGTTCAGACTTAGTTTTATACCAGTCTCGAAATATTTTTATTATACAGGGTGTCCCGGGTTTCAACCGACAAACTGCGGGAACATATTCTACTAGTGGAAATAAGAAAAAATTCTTATATCGAGTTTGCTTAGAAATGCTTTATTACAAAGTTATAAACCAATATTGAAAAGAAATATGAGATAAGTAACAACGGAACATAGTGTCGAATTTGCAAGGTCGAAGATGTTTATGTTACGTGTATTCACATGTATTCGTGTTCACTATGTTGAAACGATTCAGTATGATTGTTATTTTCACAACAGTAGCCGTTAGATTTCAATCGTCGTGTCAACTAGCAATTACTATCAGAATGCCAAAAGTGTTTTCAAACGAGGAATACACCGATATTCATTTCGTGTACGGATTCTGTGACGGAAATGCACGAGCTGCCGTACGAGAGTATCAACGTAGATTTCCTAACAGGAGAGCACCAGATAGATTTAAAGCAACGAATTACTAATTCAGTTACTGAGATGCAACAAAATTGTCAGGAATGTCGTACCGTAACAACTTCTGTACTACGTCGATGTCTAGCTTGTATCGATGCGCAAGGACAACATTTTGAAATGCGCCACTAAATCATTGCGTAGATAATTTTTATTTTTGTGAAAAAATCCGTTGTTACTTATCTCATATTTCTTTTCAATATTGGTTTATAACTTTGTAATGAAGCATTTCTAAGCAAACTCGATATAAGAATTTTTTCTTATTTCCACTAGTAGAATATGCTCCCGCAGTTTGTCGGTTAAAACCCGGGACACCCTGTATATATATACATAATGATTAATTAATATGAATATTATAAACCAATATTGAAAAGAAATATGAGATAAGTAACAACGGAACATAGTGTAGAATTTGCAAGGTCGAAGATGTTTATGTTACGTGTATTCACATGTATTCATGTTCACTATGTTGAAACGATTCGGTATGATTGTTACTTTCACAACAGTAGCCGTTAGATTTCAATCGTCGTGTCAACTAGCAATTACTATCAGAATGCCAAAAGTGTTTTCAAACGAGGAATACACCGATATTCATTTCGTGTACGGATTCTGTGACGGAAATGCACGAGCTGCCGTACGAGAGTATCAACGTAGATTTCCTAACAGGAGAGCACCAGATAGATTTAAAGCAACGAATTACTAATTCAGTTACTGAGATGCAACAAAATTGTCAGGAATGTCGTACCGTAACAACTTCTGTACTACGTCGATGTCTAGCTTGTATCGATGCGCAAGGACAACATTTTGAAATGCGCCACTAAATCATTGCGTAGATAATTTTTATTTTTGTGAAAAAATCCGTTGTTACTTATCTCATATTTCTTTTCAATATTGGTTTATAACTTTGTAATGAAGCATTTCTAAGCAAACTCGATATAAGAATTTTTTCTTATTTCCACTAGTAGAATATGCTCCCGCAGTTTGTCGGTTAAAACCCGGGACACCCTGTATATATATACATAATGATTAATTAATATGAATATTATAAACCAATATTGAAAAGAAATATGAGATAAGTAACAACGGAACATAGTGTAGAATTTGCAAGGTCGAAGATGTTTATGTTACGTGTATTCACATGTATTCATGTTCACTATGTTGAAACGATTCAGTATGATTGTTACTTTCACAACAGTAGCTGTTAGATTTCAATCGTCGTGTCAACTAGCAATTACTATCAGAATGCCAAAAGTGTTTTCAAACGAGGAATACACCGATATTCATTTCGTGTACGGATTTTGTGACGGAAATGCACGAGCTGCCGTACGAGAGTGTCAACGTAGATTTCCTAACAGGAGAGTACCAGATAGATTTAAAGCAACGAATTACTAATTCAGTTACTGAGATGCAACAAAATTGTCAGGAATGTCGTACCGTAACAAATTCTGTACTACGTCGATGTCTAGCTTGTATCGATGCGCAAGGACAACATTTTGAAATGCGTCACTAAATCATTGCGTAGATAATTTTTATTTTTGTGAAAAAATCCGTTGTTACTTATCTCATATTTCTTTTCAATATTGGTTTATAACTTTGTAATGAAGCATTTCTAAGCAAACTCGATATAAGAATTTTTTCTTATTTCCACTAGTAGAATATGCTCCCGCAGTTTGTCGGTTAAAACCCGGGACACCCTGTATATATATACATAATGATTAATTAATATGAATATTATAAACCAATATTGAAAAGAAATATGAGATAAGTAACAACGGAACATAGTGTAGAATTTGCAAGGTCGAAGATGTTTATGTTACGTGTATTCACATGTATTCATGTTCACTATGTTGAAACGATTCACTATGATTGTTACTTTCACAACAGTAGCTGTTAGATTTCAATCGTCGTGTCAACTAGCAATTACTATCAGAATGCCAAAAGTGTTTTCAAACGAGGAATACACCGATATTCATTTCGTGTACGGATTCTGTGACGGAAATGCACGAGCTGCCGTACGAGAGTGTCAACGTAGATTTCCTAACAGGAGAGTACCAGATAGATTTAAAGCAACGAATTACTAATTCAGTTACTGAGATGCAACAAAATTGTCAGGAATGTCGTACCGTAACAAATTCTGTACTACGTCGATGTCTAGCTTGTATCGATGCGCAAGGACAACATTTTGAAATGCGCCACTAAATCATTGCGTAGATAATTTTTATTTTTGTGAAAAAATCCGTTGTTACTTATCTGATATTTCTTTTCAATATTGGTTTATAACTTTGTAATGAAGCATTTCTAAGCAAACTCGATATAAGAATTTTTTCTTATTTCCACTAGTAGAATATGCTCCCGCAGTTTGTCGGTTAAAACCCGGGACACCCTGTATATATATACATAATGATTAATTAATATGAATATTATAAACCAATATTGAAAAGAAATATGAGATAAGTAACAACGGAACATAGTGTCGAATTTGCAAGGTCGAAGATGTTTATGTTACGTGTATTCACATGTATTCATGTTCACTACGTTGAAACGATTCAGTATGATTGTTACTTTCACAACAGTAGCCGTTAGATTTCAATCGTCGTGTCAACTAGCAATTACTATCAGAATGCCAAAAGTGTTTTCAAACGAGGAATACACCGATATTCATTTCGTGTACGGATTCTGTGACGGAAATGCACGAGCTGCCGTACGAGAGTGTCAACGTAGATTTCCTAACAGGAGAGTACCAGATAGATTTAAAGCAACGAATTACTAATTCAGTTACTGAGATGCAACAAAATTTTTAGGAACGTCGTACCGTAACAAATTCTGTACTACGTCGATGTCTAGCTTGTATCGATGCGCAAGGACAACATTTTGAAATGCGTCACTAATCATAATATTATGATATTTTATTTTTTGATTATATAGAATATCTCCGCAGTTTGTCGTTAAACGACACCTGTATATATATACATAATGATATTAATAATATATGAACAAATGAAAAAATATGAGATAAGTAACAAACATAGTGTAGAATTTGCAAGGTCGAAGATGTTTATGTTACGTGTATTCACATGCATTCATGTTCACTATGTTGAAACGATTCGGTATGATTGTTACTTTCACAACAGTAGCCGTTAGATTTCAATCGTCGTGTCAACTAGCAATTACTATCAGAATGCCAAAAGTGTTTTCAAACGAGGAATACACCGATATTCATTTCGTGTACGGATTCTGTGACGGAAATGCACGAGCTGCCGTACGAGAGTGTCAACGTAGATTTCCTAACAGGAGAGCACCAGATAGATTTAAAGCAACGAATTACTAATTCAGTTACTGAGATGCAACAAAATTGTCAGGAATGTCGTACCGTAACAAATTCTGTACTACGTCGATGTCTAGCTTGTATCGATGCGCAAGGACAACATTTTGAAATGCGTCACTAAATCATTGCGTAGATAATTTTTATTTTTGTGAAAAAATCCGTTGTTACTTATCTCATATTTCTTTTCAATATTGGTTTATAACTTTGTAATAAAGCATTTCTAAGCAAACTCGATATAAGAATTTTTTCTTATTTCCACTAGTAGAATATGCTCCCGCAGTTTGTCGGTTAAAACCCGGGACACCCTGTATAATACGATGTTTATACTAAATAACATTTACCAGAGCAAGGAACAAGAAACTTTTGTTAAAAGTTAGTGCAGAGGATCATCGCAAGACAAATCACTTGCGATCTGTCTCTTTCTTAGCACAAAGACAAAATCGTCTCGTCGCGTGCAACATCAGACGGCGTTCTCTACTGTAGTAGAAGGAAAAAGCAATGCCGTGTAAAACAATGGGCCAAACTAGGCGTGACATTGCCAACTTCACGGAGAACTTGCTTCTAATCTCGACAGAACGATGTATCCAGCTCTCAGAAGTTACCCTTAGGGTTTTGAACGAGAGGAATCTGACGCGGCTGAAGTCCGCTTGATTTATGCCAGCCTCGGGCCAATCGTTAGGCTTTCAATCTCGGACATCGTCGGCACGATCAGAAATTAAAAGCGCATGTTTGGTGAATTTAAAAGTCGATTGCCTCGGGCTGATCTCATCGATTCGCGCCTCGGTTTACTCGAAGCGAGCAATAAATGATGGTTCGAAGATGTTGTTCAACAGTGAGACTTTTGCTGAGCTCGTTAAGCTAAGTAATAATAGTCTAGATGACAGTTTCATCACGTATATAAATAACATATAAGAATATAGATTATTCTTCATATTAAGTATCTCGCTATCGGTATCAGAAGATGACGAAAAGGAAATAACTGCCCCATTTATGTCGCATTCTTCTTGCGTGGTGGGCAAGAAGAACTTTTATGAATAGTGTTAACTTGGACGCGAAGGACGCGCAATTTCATCAGGTTTGAATGAGGATGTGTAATAAGTACGAGGAAATGCGGGGGAAGAGGCGCTATCATCCTAACATCCGGGATGTGCTTCCTATCTAAACGGACAGAGGCTGGTATCGCGTGGCCCACGCAACGCCGGGCAAATAACTACTCAATGAATCGCCGATTCCATTACATTATATTAAAATGATTATTATTTCGCGAACGTACTACGCAGAACGGCCGCGGTAACGAGGCATCGAAATGCGGAGGAAAGCTCGCACTCAGCGCGCATAGAACAGGGTGCGAGGAACCTGTTAATTAAATTCTCTGTTGGATTAATTATGGCACGCTCACAAAGGCATGGACCGTGCTCGCTACTCAATTATTCTTGAACATACAAAATACTAATGAAAATCCACAATCCTCGGGATTTGTATCATCAGCGTTTACAACGGGTATATCGATATATTTTAACGACAATTGTTATCATTAATAATAGATTTCTATTGTATTTATATATAAATTATGATGAATTGGTACTCTACGTATTTTATTTTACTTATATATATTACTATTTTACATTATAATTTATTTTACTTTATACCACTAACAAAATCCAAAATGATATGTAAATTGTAAGATAAACAATTTGTTTATGTAAGCATGATGAGAGAGACAGAGAGAGAAGGTTTAATCAAATAATTAGAATTATCAGGATGACGCAAAATCCGTTTCAATCAAATTCTGGAGCTCGTGTAAATCGATAATTCCGGAACAAATGGAATTAATAAGCAGAAATTGTTCACAATCATCATATTACACCTTGATTAAATCTCACGAAAAATTCGCTAACAGATTACACAGCACAATGCTTGCGTGGCATTATTTGATTAATTTCATTTGTTTTCGTGCCCTACCTTATTCCCCGAAAAAATCATTAATTTCACAAACAGTGTAAAGATATTTACGTTATCTTTAGGAACATCGAGTTCTAAGTGTTTCAGAAATGAAGCTCGTGCAATCGCGTTTAGCACATGGACTGCGATTCCGTTAAATTCTAAATTTCCTCTGGCCCTACTAACCATAAAGTTCATTCGCGATGCTTTGCCATAAGCCGACCTCAATTCAGGCATTATTCCAGCGTTAGACAAGCATTATACAGCGGCAGGGTCGATTTTAGAGCTGCGGTGGACCACCCGCACTCGCGTCCGTTTTGTTTGGTAGTTCTTTTGCTGCCTGATCGTGCCGGCCTGTTCGTGACATCGGCACCGACACGTGGAGACCGAGGAATTTCGACGCTCCCACGAGCAGCAACGAACGCACGTATGTATAAGTACGCTCCATGCGCGAAGCATAAAACTAACGAGATCGCGTGACGTAATCACACAAGTCTTTCCAGCTATTTTTACACAGCACGTGGTGCGAATGCCGAAATTCTCTCGTCATTCGCGTCATCTTAATGGATACGACGTGATTTCTCAAACATATGCCTGCTTTCGCCGAAGACCTCCACGTTGTACCATATGAATTTGCCAGATTGCTAAAAGCAATGATGGATCTAGAGTCTCCATCTTGGCTAAAAATCTAAGTTCTTTTTGCTTTTACATGTAAATCGTTCCGTGACATTTTGTATATTAATTTCAATTTCAATGGATCTATCACTTTTGAATTTTTATGGGATTCATAGGAGCCATATCCTTTTCTCTTTTTTCCTCAAATCCGTCTGTGGCTGGAGACAGCGCGTTTTAATATGCATTTGAGAATCCTTCGCGACATGAACTTTTCCGGCAGTTTATTCCCCTCAAACTAACAGGAAAGTTCTTATAGATGAGTGTCCAATTCCGCATTTCCAAGCTAAAATCTTTCACTTGCTTACCTTTGCGGCAAGCGTTCGAGAGAGCAAACTCAATAATCCGTAAAAATAACTTTCTCGTAAATCATCCGTCGGTGACAGGGAAAGTATTTATATTTGCCAGAAAATTAAAGTGACGCAGTATCGAATATTTAAGAGACGTTTATGACGAATTCGCTCGTTTTAGTTTAGCTCGGTTTAGTCATTGGCTTTCCCAAACGTGTTCTCTTTCTTTCTCTTTTTCTCTCTTTCTCAAGGCACAAATCATCGAATCCGAGAGAAACATCGATGAAACACCATCTTCAAATTTACGAAATTCACGAAAGGCCACGTCGAGGGTCCCGCGGCTCACGATGGATCGAGTGTACTCAACAGCAATAGTCAAATCGGCGCCCGGCTAGGCATATATTTGGCACTCGGACGTGACTCAGTAGCCAGCTGAATGAATTATTGATTACGTCTGCCGCAGCGGGTGCGATTGCTATGTTGCACACCCGTAGCATGTTATGTCACAGCTTTCAATGTATGCAGATGACTTGACTGATGTCATCGCCGGCCACGTTTCGCGCGATTAAGTTTTGTCCGGCAGTAGGTCATATTCACGATCCGTCAAACTTTTTCGCGTTGGAAGAATTGTCGCTCGTTCAATTCGATCGCATTCATGCATCAATCGTGACATCCCAATCGTATGCCGCTGGTTCCAGCGAGACGTTACGCAAATATGGACGCTTTTTAACTATTATTCGCTAATGTTTACGCTTATTGCAGGAGAGGTTGAAACTCATTGAACTCTGGAAGGCCTTACTTACGTAAAACTGTCAACATAATTCTTGCAAAATCAATAATCCGTGTGCACATTCGGAGAAATTAGCGGACACTCGAAACCGGCATAATCGGCCGCGAGAATTTGCGCAGCTAATGCAAATATAATTTTTCAGCAAGGAAGAAAGGTACTGTAGCGAACTTTGCCGAATAAATTTAATTACGTAAAAAAATATTTTTGAGTAGTAGCATACTGCTGCGCATACTGTCGTGCATAATAATGTTAACGAACATTTTAACGCTCTCATATTTTGTAAAAGCATCTCTGGCAAGCAGCATCTGCAACATTCAAGATAAAACCGTGATCCACGCGCAATTTCGAGATTAGCTGCGCGCAAGATTAGAACACAGTGGAGCCAATCAATAAATTGGACGTCTCAACAACGATATTAGCAGTCAAGTGGCCGAGACGACTTCCGTCGTGTCTAACGTCATCGGACGATCGCGCAATGCATCCCGCAAAAAAGAGGAAGAAAAATGGAAATTGATAATATCATTCGCAGCAAAAAAAACGGTTTAGTTGGAAAAAATATTTATTCGGAACAATCCGCAGTTGAAAAAGAGCGAATTTTTACGGACGGCACGAGAGAAATCCTTCCAAAGGCTCTTCCGGAAAACCGGTTATGAGGGCGAACCCCAGCACGCTGTCCCCACACGAGAGATAATCGCGCGCGCGCGTGTTCCGTGCGACTCCTCTGCGTAATCTGGATTCCTATTAAAATTCGTGGTCGTGGATTGTTTGTTCAGCCTCCAACGGCGCGTCGTAAATCACTCGCGTCGGTTTTTCCCGGCGGCACGTGACTAACGGCGGTTCGCAGAAAACGCGGGAAAACGGCGGAAAGGTGATCCGCAGGCCGGCTCCGGTTCCGCGTGCGTGCCGAAAAAAATCGTCGGCGTTTTTTTCGGGTCGGGTACTTTCGGTACACCCGATAAGCGAGTCCGGCGCTGCGCCTATAATAGAAGCGACTCCGCTCCAGATAGCTGCCAGATAGACAACCGGGCTTTGATCCTCTAATGGTATGCTGATGGCGGTGATGCTCTGCTAACTCCGGTCGAAGGCAAATTGCACGGGCATCTAATTTATTTTTTTCCCCGGTCGCTGTTCAACGAGAGCAATGACGCGCAGCGTACCGAGAGAGCAGAACCTGTGTGAAGTTAGCACCCCATTTTTGAAATTTTGAAATTCTAAAAGTTGTTCCAGGTTGTTCTAGACTTGTTCCAAATTGTTCCAGAAGATCACATTTATATAATAAAAATTTTCGCGGAAAATTGAAAAAAACAATTTTTTACCTGGCACCCCATTTTTCGAAAATCAAACTTTTAAAGGTTGTTCCAGGTTGTTCTAGTTGTTCTAAACATTGTTCCAAAGTATTAGAGTGATTGGTCAAAACCTTTACGAGATATCGAAAAAGAAAGAATTTTGGAAAAAATCGTTTTTGAAGAATGGAACAAGTTTTATATCCAAGAAAATCTCGAAAAACCAAATTTTTCGAGTAGGTTACAAGAGTAAAGTCACCCTGAGGTTTCGAATCGGGGCGTATAAATTTTGTTCCCGGTTGTTCTACTCGAGAAAATGATAGTTCTAAAGCGGGAAGCCTGGAACAAGTTTTATATCCAAGAAAATCGCGAAAAACCAAATTTTTCGAGTAGGGTACAAGAGTAAAGTCACCCTTAGGTTTCGAAACGGGGCGTATAAATTTTGTTCCCGGTTGTTCTACTCGAGAAAATGATAGTTCTAAAGCGGGAAGCCTGGAACAAGTTTTATATCCAAGAAAATCGCGAAAAACCAAATTTTTCGAGTAGGGTACAAGAGTAAAGTCACCCTTAGGTTTCGAAACGGGGCGTATAAATTTTGTTTCCGGTTGTTCTACTCGAGAAAACGATAGTTCTAAAGCGGGAAGCCTGGAACAAGTTTTTTACCCAAGAAAATAGAAAAATAATATTTTCCATTAAAGAGTAAAGTGGACTTATTATATTGTTGCTATGGTCTTGAAATTTTTGTTCTGAGTTGTTCTACACGGTTATAAACATATTCTAAATCGACAATGTTGTAAGTTATTTTGTTTGGGAAAGAATGTCCAAAAACGATTTTTTCCAAAATTCTTTTTTTTCGATATCTCGTAAAGGTTTTGACCAATCAATCTAATACTTTGGAACAATGTTTAGAACAACCTGGAACAACCTTTAAAAGTTTGATTTTCGAAAAATGGGGTGCCAGGTAAAAAAATTTTTTTCAATTTTCCGCGAAAATTTTTATTATATAAATTTGATCTTCTGGAACAATTTGGAACAAGTCTAGAACAACCTGGAACAACTTTTAGAATTTCAAAATTTAGAAAATGGGGTGCTAACTTCACACAGGTGAGAGCAGGCTCCAATCTGCGCTTCGATTGTAACCGCAGATTGACGCGGATTGTAATATGCCTCAGAATAGTGCTTTTTGGGCGTTTCGATCATCTCGCGACCGCGATATATCCGGCGGCCGTTCGCGCGTATGTCATCGTTGAATTCTTCGTGTATAACGTGCCCGAACGCGTAACGAGTTTCCAGGCTGATTCGCCGGCTGAATTAGGATCCGCGATTACATTCGCGTCGTTAACGTCCGCAGTGCGTCGAAACCGCGGAGGCAATTGTCGACGTGGAACAGCGGCGCGAAGGGTGGCGATTAATTTGTCATCGACGGGGTGGACCTCGCTGCACGTGGCTATAATGGCGGCGAATGTGCGTCCGGGTCGACCAAGCAATTTCCGAAATCGCGGACCTTTCCTCCGCGACTTCCGGTTCACTACTGACCGTAGCGCTCTCGATCCTTACGTGCGCACTGTGTTTACACGATGGCATTGTTATTTCACGGTGATAACCGCATTATCGAATGGGAAAACGTTTGAATTCAATTATCGCGCCGCCGACGTGCGCGCTTCCGGCTTTCACCGGCGCTGTTTGCGTTGCGCGCGTTGTTCTTGTGCCGCTGTCGGTGGAGGAGAGGCTTCCTTAACTGCATTATTTGCGCGCGCGAAACGCGCCTCCGACCACGACGGAGACGGCGTGTCTCCTCGCGAGAGCCGACCCCGAGACTTTAACCTTCGCGTGACAATTCGCACGTTATTTAACGGTGCCGGAAGTCGAATGAGAAAACGGCGAGGAAGAACGCCACTAGCAATTTGCCGTGACACGCCACTCGGCGATTAATTCAGGGATCATTTTGCGAGCGACGAGACTGTCGAAAGTCAGATTATACGTGCCGCCGTTTACGTTATACAGGGTGTCCCGGGTTTTAACCGACAAACTGCGGGAGCATATTCTACTAGTGGAAATAAGAAAAAATTCTTATATCGAGTTTGCTTAGAAATGCTTTATTACAAAGTTATAAACCAATATTGAAAGGAAATATGAGATAAGTAACAACGGAACATAGTGTAGAATTTGCAAGGTCGAAGAAATGTTTATGTTATGTGTATTCACATGTTTTCATGTTCACTATGTTGTAACGATTCAGTATGATTGTTACTTTCACAACAGTAGCTGTTAGATTTCAATCGTCGTGTGAACTAGCAATTACTATCAGAATGCCAAAAGTGTTTTCAAACGAGGAATACACCGATATTCGTTTCGTGTACGGATTCTGTGACGGAAATGCACGAGCTGCCGTACGAGAGTATCAACGTAGATTTCCTAACAGGAGAGTACCAGATAGTTCTGTGTTTAGTAATACCCATTTGCAATTACGTAATTTGGGTTCATTTCGACCTATGAATGAATATGATGATGTTCGTTCAGCTCTAAGACACCGACGACGCTCGGAAAGAATCTTAAATCTTCGCCAAAACAGCTGGATACATTTAGACGGTTGTCCATCGCACTATGCTAGACAAGTTAAAAACTGGTTAGATGAACATTATGCTCATAGGTGGATTGGTCGAGGAGGACCGGTTTTCTGGCCTCCAAGATCGCCCGATTTAACGCCTTTTGATTTTTATTTATGGGGAACTTTAAAAAATAAAGTTTACAGTACAGAAGTAATCTCGCTTGAAGATTTAAAGCAACGAATTACTAATTCAGTTACTGAGATGCAACAAAATTTTCAGGAATGTCGTACTGTAACAAATTCTGTACTACGTCGATGTCTAGCTTGTATCGATGTGCAAGGACAACATTTTGAAATGCGTCACTAAATCATTGCGTAGATAATTTATATTTTTGTGAAAAAATCCGTTGTTACTTATCTCATATTTCTTTTCAATATTGGTTTATAACTTTGTAATGAAGCATTTCTAAGCAAACTCGATATAAGAATTTTTTCTTATTTCCACTAGTAGAATATGCTCCCGCAGTTTGTCGGTTAAAACCCGGGACACCCTGTATATATATACATAATGATTAATTAATATGAATATTATAAACCAATATTGAAAAGAAATATGAGATAAGTAACAACGGAACATAGTGTAGAATTTGCAAGGTCGAAGATGTTTATGTTACGTGTATTCACATGTATTCATGTTCACTATGTTGAAACGATTCACTATGATTGTTACTTTCACAACAGTAGCTGTTAGATTTCAATCGTCGTGTCAACTAGCAATTACTATCAGAATGCCAAAAGTGTTTTCAAACGAGGAATACACCGATATTCATTTCGTGTACGGATTCTGTGACGGAAATGCACGAGCTGCCGTACGAGAGTATCAACGTAGATTTCCTAACAGGAGAGTACCAGATAGATTTAAAGCAACGAATTACTAATTCAGTTACTGAGATGCAACAAAATTGTCAGGAATGTCGTACCGTAACAAATTCTGTACTACGTCGATGTCTAGCTTGTATCGATGCGCAAGGACAACATTTTGAAATGCGCCACTAAATCATTGCGTAGATAATTTTTATTTTTGTGAAAAAATCCGTTGTTACTTATCTCATATTTCTTTTCAATATTGGTTTATAACTTTGTAATGAAGCATTTCTAAGCAAACTCGATATAAGAATTTTTTCTTATTTCCACTAGTAGAATATGCTCCCGCAGTTTGTCGGTTAAAACCCGGGACACCCTGTATACACCGATATTTCGGAATATAATTATAGCGAAATACTTCATTAGCGACGGAGAATCGTTTCCTTTCGTTTGCTCCTGCCTTCCGGGAATTATAACGATTTCCGTCGTTCTCTCGAGAGAGAACAACGGAAGACTCGCAAAATCTTTCGACGAAACAATGAGCGCTCCTCCGGCGCGCGAATGGCTCTCCTGTACCGCAAACGGAACTCACTTCTATTATATATATAACATATATGTACAGACATATATATATGTATATATATATATATAGGTATATCGTGGTCGCTTAAGCAGGCCACTTTAAGACTTTATAGACGCTGTAAATTTTCCGCCTGGAATTGGCAGGTTCTCGCATCGTACTTGACCGCGGACCCCACGTCTCCTTCGCGGCTCCGAACGATGCAACTTTTTAAGATTTTGCTCGCCCCGCGGTAACGACTTTTCTCATCCGCGCACTCGGGAGTCAGAGAAAACTTGTTTTTTACGGCGTCGCGACGAATGAGCTATAAGAAAGCGTTTTAGTGGATCGATAAAGCGCATTAAAACAATTCCGCGTCGAGCAGATTTTTTTAAAGAAGAAAGATTAAGTGAAACAAATGATGATGATGAGAAGAAAATACAGCAGCTATAATGTGAAGCGCAGTACTGATTAGAATAATTCGAAGTTTATGACGTCCGAAGTAGATTCTTATAGATTTCCCATTTTTTCTCTGCGTTATTTTCATAATAATTAAAAAGAAAATATTAAATAATGTAATTAATAAATTCCGCTACAGCGAATCCAGCTCGACGTCACCTGTTTGGAACAAGCGGAGAATAATCTCGAGTATGAGACGCTCTCGCGTCAGCTTGCATAGTTAATGAGAATGCCGCTCTCTTAACGTTAATCTTGCTTCTCTGCGATGAGGAGAGAGATAGATGAACAAGAGAGAGAGAGGGACAGAACGAACTTCAAAAAGGGCCACGATGCCTTCACAAGAGCAGCTCGAGGTCGCACCAAGAGTCTCAAAGGATCTATCAGCCGCTCGATAGGATCGGGATCGAGGTTACTACATGTGAGTGCGTGCAAAGTGCATGCTTAAGAACACAGCACTCGACAGCGTGGGGATGCTCGGCTATAACTGTAATAGGACGAATGTGTACACTGCTCTCTAGACACCCGCACGAGCGTTCGGTGAATGGAATTTGGAAAGTACTGCCTCCTTGCGTGCCGGAAGTGCATACGGTGTTTTTTCTTCGCACGTTTCCGGCCCGATGTAAAAACACTTGCATCGACCTCCGTGCTTGCGTTTCGCCGAAACGTAATCACACGTCACGTCTTCATCGCTTAATGCTGCTCTGTTAGCTTAAGAGCACTCGAACTTGGATCAATCAAGGGAAATAACGGTCTCTTGCTGCTCTAGATTTTCTTGCAGAATTGTTTTATTTTATCGAGCAACAAAAAATGATTTTCTTAATATTTTCAGCATTAGATTATTCAACCTGTATACTGCATGATTGTGGTATGCTTCTTAGCTCTTCCTTATCTTCTATCTTACATAATCCAGTTCCCCTCTTGCCTCTTACGTACTACGAGTTTCATGTTTCAACGTGGCTTGAGTATGTTGGATTATCTTTCCCCCCTGGAAGGATTTACACACGTCGAATATGCTCGACGAGGATCTCAGTGTTTCAAGGTAACATAAATATTTGTACACTTCCTTAAGTATGTCTAAACTTGAGAGATGATTAGTTTTAGATTGTGACTTCTGAAGAAACACAAAAGTTTAGAAATTTTTCCCATGGTAATACTGGCAACTACATGGTAAAATGAAAATTTGTCTCGAACATATGTATAATGAAGCAAACGAATATTTTGTTATAAATCGCGATGTTCGGAGAGAGAAATTTAATAAATTTAGCAAAAATGCTAAACTCATGCAACATACAATATAAATCGTACTGAAACAAATATTTCGCGAATGAGCCCTCGAGCAAATAGTGTCATGAACATACTTTAGTATTTTCGAGATTTTACCGATACAAATCTCTGCAAAAGTGGCGTTGCAAAGAGCACCGTGGACAGCTCTACGATCAATAAATTAGGATGCAGGGGAAATAAGCGAAGCGCCAATTTGCCGTTGCATGTGCGAAATAACGAGCGAGGGTCTCGCCATCAGAACTTAACAACGTATCGCGGCACCTAACAAAGTGCCATTCCCGCAGACACGAATTTTTACATTGGGCAGACCGACAAAGCGCGTAAAGAGGCAAGCAAGTTGCTCGCGGTAGAATAACGTCGAGGACTAACGAGGCGACATTATGCGAGCCGGGGGTGCGAAAACGAGAGAAAAATGCACCGGTAGGATCACGCGATGCACACGTCTCTGCCTACTCGCTCGCACGAAAAGAGCCGCGCAGCATATTTTACACGAGGATTTCGAAGGATGTTGCTGGAGCGGGAAGCGTGTCGCGAGATAGAGAGGAGAAGAAACGAGCGCTGTGCGTTGAAGGCGTGTATAAGCCGCGTAAAAAATTAAGAGATACTAACAGCGAACGATGGCAGACGCGGGGTCCTTACGTTGATGCACACGCATAATAGTCCTAAATAACAGTCGGCATAAAAATACTATCGCGCAGTTAAAAAGCAGCGTTTGGTAAAAGAATGACAAGAAAATTAAAGTCGAAATGAACCAATAATAATTATAAATTAACAGCATAATTCGTTGTACAGATAAGGAGAGAATACGTTTCCATTTTCTCTTACTGTGTTTGCTATGTTCAACTAGTACAATCCTCAAAGTTAACAACTATGTCCAAGCGGAAGTTATTTACAGTCGGTACTGCTAACTACCGTAACACGATCCTCACTTTCCTGCTTTAAACGACAATCGTACACTCGTAGCCAAAGCCTGCAATTGCACTCGGGACCCCTTGCAGCCAACTCAATGACCATGTCCGCAAACGAGGCGCGTTTTTATTTTTAAACACGCTGATATTAATGTTCATTCGTGCGCGCAACCACCACCCTCCGCTGCCATTCACGGACATTCACGCGGGCGAAACGGACGCGTCTCGTTTACGAACGTCATACGAGTCGCGAGTTCCCATTGCAATTGAAGGGCGGTCAAAGCCACTGCTATTCCACCGGAGCGGAAATTCAATTCGACGTCGTTCTTGAACACCGCTTGAGAATTACGTAAAACTCAATGAACGCAATTTAACGCGCGATCCATGTAACGCCATGTAAATTTATGCAAGAACCACCGGCGGGCTGATCTCAGCCACACGTGGACATTCTTTTCTCATAGGAACCGCAGCAACTGAATCTCCACGCTATCAACAAATGAAATGCAATATTCTAGCGATTCAACACTCAAGTTATTCGATTAATTAACAAATGTAGAGAGTTAATAATTTATCGTCTCTCTTATTCAGCTGTAACTCGTATAATGTAATCCAAGTCTCTTGGTCAAACACGGAGTCTAACATCGCGATCATAGTAATAAATTTGTTCGCACGACCGATCTTGTACGTGTACAAAATTGTACAAAGATGCAAAAATATTATATATCGTACAAATTATGATTACAATTAAAGTTGAGTTCGTCGAAGAGTGAAACGCTTTAGCTTTCGGCTCACGAGCACATCGTAACTTGGCAGTGAAGGCTCGGGGAGGAAGATGGGAACGATACAAAGAAGCGCGTAAATCTCACAGAGGATGGATTTATAGCGGCCTACCCGAAGCATCTTAGCCGATGAAATGTTTGACAATAATCATCTTGAGGCATCTTCTTACGATAGTATCTGCCGCCTTCTTCCGTCCATACCTGAGCACCCTTTCTCGATTCAGTCTCGGGCACATGTGTAGCTCCCACTACCGCGGATTATTACCGTAAAGTCCTAAGAGAAGCGTGATGCAATGCCCCGTACAGTTATTCTCTTTGTGTAAAACTGTATATGCTGTAAGATCTGGAAAGATAGTCGAGACTGACAGGTCGTATAGAGGATCGGAATGAAAACAAGTTGATTACAACAGTAGGAGTATTGGCCGTACAGCCTAAGACCTAGGCGTGTGAACCAGGGATCCCGGAGAGTTCGAGTTCAAATCTAAGGCAGTCTCCTAGTTATTTTTCGCCTCTTACAATTCAGAAGTGGGATAAAATCCGCTACCCCTCGAAGACAGTTGAGATTCATCCGCTACCCCTCGGAGAGGAGGGAGTTGAGAAGCAGCTGGCCGGTAGTGAAGCCTGAACATGGAGATCGGGACGGACTCAGAAGAGTGAACCAACATGGAGATTGGGAAGGACTCAGAGGAGTGAACCAACATGGAGGTTGGGAGGGACTCAGAAGAGTGAACCAAAAATGGAGGTTGGGAGGGACTCAAGTGGAGTGAACCGACGATTTGGAGACATTCGGGGACGAATGTAATGTCAGGCTGGCCGAGCTGTAATATCTGGAAAGATAGTCGAGACTGACAGGTCGTATAGAGGATCGGAATGAAAACAAGTTGATCACAACAGTAGGAGTATTGGCCGTACAGCCTAAGACCTAGGCGTGTGAACCAGGGATCCCGGAGAGTTCGAGTTCAAATCTAAGGCAGTCTCCTAGTTATTTTTCGCCTCTTACAATTCAGAAGTGGGATAAAATCCGCTACCCCTCGAAGACAGTTGAGATTCATCCGCTACCCCTCGGAGAGGAGGGAGTTGAGAAGCAGCTGGCCGGTAGTGAAGCCTGAACATGGAGATCGGGACGGACTCAGAAGAGTGAACCAACATGGAGATTGGGAAGGACTCAGAGGAGTGAACCAACATGGAGGTTGGGAGGGACTCAGAAGAGTGAACCAAAAATGGAGGTTGGGAGGGACTCAAGTGGAGTGAACCGACGATTTGGAGACATTCGGGGACGAATGTAATGTCAGGCTGGCCGAGCTGTAATATCTGGAAAGATAGTCGAGACTGACAGGTCGTATAGAGGATCGGAATGAAAACAAGTTGATCACAACAGTAGGAGTATTGGCCGTACAGCCTAAGACCTAGGCGTGTGAACCAGGGATCCCGGAGAGTTCGAGTTCAAATCTAAGGCAGTCTCCTAGTTATTTTTCGCCTCTTACAATTCAGAAGTGGGATAAAATCCGCTACCCCTCGAAGACAGTTGAGATTCATCCGCTACCCCTCGGAGAGGAGGGAGTTGAGAAGCAGCTGGCCGGTAGTGAAGCCTGAACATGGAGATCGGGACGGACTCAGAAGAGTGAACCAACATGGAGATTGGGAAGGACTCAGAGGAGTGAACCAAAAATGGAGGTTGGGAGGGACTCAGAAGAGTGAACCAAAAATGGAGGTTGGGAGGGACTCAGAAGAGTGAACCAAAAATGGAGGTTGGGAGGGACTCAGAAGAGTGAACCAAAAATGGAGATCGGGACGGACTCAGAGGAGTGAACCAACATGGAGGTTGGGAGGGACTCAGAAGAGTGAACCAAAAATAGATGTTGGGAGGGACTCAGAAGAGTGAACCAAAAATGGAGGTTGGGAGGGACTCAAGTGGAGTGAACCGACGGTTTGGAGACATTCGGGGACGAATGTAATGTCAGGCTGACCGAGCTGTAAGATCTGGAAAGATAGTCGAGACTGACAGGTCGTATAGAGGATCGGAATGAAAACAAGTTGATCACAACAGTAGGAGTATTGGCCGTACAGCCTAAGACCTAGGCGTGTGAACCAGGGATCCCGGAGAGTTCGAGTTCAAATCTAAGGCAGTCTCCTAGTTATTTTTCGCCTCTTACAATGCTGAGTGTGTTACGTACGATCCAACTCATGTTTCTTCATTCGTGGAGTTGATTCGGTTCTGTGCGACATGTATGTATCTAAGCTGCAACAATTCATAACCAGAAGCGGCCAGCTTAATTTGTGTACATGCAATTGGCAAGGTATGCTCATAAATTCGGGATTGCAGCTCATGGATGGCGTTTCCGTGCGGCGACAGTTTAGCCGTGTGTCCTCCCGTTGCATGCTGCCACCGCCACATTCTGAAGGACGAAGAGCGAGGGGAGCGAAGAGACAACGATGGCATCTCGAGTGGCTCGGAGGATTATCTCCCGGATCCTTGCGAGCGTTCACCGCGACTCTCTTCTTCCTCCCTTGATCTCCGTCCGATTATAAAGGGCTCGGGAAATTAGCCGGATTGTTTCGAACGGTGGCTCTCATCCTCTTAAAGGATTTCTATCCTTTCTCTCTCTTTCTCTGTCTGGCTCTCCTTTTCACCGTCGAAACGTCGCCGTTTTATTTCTCATCGCATACGCCGCATTAACGTTCCTGTGAGATGTTCGGTTTAGAACTTGTTTAAGTCTGCAGCTACTTACTGTCGGAGAGGCGTATCATCTGGGCCTGATGTTAATGGCCAGATTATAATTTTAGTCACCTCTTTTTTATTGGACAGATATGCGTTCACACGTTATACGAAGATCACACGCTCATCTCGATTTATGTTAGCACTGAATCAATAGCATATCTTATATCATCGTCTGGCCAATAAATAAGCCGAATAAATAAAATTTATAATTATAAAATATTTATCTTTTTACGATTTCTATATATTACAATTACGATTTATTTCTTCAAATAAACTCAAGTATATATAAAAAATAAGAATGTTTAATGTATCTGCATATAAATTTTCATGTCAAAATACTCAGAATCTTATCAATTGATAATAAATTCGTGCTGAGTTGCAATGGCTATTGCATAAAATTATACGATTTTCATTGTCATGAAACACTTGTGTTTACCCAGATACCCTTAAATCAAATTCCGACTAAATCCTCTATCGCTAAACGGCCGCCAAGTTCTCGGTTATAAATTTACGATACGTCGGCCGTATGCAAACTTGCTCGTCCAAATATCGAATCGGGAACGCTAACGCGCATCGAAAGTTCTTTCCGCGCGATTACGCCCGGTGTCCCCGGTCGATCCCTCGGTCCGTCGATCGTTACCCCCTTTCCTCGGTGGCACGTTTATCGCAAATAAAAATTCGATCGCGGACCCGTATCCGCGGTAGGAAATTTACGAGCGGTAGAACGTTCTTTCACGCTGCGGCTGCAATTTGCAGTAATTGCAACGCCGTGCGCAATCGTGGGAGCCTCGTAAACAGTAAACAGTCTCCTCATGGCGTCCGCCTGCGTCAGTACGAGAAAGAAGACAGAATGCAGCACGGCAGGACGCGCGAGGGAGCGAAAACGGCGCGAGAGGTGAGGATTCAAAGAAGCTGGTGTGGAAGAGAGGCTGTGCGCGACGAAAGACACAGCGGAAGGGCGAAAGAGGGAGAAACGTCGAAACCGACAGACGGAGGCCGGGACGACTGCATATCGAAGAGGACAGAAAAATCAAGCAACAAAGAGCAACGCCGGCACGTCGCTGAATATTACATTCGCTCACCGTCGTCGTCTCGTCGTCGTCAGGCGATATACCGCGCCGCGTATGAAAGCCGGGACGCGCCGTAAAGTCGACACCATGCTAGCGATGGTTCCGTGCGGGAACAATGTGGTGTGCGTGTCCGCGACGGGCTCGTGCGTGCATTTCGCAGGGGTACAGGGGTCCGCAGGGGTAGATGCACGCGCGCAATAGAGCTTTATGGGACACGTAACGGTCGGGCGCGGGAGTAATCGTACGCGAAATCGAGAAAAACTCGACCTTACCACGTTGGAAAAGCTCCGTGAGCCTTCGAAGAGACGAGCTTCACCAGGGGAAAACACGCCGCAGGGTCCGCCTGTGGTGACGGTGGGTCGTATTGCTGTCGCACGTATTGCCCCGACGTGGCGCGCCCCCAGAAATACGACGTCTCGACGGAATAGATAAAGAAGACTTCGATTTTCGTAAGACGAGTTCTCCGCTTGCGTTTCCTCTTCGTCCTCTGCACCGAGAAGTTTTCCCTTTTTCTTGTCGGTATTAGATGTGGAATTAAGTGAAATGTAACGGAGCTTTTAAGATATTAATACATCCCTACACGAATTATTTTACCGGCCATTTTGCTTTTTATTAAGGAAAAACTTGACTCGTCTCACTCCAGAAAATGAGTTTTCCTTTTTCCATTTCCGCGCGAGGTAAGGTAAGAACTGCTGATAGCGTCACCCTCTCGCTGAGAAGACGGACACGAAACGACATCGAAGGGTAGATAAATTTGTAACTGGGCAGATGCGTCTTTTTATTAGCGTAAATCCCGGCACTGACGAAGGTCTTACGGTGTTAATTGCTTCAATTACAAGATTCAATTTCAGATTCTATCCATCCTTGAAGGCTAACAACAGAACAGAGCGACCGTCATCTCTCTCCTTTCTTCTCGTTACAGATATCGGTGCACTGAAAGTAGCCGGCTCGTTAATTATCGCGCTATCGCGCCCACCGCGCTCGGGTATGATTTTATATGCTGCGTTTAATTGATATAGCGCTCGGCGACGAACAAATGAACGTGGAAACGGTTAATGCGCTTCGCGTGTCGCCGCATGGCTTGACGCGCTTACCAAGGAAGGAGCAGAAAAAGAGGAAAAGTGCACCAAGGTTGTACGGGGCGCTCTCGAGCACGCAGTAATTAATTGCATGGCCAGTATCGAGATAATGGTTACTAATTAACCCGGCCGGCGAGCGCCGTGGGCGATCCGACCGGGTCCTTACCTCGGATCGTAAGCCGAGAGAAGAAAGAAGGGAACTACAGATAAGTGCCAGGCGGAAGGGCTTTGAAAGTTCCGTGACTTTACGACTGCATCCAACGTGAACGATTGCAATTTTCCTCGGAGCTTTACGAGATATCGATGGCGATTAAGCGCGGGAAAGAAGAGTGGTAATGATCGAGAGCTATAGCATCGGGAGCGATAAATTCACAGCAAGCTGCGAATAACAGATCTAAATTTCGAACGGCGTGTCGTTTTAAAGGAAAAGCGATGAAAAGCTTTATGACTTGAGCAGTTTGCATGACTTATTTATTATAATTGTTGAGTCGTTGAATGAATAGGATAAACTGGTAAAATGCGCCCTCCCTTTTTCTCGCTCTCTCTTTTTTGCCTTAACGTTTCTAAAGTTTCTAAAGTTTTTAAAACAAATTATTACTATTTTTTTCAGTTTCACTTTTATTTCAAGTTAATGTTCCCTGGTATGTTGATACACAGGAACGGTCTTTCACCCGGAATGATTGATTTGTTTTCACGTGTCAGCATTCAAATGCACGCTCGCGTAAAACATTTCCCGAGTTTCAATAGCATACAGTCGCTATTTATGATGGATTACAAAACACGGGTATACTTAACCGTGCAATTCTGCATGGTGCGAGTGCAAAGACTTCTCGCCTGTATTCTTTAGAAGCGACGCTCATTTCTCTCGACGCCGGCGTCCGTCTTTAGGCGCGTTATTCACAAACGAAGACGCGCAAGCGAACTCACCTGAAACAGATAAAAAGATATTCGTTAAAAAGTGGAGTTTTAATCCAAGGAGGTCGTTTATTGCGACGGGATGTCTCGAGAAATTCCATGGGCTTTTGTGTCCCGTTAAAAGGGCGAGATCTTTTCAAGAGTTTCTGGTCAGACAATGCCGTCTCCTCGAATTGAGATGCCAGGATGCCGGAAGCGGTCTCTACCAATACCAAGCTCGGTATCGTATTTAGTTGCCGGGCTTGCAGCTTTTCTTCGCGAAATGTACGGCAGAAATATTCAAGACGGTTAGGTTGCGATATCTCGCGCTACGGTTCAATGAACGATGATCTTTATAAAAATTGAATCACAACTCTGTATTGAGCTTCTTATATTTCTCAAATGTAATTTATCGCTCGATTATTGCACAAGCATCTTTTAACGTGACGCAAAAGTTACGTGATGACACAAAGACGACATTTTCCGTTGAATCCTCTTTTTTATAAAAAGATTCTTCTCTTAGAGAGGAAATTCGATTATAAATCATGGATTAAAATTTGCAATTCCAAATGCTCAAAGTTTTACCTAAAGAAACGTTCTCGTGCGGAATTATTGTACAAAGTCATTCTCGTAAATTGATCGTTAAATTCATCCAAAAAGACGACCTCCATTACAATGACGGAGCGTATTCTCAAAACCTTTAATGAGCTGTCATGTTCTTCGCGATCCTTTCTCTGAGTAATTAAAAGTATCGTCGGAGTGGTCCTGGTCTCGCGTAGAAAGGAACGATAATAAAGAAAAGCACGAAACATCAGCTATAAGATATTTACCTTTATAATGCTCCTTTACAATAAATACCTTTATGGTAAAATCGATCGCAATTGTAACGCGCAAAACCATCACGTGGCCTTGCACGCTATCCGAGAACTCTCCCGCACGTGCTTCATTTTCGTGAACGTTGCGAATTTGATTTAAAGTGGAACGGCTCTATCGCAGTCGCCGATCTTGCCGATCGTAGCATAAGAATCGTCGGATCGATATAAATCGGAAAAAGTTCCTCACAGGCAGTAACGACGAATCGAATATCATCTCGGTGCCGCTTTCGCGGGACCTTTCCATGGCGATTGCAGTTTCCAATATCCGAGTCTATTCAGCGCTGGCGCCACCAAGAATATTAAAGATCATAAATTGTTGAGGAATCATAACGATGGTGCTTTCTTGGCATATCCTGAGATTTTCTGCAAATGCAGGGAGTCACAGGAACCACGATACGGAGTGATTATGAAATGAGTCAAATGATTACAAAGTGATTTTATATAACGCGATAAAGACAAACAAATTTTTCAAAAAATATAAACAATAAGCTTTATAAAGACAGGAAATTTATTAAACTAAAATTTAGAAATTAAGAAAGTTTAATTTAATTTTCTTCTGCCGCAAACAACGATTGTATAAGCTTTTAACAACTGTAAATTTGATAAATGAATGAACACACATATTGATACAAGCACTGATACGCTATCAGCAACTAATTCACATGCGGAAAACTGCACGGAGCAAGTGCAACATGCCGAAGTTTGGCAATGTGCATACGAAATTGCCAACGCATCCCGAACTGGATCTCGCAGCTGGAATTACTATAAAGTCAGCATTCAGGACATAAATGAGCCACATTTGCGCGCAGTCGTGAAAATGAACGGAGCCAAACGATCAGAAACGTGTCCTGACGCCAAGGTGAAACGTGGCCAGCGTAAATCGATAGCACGATAAAACTGGTACGTGTAAGGAAACCGGTAATCTTGCTAAAACCGATGCTAAATGTGTCGTGAATGCTACGAATAATTCTATAATGTATTCTCGATGTAATACGATGCGACCGGTATTTTTTTGTTACTCGGCTTCACCTGACGCGGCCGGGTCCGCGGCTGTCAGGTCGCTAATTTATTAAAATATACTAAGACGATATATGTACTGGGCGCCAACTGATTTTTATAAAACCAGTAAAATTAATAAGGTCTCAGGGGGTGGATAATTGGGAGGACCCTTTTTATATAATATTGACTATCGGAACAATACTATACTCTACATAATATAGACGATCGACAGATATGATTGAGAAATAAATAAAAACGTTAGATGAAACTTCCAATACTATATAATATTAATTTGCTTTAGGCAGAATTGTACAAGTTTAGAGTACTCGCAATTCACGACGGGAGGTCTCTTACTCTGTCCGCCTTTAGTTGGTATATTATTTTGCAGTCTCAACTGTAACCGTCTACGGATGATAGTATTTTATGAAACGGCGATCCGGCTTCTCGGGAGTTGACTCCTGGATCCTGTTAACTTTAGACAAGCACAGCCATCACAAGAGTGCCACACGGTGATCCTGCTCCTTCGAGCATGGACCGGGTACGGTGCCGTCGGTCATTTGCGCATGCGTTCCTTGCCATCGATGGATCGATGTCAATCGATATTTGATGCTGACAGTCGATATAATTGGGCATACGCCCCTGGTCATCGTCCATCCTCGTCTGTTCTATGGGTGGAAACACACCTCGCTGTTCTCTCTTCGCTCCCGTCCACATCGGTCGCCTTCTCACTGCGTCTCCTTCGTCCACAATTCGGTGACCAGAATTGAGAGAACCTCCCGTTTGTCGAAATATGAGCAGTACAAGGTTTATAGTGCAACAATTCAATAATTTAACAATTCATACAACAGTTTCAAAAATCAATGATAACTTTCAATAATTTCAAGAATTTCAATGACATATTAATAGCACACCCATAGAAAAGATTTCTGGACTTAATGCTATTACTCTTTAATCTATCGTAAAATAAGATCGCTATAGCGACAATCATATTTATTATTGAAAAGAAGCATATTTTAATCTTGAATAGAAAATTCGAAACTCTAGATTAAAATAATCTTGTTGGTGCTATCTCGTTAATTTTCTCAGAAGGATTTAGATACAAATTTGTAGCAGTTCAAAATATTCTTGATTTAAGAATATTGTCAGATCTAAAAGACATCTTATTCTATTCTTCTAAGAGAATTTGTAGAATCTGCACAAAACGGCCAATATTTATGTGTTGCAATCGAAAATCGGGAAAGTGTTTCTGTGTTTCTGTTATTTACAACGAATAAGTGCAAAAGATATGGAAATGTCTTATCTCGAATCTTATTTCTCAAGTAAGTATATTGTATATATTTACTTACATTTCCATATCTTTTAATATTTCTTGTAGAGTATTGCACTTATTCATTGTAAATAACAGAAACACTTTCCCGATTTTCGATTGCAACACATAAATATTGGCCGTTTTATCGGAATAAAGGACGCAGGAGCGCCGAGTCGACGAGCGACTGTGAGAAAATGATGCGTCGACATCGACAAAGCCTACTATAAAGTGGCGCTAATATCAAATTATTCTACATACAAGAATATATAAGCATAAATTTGTATATGTTACTCTTGTCTCGAGACAGTAAGACAATCTTATTTAATTCGAGAGAGAAGAATAGAAATTACTGATTTAAATTAAAAATTGTTTTATTTTCATATTTTTTATACTTGTAATACGATTAAATTAGTCTAGAATATTTTTCGTCTTGTTATCAGAAATCCTTTCTGAGGGTGTATATAGAAAAAATATAACCACATATAAACACGAACATTTACCAAATAAATATATATATAATAAAATATTTACAATATTTGTATTATTACAAATACTTCCGACGAGCCGGATCACGTCGACGTTGGGGGAATAAACTTACACTGTCACAACGAACAACTTAAAGACGAGGAAGATGATGGTTGAAATCGCTTTGTTGTCTCACTTGATAATGATCTAAATACTTCACCAGTAATAATGACGTAATCTTTACGTGAAGAAATCATTCGCTGAAAAAATAAGAGAAATCGTTAGCAGAAATCAGTGCTTCGCCTAATTTCGGCTAATTTCAATATCAATTCTTTTTCTTCGATGATTTCGGTGATTTCTAAAATTTTTCAAACTGCTGCGGAATTCAAGCTAGCGATTCGCATTAACGTAACTCGTTGTCAAGCCTTGCTACGACTGACATTACGTATGCACGAGATCAGTAAGCTTAGAAGGCAGGCTTGCCGCTGACTATGATTACACAACGCGTACGCTCGCATCCCATCCAATAAACATATCGCCGTCAGCCCCATTATCATCCCCGCTGATGCCGTTCTGTTTCGGCTGCTCTGGAGCGTCATCTTATATCGCAACAATGCACGCATCTTCCGCGGCGTCGTTAATCCGACCGCGCCGGAAGATAACCGACGTAATTCGCCATTGCGTAACACACGTGCCGAGCTCCGAGGGGGAGTCTGCACCGGCAGAAACAGCGCCGTGCCGTCTGCACCGAGCGACGACGAGACTGCGAGGCGGCGCTCCCAAGCGCGATGCACTTGTTGCAACAATGTTGAGCCAGCTTATCCGCAACCGCCTTGTTCCGCCGCCGGCTAAGCGCGCGATGCGCTCGCCTGCGCTGCCGCACGCGATCCCGCAGTGTCTAAACGCGCGTGACGTGGGATCCGACTAATCTGCGGCAAATACACCCCGCGTTATCTCCGCATCATCTCCAGCCGGGAATTATTGAAAGCATCGTGCTCCGCCGCTTATCATAGCAGCGCGACACCGCGCGCGATTAATGTCCGCGCTCGAGCGGCTTTGAGGAGGATGTGCGAGCGGGTTGCAACCCTTCTTACAAGTCTCGAAAATGCAGGCTCCGGCGCACCTGCGCGCGGTTAAACTTCCTAATCGCGCGCCGAGAGCCGCTGATCCACCTCCACGACCGCAGCAACAGCAACAGCAGCGCCGATGCTGGTGTGCTGCAGCGATTACGTGCAGCGAGGCGTTTTAGAAGAGCGGTGAACTCCTCTCGGGCCGCCGTCGTTCGCCGTCGCCGCTATCCCTTACACCTCCCCGCCAGCCCGTGTCATCCCTCGGTGTCTTCTTGCTCCCCTACGTCTCTCTTCTTGCTGGCTGCCGGCGACGCGGTGCAAGCGCACGCCACACACGCGCATCCGTATCCACACCCTCATCCGGCTCATCCGGCCGCGCTCATCCAGTTCCGACGTCGCGACGCCAGTCGCACAGCTTTAACGATAGTGCTCTTCCCTGCTCCCTTAAAGTTTTCCCACGTCCCTAAGACTCTCCCTCCCCTGTCCCTTCCTTCCTCCTCCTCCGGATTTTCACCGGCGTCTCCTATATTTTGTCGCATGGGTACCCTTCCGCCAGGTCGTAGCGGAAGCACCGAATCTTCTCTCGCCTTCAGCAACCCTTGCGCGCAGTCCCTTATCGTTCTTGCGAAAGATATAGATACGGTTCAGCGATATTTCGAGCGCTCCGGATGCATCGTTTGAGATGCGCTTGGGATCTATATGCAGAGCGACGGACTTGCACGGTTGTTTGCAGCTACGTACATTTTCGCCGGAGGAAAGAAACCGCAAATTTGATGCGACATGTCGTGACATGCTGGCCGTCCGAGACGTTTGGCTAGATGTTGCGTGTGCACACGTAACAATCTCTGGTGCACGTAAAAAGTGTTTCTACTCTTTTATTTAGTATCTTGAGAAGAAAGATGGGAATAAATAATGAAGAAAACTTATTCTTCTTTCTGTGACGAAAGTTTTAGATTTGTTCACTTATTTTCTCGATTTTAAATCTCTGTTTCTCCAAATTGTAAATGAAAATAGTGGCTATTGTTATCTCATGTTACATTGTTTCTAATATCTCAAATTCATGTTTTGTATTGCATAATTAATTTGTATAATTTTCGAGATCTATTCTCATCTTTTATGGTAAAGACATAGAAGTGTAAGAATTCCCATATCATCATTGTTTTACGGCTTCTTCCGTTCCTACTTCGCACTCTGCGTTCTCTGTCCTACGTATATGATGAGGTCTTCCGGCTTGCATGCTCAGCCAGTTCTTCCTTCCTGCACCGGACCGGAGGTGCTATTCAGCAGTATTCCACAGTCGCAAGAAGCCCTCATATCAAAATGTGGCTTTTCTCTCGCAAATTCTTCGAGATTCTTCCGGCGGGAAGAGCGTATTCTTTCAGGATGCTCGCGTTTCGCTGCCACGTTCGCGCCTTATCTCGAAATTCGCCCGCGCAGTTTTCTCGGAAATAGCTGTAAAGCTAGCTTAGGTCGCGTTTCATGCAGTATGCACTGATTCCATTGCACTCCGCGCTCCTCCCTTTTCTCTGCTCTTTTATTTTCGATGACGTCGGACCATTATAGCGCTGTCATGAGAGTGCAATATCGCCGCCGTGCAAACAATAATGTTGAACGCGTATTCATTATCATGCGGTGCACATGTATATGCAAGAAGCAACTGTTTGCGTTTATGCCGAAACGAGATGCGAATTCTTGTGACTTTTTAATTTGTTTTCTATTTGTTTATCTTGTTTTTTGCGAAAAGATTTCTGCCGCTTAATTTAACTAGCCATTTAAGTGTTCAGATAAATTAAATTTCAGCTTTCTGAAAAATGCTGTTTATGTTTTTAATAATTTCACGTGTCTCGCGTGTTGGGCGACACAGCTTAAAACAGTCTTCTTTGGATGTGTCGAAAAATTATCGATAGTCGAAATTTACGACTCTCGCAGCAGTGCGTTGCAGATTACGATAGTTCAGAACGCGCTGGTTTTGCGACCGGAACATCGTTATTAAAATCTGGATCGTGATAAATCATCCCAAGTGGGCCATAGCAGTGGACGATTTAATCTGATTCAGTAGAAGCCGCAATTTATATTTTAATCAGTGAGCCTCAGCTCCACCCGCGACCGCCGATGATTAAATCGCCGAGTGCGAGTTATTGTTCAATGTATTATCGCCACCTGTGTACTTTGCCCATCGAAATTTCGATGATTTTACAATTGTTTGCAACGTTACATCGAAAACTCCTTTTAAGCTTCCAATCCTTTTCTTCTCTTGGACTTCCATCGATATCAAAGAAAATAATAGAAATACCCATCAATACTGCTCGTTAATTAGTATTCAATACACGAGTAGATTTTAATAGCCATCCTCCAATTGTACGAAAGATATAGTGCTCAACGTTCGTTTTAACTGGCTCACAAATTAGTAGCCGCGGTGTGAATGGCAGCGATGATTGTCGCAAAGCTAATGGATCGTGTTACTCGATGGCGAGCGCTACGTTATTAATAGTTTCACGGACGAACATAGAATATTCTGCATGCCATTAATAGTCATGACAAGATGTGACATCCGCGAAAGCAACGTGAGCAGGTATCATTATCCTCCCTTTCTCGCTTGGTGCTCGAAACGATTTGGCACTTCATTATTGTTACATCGTGCTCACTTTGATCGATCACGGTCACTCGTTACATCGACTATATTCTGATAATAGACACGTCGCAAGATATAATCCTGAAGCTTCCTACAGTACGAAACAGCGGATTTGTTTTATTCTCTTTTACAAATATTGGGTCATTAAGTATGAAACTTTACAAATAGAACATAAACTTTTGCATTTTTTGGTACATGGACATGATTTATTTTCAATCGAAGTATGCGCCCATGTTATCTACACACTTCTGCCATTTTAGTGGTAGTTGGTCTATGCCTCTACTATAGAAGCCAGGAGTACGGGAATCGATGAAGTCGCGGAAGGCTGTTTCGACTGCCTGTTGAGAATTGAAGAATTTTCCTACCAAGAAGTTGTCCAAATTCCGGAAGAAGTGATAGTCGGTAGGTGATAGATCTGGTGAATATGGTGGATGACGGAGAGTTTCCAATTCCAACTCCTGTAGATTTGCCACGGTCAGTCGTGCAGTGTGCGGTCGAGCATTATCATGCAACAGGATTGGCATTGACCGATTGACCAATTTCGGTTGTTTAATAGCAAGTTGTTGCATCATTTCGTCCAGTTGCTTGCGATATACTTCAGCCGTTATCGATGTACCAGGTTTCATAAAGTTGTAGTAGATAACACCTGACCTGGACCACCAAACAGTCACCATAAGCTTCTTCTGTGTAATGTTGGGTTTCGCGTGATGTCTCGATGGTTCATCAACGTTCAACCACTGATGTGAGCGTTTACGATTGTCGTAGAGTATCCACTTTTCATCGCAGGTCACAATTCGATTCAAAAAAGATTAATTTTTGTGACGGGAAAGTAAAGAAAGGGAAGCCTCTAGACGTTGCGCCTGCTGCGCATCGGTCAATTCGTGCGGGACCCATTTGTCCAACTTCTTTATCTTACCAATTGCAGCTAAATGAACAATATGGTGGGTATAGAAACATTGAATATCGATGCCAATTCACGTGTACTTTGAGATGGATCGGACTCTACTACGGCTCTCGAGTGATCATTATCCACCTTCGTCTTTGGTCTTCCACGTGGCTCATTAGCGAGGCTGAAATCTCCATCTCTGAAGTTTTTGAACCAATTGCCCACCGTTGCTTTAGTAGTTGAACCTTCACCAAATACAGCGTTGATATTACGAGCTGTCTCCGACACTGTGGTTCCACGGCGGAACTCATATTCATAAATCACACGAATTTTGGACTTTTCCATAGTTCTATAAAAAAGAATCGACCAATAAAACTAATGAAGATATTTGAACAAACAAATATGACATTTGAAGAGCGAACATACATCTATCACACTAACCTAACCTGATACTGACGTCTGGCGCCAAATTTGAGATAACAAATGTTAAAGATGGCGCTTTTACATTTGTAAAGTTTCATACTTAATGACCCAATAAATGTGCACGTATATGTTTAAGAAAGTTAAGGTTTGATAATTAAAGAATTCAATGGAAGCTGTTATATATCTGTAAAATCAAACGGTCCTGCGATAACGAGCAGCAACTATCGATTTTCTCTGTGCGCAGAGCCGTTCCGGTGAGCCATTTTTATTTTCTTCCACGTAGGCAGAGAACAAAAGCAAGGTAGGTAGAAAAAGGAAAAAAAATAATAAAAGCAAGTTTCGTAATAAATCGGGAAGTTCCGTTTTGTCCGGAAGAGGCATGCCGCAGGGATTCCTGCACCCCGCACTTGGCCAAATAAATTTCTAACGGATCGATAACCCGCGAACGGGCTCGTCGAATTCGCGTATATTCGCGTCGATTGGCGGCGCCGTCAAAGGGGTGCTAAGGAACGCGCGCCAAAAATAATCGGAAAAGGACGGAGACCATCGTATGTGACTTCCTTGCCACATCGGAAGCAACGTGTTTCGTTTCACCGTAACGACCATGTATACGAGAATCTTCCGGTGTTTTAGTCGAACGAAGAAGAAACAAACGAATCGTGGCTCGGCGGTTTAGTCACAGACTGCGCCGATCTGCGGTTAATTTTAGATGTTATTACGTACGCGGTACGTGCTCCGCGTACGCACGATTGAAGACAATTCCTTGTATACAGATGCCTCTCGCAGCAAGATCGATTATTATCGAAGTTTCGCGATCGTGAAGCAATGAAGCACTCATCGATCGGTCTGTAATAAAAATGAGTAATGGTAGTAAAATGAAAAATATCTCGCGCTCAAATTGCGAGACATAAAACTGACGCGGGAAAATTGCACGCCGACGTTTAATGCTGTACAAACAACCAAGACGCGCGATACATGATTTAATGTCGGCGGGATTTTTACGAGACGCACTGGCGAACAGCGGCGCGATGAAATTCGAGCGGCCGTTAAGTCATCCCCGTGCATTCAGTCCGACCGAGAACACTGACGCTCGCCGTTCGTGGCTTTGTATTTCCGGGTGGGTCCTCCTGGATCGGTCAGTGATAAATGGACCGTGGCACGTACTCTTCCTTACGGCGAACAAGAAGCGTCAGGAGCAGCGTCTCGGCCAAGATATAAGATCGGAGCCGTGTGAATACGAGCGATATCGGCTCGCTGTACAATTCGCACCTTGTTCGTGCCATTGTGCGAATTTTTCCAGCGAAGCTCCCCTCGCAAGTATTGTTATACTGCAAACCTAAGTATTTTGTATAATGCATTTCATCTTTGGAAATAAGTTTATTTGTGTTATTTTGACACTTACACATCATTCATACATGGTTCATAAAGTATAGAAATGATTTTCTTTATTAACTATTTATAGAGATATTGAATGGAAATTAATAAAACATCATTTATGTAATACATGTTAATGTAGGAAACAAAAGTAACATTATAATAACAGATTCACGCTCGGTTTAAGTTGAGCAATTTAAATGTTAACATACATAAATTGAGTGATAATGCAAAACCGTACTTTAAGTGCGTAGAAATAACACTTAGGTTTGCAGTATACGCTCGCGGTATTACGGGCTTACACGTTCGTGCATTTCCTTCGTTAAGAAATTTCGCGATTGGAAAAACAAAGGATGTTCGCCTCGAGTTTTATGCAAGACTATGTAATTTCATCGCAAAGCTGTTTAATTTTTTAACGTGAATAACATTCGTCCTCGATTGTAAAGTAGCGCCACGGATCAACGGATCCGTACGCATCGTGTTTCATTTATACAGGGTGTCCCGGGTTTTAACCGACAAACTGCGGGAGCATATTCTACTAGTGGAAATAAGAAAAAATTCTTATATCGAGTTTGCTTAGAAATGCTTCATTACAAAGTTATAAACCAATATTGAAAAGAAATATGAGATAAGTAACAACGGATTTTTTCACAAAAATATAAATTATCTACGCAATGATTTAGTGACGCATTTCAAAATGTCCTTGCGCATCGATACAAGCTAGACATCGACGTAGTACAGAATTTGTAACGGTACGACATTCCTGAAAATTTTGTTGCATCTCAGTAACTGAATTAGTAATTCGTTGCTTTAAATCTATCTGGTACTCTCCTGTTAGGAAATCTACGTTGATACTCTCGTACGGCAGCTCGTGCATTTCCGTCACAGAATCCGTACACGAAATGAATATCAGTGTATTCCTCATTTGAAAACACTTTTGGCATTCTGATAGTAATTGCTAGTTCACACGACGATTGAAATCTAACAGCTACTGTTGTGAAAGTAACAATCATACTGAATCGTTTCAACATAGTGAACATGAATACACGTGAATACACGTAACATAAACATCTTTGACCTTCCAAATTCTACACTATGTTCCGTTGTTACTTATCTCATATTCCTTTTCAATATTGGTTTATAACTTTGTAATAAAGCATTTCTAAGCAAACTCGATATAAGAATTTTTTCTTATTTCCACTAGTAGAATATGCTCCCGCAGTTTGTCGGTTAAAACTCGGGACACCCTGTATAAGCCACCAAGTACGCGAGATAGTATCAACTTCCTGGCATGGTATAAGTATTTTCGATAGTTTGCGCTGACCAGATGGACGACGTCATCGTCACCGCTTCGCGGAAGACTCCTCTTGGAAGTCTCCTTTCTGGAACACCTGGAGAACTTTAATCTCGCCTTGCTGCATCACGAGGACCGGTGCATCTCTTTGAGGATGTTTGACGTTTCCATTAGCGCGACCTCGAATACCGATGGATGAGTACTTTGATGTGCACCTTCACTTTAATTAGTAAAAGTCGCGGATACTACTTTACGCTCATAGTTTCGTGCTTCCTAAAAATTTTCTAATCTTATAATTACCTCACAGATCTCCTAGATGAAATAATAATTAAAAGTTTCCCTTGGAGTATGATTGACAGACGTTGTTTCTCGAAAATCCCAAATCGCAAGTGTACGAGCACGTGTTTGATGTTACTGCGTTACTTCAGAACATACGAGATTCCATGTATAAAATCACTGTCTATGTAAACTATCATTTTATCATCGTTTCGAAAACATATTTGAGAATTTCTGCAACCAATGATTGATGCAGTCTCCAGGGACATTAGGAGTTCAGAAGTGGAAAATAGCGTTTCCTACGAACCAGCTTTCACCGTCAGACATTGCGGATAACTTATTGTTAGTTTCCCGGATATTATGCTACCAAGCCGGTAACTAACAATGGAGCTCGAGTACGTGTTGAACGTGAAGTTACATCCGATTCACAATGTATCATGTAATTTTCGATGTTACCACCGGAGATTGATAGTAAACGCTCGAAAATTGGGAAGGGATCGGGGTAACTCTATTCCCGACAGTGTCGTTGCAACTTGAAGGGCAAGATAATGCAGTTACATAATCAATACGCGGAATTAAGCCGCGAATACGGTATATAGGTGAGACAAGATGTAAGATTGCAATTCAGAACTAATCAAAGCTTGTGTACGACGAAAACCGCACAAGAAAAATTCTGGGATGAGAATGTAATAGAAAAAAACACGTGATTTTCCAGCGTGCAATTAAATAAATCAAACTAGAAATTAAAGACTTTTTGACATTACGATTTTCCTGATAAATAACAATTATATGTATATACAGGGTGGCACCTAAAACAGGCCACCTGAATATCTTGGCTGTTATTGGTGATAGAAAGAAATGTGTTAGACCAAACTTGCATGGTTTCGAGGGACACATAATTTGTTCTAAATAGTTTTTTATTAGGTCGACGCGTAGAGATCATATGAAGGTCAACTTCGGTTTTTTAAATGGTATGATATGTTTTTTTACGTACCATCTAGTAGAGCGGTTGAAGATGCGCACATTGATCTACGGGTCAAAATCATTCAAGGTCATGAAGGCTAAAATTTCTAAGTGCTAGAGCTTTTTCATTTCTGAATTTACGGTATTTTCAATAGCAGAGAACTCTAGACAATATAAAAAATAATGATATCATCAACTCAGAACTCCTCTGAGAAGAAACAAATTTTTAACTCGAGAACTTTTTCATTTCTGAATTTACGGTATTTTCAATAGCAGAGAACTCTAGGCAATATAAAAAATAATGATAACAACAACTCAGAACTTCGCGGAAAAAGAAAAAATTTCTAAGGGCTAGAACTTTTTCATTTCTGAGTTTACAGTATTTTTAATAGCAGAGAACTCTAGGCAATATAAAGTAAATTATTTTCCCTTGCAGTTGGCCTTCAGTGACCTTGAATGATTTTGACCCGTAGATCAATGTGCGCATCTTCAAACGCTCTACTAGATGGTACGTAAAAAAACATATCATATCATTTAAAAAAACGAAGTTGACCTTCATATGACCTCTACGCGTCCACCTAATAAAAAACTATTTTGAACAAATTATGTGTCCCCCGAAACCATGCAAGTTTGGTCTGACACATTTTTTTCTATCACCAATAACAGCCGAGATATTCAGGTGGCCTGTTTTAGGTGCCTCACCCTGTATATACAATTTTATATAACATAATTGCCATCACGCGGAATCATAATTGCTTTGTAAAGAATGATATAGTACAGGAAAATGCAAACATTGAAAGATTTTCAAAGGTAAATTGTATAATATCAATGCAGAATATTGATAAAAATTTTATTACAGTTATATATAAACATCGCTTCAACGAGATAACACGAATCATGAATTGATTTCAACTCGCTTTTACACCGATTAATTCCAAAATATTGTTACCTAACATTTTAAAAACCGTATAACGGCTTTATTCATGCCAAAACCGATGATTTGATTACCATTTAATTATTTCTAGATCCAAACTTTGAAATAACCGAATTATTTGAAACGTTGATTAATTTTGACACGCATCGATTATTTATGTTATACGTTTATCACAAATATTTCTGAATATGAAATAATATCAGAGACCATAGAGTGGCATATAATATCAGATGTATTGAAGATGCAATTACCTTTTCGGTCATTCGTATAATTAGAGAATTGTTGTCAAAAACCGAGCAATTCATTGATTATTCATCGACTAAAATAATGGCAATCCTATAAAATCGATTCATTTATAAATTTAATTGACGTCCTTCTCGCAAGCATAATTCGCATCCATTAGTGCCAATAAATTAATTGGCCCTAATAAATGATTGAGTGGATTGTTCATTGTGCATCACCTGTTTGATTAAAGAATTAGCAAAGAATGTTCAATTTTACTTTTGTTGATTAATCATGTACTATCATTAATCATTTTTGATGTAGTACATTACAGGTTACAGAAGCGAAAATTAATATTCGACTATACTGCCATTTCAATTTGTTAGACATACGTACACATGAATGGATATCAAGTACATTACGGAAATTTCAATATTTATGACAGCCTCTCTCATTAATGTACTTTCCAATAGTTATTTATTATTATTTGCAAACGTATATATATATATCGTGATTTGCGGTCGATTTTGATGAATCTGGTATCTGTCAAACATTCTTCATCATCGTTTACCGTTCCCCTTATTAAACGCGATGACCTTTGAAACGTTTGAAAAGCTGGCCACACGTCACCTCTGGCGAGTGCCATTTAGATATGTAGAAAGTGTACATGTATATAGAGCCTTTTCATCAAGCATGGATTAAATCATACTCTCACATTCGATACAAAAAACGTTATAAACATGATTATAAATAGTCTCTCGTGGAATAACTTGTATCTTCTGCAGTGACATAAACGAATGTGATCCTAATCGCAAAAGTTATCGAGGAACTGAAAGTATATTATATATTAATAGTAACTTAAAAAAAAGTGATAGATATTTGTTAAAATTATTTATATTTAATATTTAACTTTATAAAAAAAAGCAATAACTTCTCCATGTTCTCCGAGGTAAGACTTTCTTCCGGAACATTTAGTTAACTGCGAGAAGACTGCGGTTGTGATAAGGAATAACCCGCGAAGACTTTACTGCTTCTGATAAGAACGCTTAGATAACAACGGGCGAGATTTCATGAATCAACTCATTGAGAAGACAAAAATGATATTCACGATTCTTCATCGTGTAGACAGAGGACGGTGGCACAAGCGGAAGAACGATGAGACAGGATCTTTCACACGATTCAATGTAAATTTGTAACTAGTTGCATAAACAAAAATTAATAAATATTTCCTAAGAATGCTAGCGTAAATTTTATTCTATCAGAAAAAGTAGCTATTATACGATAAAATAAAGAATTACACCAAAAAGAATCATAAGTATACTTTCCTCAACAAATCTCTGCAAAAATCTCATTAACGTTCGCTATATAACTAAGAACCGAGATTTCTCTGTACAGCCTCGGACCACACTTTCATATTTGATTGAAATCAAGAAACTTTATTACTCATGTGGATCGTAAAAAGGCTATTCTTCTAGTAGTCGTAAAACGCGAGTCCGTCAATATACCATAAAGAAAAAAAAAGAAGCAGTAGCAGTGGTTGAAGAAAGAAATCTCTTTATAGTTTTCCCTCGTCGCGATGGGACGTAAAAAAAGGCGCGCCGGTAAAAATTGCGCCGCGCGGTTACGTTCTGCGGAACTGGACGCCCGCATGACAAAAAGGATGCCGGTAATTTAAAGTTCGCCCGCTAACGAGCGATTTTTGCACAACGCTACGCCATCCCGCTACGCGAACAAGACTGACCGCTGCAGGTGCGTTCATTCGGCCGCGCAATGCGCGTTTTCGCGCACAGTCTGCCCTAATTAACAGGTAAAACAGCATTAACAACGTACAAACACTCGGACGTCAATGGAATAACATGAGTCATTCGCAAGCTAATCAAGTTGTGTTATAAACAAGGGTTACCTACACTAATGTGCTTCTGAACTATTTACTGAATCACGTTCAAAGAGCTCTAAAACAGGTATCGGACTATGAACTGGAGGATATCAAGATTGCAAATTGAATATTGGAATTTGATTAACCAAAAACAATGATTCTGATTAATCGAGTCCCATTCTTTAAATCGCAATCTCAATTTTCAATGCATGATCTGATAGGGTTGCAAGGACTACATGAACCACGTTCAAAGAGCTCTAAAACCGGTATCGGATTATGAACTGGATATCAAGATTGCAATTTGAATATTGGAATTTGATTAATCAAAATGTTGATTAACTAAAAACAATGATTCTGATTGATCGAGTCCCATTCTTTAAATCGCAATCTCAATTTTCAATGCATGATCTGATAGGGTTGCAAGGACTACATGAACCACGTTCAAAGAGCTCTAAAACCGGTATCGGACTATGAACTGGATATCAAGATTGCAATTTGAATATTGGAATTTGATTAATCAAAATGTTGATTAACCAAAAACAATGATTCTGATTGATCGAGTCCCATTCTTTAATCGCAATCTCAATTTTCAATGCATGATCTGATAGGGTTGCAAGGACTACATGAACCACGTTCAAAGAGCTCTAAAACCGGTATCGGACTATGAACTGGATATCAAGATTGCAATTTGAATATTGGAATTTGATTAATCAAAATGTCGATTAAACAAAAACAATGATTCTGATTAATCGAGTCCCATTCTTTAATCGCAATCTCAATTTTCAATGCATGATCTGATAGGGTTGCAAGGACTACATATGAACCACGTTCAAAGAGCTCTAAAACCGGTATCGGACTATGAACTGGATATCAAGATTGCAATTTGAATATTGGAATTTGATTAATCAAAATGTCGATTAAACAAAAACAATGATTCTGATTAATCGAGTCCCATTCTTTAATCGCAATCTCAATTTTCAATGCATGATCTGATAGGGTTGCAAGGACTACATATGAACCACGTTCAAAGAGCTCTAAAACCGGTATCGGACTATGAACTGTATACTAAGATTGCAATTTGAATATTGGAATTTGATTAATCAAAATGTTGATTAACCAAAAACAATGATTCTGATTGATCGAGTCCCATTCTTTGAGTCGCAATCTCAATTTTCAATGCATGATCTGATAGGGTTGCAAGGACTACATGAACCACGTTCAAAGAGCTCTAAAACCGGTATCGGACTATGAACTGGATATCAAGATTGCAATTTGAATATTGGAATTTGATTAATCAAAATGTCGATTAAACAAAAACAATGATTCTGATTGATCGAGTCCCATTCTTTAATCGCAATCTCAATTTTCAATGCATGATCTGATAGGGTTGCAAGGACTACATGAACCACGTTCAAAGAGCTCTAAAATCGGTATCGGACTATGAACTGGATATCAAGATTGCAATTTGAATATAGGAATTTGATTAATCAAAATGTCGATTAAACAAAAACAATGATTCTGATTAATCGAGTCCCATTCTTTAATCGCAATCTCAATTTTCAATGCATGATCTGATAGGGTTGCAAGGACTACATGAACCACGTTCAAAGAGCTCTAAAACCGGTATCGGACTATGAACTGGATATCAAGATTGCAATTTGAATATTGGAATTTGATTAATCAAAATGTTGATTAACCAAAAACAATGATTCTGATTGATCGAGTCCCATTCTTTAATCGCAATCTCAATTTTCAATGCACGATCCTATAGGGTTGCAAGGACTACATATAAACCACGTTCAAAGAGCTCTAAAACCGGTATCGGACTATGAACTGGATATCAAGATTGCAATTTGAATATTGGAATTTGATTAATCAAAATGTTGATTAACCAAAAACAATGATTCTGATTGATCGAGTCCCATTCTTTGAGTCGCAATCTCAATTTTCAATGCATGATCTGATAGGGTTGCAAGGACTACATGAACCACGTTCAAAGAGCTCTAAAACCGGTATCGGACTATGAACTGGATATCAAGATTGCAATTTGAATATTGGAATTTGATTAATCAAAATGTCGATTAAACAAAAACAATGATTCTGATTAATCGAGTCCCATTCTTTAATCGCAATCTCAATTTTCAATGCATGATCTGATAGGGTTGCAAGGACTACATATGAACCACGTTCAAAGAGCTCTAAAACCGGTATCGGACTATGAACTGTATACTAAGATTGCAATTTGAATATTGGAATTTGATTAATCAAAATGTTGATTAACCAAAAACAATGATTCTGATTGATCGAGTCCCATTCTTTGAGTCGCAATCTCAATTTTCAATGCATGATCTGATAGGGTTGCAAGGACTACATGAACCACGTTCAAAGAGCTCTAAAACCGGTATCGGACTATTAACTGGATATCAAGATTGCAATTTGAATATTGGAATTTGATTAATCAAAATGTTGATTAACCAAAAACAATGATTCTGATTGATCGAGTCCCATTCTTTGAGTCGCAATCTCAATTTTCAATGCATGATCTGATAGGGTTGCAAGGACTACATAATCCACTGATCGATGCTCAGTATCTTGTTTAACCTTGTAGTTAACAGCGTTCAGCCAGTTTTGCCGAAATCTATCGTCCGTCGACGCGACTCTGAGCGTCGAGCGAACATCTGGCTTTTCAGGGCGCGCATTAGATCATGACGAAACGCTAATTAACAAAGACAGTAGCTAGCGACACACAACGGTGAGTGCATGCACGCGCGTCAGCAGCACCTGGTGAAGCGCGCAGGGCGCCTGATGCCGCGCGATGTACGAGACGCCGCATCAATTAGATTAATCACGCATGCCATTATCGTTTAGAATTTGCACGGGCATCCGAATTCGAGGCTGGTGAGGCTGCTGAACGCGCGCGCGTTCGACAAGCCTCGATTAATCATGCCCGATCGCGCGATCGTCTTCTTTGAACGCTCGAGCGTGTAAACGCCATCAGGCTGCCTAACGCACGAGCATTTATGATAATAGACTGTTTGAGCAAGAGCGTATACACTCATCTCTGTTCTCGTACGTGTCCGTGAAACTGCGAAATACTTAGAAATGCGTAAACCTGCAGACTGTCTCTCGTGCAGACGCGTCGTCGTATTTGTAGTTCTCGTTTGGAGATTCTGTCGTGCGCTTTAAATATTTAGATTCTTAATTGTAAGTACAAGGTTCTGTATAGCTTGTATAATTGTTATATACAGGGTGTTTCCTCTAACTGTAGCACTTAGAATATCTCTGCTTCCTTTGATGATATGAAGAAAGTCAAAGGACGAAAATTGTTCGATTCAAAGAGACTAGTACTCTGGTAAGAAAATTATTTTTTTAAAGTGACCTTTCACAAGATATCAAGGTCATGAACATTTTTTTTAATGAGATGGTATATTTTCCTTAACGAAATGATGTAGCTTGTAAAAAAACAAATTCAACCATACAGAATATGTTGACCGTCATTTGCACGGAACATACTCAACGAATCATTTCCTGATCGCTGGATTGGACGTGGTGGAAGAATTTCTTGGCCGGCTCGATCACCAGATCTTACGCCTCTTGATTTTTTCTTTGGGGACACCTAAAAAATGAAGTTTATCGCGATATTCCGACAACACCTGAAGATATGCGAGAAAGAATTCAGCGTGCGTGCACCGCAATTACTCCGGAATCTCTCAAAAACGTAAAACAATCGTTTATTCATCGAATTCGAAAGTGTATCGAAGTAAACGGTGATCATTTCGAACATCTGTAAAAAAGGTATATCTTTGTAGTTATACGTACAATAAATAGAGTTTCTTTTCCTAAACGTGATTTTTGTGGCTCAAAGTCATTTGAAGGTCAACATATTCTGTATAGTTGAATTTGTTTTTTTACAAGCTACATCATTTCGTTAAGGAAAATATACCATCTCATTAAAAAAAATGTTCATGACCTTGATATCTTGTGAAAGGTCACATTAAAAAAATAATTTTCTTACCAGAGTACTAGTCTCTTTGAATCGAACAATTTTCGTCCTTTGACTTTTTTCATATCATCAAAGGAAGCACAGATATTCTAAGTGCTACAGTTAGAGGAAACACCCTGTATAAAGTAGAAGTTATTTTTTGTGTGATATAATACAGACTAAGTACTACGTACTATTTTAAAGTGAAACATTAAATTTTTGCACTCGAAGTACTGCATTACAACATTTGACATGGTACTCGGTACGTGCCTCTCAGAGATATATTATATTGTAAAAAGATAGTATTGAAAAAAATATATCATCTTTTAAAACTAAATCATAATATCTGTTTTCAAATTACTCATTCACATTATATTATGTGTGTGTAACATGGACCAAAAAAGGTCCAAGAGCTGGAAGATTTATCCGAGAAAAGTTCGAGTGCTAGGGGTTAAAATGAAGAGTTTTGCATAAAACTATTTCTTACTATTCAAGATGTTCTAACGCGCACTATCTTCTTTGATTGTATGCCAATGATGATTCCATCCATCTCGGTTCTTGTCTTGATCATTGTCTCAAATATAGAATTCAAGACGGTCGCGCAGACGAAGTACGCGATGAGATGCAAAACGTTGAATACACATGGTATGCCTAAATTACTCACACGGCCTAAATCAATAGACATTAGCGGCAAATTCGTTTACTCAATACTCAATGACCGTGCCTCCTTTCGCCTTCCCTCTCATTTCAGAAACTGAGATCAGGCATCTGTCCGCCAAGCACGATTTCGCAATCTCGTTGGATTTTCTATACGCAAACTTCGCGAATATATTTATAAGCGTTACATGTTTAACTCCTTCACTCCTAACGCCAACTGTAGTTGTCATCCATGTGATGAAGCAAATATAAGTTTAAATAACTATTGTTTCGAGTAAATTTTAGCTTTAAAGTTATATCTTTAATATAATAATTAAAACAGTGAAGTAAAAAATGTGATTCTATTGCTCAAATGCATAATTATCTATTGAATCGTGGTCTATAATCGCTACATAGCAAATGGATTAATGTATTGTCAATATTAAAGAAATTTGAGGAAAGTCAGCGAATTTAATAAAATAATAATTACGATTCTAATGCATCAATAAATAAAAAAAACCCGTCGAAAACTACTTTCAGAAGACTACTTAATTAACGCAGCTTCTTTTCTCCACGAAACACTCCAATTCACCCGAAAATAATCTGTTTTCCCATCTCATTCTTTCGGTCGAGATTAGTTGAACAGAGAGTGAACTAGTAAGAAAACTAATTGGCGGGACGGGAATCCTTTATAGTCTCTTTCGGACCAAAAGGGAGGCGTTAAACAAGGCGTGTTGTACCTGGGAGCAGAGATCGTGAGATCTCGAAAGGATCATCCAGCCTCGCCAGCGTGACAAAATAATCGTAAAACGTGTCCCATCGAACAAAACCCCAGAGAATGCACCTGCTGCTATGACGATACATAGAACAAGGTTTGGGAATCTCAGACGCTATTGTGTAAGATGCTGTCGTGCGCGACATTGGCGCAAGCTTATTTCACGATCTACGGAGAAAAGTAAACAGCTATATACAGGGTGGCCCATTTTAATTTATACAGTCGATTTTTTAAAAAACTAAAAGAGATACGAAAAAATGTTTCAGACAGACATGTCACGATTTCGAGGGGGACATAAGATGATACCATTGGTTTGACCTTGAATAGTCGTTTGAAGGTCACGCGAAGATCACCTTCAATTTCTTAAATTGAAACCCCAACTTTTTATTGCAGATTCTTATTCTCCATCGAAAAGTAAGTAACTTTTGTCTGAAACATTTTTCCGAAAAATGTCATCTTATGTCCTTAAAATGTCCTCAAAACTCATCTTGAAGATCATTTTACTTTTCGATGGAGAATAAGAATCTGCAATAAAAAGTTGGGGTTTCAATTTAAGAAATTGAAGGTGATCTTCGCGTGACCTTCAAACGACTATTCAAGGTCAAACCAATGGTATCATCTTATGTCCCCCTCGAAATCGTGACATGTCTGTCTGAAACATTTTTTCGTATCTCTTTTAGTTTTTTAAAAAATCGACTGTATAAATTAAAATGGGCCACCCTGTATATCAAGAGAAAAGTGATATTATACAAACAAAAATTATGTAAATTACTTTATAAAAGTAGATATTGATTGATGGTATTGTTTGTTCCCTTTAAACATTAGGGAACAAACAATACCATCAATCAATATCTACTTTTATAAAGTAATTTACATAATTTTTGAGTAAGCAGATTTGAAAATTGTAAAAGTGTTAAAATAAGAATATTACACTAATTTAATGTAACCATTATTGAGAAATTATACATATTGCTCCCTCTAATATAATAAGCACATTATTTACAATTACCATTAATTTCTTCTCCGCATTAAGATTTGCTTTTGTGGCAAGAATAACTGAAATCAATATTGTTTAATGTGAAAATGTTCAGCAATATATTCTACTCGATACAGATGTAACGCGCACAATGTGGCATTTGTGCAAAGGCCAATTGATCTGCGGGAGTAAATGTGTATTATAGTACGTGAACTATGCGCAGAATGTCTTGGATGCATTGTCAAGTACAACATTAACGCGTTAACAATTTAACATGGACCATTCCTGTTACGAATTACGATTAAGATCTTACACAAGAGCTCTTTATATTATATTATGCTTTGATTTGCTTAAAATATTTCGGTTCTCAACATCACTCATCGCGTTTTTATAATGTGCATATAGATTCCGATTTAATTTCTTCTTAGTAAACATTTTTGATCGAGCATAATCTTTTTATAACGCTTTGCCATTCGGCTTTAACATTAAAAATAACTTCCAATAAACTCCGCTTTATCAGATTCTATTTAGATTCAACAACCGAGAAATGTAATTGACGTTAAAAATTAAAGAGGGCGAGCTACGTAATTGTTGCGAAAGCAATTACATTACATTCACGTTGTTCATTTAGACGCATCCAACTTAATCGATGCGCCGCGATATTTACGGATAGTCGTTAAACAATGTCGGTGCTTTTAGCGGCATTAAAAATTTCAGCATCTCATCGGCTCGCGCTTCGGAAAACTTTCCAGAGTTGTGCTGCAGGTGAAAAGCGAGGCATCCGCAGTGTAATGAGCAAGGTCGGGAATTAATTCGATAGTTCGTTGACAGTGATGCAGTTTGTTCGTAAATCTGACTTAACAACTTTCGTGAAGAATTTAGGTGACTCCCCCGCCGGGGATTACTATTAATGTCAGTCATATGCGCGCGCGTGGCGTAAGAAAAGAACTTTCTGGACACTTCCAGGCTGAAGGATGTGCGGGCGATTATGTTCGCGATGTAAATCGCAGGTAAATAGAAATTGCGGCGCAGGTGCAACGGTACGGTTCTAGGACAGTGCAGCTACTGTGCCACAGCAAGTAGGTAACGGCGGAAGTGTTCCTCGCTGTCGTTGCTAATGCACCGAGCACACAAGAGCCCGACACCCGCCACGGTAGTTACTACAAGACAAAGATCTCTTTACTATTCAAAAATGTTCCCGTTAACAGGGTCGCATCGTAAACCTAGCACTGTGTGACCTAGCAGCATTTCAGTTTATGGCTATCGCACGTTTGTTTCATTTAGAGAGAGAGAGAGAGAGTATTCCTGAACTTATAATGTGTACAAAATGAAACTTAGCCATGAGCTCAGCTGTTTCTCTTATCTTCGAAATCGGAGATTCTCCTTAACATCGAGGCACCTATCACATGCCTACATTCATTCACCTCGTTGCAACTTCATCTAATGGCGAGTAATTAAATGCACACGCAGTTAATTTTTAGAAATATTATTTCATAGATATATTATCAACAAATGCATTTTGCTTTTGATTATATCGATTGCGACTAACGATACAAATTAAATAGGTCAGTTCCCGATCATCCTGTGAATATAATCTGAAATCATAGTTAATAAAGTTTTAGATGAGCTCGGGGTGAGTCGGCGATACGCCGCAAATTGATCCGCTAAGTCATTGGAGGATATTAGCCTGGAGCATCTAATCTCTCTTTCTCTCTCATCTCTCTCCCGTGAAACTGTTATTTTCTTATAAACCGCGATTTTCAAACATTTCTGACCGCGGTTTTTATTTTGAGGTTCCGACTTCCGAGTCTCACTGTAACGAATCACACGGTTCCGAAAAAAACGTGAGTTGGAAGTGTCAGAGATTTAAATTGACGTCGAATATTCTGCCAATAAACCAACTGCATGGCAACGTGAGATTCGCAACCGTTATGTTCCTAGATTCTATCCAACGTGTCAATTCTATTACAGATTAGAGCGGAATAAAATCTAGCTGTAATCGCACACGCGATTTGATTTATCATGTACGAGATACTACGTTACGACACGGTGAAATCCGCGTGGCAAAAATTGCGAACCCTGTTATTTCAGATCCTCCTCCGGCACGGGCGTTGTCGTCGTCGTCGTCGTCGCCGTTGGATAAGAGCGACCCCGCAATCTTGCAACATCCATCTTGATACCTTTTGACATTGATCGAAAAGCTCGGCAGTCTGATTCGATAGCTTAATTTTCGGACAATAAATTTTCCAGAAATTACAATGTTCCTGTTGCGAGGAACAGCTACGCTATTGGCGATTCCGCGATTGCAATTCGCTAAAACTTCATAGCTGAATTTATTGTAAGGTAAATATATTTTACAGTTAACTTTTTTTATTGTACTGGCATGTAATATTACAAGAATATCAATAAATGTCGATATAATAATATACGTAATTTATTGGGTTGGCCAAAAAGTAATTGCGTTTTTTTCCAATAGATGGACATACATATCTTGAAATGTAACTAACTTCATTCTAAACCGCAAATTCATTATGTAGGTTAACAACTCACAGTTCAAGCTTGTTTTACAAAAAGAAAGTACACGATTTCGTTAACAATTGTTTCTTTGCCGTCGATTTCAAAATGGAAAATCAAAAAGAACATTTTCCTCATATTTTCTTTTATTACTTCCGAAAAGGGAAAAACGCTGTGCAAGCTCATAAAAAGTTATCTGATGTATATGGCGAAGATGCTTTAAAACTGCGGCAGTGTCAAAATTGGTTTACTAAATTTCGATCTGCAGATTTTAATGTGAAAGGTGCACCACGCTCAGGAAAGCCAATCGAAATTGATGATGGCAAAATAAAGGCACTGATCGATTCCAATCGGCGTTTAACGACACGAGAGATTGCTGAGAATCTTAACATATCGAAATCGAGTGTTGAAAACCATTTAAAACGACTTGGATACATTAGTAAGCTCGATATTTGGGTACCACATGAGCTCAAAGAAATTCATCTCACTAAGCGTATTGACATCTGCGATTCTCTTTTGAAACGTGAGGAAAATGATCGATTTTTGAGACGTATGATAACAGGCGACGAAAAATCGATCGTCTACAACAACGTCAAACGAAAAAGATCGTGGAGCAAGCGTGATGAACCTGCTGAAAGCACCTGAAAAGCAGATATTCACCAAAAAAAGATTATGCTGTCAGTCTGGTGGGACTTTAAAGGTATCGTGTAGTTTGAGCTGCTTGCAAGGAATCAAACCATTAATTCAGACGTATACTGTCGTCAACTGGATTGCCATCAAACAGAAACGTCGAGAATTGGTGAATCGCAAAGGTGTTGTGTTTCACCATGATAACGCTAGACCACGTACAAGTTTGGTCACTCGTGAAAAATTGTTGCAGCTTGGATGGGATGTGTTACCACATCCACCATATTCGCCAGACCCGGCACCATCAGATTACCATTCGTTTCGTTCTTTGCAAAACGCCTTGAATGGTAAAACCTTTACTGCTGATGAGGATATCAAATCGTTCTTGTAATTGTTTTTTGCTGAAAAAGATAAGAACTTTTTTGAGCGCGGAATCATGAAGTTGCCTGAAAAATGGCAAAAGATAATCAAACAAAATGGACAATATATTGTTTAATAAAGTTTTTGTTTCCCATGAAAAATTCGCCTTTTATTTATATAAAAAAACGCAATTACTTTTTGGCCAACCCAATATTATATATATTATATATTATATATTATATTAATATATATTGGGTTGGCCAAAAAGTAATTGCGTTTTTTTCCAATAGATGGACATACATATCTTGAAATGTAACTAACTTCATTCTAAACCGCAAATTCATTATGTAGGTTAACAACTCACAGTTCAAGCTTGTTTTACAAAAAGAAAGTACACGATTTCGTTAACAATTGTTTCTTTGCCGTCGATTTCAAAATGGAAAATCAAAAAGAACATTTTCCTCATATTTTCTTTTATTACTTCCGAAAAGGGAAAAACGCTGTGCAAGCTCATAAAAACTTATCTGATGTATATGGCGAAGATGCTTTAAAACTGCGGCAGTGTCAAAATTGGTTTACTAAATTTCGATCTGCAGATTTTAATGTGAAAGGTGCACCACGCTCAGGAAAGCCAATCGAAATTGATGATGGCAAAATAAAGGCACTGATCGATTCCAATCGGCGTTTAACGACACGAGAGATTGCTGAGAATTTTAACATATCGAAATCGAGTGTTGAAAACCATTTAAAACGACTTGGATACATTAGTAAGCTCGATATTTGGGTACCACATGAGCTCAAAGAAATTCATCTCACTAAGCGTATTGACATCTGCGATTCTCTTTTGAAACGTGAGGAAAATGATCGATTTTTGAAACGTATGATAACAGGCGACGAAAAATCGATCGTCTACAACAACGTCAAACGAAAAAGATCGTGGAGCAAGCGTGATGAACCTGCTCAAAGCACTTGAAAAGCAGATATTCACCAAAAAAAGATTATGCTGTCAGTCTGGTGGGACTTTAAAGGTATCGTGTAGTTTGAGCTGCTTGCAAGGAATCAAACCATTAATTCAGACATATACTGTCGTCAACTGGATTGCCATCAAACAGAAACGTCGAGAATTGGTGAATCGCAAAGGTGTTGTGTTTCACCATGATAACGCTAGACCACGTACAAGTTTGGTCACTCGTGAAAAATTGTTGCAGCTTGGATGAGATGTGTTACCACATCCACCATATTCGCCAGACCCGGCACCATCAGATTACCATTCGTTTCGTTCTTTGCAAAACGCCTTGAATGGTAAAACCTTTACTGCTGATGAGGATATCAAATCGTTCTTGTAATTGTTTTTTGCTGAAAAAGATAAGAACTTTTTTGAGCGCGGAATCATGAAGTTGCCTGAAAAATGGCAAAAGATAATCAAACAAAATGGACAATATATTGTTTAATAAAGTTTTTGTTTCCCATGAAAAATTCGCCTTTTATTTATATAAAAAAACGCAATTACTTTTTGGCCAACCCAATACAATCAAGATGCGTATTGGAAAGATTTTATAAATTTGATCTGTAATTAAATAGCAATATGTACTTTAATATTCTCCGTACGAGTAAACATTTCCCTCGGATTTCTCCCCGGAACGAAAGGATTAGAGCTGGGGTACGTACGAGTACTCTTTCGTATCATGCCATTTGTCTCCTAAGGTCTGACGCTCCGAAGATTCGGCGCAGGGTGTCTCGTAAAACGTGTAAAATGTCGTCCACGCGACATTGAGATATCGCACGTGAGACTCAGCGTACCGTCATTGTTCAAGCTGGACCGGTACTCCCACGCGACATCCTCCAGGTCAATTTCGTCCTCGAAGACATATCGGCCTTCCTCGGGCCGATCTACGGCGCATCAATGCGACGTAGGTATGTACCAATGGACCAAAGGTCAAGAAACACATAATGCTCAGTCATGAGGACGCTAACACAGGTTCTCAACTTTCGGTTGTTCATAAATGGAAATTTCGGTTTTCAATATTATTTTCCTCATTATCTGCTTTTCGTCAACGGTTATTATTCGCTTATCTTAAGCAAACTGCCTTAAAAAACAAGACGCGAGAAAGCAATGCATAAGAATTCTCGTCGGTCTTGCCGGAAAGAGATAGCTTTGAATACAACAATCTGTCGCACGCGGGAGTCTTCCGCGGATTATTTATATTCAAATCGGGACGCGGAATTGAGGGAATAAAAATCAAGCAAAACGCGCGAGAGAAGTGAAAATAATCCGCGATGAAAATCCGCGGTACGTGACATACCTGACATGCGTGTGATTAAAAACTTCATTCCCGGCGTGCGCTTAAACGTCGCGCATCTCGCCGCGAGAAATCTCGTTACCGCGAAGAATCAGGCTCAATTTGCATAAGCAGATATAGCGGGTGCACGACGGTGCACTCGGCACACCCCCATTATGGCATAATACATAATGCGGGATCGCGCGACTCGTACCACGCGTATGTACACCCGCGCCATGGGACATTCATTGGGTGTACATGCTAACACAGGGGGACGGGGGGCCGAAAAGTGTGCGCTGTCGAGATATTCCAAGAATGCTGGGCGGATCTTCGGCTTTGTTCGAGATGGAGGAGGACATGGGGTGTGAAAGAGGAAGCGCATCACACACGCCACGAAGCGCGAGGAACTCGAAAAAGTCGTGCAGCTAAGGCAGCTCAGGCTGATCCAGCAGGGCACGAACACCCGGTACAGGATGCCGTGGTACCGGCGATCACAATGACGTTTCGCCCCGTGGGGACGTGCCGTCGGGGAGCACGTGAGGGATTATTATAATGGGATCTTTAGAATTCCTCGACGAACAGGTCCTACTGTCCTACATTCTGTGGCCCTTAAGTACCGAATCAAGGAACGTCAACGGTCTGCGGTTTGTGAAAAGACCGTTTCGTAACGGATCGAGTTGCTTGAACCCCGTTGCCTGGATTCCCCGATCGGATGAACCTGGTCAGCTGCGCCCTTTTATGTGTTCTCCATGAATCCCCGCGTACCTCCCGCGAGAGATAAGATTTCTCTGGAGATACACGCGCACTCATACGATTGTACGAATGACTTGCCGCGAGTTGCATCTCTACGTGCATTCTTCATTGTTGAAAAATGTAGGTTGATTTTACTCGATTGTTGCAACGAGGCAATTTTTAGAATGCATAATCTAAAAATAAATAACAGACATGTTAAAATACAAAGCAAAACATGCTGTCTGTTATTTATTAACATGTCTGTTATTTATTTTATAACACACATGACATATTATTTAATTAATTTAATAATAATGTATCTGTGTGTAAAATTATTCTTGCGAGATACTCTTTTCTGACGGATAGATATAAATATGAAGTTAATGTAGCGTACGCCAGAAGCAATTTTTCATGGTATTCTTATGCCCGATGAAAACGACTGGCGTGGAAGAACGATGGGCCGTGCAGGATTACGGATCATCGTACGCAGTTTTTCGGCGATGATCGTCTGAAAAGAGAAGGCGGTTTTTTTTCCAAACGAAACGGCTTTCAGTTTCGCGAATCCGTCGTTTTTCACTGACCATTGCCACAGAATTGATCCCCGCGAGGTGATAAATAATGGGTGATTTTTCCTGACACGTTTCAAAAAAAGAGTACAAAGGAGGAATTGCGCGCCAATTCGAATCGGAAAGAGAGATTTGTCCGCTAAACGCTAAATGCGAAATCTATTTCTGATCATCATCTCCTATGGAGAGCAGTTTACGTCACTCATGGTTAATTCAGATAATTTGTATCAATTCCGCCGTCAGTAGCAAAGAACTGAAAATAGATCAACATGCTCCAAATATTCAACGATCGAGCCAGTGACCCGTTCTGCTCTTTTGATAAGAAAAAAACGGAAATAGAGCTGAAACGCGTGGAATATTTGATCGCTACGAGGCGCATGGAATTATCAAAGCATATAATTGTCTAAAGCTATTAACATATTTCTGACTCGTGATATTCTTGCGTGTCACTAGTTCCAGCATGTTATTTGAGTACTAAAGCGAGCTCTATTTTCCAAAATCCGCTTTCTCCCTAACACACACGCACACATACGACCAAAACGAGAACAAGAATATGAAATTTGCGGACCAACTGCAACGGCTGCCGCAAGAAAGTTTGTCGTTTGCTGGCAAGCTATAAATGCCAAAAGGGATCGAGAATACGACTGCCGAAGCACTAAATTTTGACGGGGCATGACATGCACGGCGCTTGACAGGCGTAAAATTCATCTCGCAGACGTCTGGTCTGTTGCGTTCGGGTATTCCTGTATCACATGTCGTATCAGTTTACCGGTGGCGATTTGCGCGCAGAAAAATGCGCTCCAGCCAGATACGTAGCTGTTATGACCGGTAGCAAGATTAAGGGATCGGGATAATAGGAAAGTACGTGTGACGCATGTTATCGGAAGCGGTCGATAATTTGCGTAGCTGCGCGTTTTGCAATCTCCCTCCACTCGCAAACGCAACAAATGCGCGGTAAAGCAGTTTTTGCCGCGGCTTACGCGACATGTGATATCCGAGCACTAATAATCCGTTCGCTCCCGCAGGCGATAGCCGGTTGGCAGTTGTCGCGTTTCGCCGCGTATCTCAGCGAAAACTGCGTAATCTCGGTGATTAGTAGCGCGTGACATTTTGCGTAAACTTCGTACCCCATGGCGCTTCGGCGAGTAATTAGTAAGGTCGGACAAAGGGAAATTTCGTAGAGAGACAGGTACACCCTCAGAAAGGATTTCTGATAACAAGACGAAAAATATTCTAGACTAATTTAATCGTATTACAAGTATAAAAAATATGAAAATAAAACAATTTTTAATTTAAATCAGTAATTTCTATTCTTCTCTCTCGAATTAAACAAGATTGTCTTACTGTCTTGAGACAAGAGTAACGTATACAAATTTATGCTTATATATTCTTCTATGTAGAATAATTTGAATTAGCGCCACTTTATAGTAGGCTTTGTCGATGTCGACGCATCATTTTCTCACAGTCGCTCGTCGACTCGGCGCTCTTGCGTCCTTTATTCCGATAAAACGGCCAATATTTATGTGTTGCAATCGAAAATCGGGAAAGTGTTTCTGTTATTTACAATGAATAAGTGCAATACTCTACAAGAAATATTAAAAGGTATGGAAATGTAAGTAAATATATACAATATACTTACTTGAGAAATAAGATTCGAGATAAGACATTTCCATATCTTTTGCACTTATTCATTGTAAATAACAGAAACACTTTCCCGATTTTCGATTGCAACACATAAATATTGGCCGTTTTGTGCAGATTCTACAAATTCTCTTAGAAGAATAGAATAAGATGTCTTTTAGATCTGACAATATTCTTAAATCAAGAATATTTTGAACTGCTACAAATTTTTATCTAAATCCTTCTGAGAAAATTAACGAGATAGCACCAACAAGATTATTTTAATCTAGAGTTTCGAATTTTCTATTCAAGATTAAAATATGCTTCTTTTCAATAATAAATATGATTGTCGCTATAGCGATCTTATTTTACGATAGATTAAAGAGTAATAGCATTAAGTCCAGAAATCTTTTCTGCGGGTGTACCAGTGACTCCGCCACTCGCCGGAGATTTTAGTCGTCCTGCGGTTTTCGGACCGCAGAATGAGCGAAGCGCCAGGCCGCAAAATCGCTTCGCGGTGTCCCCGATGTCCGTTATTAGTGTCCCGAACACCCTCGTGCATCCTGTCCCAGCATCAAGCCGAGTCGGGAAAAGGAGAAAGAGAGCAAACGAGCGCCGGGATGTCTCGGGACTCACGCTCTGGACTCGTTACTCGTCACGCGGATGCGACCGGACGTTTAGAGTATATCCTGCCTTGGGATCCTGGCGATAATAATTTTTGACCGACAGTTATTACCTGCGAGAGACGGAACGAAAGCAACGCGCGCGAAACAATGGCGCGCACCGGCGATGACTATAATTTTTCAGTGTCGATAACTGTCGTGTTGCGTCTCGCAGCGATATTTCAGCGGTCGAAAGAGCGCGTGCTCGATTATTATCGCCGAACGAAGTACCAACCGTACGATCTTCTATCGCGGGAGATCTTTACGCAGTATACAGGAAATTCGATTTCATGTACTCCAAATTCGCTCAAACTTATCCACGATTTTTCAAAGTACAAATAAATGTGTTTTTACTTTAATATAATAAATATTATGAGTTATAGACGTTTATGAAAAACCGAAATTAAGAACACTGAAAACTGAAATGATGAATATCTATTTTTGACTCCATGTGCATCGATATGTACAAAAGATATTTTCACACGTATCAGATAAATATATTCCAACTGATTCAAGATTGATAGATCTGGTGAGCTTTTATGCTACGAATTACAAGCAAGTGTGTGGAAATTATTTCTGGGAGACTGCAACACCAAAATATCAACCGCTTGCCCTCGTCATCGCTGAACCTCGTTTACTAAGGCAGAGAACGATCGTGGCGGCCTTTCCCACATTGAACCGCTCATCCCGTGACCGCGCTCTTCTAGAACAGGAGGGCGCGGATCAAGGTATCAGTAGACGGTAGAGGAGGCGACAGCGAGAGCCGAGAAAGCGGCAACGAGACGGCATTGAAATAGTAGTAGGGAGACGTACGAGCAAAGAGGAAAGAACCGGTCGAATGAGTAAAGAGGAAAGAACGAGCGTGGAAAAGCGCAAGAGAGTCGGCGCGCTTAGCAGACAGGAAGAGGAGTCTCGGCGTGCGCTATTGCGAGGAGGTGAGAACGCAACGGCGTCCGGCGTTGGCGTGACGAGGACGCCGCGTCCGAACGGAGCAACAGAGTGCGACGTTTCAGGCCTTCGTGCCACCAGGAGAACATGCACCGTAGACACGTCGCAGACGAAGGACGTTCCGTCGCTTGGAAAGTGGGAAAAAGACGAGAGAAGACGACGAGGAAAGAACGAAAGTGTCGGAAAGAGACGGTAGCGTCGAGAAGGGTGAAACAGAGAGGAGGACAAGGGTCGGGGGAGAGAGAGAAGGAGCGCGAGAGCGAGAGACGCCCGCTGACGCACGGTCGCGGACGTGAGGAACGACGGAGAGCGGCGTCGGGGAGCAACAGGTTGCCCCGGTGCTTACTCTGGCAAGGGATGCAACCCGGAGAAAGTCGACGGTGATATCGCGATGCGCGAACGCGCAACCGAATGACGGGTTTGAGAGATTGCGCTCGTGGAATGCGCGATGACGCAGGCTAGGGTCCAGAGCGACGGGGGGGACAAATAATTGCTCGTCTCGATTGCTCCGGCATGCGTCGCTAGATCGACGTATGAACAATATGCGTGACAAGATAGAAATGCCTCTCCGATTGAGCCAATTTCGCTGTTGCCGCGTCCGAATTAGAAACCCATTGGAGACAGTACGCGTTGCGTCGCAGTTGTCGCGAGGTTCTTAAATGGAATCTCATTCATCTCGCGTATCTAGATCCTGTCATTTTGAAGCTCTTTTAGCTATCAGCTGAAAGGAGGACATGAAGCAAGATTGAAACATTCGACCAATATTGTACTATTGCAAATTGACTGAATGAAACGTACGCGTTCCGACAACTGCGTTCTGCATGTCATGTAATTGGACCGATTAATCAAAACATGTGCACACATCTCGAAGGAAGCAATATTTTTTAATTTTATATTCTGACCTACAGAGCCAAGTCTCACGGATACTATCGATAAAACTCTCATGCACGCGGCGGATGATTTAAGGCTGATAGATTATGGGTCAAGGGATGCAAACTTCTGTCTCGAGCCGCGCGTAGCTAAAAATCATCTCGATGTAACAAGTGTTACGACAGCCGAGATTACATCAGCGCAAGAGTCGCAAAGTAACAGGAATTGCCACCTTGCCGGGGCATTTTCGGAGCCTGCTAGACGATTGTCGTGAAACGCTGTCATTCAGCGACATGGAGCAGCAGCTGCCATCACGTGAATCCGCGCTGGTCGGCTGATCATTCGCCTCAACAGCGAAATTCTTGCCGATCGATTTTTCTGACGGGCCCACCAGCAAAACCCACGGCTCTCGATTCTCCACGGTCCACTCGGTGTTGTTCGATCGTGGCGAAACACCTTCTCGACGAACGAACCTACCGACGAAGAGGCAGACACCCTGTTCGAGCACTCGGCTTCTTCCGCCGTTTATTATCCGCCTTACTTCCCGCGCGCGCGATCTCTTTCGCAGGACGAGGGTAGACTCGGCCGGCCTTCATCGCGCTCGACGACCCACGTACTTAGTCTGATGAATGATCCTCGTTGATTGCAAGTTATTATGTCCGCCGACGAAGACTCGCGGACGGCGGGCAAATATTGGGTCGTCCGGAAAGTTCGTGCCGATTTTTAATAGATGGCGTTGGAACATGTCTGAATATATCAATGTTATTGAAAACATGCGATTTATATACATATGCTTAAAGGTGACATTTCAACGCATCTTTAGGAAAAAAGTTGTTTCAGATAAATTGATTCGTGTCAGTTTTGTACTCTTTTGAAGATGGAAGAAAACAAAAAACATTTTAGACACTTGATGCTTTTCTATTACCGGAAAGGCAAAAATGCCTCACAAGCAACAAATTCGATATGTTCTGTTTACGGAGAAGGCGCTTTAGCTGAAAGAACCGTACGTAAGTGGTTCGCTAAGTTTAGAGCTGGTGATTTTAACCTTAAAGACCAAGAACGCTCGGGCAGACCCTCTACTACTGATGATGACCAAATCAAGACACCGATCGAGAATAACCCGCGCTACACGACACGTGAATTAGCAGAGATACTGAAAATATCGAAAACCACTGTCCACGATCATGTAGTGAAGCTTGGTTACGTAAGTCGCTATGATGTATGGGTTCCGCATAATTTGGCCGAAAAAATTTAATGGATCGCATTTCCATCTGCGACTCTCTGTACAAGCGCAACGAAAACGTACCATTTTTGAAGCAATTAGTGACGGGTGACGAAAAATGGATCATTTACAACAATGTAGAACGAAAAAGATCCTGGGGTAAGCGAAATGAACCAGCATTAACCACTCCGAAAGCCGGCCTTCATCCAAAAAAAGTCATGCTCTGTGTCTGGTGGGATTGGAAAGGAATCCTATATTATGAGCTCCTACCACACAACCAAACGATAAATGCAGATAAGTACTGCTCGCAACTGGACGAATTAAAGACAGCGATTCAGGAAAACCGTCCAGAATTAGCTAATAGGAAGGGCGTCGTGTTCCATCAGGACAATGCCAGACCTCATGTTTCTTTGACCACCCGACAAAAATTGTTGGAGTTTGGCTGGGATGTGCTACCTCACCCACCGTATTCACCAGACATTGCACCTTCAGACTTTCACTTATTTAGGTCTGTGCAAAATTCTCTTAGCGGCAAGAACTTCAACTCTTTGATCGACATAAAAAACCACCTTGAGGAGTTTTTCGCCGAGAAACCTAAGAAGTTCTGGGAGAATGGAATCTTCCAGTTGCGTGAAAGATGGACAAAAGTTGTGAAACAAAACGATGCGTACATAAGTCAATAAATATTTATCGACATAAAAAAATGTTGCCTTTGAATTTTCCTTCAAAATCGGCACGAACTTTCCGGACGACCCAATATGTATGTCTCATATTGCGCTCGCGAGTACAGGAGCAGCAAGGTAGCTCGAGGAGGGTGGATTGTCATCAAGACAATTCGGACTCGTTGACAGATCACTCCCGGAGATGATTCGTGCTCGCGTATCGACTCGCCGTCGCTGCTTCCCCGTGAAATCGCGTTCGGAGGAGCGGGATAAAAAGGCACTTTCATCTCGGCTGAGGGCTTCGTTTTTTATTTAGCACCGTGTACCCGTCCGTCACGAGGATTACACGCGCGGCTTCCCCTCGCGCTGTGTTTCGCCTCTCCTCCTGCAGCTCCTCGTGCGTGCGCGGCGTGCAGTAGGGTTGCCCTTATCCTATCGCGATATTTTATCGACTGCGGTCGCTCTCCTACGATGGAGACGAACGAGGGTACGATGTAGCTGGCACTTTTTTCTCTCCGCTCCCCGAGAAGTCTCTTCTTGCGGCAGGAGAGACATACAGAAGGAAAGAGAGCGGGAGAGAAGAAGAGAGAGAGGCTGAAACATCGTGTATAGACCTTCCCTCTCGCCTCTCATCTACCCGGCCTCTTCATTCTTCCCTAGTCCTTTTGCTCCTTTTGCCGGAGCACTTGGCTCCGCGAGCCTCGTAATTACCATGATCAAACAATGCTACGGGGAATCGTACCCTCGTACTCCACACTGTTGATGCTCGCAAGGCTGCTTGCGAGTCGTTGCTTGCTGTGATCGTTGTCGTCAGCGGGAGAGATGGTGCTCGTGGTGGAGTCTCTTCGCGAGAAGAGGTGGGCGAGACATTCCGCCCGGTCGACCACCGTGCGCAAGCTGTAGGGATCCTGGATTGATTGCGGTAACCTACCGCTCTTTGAACGCGCTCGAGTATAATTCACGATCGCGTAGCGCCTTGTGCGAGCGCGGCCGCGCCGACTCGCCTCAAACGCGAACTCGAAATTGATTATGGAACTCCGCGTGAAATGTCCGCGGCAAATCCGCAGAAAGCGCGTTGACATCGTCGCCGAGCAATTATCATGGAAGTGGTACCTTCACGACAGAATTCATAAACGTGTAAAAGACCAGCCGAGTCTGAAAAGCGCCTTGCGCGGTACCGAGACACAAATTTCATTAACACGAATGGCGCAGCACGCTACTGGGATGACCAAGCGTTACTATCGCGATTAATTAAGGGGGGAGCCTGCTTTAGAACGCTGAAAATAAGGTATATTTTACGAATTGTTTTTGGAGAAACTATACAGCGGATCATTATAAAACTTTGATGCATTTATTAGTACATGTTTAAAGATAAACAAAATTATTTTTTTATTTGAATATATCGCCTGTAGAGGTTGTCCTGGAGAAATCTTAGTGCAGCCGCGTCGCCGGCATTGCAAATTGGTGAGCATTCTCCTGCCTCCGAATTTCGTCTAAACTGAAAAATTGAAATGTGTTCTCGTTATTTATGAATTCCCATCGTCGATGAACCAAAGAGAGGAGAAAAAAGTTGAAAAGTGCCAAAATGGTGGAGCTTAGAACACAAAAGTACGATTTTTAGGCAAAGTTTTTGAACTTTTTCATGCAAAAGTAATTGTTTAACTTAATGTTTTTATGAATATTAAAGGTTCATCGACGATGGGAATTCATAAATAACGAGAAAATATTTCAATTTTTCAGTTTGGATGAAATTTGGAGGCAGGAGAATGCTCGCCAATTTACAACGCCGGCTGCACTAAGATGCCTCCAGGACGACCTCTACAGGCGATATATTCAAATCAAAAAATAATTTTTTTATCTTTAAACATGTACTAATAAATGCATCAAAGTTTTATGCATTTATTAGTACATGTTTGAAGATAAACAAAATTATTTTTGATTTGAATATATCGCTTGTAGAGGTCGTCCTGGAGAAATCTTAGTGCAGCCGCGTCGCCGGCATTGCAAATTGGTGAGCATTCTCCTGCCTCCGAATTTCGTCTAAACTGAAAAATTGAAATGTGTTCTCGTTATTTATGAATTCCCATCGTCGATGAACCAAAGAGAGGAGAAAAAAGTTGAAAAGTGCCAAAATGGTGGAGCTTAGAACACAAAAGTACGATTTTTAGGCAAAGTTGTTGAACTTTTTCATGCAAAAGTAATTGTTTAACTTAATGTTTTTATGAATATTAAAGGTTCATCGACGATGGGAATTCATAAATAACGAGAAAATATTTCAATTTTTCAGTTTGGATGAAATTTGGAGGCAGGAGAATGCTCGCCAATTTACAACGCCGGCTGCACTAAGATGCCTCCAGGACGACCTCTACAGGCGATATATTCAAATCAAAAAATAATTTTTTTATCTTTAAACATGTACTAATAAATGCATCAAAGTTTTATGCATTTATTAGTACATGTTTGAAGATAAACAAAATTATTTTTGATTTGAATATATCGCTTGTAGAGGTCGTCCTGGAGAAATCTTAGTGCAGCCGCGTCGCCGGCATTGCAAATTGGTGAGCATTCTCCTGCCTCCGAATTTCGTCTAAACTGAAAAATTGAAATGTGTTCTCGTTATTTATGAATTCCCATCGTCGATGAACCAAAGAGAGGAGAAAAAAGTTGAAAAGTGCCAAAATGGTGGAGCTTAGAACACAAAAGTACGATTTTTAGGCAAAGTTTTTGAACTTTTTCATGCAAAAATAATTGTTTAACTTAATGTTTTTATGAATATTAAAGGTTCATCGACGATGGGAATTCATAAATAACGAGAAAATATTTCAATTTTTCAGTTTGGATGAAATTTGGAGGCAGGAGAATGCTCACCAATTTACAATGCCGGCTGCACTAAGATGCCTCCAGGACGACCTCTACAGGCGATATATTCAAATCAAAAAATAATTTTTTTTATCTTTAAACATGTACTAATAAACGCATAAAAGTTTTATAATGATCCGCTGTATAGTTTCTCCAAAAACAATTCGTAAAATTATACCTTATTTTCAACGTTCTAAAGCAGGCTCCCCCCTTAAGGAAAAATGCTGGGACGCTACCTCGATTTAAGCGTTTCATGTCGGGCATCTTAACGAGGTCTGATTAATCGCGACCGACCGCTCGTGAATCCTCGCGCATCGGATTACGATTTCAAATGAATATGGACAGACACGAAGCTTCGGCGAAACGACGCACGTGCATTACCGTTCCCGCTACAAGTGGATGCGAACGCATTAAAAAGAGTGGGATTAAAGGCAAAGGGAAAAGTATCTCTTTACGGAGGAGGAGAGATGAATTCTCGCTCGCGAATATTTTTCATTTTATGCGAGCCAACGTCAGAGCGGATATCAGAAATTGCGAGTGATAATTCAAACTATGCTCCGCGATGTTGCCGCGAGGTAGCAAAAAGTTTTAGCAACTACTCAAACATTGAATAAATTAAACAACTAAGGTTTCAGTTTGGATTTGATTCAAATATAATTGGAAGATTATTTAATGTTTCCGTTCAATAAAATGCTATTTTAAAGAATCTGCAAATAAAAGTGCAGAAGCACCATCTTTTAAATAATCGATGTGTAACTTTTTTATTTATTATCTTGTACTGTGTGTATATGTGTTTCTCCCTTTTTTGCAAGTCAGACCTGACTTGAACTTGACTGCTCATATTGAATATGTATATATCGTCTTTAAATTTTAAGCTTATTAAATGGCACTCTGTTATGGTTGAATCAAGTTCGTTACGGGTGACGAACAATCCAATTACTTCGAGTAGTCATCCGGTCGAAACTTCCGAGAACAAATTAGCGTTTCTTTTACTCCCCCCCCCCCTCCCTGAAAGTACAAAAAGCACAACGTGACATCTGAAATAAAGGGCCGCGTGATAATTAATACATTCATCCATAATCAATACTCAATTTATATTAATAATAATGATAACTATATTAACATGAATAGTCCTTATAAATATAAAATTCTCAAAACAGTTTTAGAAAAAGTGCTATTATCTAAAATGCATTTTCTCCAAAATTGTCTGCACATGGATTAAATAAATCGAGAACATTTGAAAGTTCTGTATAAATAGTTAGTTGTCTTTACTGTTCGTTTATTTGTACATTCGTGGCTTTCTTTCCGAAAATAATTTTCTGATTATAGTGCGTTTTTCTAAAGCACTATGTGGTTTATGGTAACGCGCGAGCGCGTTGCTCGCGCGTACCATATATACAAACGCTAGAATATTTAGGTGTGAAGTCAGAAGTCTTTTCCGTGCCACATTTACCGGGAGACAAACAGTGGTTACTCTTGCGATGTTGTACAGAGAATGAAGTCACGAGGAAAGAAATATCCGTAGATTCCAGAAAAAGATGAGTCCGGAAACCACAGCTTCACAGTTTGCGAGTTTGCAAAAATATTCACGTAAAATCGAGAATCTATAATACCACATTATTTAAATTTCTCTTTCGACAATTTATGCACTTCCATTTATGTAATTATTATTTCTTTTTAACAATCTACTTAATTATTTTTGTAATTTGTTCAAACTTCCATAATAAAATATTATAATTAACTTAATTAACGATTAATTAACGATTGAATACTATGTATAAAAATAAAATGAAAGAATAAACTTTTTGAAACAATTTGATTAAATCGCAATTTATTATAGATTTGCATTATTTAATATTATTTAGCTATTTTTAAATCATCCTTTTTAAAGATGCTTTGAAATTTCAGTCATTGAGAAAATGTGGTTTATTACCCGCGAAGATGTATTCAATACTCAACTTCCATGCTCTGCAACGTTCTAGCTCGATAAATAATGGAATCTTATTAAAGGAGTTTATAAATAATGGAATCCTACCGACTAACGCAGTATTGGTAGCTTGCCTTTTATCATGAGGATCACGAAGGCGCGAGTGTCGTTTCCAAAGGTATTGTATAGAAATTTAATAAAATCGATTTCTGTATTGAAAACCGGATGGCAAACCGGATAACGATAGTAGTAAAGCTGAAGTATAGCGCGTGCTTTTTTATAGAAATGAATATGTATCCAAGAAGGACACGTCACGTATATGTACCACTATAGTAGTGGTTGCAAGACATATTTTCATTACATGTATGTACGATTTTATAACAAGATCGCATTCATCCCGAGGCGTATCTTACTCGTGTATAAATTTCATGAGTCAGAACTCTATGCGTTAACTATGCGTTAACGTTCGGTATCTAAGCGATAGCGCTCAATGAACGAAATAAGTTATGACGAAACGCGTCATTATTAAATGACGGATTAAAGCAGCCTTTTCCCGTTTCGTTTCCGATTAATCACGATATGCTTCGTCGAACACCGACGCGACACTTTTAGGACGGCAAAATTTACAGCTGCAGTCCTTTCATCGACATCCCAAAGGTTGCGCCAGAAGGTCCAGAAGCTAAAACTTCTTTTCCGGTAGACTCTTATTCGAAGAAAAGAGCCGCGCGACACACATGTGGTCGCAACTCTTATCCACGGGGAATTTAGGACAGGCCGCTGATTTTAAAAGTTTCCAACTTGATTATTTAGGATGATCCGCAAAATTATTTTAAATAATCATAGATATTGATATCGCGTTTCACGAATTTTGAAAACGTCAAAATTATTTTAGAGCATTTCATTCAATTTGATTAACGAGATAGTGTATCTTATAGATAGCAGCTCTACATGTCATTGACGAAAGTTATAGCGGAAGGTTGACTTTGACGAGCACGAGGTTTCGTGTCAATTGAAAAAATGGCGATTCCATCAATCGCTCTTCCAGCAAAGTTCGCGGACCCCCATTCTAATCGATCAAACTAGTTGGCAGCGTTGCATTTAATTGAAATCTATTTAAAGCTACGTGGGAACACACATCATGTTCATCTCGCGCAGAGAAGGAGTCGCGAACGACGTGAATACGTTCCAGGGAAAGCGCGGCCCTCTCACACGGTAATCTCGTTTGTACAAACGAAAACGTCCAACAATAAACAAAACCGTAATACTTTCGAGTGTTCTGGACGGTGGCAGGACGGTGCCTGGCGTGCATAACGAAGCGCTGGGGCTGCCATGGAGTATTAACTTATGGAACAGAAATAACAGCTTCCCTTCCCGCCTCTCCCCCGAAGAGCCAAAATAAGCCACGAAATGCAGGATTGTCTGCAGCATACGTGGCCGGGTACCTGACGGAGTGCTTCTCGCGTTGGAAATTTCTGCGAGAGAACATACAACGCGTAACTGGAACTCGTATTTATTCGGCCGACGCAAGATTCGATGAGAGCTCATGACCCTTTGTGCCGCGAAGCAGGCTTCACGAGTTTCAGATTCGGAAATAATTGTGAATAATAATAATTCTCGTAATACTGCCATAAAATTTTTAATTATTAGATATTGGGTCATTAAGTATGAAACTTTACAAATGTAAAAGCGCCATCTTTAACATTTGTTATCTCAAATTTGGCGCCAGACGTCAGTATCAGGTTAGGTTAGTGTGATAGATGTATGTTCGCTCTTCAAATGTCATATTTGTTTGTTCAAATATCTTCATTAGTTTTATTGGTCGATTCTTTTTTATAGAACCATGGAAAAGTCCAAAATTTGTGTGATTTATGAATGAGTTCCGCCGTGGAACCACAGTGTCGGAGACAGCTCGTAATATCAACGCTGTATTTGGTGAAGGTTCAACTACTAAAGCAACGGTGAGCAATTGGTTCAAAAACTTCAGAGATGAAGATTTCAGCCTCGCTAATGAGCCACGTGGAAGACCAAAGACGAAGGTGGATAATGATCACTTGAGAGCCGTAGTAGAGTCCGATCCATCTCAAAGTACACGTGAATTGGCATCGATATTCAATGTTTCTATACCCACCATATTGTTCATTTAGCTGCAATTGGTAAGATAAAGAAGTTGGACAAATGGGTCCCGCACGAATTGACCGATGCGCAGCAGGCGCAACGTCTAGAGGCTTCCCTTTCTTTGCTTTCCCGTCACAAAAATGAATCTTTTTTTAATCGAATTGTGACCTGCGATGAAAAGTGGATACTCTACGACAATCGTAAACGCTCACATCAGTGGTTGAACGCTGATGAACCACCGAGACATCACGCGAAACCCAACATTACACAGAAGAAGCTTATGGTGACTGTTTGGTGGTCCAGGTGTTATCTACTACAACTTTATGAAACCTGGTACATCGATAACGGCTGAAGTATATCGCAAGCAACTGGACGAAATGATGCAACAACTTGCTATTAAACAACCGAAATTGGTCAATCGGTCAATGCCAATTCTGTTGCATGATAATGCTCGACCGCACACTGCACGACTGACCGTGGCAAATCTACAGGAGTTGGAATTGGAAACTCTCCGTCATCCACCATATTCACCAGATCTATCACCTACCGACTATCACTTCTTCCGGAATTTGGACAACTTCTTGGTAGGAAAATTCTTCAATTCTCAACAGGCAGTCGAAACAGCCTTCCGCGACTTCATCGATTCCCGTACTCCTGGCTTCTATAGTAGAGGCACAGACCAACTACCACTAAAATGGCAGAAGTGTGTAGATAACATGGGCGCATACTTCGATTGAAAATAAATCATGTCCATGTGCCAAAAAATGCAAAAGTTTATGTTCTATTTGTAAAGTTTCATACTTAATGACCCAATACAACCAAAGTAGGTTCTTTACTGCAGATGATCCATAATCTTCAAATAGATTTGCAAGAATGTTTCGATCGCAGCAAAGGGAAAAAATTGATTTGCATTAAATAAATAAAGGTTCGATCGAGAACCAATGAATGAAACAAATAGCGCAGTCTCGCGAACGTATCCCACAACAAGCGAAATAAATAGAGCGGCAAACAGACGGAGCTGATGTTTCGTATTTTCACGAACGATGACAAATTGCGATATTATTGGGCGATTCGCAAGGGCAATGCTGAATCTCGTTCACACGCGACTGAATTTAAAATCCCAACACGTTACACCGTGTATAGAGGTCGGAAGGACGACGTCTACATAGACTCGCGGGAATTAGCATAAGCCATTGTCCTGCCAAGCGGCCGGCCAGGAGGACGGTGTCTGAAAGCTCGCTAGAATAACCCTTTCATACTCGGCGCAGGTGGAGTACTGTTATAACCGTAAATCGAAGGTGAAGATATTACACCTTCGTGACTCGCGCGGATGTGTAACGCTTCACGCTGCGATGTAATTTAACTGAATGCGACCGCAACGTTCGAATCACTGCATCCTCAATGGACGGTTGTCGAGAAGATTCAATTAGAGACATGGACCAGATTGCCAACAACGCAGCGCCGTCTCGGTCCTGAAACGCTGGCACGGGATAAAGGCACTCCGCTTTGTCGAAATGGCAAAACGAGTTTCAACGCTGGACATTAATTCCATGAGCAGCGGAACGCATGTGCGAGCGCGCCCGACAGTTCAGTACGACACGGGCGAAGAAAATAAACGGAAATGAGAAAATGGAACACATGTCCGGAGTTTATACTTATCAGCGTACCAGCGGGGTTGGAGGCGGGAGAAACGCGTGGACAAATGTGGCACCTGTCGGGCGCCGGGTAAGTAGTGAAAGGTTAATGATAGTTCGCGCAATAGTGCTTACATGCGATTACACGAGATCGCCATTAAAAAATCCAGCGCAATTCTCGCCTCCTGGAAAATAAAGTGGCGTGCATGCTAAAGTAGCTGACCCGCGCTCGGACCGCTTTGACAAATGAGCCAGCCAGAGGGAAGGCACACGTGTTGGCCAAGCCGCGTTCACGTCCCGAGGAACACGCGAGAGGATCTCCCGTTTCTCAGCATGTGCGAATTGCATGCAACGTGTAGACGTCCGCTAGACGCTAGAGCGGAGATGAAGACTTTTCCGCAGGATTTTCACACGCCTCACCACCCCGACTGTCCGAGAAACTCTCGGAATGTAACGAGAATTTTATCGGTCGTTCGATGAACGTGAGCGCGGATGTAAGTGTGTAAACTGTCAGAACTTCGAAATCGCCCACCATTATCGGCACGACCGGCAAATCGATAAATACTCGTGATACTTTTTCTTTGGTGTCGCTCAGGCGCCTGTATTGGTGGATTTTAGGTGTGTAGAATTAAGCTGCCGAGCCTAGTGCGCATCTGATAATTCAATTTGACGTTAACATGCATATTACGCATTTCCGTAACATATCTTTTACATTAATTGTAATAATTATGTTAATGCTCCCTGCTTCGTTTCGTCGATAATTATAATATGTAGCGTTATGATTACAAGAATTGAAAGATTATACACACACATACATATTTATGTCTAAATTATGTGTATCGCTAGATAACACCTAACGTATAATTTGTACTGCTAACCGTACATTAGAGATTTAATCGCTGCGTGGTTATACAAGCAAATAATTGCGGTAAAAATTAAAAAACACAAATCACAATCTAATCTTTTTTATATTTATTAAAGCATGAACCTTATTTCCTGCAAATATGCAGCAAACCATGACGTAACACGGCATATTTATGTACATATTGCCGATTTTGGCAGTAGAGGAAATTGAATAGTTGAGCGTGCGTATTGTCCTGATATATCCGTGCAAACAAAAAGAATTAACGCATCACGCATACAAAAATTGTCATCTGACTGATTTCAATTTTAATCCCCCGGTGGGAAAACGGTTCAAGATACCGTACGTCGAACCAAATCTCACGCACGTTCGTGACAGCTCAATCGCTGAAGTGTACACAGCAATTACGAGTCTCTCAAGTCTTGCGGTATCTTCGCGCAATCTCGATTTGTCGCTCCGATATAGAAGCGAGGAAGGTGGGAAGGAAGCGAAAAAGAACGCGATTTACGTCGATCAATTGCTCCTTCACTCTAATCTACCGGTTTTCTAAATGATGTTGTAATTGATAATTACACAATACACGTATGTTCAACGTGTATAATCGCAGATCTGGTGCAACCGCGCGATCGAAGGCGAGGGTATGCGTGCAAAAACCACTTCGGTTTTTAATTAAAGTTACCTTCAAACGATTTCATAATAGGGCACTTCCGTGTAGCTTCGTAAAAACGAGTTAATTAGAACAGCTGAGATACCGGAGATCGATAAAGTCCGAGGGAAACTGAAAAACAGATCATGATAATCGATGTCTTTTGATCTTTTCACGGAATAATCGATGAGCGCGCTGAGAATACGCGTAGCGAGAAACTTTGACGCGACAGAGACAAAGCGAGGGCGCGGAAAGAGAACTTTCGACTAACCACGTGTTCCTGGTGTCCGTCATGCCCGATGAGGATGAGCCTCGGGACGTACGCAGAAGCCGGAAAACCCCTCTCGACACACTCTGCTGAGAAAGGAGCCGAAGGAGCGATAACGCGCACCACCTCCACGGACGGGAGTCGGCCACTGACTGAACGTGACTCCGATTCTCTCTGGAACCGGGAGGAGGCTGCGTCGACCGGTCATGGACCACGGGCCTGCGGCCTCCCGACATTGAAGTCGGTATCGCAAATTTTGCTTCTGCCCCCTTATCCCGCAGTGTGACTTCGCGCTTCGTTAAATTTCTCGGTTGACAAACTCGCGCGACGCATCGGAGCTCGCGAGAACCCTTCTTTAAATAGGTTTCATGTATGTACGGCATAATTTCGTGCAATTGTTATTAGATTCTGGTTAATTAGATCTATCGGAATCTTCGACTACAATGACGTAATTACTGGTCTTTATATCTAAGAGCGGACATAACGAGGCTTTTTATTATTCCAGAAAAAGAAACTGCGCATACGGATGTTAATATAACTTTTATACGCAACTATGTGTGTACGAGTAAAAAGATAAAACATTAACGTTACATCAGCGGAAACGAGAATGGAGGTCGTTTTTTTTTATTTTATGACGATTAGACCTAATATAAGGAAATGATCCGTTCCACTTGAATGTGCACATGCATCATTCCTGAGTCGTGAAATCAAACGAGATAAAGCAACTTTTGATATAATATATCCAACAGAAATGAAAATCGCAAGTAGTAGTAGTGTACTTTAATTTATAATATATACACAGTAAAAAATAAAATGTTAATTTTAACATTTTTTGCATGTCCCAGAAAGTCCACTCTAAATTTTAAGTTAAAGTAACTCATTCGTCATATGTTACTTCTTGACAAACTAGAAATGTTAAGTAATTAACACAATACTTTACATTTATTTTTGTTACTGTAACTTTAAGTGTGATGTAAAAATAACATACAAAGTAATTGAAAACTACATGGAAGAGAAGTTACAATAACTCATCGGAAAAGTTGATAGAACATTTTCGTTCGTACAATATGAACATTTACTTTTTATGTTATATTAACACATGATAGTAATTATTTCAACTTAAATTATTTTTGATAGAAACATTTAATTTTAGTAAATTTGATTATTTTATATGTCAAAGTTCATGATTATTTGAAGATTTACTTTAACTTCTTTTAGAATGTTAAACTGACTTTGTGACATGTTGATTGTTTAAAATTATTGTGTTAAAAGCATTTGAAATAATATTCCATTTCTAAGAGACATACACAAAATGTTAAGTTATGAAGTTAATGTAACATTAATGTAACATATAAAATTGTTATAAAAATAATAACATATCAGTTGTATGTTAATTTTACATTGAAGTAGTAATCAAAACATGGCAACACAAGAAAATTTTAACATATGGACGCACAATTTTTAACGGTGTAGTTAAGCTATGCAGAAATCGTTGCATAATGCTAGTAAATCAATTATATCTATAAACATACGTTTTTCGTAAAGGATGCGAATAAACAAAAATGTCAATTAGTTGTTGTACAGAATTAAATTGAAGCACTGATTGATAGCTTTCTGGTGCTGACTGATACGCAAATAAAGGCTAAAATAAAATATTTGGGAGAGCTTTTGGATGAAAACTGCGATGTGCTGAAGGCATGATACACGTGTTTCGAGGTTTTAATAATACGAATGCGGAATAATTTAGTATTTCTTAAATGCGTAAAATATAATATCTCCGACGTATCATTTTTATGCGCGAACAGTTACGTAATATATCCACAAATATTCCAAATTATGATAATTTAATTCATATACATTTCTTCTTTATAATAAATCAAAATCTCATTAATGGAAGGGTTCAAGCAGCTTGGCACGTTAGCATTTCAAGTAGCCTCAAGGCCAAGGAAGGATCGGGGTCTCTTCGCGTCTTCTGGAAATCCATTCATCCGTTCATTCACTCAATCGTCGACGTCTTAATGAAAAGTGAGTCGGGGCGGTCGAGAACGAGCGATTTACGAGCGATCGGCGATGCCGCGTGTGTAAACGGCGGATGAATAATGTAAGACGCGCTTTGCGATAGCTCCTTAATAGTAACGAGTAGCATTACTCTTCGTGGCAAAGCAGACGAAACACCATGATGCATACCGGGTACGTGGGTGTGCTAATTGATATTAAACATTATAAAATATTCAGGACACGCAGAAGTAACGGGGCGAGGGGAGAACATGCGGAAACGTGGAACCATCCGCATGTGTTAAAATAATGAAATGGAGGCAAAACCTTGAACACAGCGCGCGAGAGTGAAATTTCGCTAGCACGTATTTCAACCAGAGAAACTGGACGTGGCTCGTACAAACGATAATTTTCGAAAGAACGATAATTTCCTGAAAGAAAATGAAAAGGTTGCTGCAGATATCTTTTCTTCGGCAGGACTTTGTGCAACATAGTTTACGTAAAGAATTATTCGGTTCTGAACGCAGGACGCGCTTGCCTTTTATCCTCTTCTTCACGTAGTGCCGTGTAATTACCACCGAAGAAGTTGGACTGCACTTTCAAGATAGGATGACATTACCGGAGTTCGGACGATTTCAAGACGGGAGAAGTGGAACTTTTAATAATAAGATCCAGTAGACGTAAACTCGCGCACTTCGTACTAAATCGTTTTAATAACTGCGAGAGTACCTATCCGAGAGCAGCGTGATTCTCTATCCTGAATGAAAAGACTTTGAATCGCGCGTTATTCAGCGGAGTTCATCTTTTCGTCATTGCAATATTTTCCTTCCGTCAGTTAACGTTTGCTACTTAACTTTAAATTCTTAATTAATAATAAATTAAATCTTACAATAATCTTTGTAGAGCGAATGCTTTCAACAACATTTCTTACGCTCAAAATACAAACAATGCAAAATGGACACGCAAAATGAAACAGTTTTGTGAGCTAGTGTATCGTAGCAAGACACTCTGTTCTCGACTCGATGATGAAGAAAGTCGAGAAGAAGATAATAGTTTAATCAAAATGATTATTAAATGTTTATCCCACTAATTTAATAAAAACCAAGTATCGCGCAACCAACCTTGACAGTCGATGGTGCATGGTGAACAACGCGGCTCCCCCGTCCTGCGGGAATCCAGGATGCGGAGAGAGTCGTTTTTATCCCAACACTACGTCGATTCTTGTTCCTTGAGACCTGTAGGGCCTAAAGGCTGTACGACACGGAAGCCGGTCCTCACGAGAGGAGCGCGCGCGCGTACAACTCACGGGAGAAAACTGACCGAAAGAAGCGCGGAACTCGGAGAGAGAACCGACCCCCGATATGAGCTGCTTTCGGTCGGTGTGGGTGCGAGGAAGAGGGGCCGAAGAGGAACGACGGCACGGTGGAGGAAGAAGGGAACGAGAGAGGAAGAAGGTACAGAGAGGGAGACGAGTAGGGCTGGTGAGAGAAACAGGGTGGCCGGGACTGGCGAGAGAACGAGATGGCTTAAGAGGCGATAGGAGGGAGATTTCTTACTCATTCATACTCCGACGCCCCCGCGAATTACGAGGCTCCAGCTCTGACGATCGCCGTCCACAGTCGAAATGCGTCCAATGCCGTTTGATTAACGAATTTATCGCTCTCCCCTCGTCGATGAAACGAAGAGTCTCTTTGAGAAGAGATTATATTTTACAAGAATTCTAGAAATTCCTGAATCTATTTCTGTAACGCATGAAGTGTCCTGTTTTTAAAACCTATCGCAACGATAAACGTCGAAAAGCTTCCGAAAATTTATGCCGTTAAAAATAGTTTCCAAGAGAAACGTTAACGAGAAATGATGTTACATTTTCCACAAGATATTACATTTTCCATAATGTGATTCTCTCTTTCGTTTCAATATATCCGGATTTATCAAAAAATCGAACAAGTTCTTTGAACATTTCATTTTGATAAAATTAGTTGCTTGAAATAAATACTATTTAGTAATCCGATTAAAAAATTAGAATATTAATTTGGAATTTAATTATTCAAACTCGATTAAATACGTACGCGAAAGTTAATCTATGAAATTGTGTCGGCAAAATAATTTTCACGAAAATAGAGGATACACAGTGCACAGCTAAAAGTAAACGTATTTATTACTCGTTACGCGTTATTCACTTAATTGATGCATTCGCTAGAAAACGCTCGTTTGAGTGCGACAGTGTTTCACAGCGATCGCTGCAGAAAATGAAATCGAGGAAAATACTTCGATCCTCGTCTAGTCATTACGCGCGGATGCGCGCCGGATTATCCGTACTCGTTTATCAACGTTATCGGTTGAAAATCGCATCTGCGATAGACGCTCATGCATTAACGGCCTTTTGTTAATTAACGCATCTGGCCGTCGCGTGAACAATGCGCGCGTCAAACGGCCGCTGCTATTGAATTTCGGCGAATCGAGTAATCCGTTCTGTTCCGATTCCGCCCGTCCGATATACGTCGGCCCGGCTAATCACGCGTTCGCGTTTTATTAATCGGCATACCATTTTGTTAATTACGCGGCATTATGTAACGGTGAAGTGCCGGACGGAATGCCGAACGGAATGACGCAGCTGGTCGCCGAAAAGCGCGTGTTTGGTCGCCACGCTGGTGGCACGATCGTGTGCGATACGTCCCAACACCACCTGTTATAACTCCTGAAATTACGAAATCCCGGACTGTTTGCAATCCCGTGTGTTTGGAGCTTGCCACGTGCTCTACTGAATGCCTCGCATACATGGCCCATAATTTCACCTTGTTGACGGTGCAGCAACGAATTGTAATTAACGCCGCGCGTGTTGCACGAGATCGCGGGACTGCATGTGTCGATAGAAAATTTCAATCAGAGGAATTTCGATTCATCGGAACGGACAGTTTTGTTATTAAGGTATACATCCGGTGTAGGATTGTGAAATTTCCCGCGAAAGGACAAGGACGTACCGATCACACGCATCCGTTATCCTCGTTTCCTTCCTCGAAGACATTTCAGATTTTATTAATCGCGATTCTGCATTGTGGCCAATCCGTTTATATACTCGTTTACATCGATGAATATTGGCAGGCTGACATTATGGAGACGCGATTTGCATAATGGTCTATGTTGGTCACGCAAGCATGATACTCAGAGTTGCACAAGATCATAAATTATAAAGAGCTGCTGCAGAGTCAGGGCTGTTTTGTCGAAACAACATTTTTCTCTGAGGTCTTGAAACATTTTATTATACATATGCGTAAAAATTACAATGCAAACCGAAAACAGATATGTACATGTGTAGATTAAAAATGTTTTTACTTGAAAACATTTAGTTGGTCACATTCCCAATCTTTAAATAATTTCAATCTCCAATGCGTGATATATGTAATAGTTTCTTTCGCGTTATACAAGCACTGTCGCAATTTTTCCGCTCCGCTATACGTATTGTAGGAGACCGCATTATATGAGTCTTATTGTATTTATATACGGGTCTATTGTATTTATCTATAGAATATCGAAAATCAATAGAACAAAGCAGAAGAAAGAAATCTAACGTTAATGTTGTGGTTCAATAAAATCTTTCTATAAATGCGTTTACGTTAAGCGTAAATACTGTAATAATTTTAATAAATATGGTTTTTAGTAAATGATATGAATAATAATTTAATAATATTTAATGTCTTCTAGTATATTTTGTAATTTAACTGTTTCATGTTTAACAAATTTATGATCGCCATACAAAAATATTCTTATGGAAAATGTAATATCATTTCTCGTTAACGTTCCTCTTAGAAACTATTTTTAACGGCATAACTTTTCGGAAGCTTTTGATCATAACGACTCTACGTTTATCGTTGCGATAGTTTTTGAAGACAGGACACGTGTCCTACGCTTTAAAAGAAGGGTGGGCGTCAAAGGAAACAGCCAGTGACCTCGAGAAGCGTCCGTCATATTTAGGACACCCGATAGACGATAACTATGCTCCAGGATACAAGCTGATAGAAAGCATGTTGTGCGATTCTTCTGTATTGTGAGTCACATTATTCATTCTTTTTTTTTCTTAATTCATTGATTACACAGAAAATGATTGTACATATAATATTATTATAGAAAGAGAACATATATAAAATTATCGATATAGAAAAGTAAAAGTAACTAAAGTAAAATGTGCTTAACATTTTGAATATAAAATTATATTATTTAAAAGTTATATTATTATGTATTATTAATATCATACAATATTATAATAGTTATATACAGGGTGAGGCACCTAAAACAGGCCACCTGAATATCTCGACTGTTATTGGTGATAGAAAAAAATGTGTCAGACCAAACTTGCATGGTTTCGAGGGACACATAATTTGTTCTAAATAGTTTTTTATTAGGTGGACGCGTAGATGTCATATGAAGGTCAACTTCGTTTTTTTAAATGGTATATGTTTTTTTACGTATGATCTAGTAGAGCGTTTGAAGATGCGCACATTGATCTACGGGTCAAAATAATTTAAGGTCACTGAAGGCTAAAATTTCTAAGGGCTAGAACTTTTTCATTTCTGAGTTTACGGTATTTTCAATAGCAGAGAACTCTAGGCAATATAAAAAATAATGATATCATCAACTCAGAACTCCTCTGAGAAGAAAAAAATTTTTAACTCGAGAACTTTTTCATTTCTGAATTTACGGTATTTTCAATAGCAGAGAACTCTAGGCAATATAAAAAATAATGATAACGACAACTCAGAACTTCGCGGAACAAGAAAAAATTTCTAAGGGCTAGAACTTTTTCATTTCTGAGTTTACAGTATTTTTAATAGCAGAGAACTCTAGGCAATATATAGTAAATTATTTTCCCTTGCAGTTGGCCTTCAGTGACCTTGAATGATTTTGAAGATGCGCAATGTGCGCATCTTCAAACGCTCTACTAAATGGTACGTAAAAAAACATATCATACCATTTAAAAAAACGAAGGTGACCTTCATATGACCTCTACGCGTCCACCTAATAAAAAATTATTTAGAACAAATTATGTGTCCCTCGAAACCATGCAAGTTTGGTCCGGCACATTTTTTTCTATCACCAATAACAGCCGAGAAATTCAGGTGGCCTGTTTTAGGTGCCTCACCCTGTAGTATAATTTTATTATATAATAATGAATAGATTATATAGTCTATTTAATTTTTCTTGTATTTACAATATCGAATTCTTTTAATTATTCTACGTAGCCTATTTTTATATTTCCAGTCGGAAGTGAATTTCTGTTCGATAGATACGTGTGGGTGCCATTTATCTCAGCTATCGTTCTAACTACTTTTAACAAAGCTGATTAAAAGTATTTTTGGTACAGTGAGTTGAAATAATTAGGTCATTAGATAAGATTTTATATTTCTGTAGCAGCAATCGCGGCACAGGATGGTGTTGAACGGAAGAAACGAATGAATAGCGTCGATTAAAAAAAAGTCAGTTTGCGCTGATATAAGTTATTAAATGATGACAGCTTGCGTAATGATTATGTCAGCGCGATGATACCGAGTATCCGGTTATGTAGCACTACATTGCAATTTTGAGAGCTAGCTGCATGCGGTGAGACGTGAAGAATAACATAATAACAGAATGGCGTATTCTTATAGCATAGAAGAAGCACCTTCCGACGATGTTCCTAGCGTAGAATACGACATCCGACGCGCAAAGAAATTTCTCCAGAAACACAGCTCGGAATCGGGTGACAGCTTGTAAGTGTATCGCTGAATTTCGTGCGATAAAAATTGTACAATTGCATTTCCTTTGCGTAGTATTACTTGCAATACATACTTCATATACACACCCTATGTACTTTTCCTCCACAAATGTGATCATGTGTAGTAAAGTGTAGAATGTTCTGCGTCGCTCTTGAGAAAAAATGTTAAATGTACTAAATAAAAATGTGGCTGGAGAAAATGCAATATATTTGAAAGGAAAGTTAGAAATTTAATTTACATTTTGAATCTTTTAGGTACGATCATTTAACCGAGCTTTTAGCAAAAATCTTGTCCGAGCAACCACGAAACGCTGTCGACATCTTTGAGCAATACAGCAGAAAAATAAAGGACGAGAGATTTAAGACTAAGACGGACCATCTTCGGGATTTATATGTACCACCCGTGCAGTACGACGATGCCAAGAAGCTCATTAGGCTCTTCCAGGTGTGGTCTGACAAGTAACAGATAATGAAACCACCGATACGCTTCGAGTTTCCCTGGGATAAATAACATGGAAATGGCGCAAACGAGGCGTACTATAATCTTCGTTTTACCCTGCCTCTTAATTTTCTTGTAATCACAGGAGAGTGTAAAGCAGATTGACGAAGGCGAACAGGAGAGGATGGAGGAAGAGGAGGAGAAGGACGAGAAAAAGAAATATCCCGACATGCTGGATCTTTTGTTCTACTTCGAGCAGACGGGGGTAGGATTGCCGCGAGGCGAGATGGTATTGCTTAATTTGTCCATTCGAAAACTCGCCGCCACGACACCGCTTGAAAATATCAGGTACATTTAATCCGAGTAACCTACATTGTAACGAAACTGTGCAACATTGTTTGTTGCGTAAACTTAATACATGTAATCCTCCAACTTGATTCCATATGTCAGGTTTTGGGGTAAAGTACTCGGGAAACCTCACAATTATTATGTGGTGGAAGCTGAACTTCAGCCAACTGAGCTTGCTCGAAGATTGGAGGTAAAATATTATTATCAAAATATATACTATCTTTTATAACAATTTTATTTGCTGATTGCATCACACATTTTCCATGTTCTTTTATTTCTATGATATTTTTCTGGATAGTACATTCATTGATTCGTCATCTATTATCAAATATTTAATTTAAAAGTATTGTAAATTAAGTAATTATTATAATCATGTTACGATAAAAACATTGTCTCCAGTTCTTTTCGAAGAAATATAACGGATAAATATTTATTATATTAAAGAGTGTTAAAAGATTATTTGAGAGCTTTTTATAATATTTTTCTCTGGAACAGCAGGAGGAAGCTGATGAGCAAGCTCGACGAGAGGAAGAGAGAGTCGAAGCCGAAACAACGGCGGCGGATCTCGCGAGGGGAGAAGTCGCGACAAAAACGGGAAATGAAGCCTTGGAGGGAATCGGCGGAGCAGCGGAAATCCCGCGCGAGGACGCAGCAGGAGAAAAGCCTTTGGAATTTGTATTTCCACCCCTGCCTGTTAATCCGTGGAAACCGCCGCCGGAAGTACCAGCCGAAAGAATCGGCGGCGGCCTCAATAAGAAGGTGCGCGTTTACGGGCTCTCAATTACCACGGTATCAACGACGACCTCTCAATAGACGCGTAACGAATTAATATTCAACCCGTGTCACGTCGCGTACTCCTTTTTTTCACGATCTCCCGCTCACCTCACGGCGACGCTATTTAGGTGTATTTTGTATGCAACGCGCCCGGGTTGGACGAGTGGATCGAACTTCCGTCGGTTACACCGCAGCAGATAGTAATTGCACGACAGATTGTCCGATACTGCACGGGAAACTTGGAGACACCGGTACGTGATGCCTTTTAATGAAGGAGCTCCTAGTTAAAGCGATGTTATTTGCGAACACGTCCATAACGCATACATAACGTCACACACATATCGCCTTGTTATCCATGATATCTGGGTGGTGTGCGTGACGATGTCAGAATCCTGGAACGCGATTCCAATGCAGGGTGCATGAATAGAGAGATTGAACCGCGGTAACTTAAAGGTCTCAGAAAATATACAGGGTGTTTCCTAAGTAAGTAGACAAACTTAAGGAGGATATTCCTTGGCTTATTTTAAGAAGAAAAGGTCATATAAACGTATGTCCTAAACTGCTTTGTTTTCCAAAAAAAAGTATCTGTCATTGTAAATACGTCTCGCTTGACGAGCGTTTCCATTAGCAAGACCGTATACGAAATGCATATCTGCCATTTCGGCGTTTGTGTAATTTACCATTATTAATAAAATTACTAAACTTAATAGGAACTAATAAAGTTTGCGTCAAAGATAACGTGATAGCAGTGATGCCGGATAGCGTGCTTTTGCAGTACGAGTCAACAGCGGTGGGGATGGAGTGGGCCGCGCGGCGCAGTCTGAAGCGAGTGTTCACTCGCGGCGCCGCGAGACCATCCCCACTCCATCCCCACCGCTGTTGACTCGTACTGCAAAAGCACGCTATCCGAAAAGTGAACGAAAACAGTGATGTACTTTTTTGGAAAACAAAGCAGTTTAGGACATATGTTTATATGACCTTTTCTTCTTAAAATAAGCCAAGGAATATCCTCCTTAAGTTTGTCTACTTACTTAGGAAACACCCTGTATAGTGATACGTCACATGCCTACGTAATGACACGTGAGAATGCAATTGATTCCTGGATAAAAAGATAAAAATTAGCAAAAGTCAAGTAATGGGTGTAACTTTTAAACTTGAAATCGATTTTCGTATTTCTCTCATTTTCTCTACGTTATATTTTCTGGCAGATTCACAGTTTTCCGCCGTTCCCTGGTACGGAGAAAAATTATCTCCGTGCACAAATTGCAAGGATCAGCGCAACTACTCACGTTTCGCCGATCGGTTTCTTCACGCTCGGTGGAGAAGTTGAGGATGAAGAGATAGAAGAAGAAAGGGAGAAAGGTAATACGTAACAAACTTATTGTTAGATAGAATATTTTGATAAGCGACTACAAAGAGACAAAAATTTCGTAACTTTGAATATATTAATCGTATACGTCATTTGACACATTCAGCCTACACAGAAGAAGGTTTAAGAGAAAACATACATTATGAACCACTGTCCATCGAGGCTCTCGTGGATCCGTCCATGTCAAATTGGTGCCATCATAGCCCATATATTCTCAAACAAGGTCGGACTGTCTGGTGGAGTCCCGCGAAAAAAGAAGAAATCGCGGACGTCAGTTGAATCGATTTTAGTCGTTACTAAAATTGTCTTTAACAATTATCTGCGAGTATCATCTTTAACTTGCTTGACACTTTAACTACGTAGGAAGAAGTCAAAGAAGAAGAAGAAGTAGTAGAACTAGAAGAAGTCGATATCAAAACGGTCGAGAAAGAAATCGCGCCACCTCTCTTGACTCCTCTGTCTGAAGATGCTATTATTGACTCGGTGATACCATGGACTGCCAGACAATCGTCGTACATTCAACCAGATATTGCAATAGCTTTGGTCAGATCAAACGTTTGGCCCGGAGCATTTGCATTTGCCGCTGGACAGTACGCAAATATGTACCCAATATTTTATTATTTGTGATGATGTTGGAACAACTTAAAACCTAGCGATATTATTAACAATGATAATGAGATCTTTAAAAACAAATTTCTAAAAGCATTTTACGTACTGCAACAGCATATTAAGCGAAAGATAATTGGAAATTGAATCCTATAATTTCTCAGATTACATACGTAATGTGCGTTCACACACACAATACCATCTTAGCCCGTTGCGAACATTTATAATGCAAAATTGTATTAATTTGCATTTTCATTACAGGGAAATGAATGCTTGCGAGGTACTCTAATGTAATTTTAATGGTGCTTCGCAGACGCTTCGCCAATGTGTACATCGGTTGGGGCCACAAGTATAACGCGTATAATTATAGTCCTTCCAATATGCCACCTATCCAAGAACAGTATAAAATTGGACCAGAAATCATGGAAATTCGTGATCCAACTGTCGAGGAAGAAGAAGCGTATCGAAAGATGATCTCACCGCCAGCAATACTCATGAGTAATTACTTTAGAAATGTTTCACAAAGAAAGTTATACTTTTACATATTTCTTAAACTAATTTCTTATTACAGAAGAAGAGAAAGAAGTCGTAGAAGAAGAAGAAGAAGAAGAGGAGGAGGAGGAGGAGGAGGAGGAGGAGGATGAAGAAAATTAGTAAAGATTTCTTCACATTCTGCACGACACATTTTAAATTCTCGTGCCATAAATTATATCAATCTTTCTCCTGCAGAGTGCAGCAGAGGATTGATGCAATCCGACCTATCGATAATGTAGTTTTATGTTTCAAACATAATAATTATAAATAATAATAATACTTTTTAATATTATTACAATAAAATAGAATTTATTTAAAAACCTGTAGTTACTCATTTCACGTTTTTACTTGAACAAAGTTTTCCATTAATCTTATTATACTGCACTGTATCGAGTGAGCTACCCACTTGTGTTTGGTTCGTGATTTCCACGTGCAGCTGCTAACCTCTCACGTGTGTTGTCCCGCCAGATATTATCGAGTGCAAGATCCATTAAATTGCAGACAAAAAATGACGGAAGAAATTAGTGAAGTCGACTGCGTATTACGACCGATGAATTGCGAGATCAATTTGCTGTCGAGATCAGATGGTTCGACGATGTTTATGCAAGGTACACGGCGTAAACTACTTCTTATCGTAGTAAACATTATTGATGCACTCATGTTGTTTTCGTCATTGCACAGGTGATACCGCGATCATCGCAGGCGTGAACGGGCCGATAGAAGCAAAAAGCCAAAAGATGATGTACGACAGAATTTCCGTAGAAGTGACGTATACACCCCTTAAAGGGCCACCTAGTAAGTTCGTAGGCAATAGTTTTCATTAACCATTTTGTCATCATTGCTTCCAAAGTTCCATGATTACTCATGAGTCTTTGTCCAGAGGTCGATGACAGATTAATTGAAACATATATAAAGGAGACGTGTGAATCTACTATATTGGTATCGTTTCATCCCAACACCATGGTATGCATCAATCTGCAAGAGCTGCAGGATTCTGGTGGGGTACGATCGCATTTGGTATTTTCTTATATTAACAACAAATCTTTTTAATAAATATGCAAGGGACGTAAAAATGCGAAAACGATAATTTCAGCTACTGGCTTGCGCTATCAATGCGTCATGTCTGGCACTGATTAATGCAGGACTTTCCATGAAATTCACTATTGCAGCTGTACATTGTACGATCGAGAAAGAAACGGGAGAAGTGATTGTGGATCCCGACAGCACACAGTTAAAGGTATTTATATAAATAATAATATAAAGGATAACGAGCAAATATTTTCTGAGCAATAGGTATTTCTTAATCATTAATTTGTTTGCAGAATGCAAGAGCGGAATTTACATTTGCGTTTGACAGTATTAAAAAAGATATCGTGTGCTGCCATAGTATCGGTCGATTTTCACAAAGCGAGTTTTTAGCCTCAATGAATAAGTGTAAACAAGTGAGCCAGTCTGTATTCGATTATTATAGAGAAGTCACAAAAAAGTATGCAAATATAATATAATCTTCTTCTCGAATAACATCTGTTCCTTTCTCATGATATTTTTCCTTCTTTCGTACTAATTTTTTTATAATCGCCGGAGAGAAAAATAGGCATGAAATTATGTAATAAAATTATTTCAAGAATTGTTACAATATATTGCATAAAATCTATATGATCAATATGTAATAAGAAAGATTATAGACTGTATCTTTATCGATTGTAAGTACGATCATATTATTAATATATTATGATTATGTTATATTTTAATATAAAATATAAAAGTATGAGGCATACTTTTTTATCATAATTATAATAATAATTATTTAATTGCAAAAGATATATCTACCATTGGTTATGGATGTAGCATTTAGTTTCTTCTTGTCGCTCACAGAGAGTGCAACGTGCTCCTCGATTCCTGCTGCCCTCTAACGTAGGATATACGTTCATCCTTTAATCAAAAATTAAATTAAATTAGTTCATAACAGATAATCTTCTATATAATACATTTAAGTAATTTCGTAATATCAAATGTCAATCTTATACAGTTTTGATAAATGATGAAATATTTTTATATAATTGAATAAAATGATACAAGTATTAATAGAAAAGCTACATATTAAACCAGTGCTATCATTATACAATATTAACATAGAATAACATTGTTTACTCTAATTTAAAGAGAACTATGGATTATTATACATGCAAATCGAAAAAGTTAGTTATGCATTTAATTAATAGTAAGTAAAAATATAATAATTTTTCTTTTAATAATCTTTTTAATGACTTTGCACTTTGCGTATAATTTATAAACATTTAGATATACTATTAATCACTCATTTATAAAATAAGTAGTCAACGCAATTTAATTTAATTTTGCCATTATATAACAAAACAATACGGAATCCAATAAGTAAAAAGATTCAATGTATGTAATATAAAAAACACTTGTTCATGCACACATACGCATACATGTACACGAGTGATCTCATGTCGCAGTACTCCTTAAGCTTTGTTCATCCATTACTAGCGTTCTGCTATCGGAAAGCTCACGATCTCAAAAGTAAATGCACTGGAAGTGTATTCAGCATGCATTCGGCTTTGGCGCGTCTAAAGAGGAGCGGATATCTGTCGGTAGAGCCACGCCCGGTCGCCAATCGCAAGCAGTACCATCGACGTATATCCTTTGTGTCCTCCGGACCCTTTTAGTCCCTCTTTCTGGCTCTCGGGAGCCCCAGCGACTCAGTGGGGAGAGGGGGGGGAGAGAGAGGCATCTCTGGACGTCCATTAAATACAGAAATGAGCCTTCCAAGAGCGCTTCGAACGGGTCGAACCAGATCCTCCGGCCGGGCCCAAGACCAAGAGAGACCCCAGGCGGAGTGAGACGGGAAGAATAAGAGGGAACGCAGGAGTGAAAGAGGGAGAGAAAGATAGTGAAAGGAGAGGAGAGGAAGAGAGAGAGAGAGAGGGGTTCCAAGCCGGGTCAGACCGGGCCACGTTTAGCTGAGGTCGCCCCGGGCCCCCAGACCATTAACAAGGAGCGGAGCAATTTATGGACCCGGCTCGCTCATTTCCACTTTATTATTATTTTCTCATCTCATAGATGGTCTTCCACGTCGTTTTGTTCAACCCGCGCCTGCCCCCACCGGCCCTCGCCCAACAGCTTCCCTCCCCGCCTTTCCCCCTCCGCGTTTCTCTCTTTCTCTCGTGAAATTAATACCCACGGCTGAGCCAGGAGAGCCACCGGCGAGCCACGGCGACTCAGCGACGAGCTCAGAGAGGGTACCTTTGGACGGGCAAAAAATTGCGGAACGCGAAATATTATTGCGCCCCGCCGCCCCCTCCCACTTCTCGCGAGACCTTACATCGGTAATAATTTCGACTCCAGCTCACCGGGCCGACATTGTATCCGGAAGTCGGTTATGTTTATGTGCACGCACACACGTACGTTGCGCTAATTATATGTTACACGATGCCGTCTTGGAGATACCCATCGCCAGCAGCTTACGGGTGTGACAGAGGTTGCGCGAAGCAAGTGATTCGGATCGCATGTTGCACTTCATATCACGAAACGATAGATGATAGTCACAACCATGTATCCATATCTTGTGATTTCTTGTAAATTCAAATAATAAAAATTTTCAAGAGACGCCACAGAGCATCCAGTAAGATGAAAGGCAAAATTACACGATAAGAATCTAATTAAACATGAGAAAACATTGCATAAACATTTAATATAACAGTAATAATTTAAAAGTTTTTGCATGAAATAAAATAAATCTATATATTTAATACATCTCGTACTTGACAATATGACAAGAACAATTTTGATTAAAAGTTTTACGTTTGTAAAGGACTTTCCAATCGTGTCGCCATAATACATGAAAGCGGAAGTATTAATTTGACTGATTTTGATATATTGCTTTTTACTCGGTAAGCATAAAAATTAAATAAATGTGTAGTAAATATTCTTTACACATAAAAGCCTATAAAAGAATATAATTTTTGGAGAAATTATGTTTGGAAAAATTACGTTCGCAAAATTATTAATATTTAATATTGTCAAAAGAAATAAATTTGATAAAATATATCTACTTTACATCAATATCTTTTGATGCCAGTAAAATAAACCAAAGTATCGATATCTCTCTTCATGTTGTATTCTTACACGTGGGTAATGTTTCATCCGATATAAGCTCGCGTGACGCGATACTGTCGACTGGCCCGATAAATTCCCAGCGTGCGAGTTAATTTTAAACGGTCACGACTTTCAACCGCGATGACAACGCGTACAGCGACCCGGGGGCCCCCGTTTGCAGGAGGTTTTCGCGGCAGCCCTTGCTATTCTCCTACTTTCGAGTTAAGAACCCTCGAACGAGCTCTCCATTTTACGATCCGCCTATACAACCCGAGCGCGCATTTCGCAGCAAAATAGGCACCTTTCGCTGCCTCCGCTCGAAGAGGTGGGTCCATCCGGAGCCTTCGTAGTCCCATCTCTTCCCTTCCACGTAGGACTCGCTCATCGTCTTGGCTCATCTCTAAGCGGTGCTCGCCCATTGGCGCAAGGGTAGTTGTTATGAAATTAGCATGAGCAATCGAGTTAAGGCCGCGAAGGTAATCGCTCCGAGGGCACCGCGCGGGGGATTGGACATGCCATGCGTGGACGACCAGACGCTTTACCCAATGCCGCCGATCGTAAGGCCCTGACGCTGCCTTCGCCACGTCCCATTGGCCCGGGACGATTTACGATCATTTTGCCTCGAACGTCTCCGCACGCGATGAAGGAGATCGTGGTTCATGGCTCGCAATTAAGAACGGCGATGTCTCAATGGATGCCGTGGCATTGGCCAACTTGTGTCAATACTTTGGATTCATTATTTCTCTAAATTTAATTCTCTTCTTAATGTTTAATTGATAGAAGTTAAGAGCTCAGATTCAGATTGTAGATACTGTATGAATATAATAGAATTATAACAAACTGACCAAACTAAGATAAGATATAATAATAAAAGAGATGATAAAACCGTTCATTAATGAGAAAACATAAGAAAAGAGAAAGATTATCTTAAAAACACTTTTATTTTCTTTATAACGAAAATCAAAGTTACGTCGATGAAACAAGAATTGTTTTAAAGGCGTTCAAATTCAGTCATAGATATTAGTGCACCTGCATCGTACTAATGACGAAATTCTGTACAGTGAATCTTGGCCGGCAGTACCGAAAAGCGATGAGAACGGAGAAAGCAGACGAACGCGGCGCCAAGTCGAAGGCAAAAGTCGCTTGACGCGTGACATGACTGGAAGTGACAGCCGCCGTGTGTAAGACAGGAATCGTACGTCGAGAAACTGACACCGGAGGGACCGGGGACCTCATCTCTGTCGGTCAGGGGCCCAGGTGCAGTCTTCTCGTCGGGAATGACGAATTCTCGTCACGCGTCTCGCTCGCTGAATTTATCAACGTACTCCGGAACAGATCGACGTCTGCTATCTCGGATGCGCGATCGCGCGAATGTTTTATTAACGAATTATTATTGCCAGAGTGATTGAAGAGTCAATAAGCTTTCTTCGTGTAACATCGGCAGAATAGGCTGTTAACAGCAATCGTTGCCGGCCTCGATTTTTTATGCACGCGTGCTGCAAGATCTGTGTTTGCGAAGCATTTAAGAAACACGTTCAACACGGCCGTGGGTCGCGCATCTTTATTTTCAACGAGATAAAATATTCGAAGCGACAGCCGCTTTGCGTTCGACAAGGATTGCCCGACCAGCGATGGATGGTTCATGGACTGTTCCGTCGGCGAAGGCTTCAGGCAAGTTCTGGATGGACCCCCGTTGAGAGTGATGGATTTCCATCACATACCTCGGTGGTTAAACTCTTTATTACTTTCTTTCTTGCACAATATCTTGCTTATTTAACACACGCGTATATCTATGCATTATTCATTTGTATAGAAAGTTATATAGTAATTTTATATCTTTTATCTGTGCTCTTTTCGTTGTCAAATCGATCAAAGTGCAACCAGGAAGAAAATTATGATAAGCATAAAGGAAAACGTGAAAATAAGAGAAGACAAATATAAGAGTGCAACTAAATGATCTTATTTTAATAATAAATTATGCTTGCAGATACGACTGTAACTGGTCGGCGGTATTGATAAGCGGAAAAGTTGAGCATGATTGTAACGAAAGGGTCAATGAACGATCGCACAAGCACGAGCAGTATCCCGCGGTGCGACGTTGTCCGATCAGATCGCCGAGCAAGATTGATGGTTTCTTAATAACCGAGAAAAACCGGCAAAACGATCCGCTCGCCGCGACACTGCGGGTGGTCAACAGCGAGCATTACACCTGGATGGTATGGTTTTTCTTCGTCGACACGATCGTCGATTCTTGTCCTCAGAGTCCACAGTCTTTTTCGCTTTCAATATCGCGTAATTAAACGCCGCTGCTAAACGTGATTGGTTCCCGGACGATGAAATTAATCCCGTTAAAACCTGTGTCAGCCGATTGCCCGAGTAGAGATATTAATCGTTTTATTTGATTTCCTCCGATAACCATGAATCATTCGGGAGAGACGCGATTACGGCTCTCATGGGGAAACGGATGAATGATCTAGTAGTGTTCCGCGGACGATCTACGAGAGGCTCGTCGATCTTCTTTTTCCGCGCGAGAGGAGCTGAGATAATAAAAAGAAAACGCGCGAGAGAGATCGAGGGTTTCGGCGTCAAAGCCGCCTACGTCGGCGAACGGAGTGGAACGGGCGAGAGAGCGAAGTCAGTTTGGTTCTTGTCACATTCTTGTCAAGCGGGACAGCGTGCCACGTCAATCTCCTCCTGGCTACGTTCCGCCAGCGGTGTCTCTCCGTTCCTCCTTCGGTGCCGGCACGACCGGGTGCCTGCGTCCGATCGACCATGAAGAGTCGGAACGGATGGATGGACGGACAGGTGGACAAGCGCTCGGTGCGTCAGAGAAAAATATAACCGGCGCTCCCTGACGCAGCCAAACTGCCTCGTTAGCCCCGTTTATCCGCGAAAGTGTACCATTCCGGAATCCGTCCCGCGGCTGGTGGCTACCTGATAGCCGCGCTGCCTCTTGGTCTCCCAGTCTTCCCAGGGACTCGTACAACTTTTTTCACACCGACGGAAACGACGGCCCGACATCCATCGCGGTCGCATGCCTAGTCTAATAACCGTGTGCGATGCCCCCGAATTCCTGTTCACGTATGCGCGTGGAACGCTGATATTTTAGGACGCAGGATTGGAATCGGAATTCCTAGGAAGGGAAAAATGCACGTAAGCGATGGAAAACGTTTTTACACGTATTCTTAAATGTTTCATTGAGTCTTCGCATTATTTTTATTTTATTAAAAAGGTCTGTATAATATTATATAATTAAATATTATACTGTCACTTTTTAAAATTTAGAACCTAATAAAACGTGCTATCCGAACAACGCAAAATGCTTCTAATTGGACTGACAATCGGTTACGTGTTATCGCGAAGACATTGTTCTCCCTGAGAGTTACCTACTTACACGATGCATCGGGCTGTCTCTCAGAAGTGGCGCGGTCACTGCCAGCGGCTGCGGCAACCTGCGAGTCGAGCGCGAGGCTCTACAAAAGAATGGACAGGGTAGAAGCCCGCCGAAAAATACGGCGGCGACGGGGCCCAATTCATCGCGACAGCTCGAACCATCGATCAATCCACCCCGGCGAACGGAGGACGGCATAAGACGGGGTAGGGGGCAAAGCAGAAGAGGGAAACGATACGGAGAAGGTAGCCGCGCATCGCTGTGCCCCGTGGGACATTAATTGAGCGAGCGAAGGCAAGGCACGAGGGGGGCAGAAAGAGCGAATGATTCTCGTCCAGCGGAACAAGGAAGGTGCGCGACATCGAAGGGGGGCACGTAGACGCACAAGGCAATAGGGAACGGGAATTGACGCGAGTGAAGGCAAGGCACGAGGGGGGCAGAAAGAGCGAATGATTCTCGTCCAGCGGAACAAGGAAGGTGCGCGACATCGAAGGGGGGCACGTAGACGCACAAGGCAATAGGGAACGGGAATTGACGCGAGCGAAGGCAAGGCACGAGGGGGGCAGAAAGAGCGAATGATTCTCGTCCAGCGGAACAAGGAAGGTGCGCGACATCGACAGGGGGGCACGTAGACGCACAAGGCAATAGGGAACGGGAATTGACGCGAGTGAAGGCAAGGCACAAGGGGGGCAGAAAGAGCGAATGATTCTCGTCCAGCGGAACAAGGAAGGTGCGCGACATCGACAGGGGGGCACGTAGACGCACAAGGCAATAGGGAACGGGAATTGACGCGAGTGAAGGCAAGGCACGAGGGGGGCAGAAAGAGCGAATGATTCTCGTCCAGCGGAACAAGGAAGGTGCGCGACATCGAAGGGGGGCACGTAGACGCACAAGGCAATAGGGAACGGGAATTGACGCGAGTGAAGGCAAGGCACGAGGGGGGCAGAAAGAGCGAATGATTCTCGTCCAGCGGAACAAGGAAGGTGCGCGACATCGAAGGGGGGCACGTAGACGCACAAGGCAATAGGGAACGGGAATTGACGCGAGCGAAGGCAAGGCACAAGGGGGGCAGAAAGAGCGAATGATTTTCGTCCAGCGGAACAAGGAAGGTGCGCGACATCGACAGGGGGGCACGTAGACGCACAAGGCAATAGGGAACGGGAATTGACGCGAGTGAAGGCAAGGCACGAGGGGGGCAGAAAGAGCGAATGATTCTCGTCCAGCGGAACAAGGAAGGTGCGCGACATCGACAGGGGGGCACGTAGACGCACAAGGCAATAGGGAACGGGAATTGACGCGAGTGAAGGCAAGGCACGAGGGGGGCAGAAAGAGCGAATAATTCTCGTCCAGCGGAACAAGGAAGGTGCGCGACATCGAAGGGGGGCACGTAGACGCACAAGGCAATAGGGAACGGGAATTGACGCGAGTGAAGGCAAGGCACGAGGGGGGCAGAAAGAGCGAATGATTCTCGTCCAGCGGAACAAGGAAGGTGCGCGACATCGAAGGGGGGCACGTAGACGCACAAGGCAATAGGGAACGGGAATTGACGCGAGCGAAGGCAAGGCACAAGGGGGGCAGAAAGAGCGAATGATTTTCGTCCAGCGGAACAAGGAAGGTGCGCGACATCGACAGGGGGGCACGTAGACGCACAAGGCAATAGGGAACGGGAATTGACGCGAGTGAAGGCAAGGCACGAGGGGGGCAGAAAGAGCGAATGATTCTCGTCCAGCGGAACAAGGAAGGTGCGCGACATCGAAGGGGGGCACGTAGACGCACAAGGCAATAGGGAACGGGAATTGACGCGAGTGAAGGCAAGGCACAAGGGGGGCAGAAAGAGCGAATGATTCTCGTCCAGCGGAACAAGGAAGGTGCGCGACATCGACAGGGGGGCACGTAGACGCACAAGGCAATAGGGAACGGGAATTGACGCGAGTGAAGGCAAGGCACGAGGGGGGCAGAGAGAGCGAATGATTCTCGTCCAGCGGAACAAGGAAGGTGCGCGACATCGAAGGGGAGCACGTAGACGCACAAGGCAATAGGGAACGGGAACAGCAACGGGTGGAGGCGTCCACACAGTCCATCCGACCGTGCCGCCGTCGAGGCAGCAACGGCAGCAACAGGAAGGACAGCAAGAAGGACGAGGGATGAGCGACGTCCACGTAGGCGGAGCTCCGGCTTTGTAGATCGGTTTCACCGCTCTCGTCGCATGGCTGCCCCCGTATAAACTTCCGTTCCCGGCTCTCGCGACCGATCGCCTTCCGTCACCCATGCGATCGGCCGACCGTTTCCCCTTTCTGTGTCCCGCTCTCCTTCGTCCTCCTCTGGGTGCGGAGCTGCCGATCACGCGGTCGCTCTCTCTCGCTGTCCACCTCGGCGCTTCGTTTTCTTCGTGCTGCCCCCCGTCCTGCTTCCCCGCGCCGGCGGTGAACCAAGATTTATGCGTGCCGCCAGTTGAGACGTTGCGCGAAGAGATTGAACGTGATACTACGCAGGGTTACCGTGGCAGCGTGCGCAGAACGCACAGCCACCTCTCGCAGATCCTTCTGAAACATTTGAACCGCTCGCCGTCAGAGCTTTATAGACAGCGCGTTAGTAATGAGCCGACACCACGCACCGACACACTCTCGTGCCGATCAGTCACGCTCGCTCCGTTTCGTCGAGACCACAATACAATCGATCGTATGAGAACTCGGACTCTATTCTAGGTATTTCTTGCCTCGCTCGAAAAAATATGCAGAATGCACTTAATCAGAGATATGTTGAACACTTAGATTGCCACCGTCATCTATATGTGAGTGACAGTTTTAATAATTTAGAAATTGTTTTATTAACCCCTTCGGCGGCATTGACGCCATATGGCGTCCTTGTATTTTTTTCGATTGATTGGGCCGATCTTCATAAAACTTAGTACCCAAAAGCTTTTTGGGTCGCTGAATACGAATCCATAGTCAAAATTTCAAAATTCAAAATGACGGATCCAATATGGCGATCAAATATAATCATAAAATCAAAATTTGTTTGGAATGTTATTAAATCTGATATCTAAGGGTTTTTGGAACTGATGAATACGAATTTCAGATCACAATTCCAAAATTCAAAATGGCGGACCCAATATTGCGGTCAAAAAAGCAAAATCTATCTGAGTGTTATGAAAACTGGCATCCAAGAATTTTTTCAGTCGCTGAATTTGAGGTACAAAATTGCAAAATTCAAAATGTCGAACTCAATGAAGTGGCACAAAATAAATAAAAACTTTTTTCACTGACTGTTTTTGGATGCATCTTTCCAAAGATAGCTTGGGTTCCCAATTCTAAGATACAAATACTTGTCAATTTTTCAATTGTTCTTAGATAGATTTGTGTTTTGACCACCATATTGGATCCGCCATTTTGAATTATGAAATTTTGTATCTCAAATTCGTATTCAGTGGCTCAAAAACCCTTTAGATACCAGTTTTCATAACAAATAGATAGATTTTGGTTTTTTGACCGCCATATTGGATCGGCCATTTTGAATTATTAAATTTTGTACCTCAAATTCATATTTCGCAAGCCAAAAAATCCCTAAATACAAGGTGTCTTTAAAATCCGATTACTTTTTTTTGGGTGCCACCAGGGGCACAAACAGTGACATTCTGTTTGCCGCTGAAGGGGTTAATCATGTATCTAAAAATATACTGATTGAAAATATTATAAAATATTATAAAATAGAATATCAGTTAACGTATTTTAATGTAAAAAACAAAATTAACATCATTACAGGCTCACTCGTCTTCTTTTCCATGTTTGAACGCGCGTTTATTAGGAAAGATGTAAGAAGACGCACAGCAAAGAGCGAAGCAACCTTTTGAGATATCGCCCTTGGCAAGTGCGACTTCGGCGCGATGGTCAGATTTGCTGAAATAACACGCTGCCTTTTAATTTTAGTTCACTACTGTAAAATTACCCCGTAATAACTGCAATGAAACTGTTCAGCCGGGCACCACTAATAACGGTGATCCGTCTCGTCGGCTCGCGGTTGCGATGCCCTTTCCGGCTGCGGTTTGCGGGTTCCGCCGTTGCTCGACTTTCGGAGTAAACTCAAATCGGTGCCCTTACTATCGCCTAACCGTTTTCTGAAGGCAATCCATAGCTACCAGAAAGACGGATCGTCAACACGAATAAGTGTCTCCCGCGAGCGATTGCGCGCGATTGGTCGCGTAATTTCTACTCGCACGACCGTGCAGTTTGCGAAGCAGCAACAAAGTCGGCGATTCCGTCATGGTCGATTACGTTAAATGAAAGGTACGTTCGCGACGGCAGTCGCGACGTATCGGCCGGCGATATTAATTCGCGATTCCTTTTAATTTTCTCAAGCGGGGCCCACCACCGCGCGTCCCGTCATCGCCAATCAATATGCTAACGAGCGATTTCATGCTGCAGCGGGGGCAAAATAAAAATCCAACGAAAGGCAGTGAAACCGAGCGGACGCCTAGGGGCACGAAGGGCAAGGGAGGGGAAAAGAGAGGACGGTAGACACGATCGGTAATCGAAGCAGTCGTAGTCGACGAAGTCGCCGTCGGGTGCCTTCCACCTTCCTTCTGGGTATCTCTTTTGAATGTGCGCCGGCCAATTAAAATAATTAGCGACGAAACGAACGAGAGAGGGTTTACTGCACGATTATTGATACAGATAAAGAGCGAGGGAGATAGACAGAGACGAATGCGAACGGTGGAGGAGCGATGGGGGCGCGGAGACGCGTTATTTACGACGGACCTGATTTAATAACCGTCGGAATACCGTCTCTCGCGGATCGCTCGTGGCTGCGGATCGGACGCGCGTCTGCCGACGCAAAAATTCGAGGCGATCCGGAGGGTCGATGAGGATTTAAAGCGATCCGAGTTATTAAAACGTTGGCGATCCTTTTATAACGGCGCGCTCGAACGCGCGCGGTGGAAATTTCGATTAGACGTTTTAATTTTCGCGTGCATCCCGCGATGCGCATCGCGACACAAGAAAGGCGGCCACTTCGATCATTTTGCGCTGCTTTGTCGGACTTTTATACCTTTATGTGCGGAGAAAACGTTATTTATATCGGATTTAATAAACGCCAAAGTAACCACACGCGCGACGGGCACGCACGCGACGAAAAAGGAAGCAACAAAATCAACGACGTGTTTTTGCAACATGCAGTAAAGCTCGTTTTACTTTTGTGTTAAGCGCCGCGCGGTTCGTGGAATCGCAATCCAGATAATGGCGTACCGATTAAATTCAATGTAACGGCCCCTAGCGAGGCGTCTACTTTAATTACTTTTTGCGCTTTGTCGAACTTTAATCTTTTATGGCAAAGCATTATTTACGACGGAATTGATTTAATAACGATCCGGACAACGTCTCTGCCGTTGCTCACGGCCAGTGCAAAACGAAGAGTGCCGCTGTCCGACGGAAACTCTGAAAACAATCGTACACAATACAACGCACGCAATAGCCGGCGGCTATCGTTTAATTTCCCGGCTGGACTTTTCTGCCGCGGAGGCACCGGGATTAAATCCGACGCGAACGCACGAGAAAGGCGTTCTCTTTAATTATTAGCGCGTTTAATGGATTTCCGAAGGTCCGCGCCCACGGAACGATACGATCCGAAGGACGGAAGGTTAACGGTGCCTGATATCGCGGGATCGATAGCGCCTGCCAAGGATTAAAGAGCGAAGACCAATGATCTCTGGGCGGGCACGATGGCATTGATGGCACAGTTGGAATTGAAGGCATTAAGGAGCGAGTGCAGACGCAGAGTGGGTTCCAAAGACAGCGCGGAAGAGTGGAAAGGGTGAATGAGGACGTCGACCTCCCTTTAGATTTCGTTAGTCAGCCGCGCTGACTTATCAAACAGCCCTTCGGCCGATACAATGGCTGGAAATCCTCCACGCGCGTTGCTTCCCCTAAAAGATGGCCCGGTGTCTCGTAAATTCCGGCAGCGAGGACCCGCGCAGTCTGTTACTACTTTGGCAGGCTGCACTGTCCGCCTACACGCGTGCGGCTCGCGCTGCACAAACCCCGACGCTATTACACTTCGACAGAAGCCCCGGCGGAAGACGGTAATCGATTACGCAGCCGAGTCCGCGCGCCTCCGTTCTCGACTTTATTTAGCGCGCGTTACGTAGCAACAATGCGTTACCTGGACGCGGCCGCGACGGGCTCTCGCCATATGCTCGGGAAAACACCCCGTAATTACTACAGTCGTTCCTCGAACTTTCGGAAAGGAAAAGCACGGGGATTCGCCGGGAATTTGCTGGACTTTCGCAACGCCGGAAATTCGTGATGCAAATTAGTGCTGGACTCGTAATCGAATCTTACGATGCTGCGGAAAACGCCGGGTAGGTCGTACGGCGTTTCGAAGGTTAAGAGAAATGTCTGGGAGAGGTAGATACCCCTAAAGCCGCCGGAATCTGTCCGTGGCGTCGTCGTCGTCGTCGTTTACTTTGGCGAACGCTTAGGCATTGTCCTGTTGAGGGACTGCTGCCGCTCTCCGGCGAACCTGACTCGCGTTCGGAACCGCCGGGGCGGCGTTTCATTTATTCAAAGTAAGTTATTGCGATCGGGCCGGCCACTATATTACGGGGCGAAGACTCCTCTCCTCCTTCATCCATTTCTCTTTCACCGTTCCCGTCTCTCTCTTCTCTCTCTCTCTCTCTCTTTCTCTTTCTGCCGGCCGCGGACCTTGCCCTGCTCCGTTAAGAGCCGGGCTGCTGGTCTCGATTTCCAGGTAAGATGTTCATCTAATTCCCCCCGATTAGCTGACCGTGGACGACCGAATGGCAATCCGGAGTGCCTATATAAGCTTTTCAACCGTTTGGACAGCGACCACTAACTTCTCGACGACCAGGCGATTCGTTATATCATGCACTCATGCTGGCGAGCGATCTCTCCGTTGAAAACGGAGCCGCTGGACGGAGATAGATGTCCGGCGTTCGGTATCAATTATCGACTACCTGTTAATTGCTCCAAGTCACACGTGTTGCCTTGTTTTACCACAAAATACGAGAACTTCAAATTAATATAATCCAAACTAATTTAAAAGACTTTCACCACGAGTCAGCAATGCAAAAGGGAAAATCCAAAGGAGCTAGAACAGTTGTATAAGCAAGATAAAGTGCTGATTGCGGATCACGGACTATGGCCAACGAGATACACTAGGTAGACTGATTAGAAGATATATTACGCAGCGATACTTTCGTCCATATGCCGGAAAACGTTTCGAAGAGTTCGCGGTTTGGCGATTCGCTCGACGCACAATGCGACCGCGAGCGGAAGCTGAATTCGGCGCGAGCGCGTGAATATCCGGATAGGTACGCAAAGCCGCGGATCTATCCGCTCAGTATGCCGGTGCGCGCGACGCGGAAGAACCCCTGGGAAATTTCTTGACAACGGCTGTGCGGGGTGCGCAACGTGGGAACAATTTGCAAGCCCGTGGCGGTCCGTAACATTCCTAAGCTCAACGGTAAACGGTTATTCGGAACGCGTCCTCGTACGTTCGTACGTGCATGTGCGCGCGCGCTCGTCCCGCGACGCCGAAGACGCCGCACGGAATTCCGGAACTCGTTGCTGAATTCCGTGCTGCTTCCGAACGATCACTTTCGCCGCGGCGAGTTCTCCCTCCCTCCTGAATCATGAGACGTTGCTGCATGAGTCTTTGCTATCGAGTGGCTCCGATAATTCATCTCCTTTTATTAGGAGTGTGATTTAGTTTTGAGGGTTTTGCAACAGATGGCTGTAGTGTCAGTTTGTTCCAATAGCTGTTTCCGATAACTGTTGTTTCTTACAGTCTTGACATTATCCATCACATTTAGTAGCATTATAGCAATAGATGCAATAACAGTCGTGTTTATATCATCGTAAAAATGCAACTTCCGAAACAGCATTTTCGACATGCGTTGCTTTTGTTTTTTAATCAAAAGAAAACTGCGGTTGACGGTTATAGAATTCTTGTGGAAACTTATGGTGATTCTGCCCCATCAATTAAGACGTGTCAATACTGGTTTAGACGCTTTAAAAGTGGTGATACTGATGTGAAGGACAAAGAACGCTCGGGACAACCAAGAAAGCTTGAAAATGCAGATTTGCAAGCATTATTGCACGAAAATCCAACACGATCCACTTCAGAACTTGCCAGAGCATTAAATGTTGATCGTACAACAGTTACCAAACATTTACATGAAATGGGAAACATTCAGAAAGAAGGGAAATGGGTTCGACATCAATTATCGGAAAGTGCCTTTTGAACATTTGCATTTCGTTGATCGCCAGGCAAAAAAAGAAGAGTCTTTTGTCTCGGATTGTTACTGGGGATGAAAAGTGGATCTATTTTGATAATCCGAAACGCAGAAAATCATGGGTGGATCCAGGCGAACCATCAACATCCACTCCGAGACGCAATATTGACGGTTCAAAAGTAATGCTCTGCATTTGGTGGGATAGTGTACTATGAGCTGTTAAATCCGCACGAGACTGTCACGGCTGATCGTTATCGACACCAATTGTACAAGTTGAAGCAAGCATTGGACCAAAAACGACCACCAATTGCGAGTAACGACGGAAAGTGATTCTTCTTCGTGACAACGCTCGACCTCACGTTGCGTTATCAGTGAAAGAAACACCATTAGAGCTTGAATGGGAAGTCTTACCGCACCCGCGTATTCTCCGGACATTGCTCCATGCGATTATTATTTGTTCCGGTCGATACAACACGCTTTAGAGGATACACACTTTGATAATTTGGAAGAAGTGCGAAAATTCGTCGACGAATGGATCAACTGAAAAGAAGAGTCTTTTGTCTCGGATTGTTACTGGGGATGAAAAGTGGATTTATTTTGATAATCCCAAATGCAGAAAATCATGGGTGGATCCAGGCGAACCATCAACATCCACTCCGAGACGCAATATTCGCGGTTCAAAAGTAATGCTCTGTATTTGGTGGGATAGTGTACTATGAGCTGTTAAATCCGCATGAGACTGTCACGGCTGATCGTTATCGACACCAATTGTACAAGTTGAAGCAAGCATTGGACCAAAAACGACCACCAATTGCGAGTAACGACGGAAAGTGATTCTTCTTCGTGACAACGCTCGACCTCACGTTGCGTTATCAGTGAAAGAAACACCATTAGAGCTTGAATGGGAAGTCTTACCGCACCCGCGTATTCTCCGGACATTGCTCCATGCGATTATTATTTGTTCCGGTCGATACAACACGCTTTAGAGGATACACACTTTGATAATTTGGAAGAAGTGCGAAAATTCGTCGACGAATGGATCAACTGAAAAGAAGAGTCTTTTGTCTCGGATTGTTACTGGGGATGAAAAGTGGATTTATTTTGATAATCCCAAATGCAGAAAATCATGGGTGGATCCAGGCGAACCATCAACATCCACTCCGAGACGCAATATTCGCGGTTCAAAAGTAATGCTCTGCATTTGGTGGGATAGTGTACTATGAGCTGTTAAATCCGCACGAGACTGTCACGGCTGATCGTTATCGACACCAATTGTACAAGTTGAAGCAAGCATTGGACCAAAAACGACCACCAATTGCGAGTAACGACGGAAAGTGATTCTTCTTCGTGACAACGCTCGACCTCACGTTGCGTTATCAGTGAAAGAAACACCATTAGAGCTTGAATGGGAAGTCTTACCGCACCCGCGTATTCTCCGGACATTGCTCCATGCGATTATTATTTGTTCCGGTCGATACAACACGCTTTAGAGGATACACACTTTGATAATTTGGAAGAAGTGCGAAAATTCGTCGACGAATGGATCAACTGAAAAGAAGAGTCTTTTGTCTCGGATTGTTACTGGGGATGAAAAGTGGATTTATTTTGATAATCCCAAATGCAGAAAATCATGGGTGGATCCAGGCGAACCATCAACATCCACTCCGAGACGCAATATTCGCGGTTCAAAAGTAATGCTCTGTATTTGGTGGGATAGTGTACTATGAGCTGTTAAATCCGCATGAGACTGTCACGGCTGATCGTTATCGACACCAATTGTACAAGTTGAAGCAAGCATTGGACCAAAAACGACCACCAATTGCGAGTAACGACGGAAAGTGATTCTTCTTCGTGACAACGCTCGACCTCACGTTGCGTTATCAGTGAAAGAAACGCTATTAGAGCTCGAATGGGAAGTCTTACCGCACCCCGTGTATTCTCCATGCGATTATTATTTGTTCCGGTCGATACAACACGCTTTAGAGGATACACACTTTGATAATTTGGAAGAAGTGCGAAAATTCGTCGACGAATGGATCAACTGAAAAGAAGAGTGATTTTATCGCGGTGGAATCCATCTCTTGCCAGAAAGATGGGAAAAAGTTATAGAAAACGAAGGAAAATATTTTGATTAAGGTATTCATTCATTATCATATTTAAATACATGCGTTTTTGAGCAAAAAAAACTCAAAATTAAATCACACCCCTAATATCACTATGTCGACAGACATATTCCAGTTTGTCGGGAATATAATTTTAAATACGGCAAAAAATGATGTATCTTGAAATACGATATTTGTAATTCATTGATTCGAGACTGTGATAAAATTCCATCAATGCTTCTTCGACGTGAATTCCTATTTCATAGGAATATATTATCCTTCATGAATTATTTAATCATTTAACACTTTGACATCCGAGAGGAATCTGTGCTTGATTGATAAATGCTACATCCATGATAAATTCGCGGAACTCAGATGCCCATCTCAGCGTTCGTGGAAGAAATTTCTCATGCGAGTTGATTGCAACATTCTCCATGTTTTAATATGTGCGCATGTGTTTCTTTAATTAACATTCAAATTAATTCTTTAATTTGCGCGCAGTCAGCATCCCTTGAAAGAAGAATCAAGATCAAAAGATGTTTATCTTTAATCTTACTTGTACGCTACAAATTCTAAAAATTTTATTTATGCGAATGAATTCTTAAAAGCAAGACAAATGGCAAGCGATTCGGAAAATGGAACGAATTTTAAAAATGCGGAAGTGTCCCTTCTGATTTTGGGCAACTGGTCACCTTCGCATGGGACATCCGTGCACACGCGTCCCGAAAACGTTGTTGAGAAGAGAAAAGAGCGACTAAGACGTCGCTCTCGGGACGAGCAGGGTTGTAAACGTCGACGCGAGTGACACGCGTATTTCGAGCACGCGGCAACGAAATCCCGTCGGTTCTATTTGTGGGGTGCCACGGTGATGTTTCACATTGACGTCTCGACGAGCCTCCTTGGGCCTCGTCTTTGCGCGGTGAATCTTCATCCTTGGAAAACTTGAGCCGCCGCGCCTCACATGCGGTTTCCTGTACGTGAACGAAATTCGACGCGTTATTTTATTGCGATTGTAAATACGTCGCTCCTGCATGTGCCAAATCTTGTTCCCTTTCATTGTATAATATGGATAGTTTTTATAAATATGTTATAAATGATCGCTAACGAATACACAAACGATAGTAATGTTTCTTATCTTATTTGTTCAATATTTTATAGGTATCACTTTGGATATTGCTGATATGCACGAGATACCAAGACTAGTCTTGGTATTGTCTTGGTCTCGTCACACATTCCGAGACAAGATCAAGACGAGACTTTGTAATTAATTATCAAGACAATACCAAGACGAAGGTGTCGAGATTATTGATCTTGTCAAGATTCTTGGTTTTAAAAAAAGATAAAATTAAATTAAAAGTTAGCAATATCTTTCCCAGTATGCTTTCCATTTGATGGTGTAATGTAATGAAAATCTAATGTTAATGACTGAAACTTCCAATTGTTATCTATAAAATGTATAGTAACTCCGTAATATGATTCAAAATTTGGCGCAGTCCAGCCATCAATTGTAAAAGAAAATTTACTTTCTCTTTCATAGCATTTCTTTTAGGCATATTTATATTAGAATTTATTCTTCGAAAAAACTGTTGCGTCAATTCGTCATTGAAAAATGTAAACGGAAGTCTTTTGTAACTTCACACATATAATATAACAAGCGAAAATCGCAGGTACGTTATATATAAATACATATATATGTATTGTTTTGAGAAGAGTAGACAAATAACAAATATATATAATTATTTTCAATTATATTATAAAGATTATATTAAATATTATTGTAAATAATTGTTGAGTATACAATTGTTAACATTTATTAACAATTGTTAGATAAAAATGGTTAATTTCGATTAATTGTTAAAATCGAGACAAGACAAGACAAGACAAGATTTTGGTCCAAAAATTCACTCAAGATCAAGACAAGATTAAAATTTTCAAGCCAATACAATATATTTTCACAAATATTATCTTGTCTTGGGTCTCGTGCAACCCTAGTCTATCCGATATTTGCAACTCTTCTTTTTTTCTATGTACTTTATACGCAAACTTTTACATCCCCTCTGTAAACTGAAAATTTGTAAGCACGCTCAGATAATCTCTCTTGCTTCTAAATTCTTATTATATTTTTTGCGAAACAAAGCAAGATAAACTACGAGCAGGTGCTACCGTCTTTTTCGCCTAGTGTGCCCCTCATTCCCGTAAGAACGCAGAAGGAGAGGGAAGTACGTAAGGGTCGGTGAAAGGAAGGTGGGTGGAGTGCCGCGAGTGTAAGTAACGAGTTCAGAATTTCATTAGCGGACGGGCGGCGAGATTATTTTAAAGAGATACGGAATTACCTGATTAGGAGGGAAAAAGTCATTAACTCAGGCGAAACTAATTAACGCTAGGCCCGAGAACGGCTCCTCTTCTTCGTGGCTCGCCCTTAGCTCGCCGCGGCCGCGACTCCCTTTCGCATCTCTCTGCCTATTTCTCTCCTTTCATTCTCTCCGTTTTTACTCACTCGCGGTATGCGATAATTATCGAAAGAAAATCGATTTGCCGCTTCGTGAGATAATCAGCAAAGGTTTATTTGTACCTGTGATACCTCGCCGTACACCGATTACACTGATAAAATCAGCCACGACTTTCCGTGTTGTAACAGAGAAGAAAGTAGAAAATTTGAAAAAATCACGATCATTTATCATCGTTACAGTCATAACGCACAGCTTAGATTCAATTTTCCAGCACAAAATACGATGTTACGGGGAAAAGTATTATATATTCAATGAATTATAATTGGGTTTTCCACTCGGGGAGTGCGAAACGAGAGTGCCGGAAAGTGGCGAGCAGGAGTATCGGAAGTACGGTAGCAGGCAGTCTTGTAGGAGAAGAATAAGGAGGGAAGTGTAAACAATAAGTCTCGCGGCGAAGGGTTGAGCTGGTCTAATCTCGTTATGGTTATGAATCGCCAAGCCCGGGATAATGCTGTCTACTTGGGCGCGCCATCCGGGTTAATTTTATTCGCTCGATGGAGTTTCGAAACATTCACTCACTCGTTCGCCAGCTATGCATCTTTGGTAATTCGTCTAATCGTATGATATATGATTGCATCGTTCATTCGTACGTTGCGGATAACGCGGATGCAGCTATGATGTAGTAAAAAATTGAATCAGTGCGAAAATACGAATTGCTGTTTAAGAAAAATTCGGGAAAAAATCATTTATTTTAAATTAGAAAAGTATACGCGTAAAGATTGTACGAAAGGTGTAAAAAGTACTCATATAACACTTAGTATCTACAGAACATGTGTACAATTAATTATGTATGGTGGTAACAAGAAGGGAACACTTCCCTTGAGAATATACGTAGAGAGAGGAAACAATTATTGCAAATGACTGTTATATAGTCAAGATTATCGCAAACAAGATGGCTATGCGATCTTGTCATTCTGTATGCGCTTCCTCACACTCTTTTTGATAATAATCGCTATAAGCCTCCATATGGTGCATACTCATTATACTATTACAAGGCAGATTATTTAAGCAGCACGTTACACATTATTTTATATCGAGACAAAGTTGGTCGATATGAACTTGTTAATTCTAGCAATATACATATTTGGAAAAGAAAGAAAGAGAAACGTGCACTTTATAATTAAGAGAAATACGTATTTTATAAATTAAAAGAGCACGAATTTTTATCTTTTTATGATGCTTGTTTTCTTTACATTTAATATATACATATAGCAAACTTTTCTTATTTTTATCTTATACATAATGATGACAATAATTTTGATCGACTGCAGCCTCTGCGCAAACTTGTACAAATAAAATTAATTATTATCCCATCCGTTCCATTAAATACCTCGAAGCAGGATGAGAGTTTCCTTTCATTGCTTGCACGGTGCTATTTCTTAACTCTCTCACATCGGCGGTACTTCTTATCCGAGCCGACGTCATTGCTCCACGTTGGTAAAATTAACGTGAAGAATTTTTCCTGTACTTATCGCGATTTCCGTCATGTGTCTGCAAATGTACACGTAAGCGGGTATCTGCATAAACATATCGCTGGTTTCTGCGCGCTGGATCTTTCATTGCTTCGTTAGGACGAGGAAAGGCAGCCGTAGCTATGACAGTTTACGGCCGCGATAAGAATTGATAATTTACTCATTCGAGATGCATGAGCGGGGAGGAAAGGAAGGAAGATGGAAGGCGGGAGGAGATACGAGCGTTCCCGCCATTCAAGGTGTAAACTAATTTCTCCGTGAATCATCGCGAGTGCGATGCGAACGGCGTCGTTGCGCAACGCACCGCACCGCACCGCATCGCCGTACATTGCAAGGCAAAGCGTTCACGTCAGTATTATTATCGTTACTATTTCGCCGACGATATCGCGATCATCGCCGTCGCTCGCACCAGAACGCAAGGTGGGCTCGCACGTTGCGCTAATTGTGCAGGGACATAACGAACGGCGCGCGCTCCTCGCGTAGAGCTTCGTTAACGCGGCAAAAGAACTGTTTTACGACGCGCAATTATTGCGCTAATAATTTATCGCTGCTGAAGCATTCATAGGACGATGCCTCGCTGATACGCGCGGCAACGGCCGAGCCGCCAGCACTCCCGGGAAATATGCAATGCGTGTACGTATTCCGCATGAAGGGCGGCACTATTTTCGTGCCTCCCACCGACACAACGTGCCCTTTCGCCCCGCGAGGGCTCGTCTGCACCCCGTAGGTAATACCTGCAGGCCGGAATAAAATTGCAGCGCGGTGTGCGTCGCGCCAGCCACTGGTCACAGATCATCCCCTTGGGGCTCTTCGTTAAGCGAGGAAATTTTAAGGTTGCCGCATAAAGCTGCGACTAAAGCCGGCGACAAAAATCCTCGAGTTATGGGGCCGCGCACACCGTTTTAGCGCGCAAGCATGCAGGTCGTTTCGGCTCCCATGGAAGGGCTGCTAGAGAGACGCGAGGGCTGTTCTTGCGCTCCTTCTCGCTACCGCTCTTTCTCTCTCCGACTGTTCGGGCTTTTTTCTTCCCTCTCTGCTCTTTTTGTTCCCGCTCTCGAGTCGCTCCCTTTCTTCCCCGCGTGCAATTCCCATGCATATCTGCGCGCTTCTTTACGAGGAACATCTTTTTTCTCCTGTCGTCGTCGCCGTCTTTCTGGATATTCGGCGAGGATATGCTAGTGGCGAAGGGCGTATCTTACTTTCGGTACTTTAATCGGAAACTGGCTGTGCTACTTTTGCGTGGAATAGTCACGTCTACCCTTAACCGTCAGTTCCGTCCCTTCACGTTCATTAACCCGTTGAGCTATCGAGATATTCCTGACATTATCGTTTTGCAATCGTTTAGCATAACAAGTTAAAATCAAGTTTGGGAATGTTAAATATAAGAAAAAATATATATATATTGTATACAAGTTTCATATATTGAAAATGTAATATATTTTAGGGTGAAGCACCTAAAACAGGCCACTTGAATATCTCGGCTGTTAGTAGTGATAGAAAAAAATGTGTCAGACCAAACTTGCATGGTTTCGAGGGACACATAATTTGTTCTAAATAGTTTTTTATTAGGTGGACGCGTAGAGGTCATATGAAGATCAACTTCGTTTTTTTAAATAGTATGATATGTTTTTTTACGTACCATCTAGTAGAACGTTTGAAGATGCGCACATTAATCTACGGGTCAAAATCATTCAAGGTCATTGAAGGCTAAAATTTCTAAGTGCTAGAATTTTTCATTTCTGAATTTACGGTATTTTCAATAGCAGAGAACTCTAGGCAATATAAAAAATAATGATATCATCAACTCAGAACTTCTCGGAAAAGAAAAAATTTTAAACTCGAGACCTTTTTCATTTCTGAGTTTACGGTATTTTCAATAGCAGAGAACTCTAGGCAATATAAAGTAAATTATTTTCCCTTGCAGTTGGCCTTCAGTGACCTTGAATGATTTTGACCCGTAGATCAATGTGCGCATCTTCAAACGCTCTACTAGATGGTACGTAAAAAAACATATCATACCATTTAAAACAACGAAATTGACCTTCATATGACATCTACGCGTCCACCTAATAAAAAACTATTTAGAACAAATTATGTGTCCCTCGAAACCATGCAAGTTTGGTCTGACACATTTTTTTCTATCGCCAATAACAGCCGAGAATATTCAGGTGGCCTGTTTCAGGTGCCTCACCCTGTATAAATACAACTGTACAAATACAACTGCGCGTTTTTTTGCTAAAATCCCCATCTCCGCAGATTTCGATGCCTGTAACATGTCCCGTTCGTAAGGGGTTAAAATTGCATACTCGGAAAGTGCGACATCGAAAAGCAAATCGTCTGACGTCATACTTTTGGACTCTTGCGCATAATTAAATCGTTAATCAGCGGCTGCCGATGCGCGCGTACACAGCCGAGGGAACATTAATGTATCGCGTGCATGCGTCGGCGGTAATTAAATTTATTCCGATTCAATTATAATATCACTGGCGAACGACGAAGCGGACAGCTGGTGTACGGTGGCGTTTAATTGCAGGTGTCGTCCGGCCATGAATTACGAACCTTCGATTTTCCGTGTACGCTCGACGAAAGCGGGGCCATCTTTTCCGCCGATCTAGCCGCGCTCTTTCGATATTTATGCAACGTCGCATCGATGTAACGATGATCGAGCCTCACTCAGCGCTGTGCACCAATGAACCCGAGAATGCAACTTCATCCGGATCACCCGGCGGGCATTCCGAGCCGGGCATTCCGAACCGGTTTCGGTTTACAATATAAGTTACGGCGGGAGAAACGGACGGCCGATAAGCTGATAAACAAATCTCCCGCTACCGCTCGAGCGATTATTCTTCGCGCGGCGCTGCTTCCACGATCGTTACGTCGGCGAACGGCTTTTTAATCGAGGCAATTTGTCGCGAGTCGCGCGTCGTTTAATTAATAAAAACGTTGATTCGCTGAAAATTACTTGTTTCGAAAATATTACGGGGCATGCGAGTCCTCCCCTAAATGAACTCTATTGAAATTAACGATCTTATCAAGGTGTCGCTTATTAAAACGTTAAACCGCGTTCGCGCGGCGCGTTCCCGCCGGGAATTGATTAAAAACGATGTAAACGGCCGCGCCGCATACTTGCCATCTGGTAGCGTTCGTTAGGGAATACCTGGGAACGCATCTTCACGGTGAGCTAATGCTAATCGATCCGTCTTGTCCGCTGCGGTAATAAACCGTGGATAATGAATAACGATTAATTATACTAATTGTATACCACTTACGGTCTCATCCTCTCGTGTCCCTACGAACTTTTGCCTATTTGTTCATTCAAATCGCAAAAAATATTGATTGCTTCTGATGAACGGAGGAAAAATTGACTCGCCGGGGATGAAACCTGCATGAGGACTTTGATAACTGACTCATTCGCCAAACGATGAAATGACAAATTTTGCATACTCGAATGTCTAGACGAGTGGCCTCAAATAAAAACAAGACCAACAGCGTCTACCTTTGCGTCCTTCATCCTTCCACTTCCATTCAGCGACGAAATGAATCGTCGACAGTGTCCAGGCTCGACTCCGCGGCAGCGCGCGTACAGGAGGCCCCATAGCAAGAGGGGGCATAAAATGTCGCGGCGTCGGACCTCCGGCGAGGGCTGATTTCGCTGTATAAACGCTCGATTCCGGGCGGGTTCCGCGCTTAAACATCGTCCACGTCTGGCGCAAGAACACGACGACGACGAGTTTACGCCGAGCTCGTATACCGGTCGGCACCGGTGTGCACGTTGTAACAGGAAACTTGCCTTAACCCCGTCACCTTGCCACACTTATTTCAAGCTGGCGGCCATTTCCATGCACCAGCCAGCAAGCCAGCCAGCCGGCGGGCGATTTCGAGAGAGTAAGCGGATCCTGCACGAAGGGCGGACGAGGGTGAGGAGTGCCACGCGAGCGAGCCGCCAGAAATAGAAGCCGCCGCTGTCACTGTCAACGCCTAATGAACGATATATATAAGCTCGGGGAAACCCTGCTAAGAATCCAAGATGGCTACCAGCATCCCGAAGGATCGCGGGGGAATCCTGTGATTACATTCCTGGCTCACCCGCCGCCGCCACCCGCGCCGGCACGCTTCGGAAGTCCCCCGTTACCGCGTCGCTTGTTCCTCCATCCTCTGCACCAGCAACTCCCCAGCAGCCGCGCCGACGCCGGCGGGTACCTTATTTCAGGAACCTTCCGGCGTGTCCTGGATAGTTTTAGAACATCTTCCTGACGTACGAAAGTCCTGTCGTTTGAGCGGAAATTGTAACGCCGTCGTCGCAGCGCAGCGGCACCCTCCCGATTATCTCACCCCCGCTCTGCCTATCCCGTAACTCACGCGTTTTGTTAACACCGCACTTCCTGTGCGACTAAAATCCCCCTAGCTCGTCAATACTCTTTCTCTTAAGGGGGGAGCCTGCTTTAGAACGTTGAAAATAAGGTATAATTTTACGAATTTTTTTGGAGAAACTATACAGCGGATCATTATAAAACTTTGATGCATTTATTAGTACATGTTTAAAGATAAAAAAATTATTTTTTGATTTGAATATATCGCCTGTAGAGGTCGTCCTGGAGGCATCTTAGTGCAGCCGGCATTGTAAATTGGTGAGCATTCTCCTGCCTCCAAATTTCATCCAAACTGAAAAATTGAAATATGTTCTCGTTATTTATGAATTCCCATCGTCGATGAACCTTTCATACTCATAAAAACATTAAGTTAAACAATTATTTTTGCACGAAAAAGTTCAAACACTTTGCCTAAAAATCGTACTTTTGTGTTCTAAGCTCCACCATTTTGGCACTTTTCAACTTTTTTCTTCTCTCTTTGGTTCATCGACGATGGGAATTCATAAATAACGAGAACATATTTCAATTTTTCAGTTTAGACGAAATTCGGAGGCAGGAGAATGCTCACCAATTTGCAATGCCGGCGACGCGGCTGCACTAAGATTTCCCCAGGACGACCTCTACAAGCGATATATTCAAATCAAAAATAATTTTTTTTATCTTCAAACATGTACTAATAAATGCATAAAACTTTGATGCATTTATTAGTACATGTTTAAAGATAAAAAAAATTATTTTTTGATTTGAATATATCGCCTGTAGAGGTCGTCCTGGAGGCATCTTAGTGCAGCCGGCATTGTAAATTGGTGAGCATTCTCCTGCCTCCAAATTTCATCCAAACTGAAAAACTGAAATATTTTCTTGTTATTTATGAATTCCCATCGTCGATGAACCTTTAATATTCATAAAAACATTAAGTTAAACAATTATTTTTGCATGAAAAAGTTCAAAACCTTTGCCTAAAAATCGTACTTTTGTGTTCTAAGCTCCACCATTTTGGCACTTTTCAACTTTTTTCTTCTCTCTTTGGTTCATCGACGATGGGAATTCATAAATAACGAGAACATATTTCAATTTTTCAGTTTAGACGAAATTCGGAGGCAGGAGAATGCTCACCAATTTGCAATGCCGGCGACGCGGCTGCACTAAGATTTCCCCAGGACGACCTCTACAAGCGATATATTCAAATCAAAAATAATTTTTGTTATCTTCAAACATGTACTAATAAATGCATAAAACTTTGATGCATTTATTAGTACATGTTTAAAGATCAAAAAAATTATTTTTTGATTTGAATATATCGCCTGTAGAGGTCGTCCTGGAGGCATCTTAGTGCAGCCGGCGTTGTAAATTGGTGAGCATTCTCCTGCCTCCAAATTTCATCCAAACTGAAAAATTGAAATATTTTCTCGTTATTTATGAATTCCCATCGTCGATGAACCTTTAATATTCTTAAAAACATTAAGTTAAACAATTATTTTTGCATGAAAAAGTTCAAACACTTTGCCTAAAAATCGTACTTTTGTGTTCCAAGCTCCACCATTTTGGCACTTTTCAACTTTTTTCTTCTCTCTTTGGTTCATCGACGATGGGAATTCATAAATAACGAGAACATATTTCAATTTTTCAGCTTAGACGAAATTCGGAGGCAGGAGAATGCTCACCAATTTGCAATGCCGGCGACGCGGCGTTACAATTTCATACTCATAAAAACATTAAGTTAAACAATTATTTTTGCATGAAAAAGTTCAAACACTTTGCCTAAAAATCGTACTTTTGTGTTCCAAGCTCCACCATTTTGGCACTTTTCAACTTTTTTCTTCTCTCTTTGGTTCATCGACGATGGGAATTCATAAATAACGAGAACATATTTCAATTTTTCAGTTTGGATGAAATTTGGAGGCAGGAGAATGCTCACCAATTTGCAATGCCGGCGACGCGGCTGCACTAAGATTTCTCCAGGACGACCTCTACAAGCGATATATTCAAATAAAAAAATAATTTTGTTTATCTTTAAACATGTACTAATAAATGCATCAAAGTTTTATAATGATCCGCTGTATAGTTTCTCCAAAAACAATTCGTAAAATATACCTTATTTTCAGCGTTCTAAAGCAGGCTCTCCCCTTAATTCGGCAGCTCAGACCGATAATACGAAATTATTGCTGCAACTGCACGCTGCTAGATTATCTGCGTGCAATGATAATTTTAGTCAATATAACGGTAATCTGAAACGGAAATGTCCCGCGAAATGACAAACGCCGACGTTTCTGACGGGATTTTCAGACGTCAAATTTTCAGGAGCTTTTATCGGGAGAACGGCGATCGCAGCGCGAAACAGTTAGCCGATAAAAAAATCCGAGTAAACGCGATAAACGATCAAGGCGGCGCATCGATCATGCTGACGTTACAATCATTTGGACGTTTCCGTTCCGCGTTATACCGCCGCGCGCCGGCATGCGGCATAATTTATCCGCTTGTACTTACTCGCCCACAACTCACACACTGCCGGCGATCGCAAATCGCTCTTAATTTCGGAACGATTCGCCGCGGTCGGTCGTACGGCGATATCGAGACCAATGCATGAAGCGTATTTTACTTCTTTTTCCTCCCGCCTCCTGCTTGACCTGCCCTGAGCGCATTTACTGCCAAACTGACTTATAGTATAACGGATGTTACATAATTTATCCTCAATGTTAGAAATGTGGAGGTACAGGTATCGTTTATTGTACGTATCTCGATGTATCTCGATATCTCTCGATATTGCAATTACTGTAAACACTTGTATTTTCTCTCTACAATTAAGTAATTGTGTTATAGTTACTTCATGATCGAAAGGTTAACGTTATTATAATGTTTTATTATTAAATATTCCAATAATATGTGATAATTTCAAATGAAACTTTATCTTCTTTTAATATCAGTAATGCCATTAAAAGATTGTTGGCATGAATTTTGCATAATGTGATAATTTTGAATAAAATTTTATCTTCTTCTAATATTATTCGTAATATCATTAAAAGATTATTTAAAATGAATAATGCATAATGTAACGATATGTCGTCGTTGCTTTTATCGTCAGTTTTTTAGTAATACAATAAACCGTTACGCGTGTAAATTGCATTTTATTTCAATAATTGAAAAATATCTCGAATATTCTAGTGCCGCGTATACACGTACGGTTCCGTACGTACGTATATGCGCGTATATGTAGTCGATTACTGATTTCGGGTCATCGCCGATGGCGCAGCAGCCGCTTTTATGGTGTGGAAAAATGAAACGCTCGTGAGTAATCGCGTTCAATAACCAGCGTTGTCTTTTTTAATTAAATCTCGTTATGATCAATTTACTCTACAATGGCACGTGCGAGCCATCGAATAGCCGTCCTCGCGATAGGGAATCGTCGACTCGCAGTTGGTTGGCCAACACCAATGCGAGGCACAGTGGTTTTTAATCGAGAATATCGATCTGCAGCGCGAAATTCTCTACTTGCGTCGACGCAATTGTTACATTCTGCCGGCTCGATCCGTGAAAATATTTGCCTCTTCCTGACACGCAAAACGTTTTTATTCCCGTTTCACTCGTTAATTCGCAGCCATATTGCTGCAATCCGGAGGACCCCTCTGCGCTTTTATTATGCAATCCGTGTCGAGCCGCGTTCCGTAAGAACCCAATGAAGAATGCATCAATGGCAGAACGGAACACGAAAGAAACCCTCGCTGTGCGTCGCAAGATTTACGCATTACTAATTATGCGTGCGCGGCGGGGGAACGCAACAAAGGGAAATAATAGCGCTGTCGATCACGCTAATGACCAGAGCGAAGGCGAAGATGGGTGGTGGATGGGCGGCAATAACTATGTTATGCGCGTGTACCAGCGGTCGGCGCGATAAGGACGACGTTAAGCTACAGCTACATGCAAATAACGTTGCTGTAAAGTTCCCCCGTCGTTGTCCGTTCCCTCGATACGACAAGAATAATCTGAGGAACGTGTTAACTGTGCCACCCTCCGTTGTAACGTATTAATATTAACGTCCGCGCGGCGCACACGTAGGCGGTGATACATCGATAAGCAGCCGATGTATTCCGAGATTCGAGTGCGCCAGAAAAAGTACACAATTTCGCGACGCGAGAGACGTCACGTAATTGCGCTACATGCGGGATCGCAGGATCGATAAATCCACCCCTTTGAACGATCACGTCGTGCATCATTGCTCATTCAGGTGGCGGGTGATTCCGTTATCCGCGAGATTACATTTCCGGAATTTACGAGCGGCATTCAGATTAGTTGTGCATTACGTCGTAAACAAGGAATGTCTTAAATGTAATGAGGCCAAAAAAGCGATTTCGTACATATGCAGGGTGTCCCGGGTTTTAACCGACAAACTGCGGGAGCATATTCTACTAGTGGAAATAAGAAAAAATTCTTATATCGAGTTTGCTTAGAAATGCTTCATTACAAAGTTATAAACCAATATTGAAAAGAAATATGAGATAAGTAACAACGGATTTTTTCACAAAAATAAAAATTATCTACGCAATGATTTAGCGACGCATTTCAAAATGTTGTCCTTGCGCATCGATACAAGCTAGACACCGACGTAGTACAGAATTTGTTACGGTACGACGTTCCTGAAAATTTTGTTGCATCTCAGTGACTGAATTAGTAATTCGTTGCTTTAAATCTATCTGGTGCTCTCCTGTTAGGAAATCTACGTTGATACTCTCGTACGGCAGCTCGTGCATTTCCGTCACAGAATCCGTACACGAAATGAATATCGGTGTATTCCTCGTTTGAAAACACCAGATTGGCATTCTGATAGTAATTGCTAGTTGACACGACGATTGAAATCTAACGGCTACTGTTGTGAAAGTAACAATCATACTGAATCGTTTCAACATAGTGAACATGAATACATGTGAATACACGTAACATAAACATCTTCGACCTTGCAAATTCTACACTATGTTCCGTTGTTACTTATCTCATATTTCTTTTCAATATTGGTTTATAATATTCATATTAATTAATCATTATGTATATATATACAGGGTGTCCCGGGTTTTAACCGACAAACTGCGGGAGCATATTCTACTAGTGGAAATAAGAAAAAATTCTTATATCGAGTTTGCTTAGAAATGCTTCATTACAAAGTTATAAACCAATATTGAAAAGAAATATGAGATAAGTAACAACGGATTTTTTCACAAAAATAAAAATTATCTACGCAATGATTTAGTGACGCATTTCAAAATGTTGTCCTTGCGCATCGATACAAGCTAGACACCGACGTAGTACAGAATTTGTTACGGTACGACGTTCCTGAAAATTTTGTTGCATCTCAGTAACTGAATTAGTAATTCGTTGCTTTAAATCTATCTGGTGCTCTCCTGTCAGGAAATCTACGTTGATACTCTCGTACGGCAGCTCGTGCATTTCCGTCACAGAATCCGTACACGAAATGAATATCGGTGTATTCCTCGTTTGAAAACACCAGATTGGCATTCTGATAGTAATTGCTAGTTGACACGACGATTGAAATCTAACGGCTACTGTTGTGAAAGTAACAATCATACTGAATCGTTTCAACATAGTGAACATGAATACATGTGAATACACGTAACATAAACATCTTCGACCTTGCAAATTCTACACTATGTTCCGTTGTTACTTATCTCATATTTCTTTTCAATATTGGTTTATAATATTCATATTAATTAATCATTATGTATATATATACAGGGTGTCCCGGGTTTTAACCGACAAACTGCGGGAGCATATTCTACTAGTGGAAATAAGAAAAAATTCTTATATCGAGTTTGCTTAGAAATGCTTCATTACAAAGTTATAAACCAATATTGAAAAGAAATATGAGATAAGTAACAACGGATTTTTTCACAAAAATAAAAATTATCTATGCAATGATTTAGTGACGCATTTCAAAATGTTGTCCTTGCACATCGATACAAGCTAGACACCGACGTAGTACAGAATTTGTTGCAGTACGACATTCCTGAAAATTTTGTTGCATCTCAGTAACTGAATTAGTAATTCGTTGCTTTAAATCTATCTGGTGCTCTCCTGTCAGGAAATCTACGTTGATACTCTCGTACGGCAGCTCGTGCATTTCCGTCACAGAATCCGTACACGAAATGAATATCGGTGTATTCCTCGTTTGAAAACACTTTTGGCATTCTGATAGTAATTGCTAGTTGACACGACGATTGAAATCTAACGGCTACTGTTGTGAAAGTAACAATCATACTGAATCGTTTCAACATAGTGAACACGAATACATGTGAATACACGTAACATAAACATCTTCGACCTTGCAAATTCTACACTATGTTCCGTTGTTACTTATCTCATATTTCTTTTCAATATTGGTTTATAACTTTGTAATAAAGCATTTCTAAGCAAACTCGATATAAGAATTTTTTCTTATTTCCACTAGTAGAATATGCTCCCGCAGTTTGTCGGTTAAAACCCGGGACACCCTGTACATGCAAATATATGTACGAAAATTTCGTTACGAAGTTCGTACGCGGACATACTTTCGCGACATAACTCCACATCGTTGCCTCTCTCTGCCGTCGTTTTTGCTCCCTTCAGATTAAATTCGACTTTACGAGCAAGCTTGCGAGGCAATGTGGTGGCCGGGAAGTTCATCATCATCAAGTCGCAAAGAGCGCTGCGTGACTCGGCGAGGCCCGAACGTAAAGCGAATTTATACCTTTTACGGCTACCGCTCGTTAGCCGCGCGATTCAATGACCTTTGCACTTTACTCCGCAAAAACCTCGGTACTTGTCTACGAATCTCAAGAGCGATCGCGTAGATAGAATGAAATTTTTTCTCACCATATATACCCGTGTGCTGTATTAATATTTGAAAGAAGATCCGCTGCTAATTTTTATTTATCTTCACATCTTTGCAATAAATTTCTCTGGCCGAGTGAAGACAAGTGCGAAAACAAGCAACGATCGAGTAGTCGATAAACGCATTCTCAGGGCGTTAATTCACACGGCGGACGCCTCGAGTTCTCGCTGTTTCGCTGGCTTCGAGATGGAAGCAAGGATGATTACAACCTGCCGAACCGAAATGTCTCGCTCGCGTCGAACGTTACGCCATACCGCGGAGATGGTCCGACGAAAAGGAACGATGAGAGGTTTTATATTCCCTTTTTCCCTTCACTATTTCTTTCTTTTCTCGCCGGCGAACGAGCTGCCGGTACCGCTCTCTATGACGTTCAGCACGCCCCTTTTCTGCTGTCGACCTCGATGGCTCTGCTAGTAGCCGCGGTTCACGGTAATTATTCCCCCTTGCACTTTAAATACAGTAATCCCCGAGTTTCTTCGCCGCGTTGTTTATGGTAATCCCCGTTGCCGCTATAAATATTCCTGCAAATACAAAAATTGCAACCCTCGCCCGGACGATGGCCGCCACTCACGCTAGTGGAAAACACCCGCGGACGCAGAAAGAAAGAAAGCGATATTAGAGAAGAAACGCGGTTAGGACGCTGTCGTGCGAGTCGCATTGCACGTCGCGCGGAAACCGCTCGCTGAAGTATTCAGAAATCCGCCAGGTCGAACGCGCGGCGGCTCTAACTCGGGGAATTTTGCATATCTAACGGTGGATCGCTTTGCCGCTCGTACGGGCATAATAACGCGATACAACGTAATTACGCCTAAGTAAATTCCATGTGTAATGCACTTTGAAACTGAGCGCATGGGATGTTAATGCTCGAGTCGGCGATAGCGCGGAAGAGACGCGATTCCGTGCGGTTTCCACAGTAACCGCTGATTGGCAAACAATTTTTTCGATAACGTCGATGTTGGAATTACATTCGGAGTCGAGGAAGAAGCTGCCACCACGCGGATCTTTCGTCGCGGAATCGCACGAGACATCGGATCATGATTTACGGACTGCAGCGGCGGCGATGCCTCTCGCGCGGGAGAGCAAGATAAATAACGGATCCTCCTTCGCCCCGCCGCCCATCCGCGGCCGTCATTATCCGTTTTCCCATTTAGCTGCGGCGGATTCAAACTCACGATTCCAATTCACTGGGAGACGTCGGTAAATACGTTCGTGCTCGCACGATATTTGCGATAGACAGTCCCTAACGAACAACCGGCCGCGAGAAGACAAACGAGTTATCCGGCCGATTATTGTCTCCACCCATGGGGGCCTCGATTCTCTCGTCCTTTCTCCCCCGGGCGCTATCGATCGCCGCTGTTAATATTAGATGAGCGAGACACCTGCCGCCCTCGTTCTCTAGCCATTGTCACATACCCCTGAAAGTTTAATCGGCTTCTTCGCTCGGCCACCTCGCGCTGACCTTTTTGTCTTGGAAGCAGCTGCTGTCGCGGTCCGTGGATGCCACGAGGAAAAAAATACGATACGGCGAGGCCGCTGATTATTTTATGCCAGCAGAAATTAGGGAGGCGCCGTGCCGCTTGATGCAACGTCGCCACTTTGGACGTTCCTTGTTAGCCAAGGCGAGTTTTATTATATCGCGTTTATGACCGGTCGCGCACCGACATCGGTTACTTCGACCGTGGTTTAAGCGTTTCTCGTTTCTCCTGCTGCATCTTTTTATACTTGGAAGGAAACGATCTGATAAACTGTGGTTACAGCTAATCGACGTCGTCGAATTGATCATCGTTATTGCGTGCGCTTGTAATTAAATCAAAGTTTTTACATCTGTAAATAATCACCACCGAGGTAACGGATAGCAGAAGATAAATTTACGGCGGTAACTGATACGGCGAGATTGATTCCAGCAATAACAAGTATTAATTCTGAAAATATTCTCGATACATTTTTCCGCGGACTTAATAAGACACGCGTGTGCAATTCCGCGGAAATCTTTTAGCTCTTTCGTCGCAATAGAAGGAACGAAATGCGCTACAAATTTGAAAGGAATGCAAGGGATAATAACCGATCGTCGAGATAAGCTCCACTCCAATTACGTAGTAGTCGACAATCACAGGACTCGCGACTAAGTAATCGCGTATATTACCGAGTAATTACCGGCGCGGTATCATTAATTTATCGGCGGCGTGGCGTTTAAAGTAGCCTTCTGCATAATGAGATAATGCCGGGAGGTAGTTTATCTCGATCTCAGAAGACGCTGCAACTGTGCGAGTGCGATTATCTAGACGCTCATCTACGCGTTCTTAACGTATAACAAGTTGTTATTCGATCGCGCGATTTCGCCGAGTCGAGCAATCTTTCGCGGATAAAGAGCGGCATCGATTTCCGCGAAATTACAACAACCGTCACTGATAGATATTTAAATTGTCATCTCTCGCACTCGCCGTATTCATGACGTTACATTATGCCTGAATTATCTGCTGCACGGGCGCCGGATACTTGAACGAGCAACCGGAGAACTCAGCAGACGACAATTTACCTGCTTCGTAACGAACATTTTTATGAAAGCCAGTATGCGTACGCAGCGTCTCATCCGTTGCAGGAACTAATTAAAGCCCAATATAAATAACTTAATTAACTGGCACGCCGAGCGGCATTGCTTCCCGGGTGCAGCCTCGCCTCTCTGCTGAGAAATTTTAGGCCGCGTCGTAGAGATGCATCGTCCGAGGAAAGTAAGAGTCCGCACGTTTACCTCATTCTTTTACTTAATTGCAACGTGTTCATGCAACATGCTTCCGCGTAATATTTCATCTTCTCGTAGAACGCGTTGCATACACCCACAGAAAAGATTTCTGGACTTAATGCTATTACTCTTTAATCTATCATAAAATAAGATCGCTATAGCGACAATCATATTTATTATTCAAAAGAAGCATATTTTAATCTTGAATAGAAAATTCGAAAATCTAGATTCAAATAATCTTCGTGCTATCTCGTTAATTTTCTCAGAAGGATTTAGATAAAAATTTGCAGCAAGTTCAAAATATTCTTGATTTAAGAATATTGTCAGATCTAAAAAACATCTTATTCTATTCTTCTAAGAGAATTTGTAGAATCTGCACAAAACGGCCAATATTTATATGTTGCAATCGAAAATCGGGAAAGTGTTTCTGTGTTTCTGTTATTTACAATGAATAAGTGCAAAAGATATGGAAATGTCTTATCTCGAATCTTATTTCTCAAGTAAGTATATTGTATATATTTACTTACATTTCCATATCTTTTAATATTTCTTGTAGAGTATTGCACTTATTCATTGTAAATAACAGAAACACTTTCCCGATTTTCGATTGCAACACATAAATATTGGCCGTTTTATCGGAATAAAGGACGCAGGAGCGCCGAGTCGACGAGCGACTGTGAGAAAATGATGCGTCGACATCGACAAAGCCTACTATAAAGTGGCGCTAATATCAAATTATTCTACATAGAAGAATATATAAGCATAAATTTGTATACGTTACTCTTGTCTCAAGACAGTAAGACAATCTTGTTTAATTCGAGAGAGAAGAATAGAAATTACTGATTTAAATTAAAAATTGTTTTATTTTCATATTTTTTATACTTGTAATACGATTAAATTAGTGAAGAATATTTTTCGTCTTGTTATCAGAAATCCTTTCCGAGGGTGTACAATAGCCCGCAGACGCAGGCGCGCTTGCGTTCCATCTCTCGTAATCGTCATTAACAATTAATGCAACGCGCTGGCGCGGCTCGCTCTCGAATTCGGCGCGCATCGTCGAGGACGGATACGTCGCATTTTTCCATTCAATTGCCTGGCGCGTACCAGCACCGCGGCCTCGCGTCGGTTAGAAGGAGGTAGCTGAACGTATCTGGAGATACGGCGTGGAGGTCTCTCGGAGCTGGCGAGAATGTAATTATGAAGCGGAGATCCACGGGACGAGATACGGACCCCGCGAGCGTGATGGATGTTTTCAGCGTCTGCTCCGCGTCTGCTCCGCATTACTGAGTTACGAGCTCGCGAGTATAGACACGTCGTCCCTCTCTGCCTGCCTCGGGAAGTGCGTTCTCTAAGCACCGCCGATGTATGCGCCGACGGGACGACCATTCTATGTAAATCGTGTCGCAAAAGACCCGACACCACGAAGGCCGGCGCGCCTCGGGGAGAACGAGCGCCTTCGGCTCGTTCCTTGCGGTAGGATCGTGTCCGTCGATGACGTTAAAATGGCTACCCGTACGGAGCTGTCCCGCGAAAGTCGCCAGCTGAATGATCCCGCCGAGATCACGAGAGAGTATGCCGCGTATTATCGTATGAACGCGCTCTTTATCGTGCCCGAATTAAATTTTAATTCCACGTGTTTAATTCCAGGGTAATTATACGTTGCGAATATAGCGTTATATAGTAGATCCTCGGATTTAATGCAAGGATCGCTACATAAAGCGATGCCCGCAAAAGTTTAATCAGATCTACGCGACGCATCCAAGTTGAGATGATTCCGCGTCTACTTGCGGAAACGATCAAGAACGAAGACTACGTTAACTCGAGATTGGAAAGGTTCCAAGCCTCCGCGAAGGAGCTTTATTTCGGGCGCTTCCATCAGGTGTTCCAATTCTGGATGACGTCGAGCGAGTATATCATACGTCATTTACCAGAAGAAGCGTTTTACTGTAACTACATCCTGCTGTACGGAATCTCAATGATTCGCTGCGTTCGCTGATTCGATTTTCATGTTTCATGCCGGTGCTACTGAAAAGCCGCGCGTTCCGCGGAAATAGCCGGGAGGGAAAGCCCAAAAGGTTTCATAACCGGCCCGGTATACGTGGAGGAACAGCTAATGCAAGACGGGGTTCCTGCCTCTCGTACACACGTGCGCTTGTATAAGTGTGTGCACCGGGCGAGCTCTGGTCCCGCCCAGGTCTGCTGGCCAATAGTCATTAGCTGGGCCCATTAAACCCCCAGCGTGCACGCACGCATGCACGCACGCACACATGCGCGCTCATGCACGTGATCGTGATCACGCGACAAGCTCGCCCGCTCGCGCGCTTGGAGAAGGCGGCAAAGAAGGACGAAGATGAACTGACGTGGAGCACCTTGATGCGAAAGCGAGAGGAAGAACGCCGGCCAGGCGTTCGAAGGGAGCGGGTGAAAGCGGAAAGACGGAAAGAGCAAGAGATATATATGCTCGTCTCCGCGGACCGGGTGCTAGTATGGCGCGCCGCTCTGCCTGCTTCGGCCGTGGTTTGCGCGAGCGTTCGCCAGCTTCGCCGAGGCGAACGCTCGGCTCGGCCGCCAGCTTCATGGCCCGCGGCGGGTCTGGTAGCGTCTCCCGGTGAGAGACGGTGAAACGAAACGGTGGGGAGCGTGCACGGGAGGCAGAGGCGGGTCCGAGAGGCGGCTTTAACGCCCGCCTTCCATCGGCTTTATAGCAGCTGATAGCGGACGGCGTAATCAAACGGCACTCGCCGTGATGTCGCGCGTATCGTGATCCAGGGGGAAGCCGATGCCGGGTGCGCGCACCATTTCCGACGGTCGAACGGGGCAACTGATTTGTCCAGCTTTTCCCTCTTGGACAGACTGGGGGTCTTGATAAAAAAGAAAACCGCAGGCTTTCCTGGCCGACACTGATTCTCGCGTTCTCGCGCGATTGATAAGCGGGCGTTTTAGAGAAGCGCTGATGTCGCAGCGCGGACTAAAGCTTGATGTAACTTCAAATTTATTCTATGGAATAGGAAACTTGTATCTTGATGTTGAGACTCAATTTCCTCTGTTCGAAATACAAAGAGATCTTTATTGCTACATAGATGTCAGAAATTACGCGCGTGCACTCCACCGCGAGTGACAGGCATTTGCCTGGGAATAAATATTGTGTATGGAAAAAAGAAAATAATTATCGGCTCTGAGTAGCAAGTTTTTGCGTTTACAAACTGGTGTAATTACAATTTGCTTTTATATAGCTCTCGATACATGTAATCATGATGTACCAAATCACGCAAGCAGTCTCTTCTGCAACTGGCGCACCAACGTCACTGTCTTTCGAATTCGCGTAAAACATTCCGTTCACTGACGTTCAGCGAGGCCAATAGTCTCCCTTGCACACCTTTCCGAGGTTTTATTCGCGACATCACAGGTCGCGGTCGCAACTAAATCGAGGCATCCACGATGATCCACGATGACCACGTCACATAGCTCCTTCCACAGCACGTTTCACTTCTTTCGAACTCGCGACGCGCATGAAAATTCGCTTATCCTTCCTCCCCTGCGGAATTCCTCGGTACAGGAGACTCCTCTTCCCCTCTCTCCTCGGCGTGCGTCCCGAGGAACGTCGCTTCCTGGCATCGTGCGGAGGACTGCGGCCGCGGAGCGAAGCCGCAGCAGAAGAGCCAGCAACGGGCAACGACGAGCGGATATTTCAGCTGGCGGCTCCTGCTGAGATGCGGCGATTATGTTTGTCCATTAATATGCGCCGAGACAAGGCAACGAGGTCTTTTATCCGTTCCTCCATGGCGGCGTGGCGAGTGGGTCTCTGGGTCTTCGGGTCTAGGGCCGGCCCGGTACGTCCTATCATTTATCACGGCGTTTCACGCACATTTTTCGTCCTACCCACGACCACGAGCCGACGCGTCGTTGGCTTCCATTCACCGGTGCCAAGTGCAGAGTGCGGTTCACTCCGACGACAAAGAGATTGCGCCGCGCGCCTTCCGCGATCTACCGATTCATCATGAGTTTCATTAAAGTGTCGCGTGTTATTGTTATGCACGAAGGAGTGTCGCGTGGCGCAACGTGGACGGTGCAAGTTATCAATATTATCTGCGTTCAAATAGAAAGCTGGAGAAAGCTGGAACATTACTCGTTAACGTTGAAAATAATCTGACGAGCGATATCGTACACGTTGTGTAGCTCTTTTAGGATAGGGCACCATGAATTGCGAGAATTTCTCCATTGTCATCGCGCCATCATTTTTCCGAACGGTTAGCGGCGATCAAAATATCCTGCCTCCGAGTTCCGACTTTGAAACGGCGCACAGTGGTCAAAACGACTGAAAACGTGGCCAAAATCCATTTCAAAAACAGTTTTTTTATCGTCATTACATTATTGTTTGTTAGTTCTAAGTCCGTACTAAATTTCTCTAACGTTATAGTCCAAACAAATTTCATTCATGAGAGCTATAAATGTATAAAGTTCATTATCGTAAGTCTCTAATATGATTTTCGCCATAATCGGTGTCACAATTGTGATTTCATTCACGAAGTTATCACGTACCGGGTTATTAAATCTTTTCATCCTTGTTTTATCGTATCCTTTGTGCTTCTGATAACGCTGTTATTTATTCAATTTTCATTACAGTTAATAGAAAATAAAATAAGATAGTGCTGTTGTGATGTAACACTAATGAAATATTGCGATTCAAAGTCCCCGTCGTGAGTCGGCGCGATAAATCAAACAGAATTTAAAATTTAATTATATATCAAAAGAAATAAGAAAAAGTTTATCTGCGCCAAACTGCGCCGAAGTTTTTTCTCAAAATGCTTCCCTGAAGACATATTTCGGTGCAACTTTTAAAATGGGACACCCTGTATATATAATTAATATTATATTAATTACATTGCATCAGAATTATGGGAAAATCACTAAATTGCAGTTATATATCAACGTTCGAACAGTGTATTGTCGAATACCGATTTACGTAATCACGTTTGACATTGTCGATATTCGACAATACACTGTTCGAACGTTGATCTCCATACACGACAGAGAATGTGGATACAACTAGACGGGTCATTGTTTATCGAAATTCTAACTTCCGGTCTGAAATTTTTTTTTAATGAGATATGGTATTTTTTATTACGGATTCGGATTCTACGCGAGAAAACATGCAACTTTTGTCTGAAACATTTTTCCGAAAAATGTCATCTTATGTCCTTAAAATGATCTTCAAGATGAGTTTTGAGGACGTTTTAAGGACATAAGATGACATTTTTCGGAAAAATGTTTCAGACAAAAGTTACTTACTTTTCGATGGAGAATAAGAATCTGCAATAAAAAGTTGGGGTTTCAATTTAAGAAATTGAAGGTGATCTTCGCGTGACCTTCAAACGACTATTCAAGGTCAAACCAATGGTATCATCTTATATCCCCCTCGAAATCGTGACATGTTTGTCTGAAACATTTTTTCGTATCTCTTTTAGTGTTTTAAAAAATCGACTGTATAAATTAAAATGGGCCACCCTGTATATGATTTAGAATAATTTGAGTATGTACAGAATTTCGACCAGGTTTTTGGTAATCTTGACCACTGTGCGGCTCGTGACTGATCCCCTACGGGTGGTGGACGAAAGCAGAAGTGCGAATCGAGAAATCGCGCAATCTGAAAAAATGACGGATTGCAAAGCCTGACAACGAGCGCCGCGAGCGAGCTTTCGTGATTACGCGCGTTCGCCACGTAGGGACAACCTTGGACCTAAGGAGGCTGACGCTTCCGAGACCAGGCCGCGAAGAGACCGACGAGGGAGTCGTGATAGGAGTCTGTCAGGTATTTCGAATAGGTGGGTTACCAGTAGAGAGTAATAATAATTCCTCTTCGGGAACGGTTATACGGGGCCGGGGCCGCGAGTGATTTAGTAACTCGGTTCTTAACTTGTTTCCTTTTTTCTGCCTTGGGCCGGCGCGGCTCGGGCCCCACGAAGACCGCGTCAATATGTTAATCCAGGGAATATAATCCCCTCGATACGAGTCCGAGAACGATGGAGCGAGGTTATTAAAGCTCCTGAGGAACTCGTCTTCCCGCCTGCCGGTATCGCGTCCCCTCCTGCCACCCCCTCCGTCTCTCTCGCTGGACCCGGAGAAACGTTATGCTCGCTGCGTCGTCGTAAATATGAAATATCGAAGTCCGGATTCACGGATCGTCGGTTTCGTCGATGCCGCGACGACGATGATCATTTTCGGCGTCTCCACCTTTCCCCTTCGAGCTCTTCGTCTTGCTCCGCTTCCCTCCCACCCCCGCGGCGTCCCATTCCACCCGAATGCCAATTAAAAATCTTCCTTTCGGCGATTTTACGAGAGAAGGCCTCGTTTCAGGGATCGTGGGACCGACCGGCCCGGAAAGCTTCGTTCCTCTCTTACGAGGAGAAGGCGCCTGGCTCTGCATCCTGGACCGCCGATGGACTCCTCTTTTCGCACTCGCTGCGACGTCGCGAAATTAGAAATTCCGTACTGTTTAATTTCGTCGAAATTCCACGACGCGGCGTGTAGCCGGGGAAATTGCGCGGGCTGGTTTATTTCCGAGCGTGCCGCCGCGTGCTGCGAAGGAGACGGCCGGATATTCCGGACGAGGCACCTATACCGGGCAGGAAGTGTGTCAGGATACGCCACGTGGTTCCTTGCTCGTCACGGTTGATTGGCGTTTGCATAGTTAATGCATAATGCGAGCGAATTCGCGCGCCGCCGATGACTATGCAGATTTAGACACGAGCTCGTGTACAGCGATTTGCTTGCGAATTGGATCAACGACCCTCTCTCCATCCTCCTCCTATGTATAGCGCGAAGATGAGATGTGACGGAAACGAGGCGTCCGTGGAGTCATCCGACGAGATCTCCCTCAGGGAAGGGAGGGAGAGAGGGAGAATCCGGTATCCGTATATACACCGTATATACGGAAGCGTTTGAATTAAACGGACGAGCGGAATTTATCTCGATGCCGCTGTTAATCCTGCCTCGTTAACGTTCGTTCGTCGGCGCAGGCGAGCACGCGCGACCAAGCAGGAATTTATAAAATCGGCGAGACGTGATTACATCGCGCGACCGCGGTAGATCTGGATTAACGGCGGGGCTGCAAATGCGAGGTTGCACGCAGATTATTTTTTCCCGTCCCCGGAGCACGAAGCCCGCGGGGCCCGATGATACGCGGGCCCCGTGTGTATTGATCGCGGTAAATTTGGATCAGCGTCCCGACGCTTCCTACATATATAACGCGCTCACGAATCGCAGTTTCTTAATACGCACGCAACATTGTCCGACCCCCGCGGCTCCCTCGTCCGGTTTCTCAATGGAATACCGAGTCCAAGAATGAGGGGAGGATAACGACTATTTCTTTTCGCCTCTCGTTCTTTGCGCGCCGGGGCGGCGTGCGATGCAACAGATCAGAAGAGCGAGAAAGTGAAAAATGAAAAAGAGGGGTCAGCGGAGGAGGGTTTGAAGGCGCGGCGCGGCTCCACGCTCGATTTTTCAAAAAGGAAATTATAAAAGCGAACTGGAAACGGGAGGGGCGGCAGTAAAGAGGGATCTTTACGAGACACGGGGCCCCCGAGGCCTGACTCGCAAAGGGAAGTGGTAGACGGGGCCCACCGTGACATCCCAACGTTGTTTATCGAGTTACGGAATCCGAAGATAAAATCGTGCCACTGTACTCCACGCAGGCGGGGTCTACCAAGAGAACGAAGAAACTAACAAGAGAGAGAGAGAGAGAGAGAGAGAGAGAGAGAGAAGCACTCTCGAGTTTGGCATTCGTTAAGAATAGTGTGCGTATCGATTTCGCTGGAAACACCGTGAATGTATCTTCGCACGTTGTAGAGATTTACTTATTAAGAAATACTATCTGCATAAAATTTTATACAGATTTGCTTTTTCCGTTTTCCATTCATTTATATAAAATGATAACGCAGAAAATGTATTTTATATAAAATAAAAAATTATGATAAACCGGCATTTAGAAATCGAAAGTTATGTAGAGAAATTGTAAAATTAATAACGGACAGTGTGTGTTGGGTATTAAATATATATAAAAAAAAGCCTCAGTTTTTTATTTAAATTAATTTGTATCAAGATTTACTTTTTACATGTGAATCGCTATACATGCACAATTATTTTACGTATTAAAAAATCTCATTACACATTTTTATAATAATTTTATTTATCTATTCAATCGATAGGAACATTACATGATTGCCGTTACATGGTTGTCTTGTAAAATTAAATATATTGTTACATAAGAATACCGCCAGTTATTGCCATTTCGATTAGCAACGAATTGCTCTTATTTTACATCTACTATTATGCAATGCACTCCGGTTCTCGTAACAGGGAGTGAATAATTTGGCACGCGAATTGCAAATAATCTGACACGTGAGGTTGAATATGAATTTACGTATTACGAGCAACAGTAGATTTATGCTGTGTCACGAGCCACATAACTTAAACGTCGCGTCGTGCTGCCGGCTCAACAAACTCGCGCGGTCGCGTGATCCGAAATGCGCTATTCCGTGATTTACGTCAATTCTTTTATCCGAAATCTATTAGAGACACGACTCCGCGCAAAATACCTGATCAACAATAAACGTAATGGTTCGTTGCAGGAGCTGCAGGAGCTGCAGCGCGCGCGCTGGAGCGTTTAAGGGGGGAGCCTGCTTTAGAACGCTGAAAATAAGGTATATTTTACGAATTGTTTTTGGAGAAACTATACAGCGGATCATTATAAAACTTTGATGCATTTATTAGTACATGTTTAAAGATAAACAAAATTATTTTTTGATTTGAATATATCGCTTGTAGAGGTCGTCCTGGAGAAATCTTAGTGCAGCCGCGTCGCCGGCATTGCAAATTGGTGAGCATTCTCCTGCCTCCAAATTTCGTCCAAACTGAAAAATTGAAATATGTTCTCGTTATTTATGAATTCCCATCGTCGATGAACCAAAGAGAGAAGAAAAAAGTTGAAAAGTGCCAAAATGGTGGAGCTTAGAACACAAAAGTACGATTTTTAGGCAAAGTGTTTGAACTTTTTCGTGCAAAAATAATTGTTTAACTTAATGTTTTTATGAATATTAAAAGTTCATCGACGATGGGAATTCATAAATAACGAGAAAATATTTCAATTTTTCAGTTTGGATGAAATTTGGAGGCAGGAGAATGCTCACCAATTTACAATGCCGGCTGCACTAAGATGCCTCCAGGACGACCTCTACAGGCGATATATTCAAATCAAAAAATAATTTTTTTGTCTTTAAACATGTACTAATAAATGCATCAAAGTTTTATGCATTTATTAGTACATGTTTAAAGATAAAAAAAATTATTTTTTTATTTGAATATATCGCTCGTAGAGGTCGTCCTGGAGAAATCTTAGTGCAGCCGCGTCGCCGGCATTGCAAATTGGTGAGCATTCTCCTGCCTCCAAATTTCGTCTAAACTGAAAAATTGAAATATGTTCTCGTTATTTATGAATTCCCATCGTCGATGAACCAAAGAGAGAAGAAAAAAGTTGAAAAGTGCCAAAATGGTGGAGCTTAGAACACAAAAGTACGATTTTTAGGCAAAGTGTTTGAACTTTTTCGTGCAAAAATAATTGTTTAACTTAATGTTTTTATGAATATTAAAGGTTCATCGACGATGGGAATTCATAAATAACGAGAAAATATTTCAATTTTTCAGTTTGGATGAAATTTGGAGGCAGGAGAATGCTCACCAATTTACAATGCCGGCTGCACTAAGATGCCTCCAGGACGACCTCTACAGGCGATATATTCAAATCAAAAAATAATTTTTTTGTCTTTAAACATGTACTAATAAATGCATCAAAGTTTTATGCATTTATTAGTACATGTTTGAAGATAAAAAAAATTATTTTTTTATTTGAATATATCGCTCGTAGAGGTCGTCCTGGAGAAATCTTAGTGCAGCCGCGTCGCCGGCATTGCAAATTGGTGAGCATTCTCCTGCCTCCAAATTTCGTCCAAACTGAAAAATTGAAATATGTTCTCGTTATTTATGAATTCCCATCGTCGATGAACCAAAGAGAGAAGAAAAAAGCTGAAAAGTGCCAAAATGGTGGAGCTTAGAACACAAAAGTACGATTTTTAGGCAAAGTGTTTGAACTTTTTCGTGCAAAAATAATTGTTTAACTTAATGTTTTTATGAATATTAAAGGTTCATCGACGATGGGAATTCATAAATAACGAGAAAATATTTCAATTTTTCAGTTTGGATGAAATTTGGAGGCAGGAGAATGCTCACCAATTTACAATGCCGGCTGCACTAAGATGCCTCCAGGACGACCTCTACAGGCGATATATTCAAATCAAAAAATAATTTTTTTGTCTTTAAACATGTACTAATAAATGCATCAAAGTTTTATGCATTTATTAGTACATGTTTAAAGATAAAAAAAATTATTTTTTTATTTGAATATATCGCTCGTAGAGGTCGTCCTGGAGAAATCTTAGTGCAGCCGCGTCGCCGGCATTGCAAATTGGTGAGCATTCTCCTGCCTCCAAATTTCGTCTAAACTGAAAAATTGAAATATGTTCTCGTTATTTATGAATTCCCATCGTCGATGAACCAAAGAGAGAAGAAAAAAGTTGAAAAGTGCCAAAATGGTGGAGCTTAGAACACAAAAGTACGATTTTTAGGCAAAGTGTTTGAACTTTTTCGTGCAAAAATAATTGTTTAACTTAATGTTTTTATGAATATTAAAGGTTCATCGACGATGGGAATTCATAAATAACGAGAAAATATTTCAATTTTTCAGTTTGGATGAAATTTGGAGGCAGGAGAATGCTCACCAATTTACAATGCCGGCTGCACTAAGATGCCTCCAGGACGACCTCTACAGGCGATATATTCAAATCAAAAAATAATTTTTTTGTCTTTAAACATGTACTAATAAATGCATCAAAGTTTTATGCATTTATTAGTACATGTTTGAAGATAAAAAAAATTATTTTTTTATTTGAATATATCGCTCGTAGAGGTCGTCCTGGAGAAATCTTAGTGCAGCCGCGTCGCCGGCATTGCAAATTGGTGAGCATTCTCCTGCCTCCAAATTTCGTCCAAACTGAAAAATTGAAATATGTTCTCGTTATTTATGAATTCCCATCGTCGATGAACCAAAGAGAGAAGAAAAAAGCTGAAAAGTGCCAAAATGGTGGAGCTTAGAACACAAAAGTACGATTTTTAGGCAAAGTGTTTGAACTTTTTCGTGCAAAATAATTGTTTAACTTAATGTTTTTATGAATATTAAAGGTTCATCGACGATGGGAATTCATAAATAACGAGAAAATATTTCAATTTTTCAGTTTGGATGAAATTTGGAGGCAGGAGAATGCTCACCAATTTACAATGCCGGCTGCACTAAGATGCCTCCAGGACGACCTCTACAGGCGATATATTCAAATCAAAAAATAATTTTTTTGTCTTTAAACATGTACTAATAAATGCATCAAAGTTTTATGCATTTATTAGTACATGTTTAAGATAAAAAAAATTATTTTTTTATTTGAATATATCGCTCGTAGAGGTCGTCCTGGAGAAATCTTAGTGCAGCCGCGTCGCCGGCATTGCAAATTGGTGAGCATTCTCCTGCCTCCAAATTTCGTCCAAACTGAAAAATTGAAATATGTTCTCGTTATTTATGAATTCCCATCGTCGATGAACCAAAGAGAGAAGAAAAAAGTTGAAAAGTGCCAAAATGGTGGAGCTTAGAACACAAAAGTACGATTTTTAGGCAAAGTGTTTGAACTTTTTCGTGCAAAATAATTGTTTAACTTAATGTTTTTATGAATATTAAAGGTTCATCGACGATGGGAATTCATAAATAACGAGAAAATATTTCAATTTTTCAGTTTGGATGAAATTTGGAGGCAGGAGAATGCTCACCAATTTACAATGCCGGCTGCACTAAGATGCCTCCAGGACGACCTCTACAGGCGATATATTCAAATCAAAAAATAATTTTTTTGTCTTTAAACATGTACTAATAAATGCATCAAAGTTTTATGCATTTATTAGTACAGGTTTAAGGATAAAAAAATTATTTTTTTATTTGAATATATCGCTCGTAGAGGTCGTCCTGGAGAAATCTTAGTGCAGCCGCGTCGCCGGCATTGCAAATTGGTGAGCATTCTCCTGCCTCCAAATTTCGTCCAAACTGAAAAATTGAAATATGTTCTCGTTATTTATGAATTCCCATCGTCGATGAACCAAAGAGAGAAGAAAAAAGTTGAAAAGTGCCAAAATGGTGGAGCTTAGAACACAAAAGTACGATTTTTAGGCAAAGTTTTGAACTTTTTCATGCAAAAATAATTGTTTAACTTAATGTTTTTATGAATATTAAAGGTTCATCGACGATGGGAATTCATAAATAACGAGAAAATATTTCAATTTTTCAGTTTGGATGAAATTTGGAGGCAGGAGAATGCTCACCAATTTACAACGCCGGCTGCACTAAGATGCCTCCAGGACGACCTCTACAGGCGATATATTCAAATCAAAAAATAATTTTTTTATCTTTAAACATGTACTAATAAATGCATCAAAGTTTTATGCATTTATTAGTACATGTTTGAAGATAAAAAAAATTATTTTTGATTTGAATATATCGCTTGCAGAGGTCGTCCTGGAGAAATCTTAGTGCAGCCGCGTCGCCGGCATTGCAAATTGGTGAGCATTCTCCTGCCTCCAAATTTCGTCCAAACTGAAAAATTGAAATATGTTCTCGTTATTTATGAATTCCCATCGTCGATGAACCAAAGAGAGAAGAAAAAAGTTGAAAAGTGCCAGAATGGTGGAGCTTAGAACACAAAAGTACGATTTTTAGGCAAAGTTTTTGAACTTTTTCATGCAAAAGTAATTATTTAACTTAATGTTTTTATGAATATTAAAGGTTCATCGACGATGGGAATTCATAAATAACGAGAAAATATTTCAATTTTTCAGTTTGGATGAAATTTGGAGGCAGGAGAATGCTCACCAATTTACAACGCCGGCTGCACTAAGGTGCCTCCAGGACGACCTCTACAGGCGATATATTCAAATAATAAAATAATTTTTTTATCTTGAAACATGTACTAATAAATGCATCAAAGTTTTATAACGATCCGCTGTATAGTTTCTCCAAAAACAATTCGTAAAATTATACCTTATTTTCAACGTTCTAAAGCAGGCTCCCCCCTTAAGAGAGATATCTCCTCGAGACGAGATGAAGCATCTTGCATCGGTTTTTGTCGAAACTAAAATTTGGATGCTTTTAATATTTTAAAAAGGCGAATAGCTTGCCAGAAAAAATAAGAAATGGAAATTAATTTTAACAGAGACACATTTCGTTTGCTCCGCAGTCACTCATCCCGACGTGTAACGAAATTAATTCGAGCAGATCACCAAGTCCGAGAAGATTAATCAAACAGGTGGCTTTAGAGTCATCCCCACCGGCGGTTGATTACGGAGACTTTGCCTCGAAGGTGGCGGATTATGATCAGAAGATTAAATCGAGAGATCAATTTCGCATTCAACGCGAGAAGTCGAAGAAGACCAATACCACGACGGATCAGGACGCGATTACTCGTGCGAGACGGACGGAATCCTGGTAAATAATTTCTCTATGTGAAGATATAGACACGCTGTGCTCGTACTATTTCATAAGGAAATTCGATTCGATTAATGTGATACAGGTGCTCGGAATGCGGAACAATAAAAGAGGAGTATTCCGATGAGGAACTTGGATTATGTATAATAACCTTGGGGACCTTCATACACCGAGAACCGTCTTTAGCCGCACCGTTATTACCAGATATACTCGGCGTAGTTACCAAGTAAGATAAGAACATACGAGTATGATTTTGAGTCGATATTCTCACATGCCAAGTTCCTTTTCCTCTTTTAATTATTATTTATTTTATTTTACTCTTTATTCGCTTTCTTTGTTTCCCGTATCGTGCATAATAAAATAAGATACATCAATGCATTGACAGAGTTGCACTTAACGCGATGTATCCTTGGCAAAGCGAAACGAACATGCATTTGCCGGGCGGTGCGGTCAGTGTGGCACATCAATTTCTCAGATGCGTCCTTCATCAACTGGCACCTAACGGAGTGTTCATGCAGATGTTTCAGACTCATCTAAACGGTAAGAACATCACATCTCGCTGGTGAACATTGTTTTAACAAACTGCTCGAAATAATTTTCTAATTTCATGTCAGTTGTAAAATATAAAAATTTTTCTTAGCCAATTTCAAGATTGACATTTAAAAGATCAAAAATATTCTTGCAGAAACGACAAGATTGCAGTTCTTTAAGAGCGTCGCGCAAGCTTTGATCGACTTCAACGAATTAAATCCCATCGCGCCGTTGCAGTTGCTGCTCGAGGTAAGGAAGCAATTTCACCCGGTTCCGTGTTACGAGTACAAGCTAATTGACTCTTGATTACGTCTTGTAATTCTCCGAGCCGATTTTTCACGCAGGAGCGCGTGAAGGAATGAATCGCGCACTGATCTTACAAATTCATCTTCACATTCTAGACATTAAACATGAAGAAATCGTTGCCGCTGGAACGGCTGCCAATAATATTGTACAATATCGCGTGTTACTTGGACTGTCTCCCGCTAGAAGCAGGATTGGGCCCAGGCGCAGCCACGTGGAGCGGACTGTTAACACAATTCGACGGACTTTTCCGAAGGCTCGTCCTTATGCTTCCCTCAATCGAGGACATCACACCTCTGCTGCGAATTATGATTTCTATCTTGAAGGTTCCAGGGATTCAGCAATCAAAGGTAGGTACTTGACGCACGCGGAATAGAGAGTATGAAATTTTTCCTCCGTGATTAAGGGGAGCCTGCTTTAGAACGTTGAAAATAAGGTATAATTTTACGAATGTTTTTGGAGAAACTATACAGCGGATCATTATAAAACTTTGATGCATTTATTAGTACATGTTTAAAGATAAAAAAATTATTTTTTATTTGAATATATCGCCTGTAGAGGTCGTCCTGGAGGCATCTTAGTGCAGCCGGCATTGTAAATTGGTGAGCATTCTCCTGCCTCCAAATTTCATCCAAACTGAAAAATTGAAATATTTTCTCGTTATTTATGAATTCCCATCGTCGATGAACCTTTAATATTCACAAAAACATTAAGTTAAACAATTATTTTTGCATGAAAAAGTTCAACAACTTTGCCTAAAAATCGTACTTTTGTGTTCTAAGCTCCACCATTTTGGCACTTTTCAACTTTTTTCTTCTCTCTTTGGTTCATCGACGATGGGAATTCATAAATAACGAGAACATATTTCAATTTTTCAGTTTGGACGAAATTTGGAGGCAGGAGAATGCTCACCAATTTGCAGTGCCGGCGACGCGGCTGCACTAAGATTTCTCCAGGACGACCTCTGCAAGCGATATATTCAAATCAAAAATAAGTTTTTTTATCTTCAAACATGTACTAATAAATGCATAAAACTTTGATGCATTTATTAGTACATGTTTAAAGATAAAAAAATTATTTTTTATTTGAATATATCGCCTGTAGAGGTCGTCCTGGAGGCATCTTAGTGCAGCCGGCATTGTAAATTGGTGAGCATTCTCCTGCCTCCAAATTTCATCCAAACTGAAAAATTCAAATATTTTCTCGTTATTTATGAATTCCCATCGTCGATGAACCTTTAATATTCACAAAAACATTAAGTTAAACAATTATTTTTGCATGAAAAAGTTCAACAACTTTGCCTAAAAATCGTACTTTTGTGTTCTAAGCTCCACCATTTTGGCACTTTTCAACTTTTTTCTTCTCTCTTTGGTTCATCGACGATGGGAATTCATAAATAACGAGAACATATTTCAATTTTTCAGTTTGGACGAAATTTGGAGGCAGGAGAATGCTCACCAATTTGCAGTGCCGGCGACGCGGCTGCACTAAGATTTCTCCAGGACGACCTCTACAAGCGATATATTCAAATAAAAAAATAATTTTTTTATCTTTAAACATGTACTAATAAATGCATCAAAGTTTTATAATGATCCGCTGTATAGTTTCTCCAAAAACAATTCGTAAAATATACCTTATTTTCAGCGTTCTAAAGCAGGCTCCCCCCTTAAGTAACATAGAAAAGCGTAGTGAGAACAATATGCCTACTAATAAACATCATGCGAAAAGAAATTACACTACGAGTAAAATGATCGACCTCAAAAGTCTGGGCAGAGTATTCTCCTGGAAACAATAATCGATAACATTGCTCTAAAACGAGTATCACGCAATCTGCTCTACTGTTTAGCTAGATAATCTCTCGTTACTTGCGCTTTTCGCGTATAGCATCGCTCGATCACAGGGTCTACTGACCTGGTGAAGTGCTTATTGTAGTAGCGGCATGACGGGCCATTACTCTCTTCCCAATGGGTTTCCATCTGTCCATGCGTCCCACCAGGACTACGCTGATGCACGGAGATAATCGGCGCGCGCATTGAAGCAGTTTCCGTATCTATCTCGCCCAACGTGTTCGTCGCCAATTCGTGCTCCACTCCGAGCGACGGTTGGGACACGTCTGAAGAATATTGGTTACGTAAATTACTGTAATAATTATTCCTCTAGATTGTTCATAAGAGTTTATCAATATCTGATAGTTCCCTGAATTTTACCACGAGATCTGGAAGGTGGTGCGCCCATGACAACAGTCGCAGGAATCCTCTTGCACTGATGATACTGCGTGTCGAGCGTGTTTAACACTATCTTCACCAACGTTTGAAGCTGACTACACCACGTTTGTTGTCCGTACTGACACTAAACAGGCCAAACAACAACGAAGTCTAGTGTTATACGTCCGCTTGTGCAGATACAAAAATTCACTACATCATTACTTTCTCATACGTAAAATGATTTTACCTTGTACAAAATAACAAGTAAGGACATTAACCAGGATCGCCTAATCTGCGGCTCCAAATACCAAAGACTATAGCTTGGTACCTGATGCTGATCAGTAGGAGCTTGTTGCGGTGTAGCTTGCGGCGGACAAGGACAATATTGCAATATCGCCAAAACTTGCGGCGTTATCGACCAGCCCATTATATGATTTTGGTCCAATAACTGCGCCAAGTTGGCGATGAAAACGTTGAATACCGGTGAAAGCCTACGACAGAGTAACATTTTATCATCATAAATTTTTAAGTATAGAAAAAAAGCCAAAAATAAATCGTAAATACGCATGTAAATCGATCTTGCGCAATTTGAAGAATATGCTAAAGGTAAGAATTATTTTTAACTCTTGTTTGTTTAAAAATTACGGGCAGGCATATGTTTGGAAATTTAAAATTATCTAAATTGCGATTCAGTTATGTTTACTTAAAAATTATATTTATATCAAAAATCTTACCTTAGACGTTGCGGAGAGGTATGGAAGGTACGCTCAGTTTGATTATATCCCAAAAGAAGGTATAAGTGTCGTAAGACTATACCCTGTGTCTTTGACACTGGTTTCTCGTTCGTCGGATAGGCCTAATTAAATCGTTATCGTTTTAAAACATCTTGATGTTACATGCAATTTTGCTAGCTGTTGTTTTAGATTGAATATATCAAGATGGAAATGATTTACCTGATCTTGTCTCGAGAGAAACTGCATTAAGAGGAAAACAAGAAGATGCATCGTTTCTTTATCTGCTTCCTCAAGATCCACAATTTTATGAGTGTACGCCGGTAACGTGCTAGCTTCGTCGACCATGTTCAGCGAATGGATGTGACCATCTGTAAGATTCGCTAATATGATTTTGCACTCACAAATTGAAGATATTCGCTAAAAAGAAAAAATCAGATCTACAAGGTTCGAATAATTTGGATTCATTTCTATTCCTACCATTAATCATTTCTAGATCTACTTGTCTAATCGTTCATGATTGGAAAAAACGAATTAATTATAAGTAAATTAATATCAAGCAACAAAGAAAAAGCGTACATACATTTGACCTCGAAAACTTGATGAAGCAATGTACGAAAAAAAAGAGCCACTAATGCAAAATCACATCTGGAGGGTAACGCGAATTTTTTAATTTTTTTAATTAAAAAAAATATAGTTTCTGCTATGAAAAATGATCTATATCTCTATGTACTTTTAAGGATCTACGAATTCTCAATCTAAAAGATCATCTAATCTAATTGTCAAAACATTTTTGTTACTACAAATATGTAATATGAGCAAGTTACAAGCCTTTTTTCCTAAAGCGAATTGTAAGCGACAGTTTTATATACAGGGTGTTTCCTCTAACTGTAGCACTTAGAATATCTCTGCTTCCTTTAATGATATGAAAAAAGTCAAAGGACGAAAATTGTTCGATTCAAAGAGACTAGTACTCTGGTAAGAAAATTATTTTTTTAATGTGACCTTTCACAAGATATCAAGGTCATCAACATTTTTTTAAACGAGATGGTATATTTTCCTTAGCGAAATGATGTAGCTTGTAAAAAAACAAATTCAACCATACAGAATATGTTGACCTTCATTTGCACGGAACATACTCAACGAATCGTTTCCTGATCGCTGGATTGGACGTGGTGGAAGAATTTCTTGGCCGGCTCGATCACCAGATCTTACGCCTCTTGATTTTTATTTATGGGGAACTTTAAAAAATAAAGTTTACAGTACAGAAGTAATCTCGCTTGAAGATTTAAAGCAACGATTACTAATTCAGTTACTGAGATGCAACCAAATTTTCAGGAATGTCGTACCGTAACAAATTCTGTACTACGTCGATGTCTAGCTTGTATCGATGTGCAAGGACAACATTTTGAAATGCGTCACTAAATCATTGCGTAGATAATTTTTATTTTGTGAAAAAATCCGTTGTTACTTATCTCATATTTCTTTTCAATATTGGTTTATAACTTTGTAACAAAGCATTTCTAAGCAAACTCGATATAAGAATTTTTTCTTATTTCTACTAGTAGAGTATGCTCCCGCAGTTTGTCGGTTAAAACCCGGGACACCCTGTATACAGGGTGTTTCCTCTAAACTGTAGCACTTAGAATATCTCTGCTTCCTTTGATGATATGAAAAAAGTCAAACGACGAAAATTGTTCGATTCAAAGAGACTAGTACTCTGGTAAGAAAATTATTTTTTTAATGTGACCTTTCACAAGATATCAAGGTCATCAACATTTTTTTAAACGAGATGGTATATTTTCCTTAGCGAAATGATGTAGCTTGTAAAAAAACAAATTCAACCATACAGAATATGTTGACCTTCATTTGCACGGAACATACTCAACGAATCGTTTCCTGATCGCTGGATTGGACGTGGTGGAAGAATTTCTTGGCCGGCTCGATCACCAGATCTTACGCCTCTTGATTTTTATTTATGGGGAACTTTAAAAAATAAAGTTTACAGTACAGAAGTAATCTCGCTTGAAGATTTAAAGCAACGATTACTAATTCAGTTACTGAGATGCAACCAAATTTTCAGGAATGTCGTACCGTAACAAATTCTGTACTACGTCGATGTCTAGCTTGTATCGATGTGCAAGGACAACATTTTGAAATGCGTCACTAAATCATTGCGTAGATAATTTTTATTTTGTGAAAAAATCCGTTGTTACTTATCTCATATTTCTTTTCAATATTGGTTTATAACTTTGTAACAAAGCATTTCTAAGCAAACTCGATATAAGAATTTTTTCTTATTTCTACTAGTAGAGTATGCTCCCGCAGTTTGTCGGTTAAAACCCGGGACACCCTGTATACAGGGTGTTTCCTCTAACTGTAGCACTTAGAATATCTCTGCTTCCTTTGATGATATGAAAAAAGTCAAAGGACGAAAATTGTTCGATTCAAAGAGACTAGTACTCTGGTAAGAAAATTATTTTTTTAATGTGACCTTTCACAAGATATCAAGGTCATGAACATTTTTTTAAATGAGATGGTATATTTTCCTTAGCGAAATGATGTAGCTTGTAAAAAAACAAATTCAACCATACAGAATATGTTGACCTTCATTTGCACGGAACATACTCAACGAATCGTTTCCTGATCGCTGGATTGGACGTGGTGGAAGAATTTCTTGGCCGGCTCGATCACCAGATCTTACGCCTCTTGATTTTTATTTATGGGGAACTTTAAAAAATAAAGTTTACAGTACAGAAGTAATCTCGCTTGAAGATTTAAAGCAACGATTACTAATTCAGTTACTGAGATGCAACCAAATTTTCAGGAATGTCGTACTGTAACAAATTCTGTACTACGTCGATGTCTAGCTTGTATCGATGCGCAAGGACAACATTTTGAAATGCGTCACTAAATCATTGCGTAGATAATTTTTATTTTGTGAAAAAATCCGTTGTTACTTATCTCATATTTCTTTTCAATATTGGTTTATAACTTTGTAACAAAGCATTTCTAAGCAAACTCGATATAAGAATTTTTTCTTATTTCTACTAGTAGAGTATGCTCCCGCAGTTTGTCGGTTAAAACCCGGGACACCCTGTATACAGGGTGTTTCCTCTAAACTGTAGCACTTAGAATATCTCTGCTTCCTTTGATGATATGAAAAAAGTCAAAGGACGAAAATTGTTCGATTCAAAGAGACTAGTACTCTGGTAAGAAAATTATTTTTTTAATGTGACCTTTCACAAGATATCAAGGTCATGAACATTTTTTTAAATGAGATGGTATATTTTCCTTAGCGAAATGATGTAGCTTGTAAAAAAACAAATTCAACCATACAGAATATGTTGACCTTCATTTGCACGGAACATACTCAACGAATCATTTCCTGATCGCTGGATTGGACGTGGTGGAAGAATTTCTTGGCCGGCTCGATCACCAGATCTTACGCCTCTTGATTTTTATTTATGGGCAACTTTAAAAAATAAAGTTTACAGTACAGAAGTAATCTCGCTTGAAGATTTAAAGCAACGAATTACTAATTCAGTTACTGAGATGCAACCAAATTTTCAGGAATGTCGTACCGTAACAAATTCTGTACTACGTCGATGTCTAGCTTGTATCGATGTGCAAGGACAACATTTTGAAATGCGTCACTAAATCATTGCGTAGATAATTTATATTTTTGTGAAAAAATCCGTTGTTACTTATCTCATACTTCTTTTCAATATTGGTTTATAACTTTGTAATAAAGCATTTCTAAGCAAACTCGATATAAGAATTTTTTCTTATTTCTACTAGTAGAGTATGCTCCCGCAGTTTGTCGGTTAAAACCCGGGACACCCTGTATACAGGGTGTTTCCTCTAAACTGTAGCACTTAGAATATCTCTGCTTCCTTTGATGATATGAAAAAAGTCAAAGGACGAAAATTGTTTGATTCAAAGAGACTAGTACTCTGGTAAGAAAATTATTTTTTTAATGTGACCTTTCACAAGATATCAAGGTCATGAACATTTTTTTAAACGAGATGGTATATTTTCCTTAGCGAAATGATGTAGCTTGTAAAAAAACAAATTCAACCATACAGAATATGTTGACCTTCATTTGCACGGAACATACTCAACGAATCGTTTCCTGATCGCTGGATTGGACGTGGTGGAAGAATTTCTTGGCCGGCTCGATCACCAGATCTTACGCCTCTTGATTTTTTTCTTTGGGGACACCTAAAACATGAAGTTTATCGCGATATTCCGACAACACCTGAAGATACGCGAGAAAGAATTCAGCGTGCGTGCACCGCAATTACTCCGGAATCTCTCAAAAACGTAAAACAATCGTTTATTCATCGAATTCGAAAGTGTATCGAAGTAAACGGTGATCATTTCGAACATCTGTAAAAAAGGTATATCTTTGTAGTTATACGTACAATAAATAGAGTTTCTTTTCCTAAACGTGATTTTTGTGGTTCAAAGTCATTTGAAGGTCAACATATTCTGTATGGTTGAATTTGTTTTTTACAAGCTACATCATTTCGTTAAGGAAAATATACCACCTCGTTTAAAAAAATGTTGATGACCTTGATATCTTGTGAAAGGTCACATTAAAAAAAATAATTTTCTTACCAGAGTACTAGTCTCTTTGAATCGAACAATTTTCGTCGTTTGACTTTTTTCATATCATCAAAGGAAGCAGAGATATTCTAAGTGCTACAGTTAGAGGAAACACCCTGTATATAAAATACATAGTGTAACATATATTGGCAAGCACATCATTAACTAACTACAACTGCCAGCGGCGATGACTCCGCGTTGCTACTTACCATTCGACCTGTTCGACACCGAATGTTCTACCTGGCTGGAATCGAATGCTTTAACATCCTTTTTTTATGGGCCATGTTATACAAACGAGCAACATTTGCGCGTACACAGCTTTATTGCTTCGTCTACATGCTAGGCAGGCAAGCACACTACTCTACCTGGAATACTGTTATTAGGCGGGGTAGACCCCAACAACTGACCCAATCCGAATCTCGAGCTCTTCCTTTTCAGAATGGGCGCGGAATACTGTCGGCTGTACACCTTTTCCTTTTCTGCGCGAAAGAATGCGGAAAAAAAGAAGAGAGAAAAAGGGTAACACGTATGTGTACGACGTCTGTGAAGTGCGCGAAGAGAGGCGATAGGGGATAAGAACTTAAACGGGAAGGAATTTAGGGTACGTACCCTGCTTGGTGTCTTGTCGGGGTATCATTGACGCGGGTGCGGACATTGTGCGCTTGTACGGCCACTTCGTACCGAAACTCGCGCTCAGCGTCTTCACGGAGCTCGCCCCGCTGCCGTCAGATTGAGACAGCGCTTCCTGTGCCCGATGCAACTTCTTCATGAACACCTCGCTGTTTAGATCCGTATTCTTCAGATCTGCAAGAAAAAGTTCGCTCATTACTCGTCCATTCACGCTCTCCCTTTGATACCGACGACGATACTAACCGCGCAGGTAAGCCACGTCTCCCGATTTCTCCAAGTTGATTTGTGCCTCGAGGAATAGCGTGTCAAATCGATTCAAGAAAAATTCCCACGTTAAGATGCGTCGATCGCTGAGGCTGTTGTGAAGTTGATAAAGCGATTGCAATACCATCGGCCGATCTACGATCACGGAATCGAACTGTGTCTCCAGACATAAGATTAACGACTGAAATAAGTAAAATGCGATATTAATTTACAGCTTCAAGATTAATTTCAGAGAGTACAGCTAATTGAAATTGAAAGTATTTTTCTTGTGTCGAAATCTAGAAGTTGATGAAGCAATGAATCGGTAAGACATAATTGATCTAAACGTGTTTTTTACACGCGTAAATTGAGTATTACGCAATTTATTTAAAGAAGATAAAATTTACCCTGATCGCCGTGTCGTGAACAGTACCGAGATATAAGGTCGCACGCTGCGCAACGTATACATTATTATCATCCATGCTCGTGATTAGGTAACAGAATGCGTTTGCTAATGCGGCTTGGAGACTCATCATATTCCGCAGCGGCGTTGAGTCCATAAATCTTGCGATTAACGTGACACGCTCGACTGAAATATTCGAAACGCTCGTTACAACACATAAATTATCGGCGGAAATAGCATCGTCAAAATGCTATTTGATTTGCTATCACATAAAGTTATTCTGACGCAATGCATTTTACGCTACTGCTTAATTATTTAATTATCGGTGATTCAATAACGTTATAAATATTAAAATTATAGGCAATAGAGGCGTATAAAAATTATGTTACAATCACCTGCGACGAATCTAACGCGCCAATCGGAATTGTGAAACTCTTCTTGTACAAGCCGCCAAAAGGTATCGGTGCCGCAAGGCAGTGTTACACAGTGCAATAATAGCGGCACGGTCACTTGCGCTATGTGCGAGTGTTCCGCATTTAGCAGCTCCCATAAACTAAAATTCATTAACACAATAATATAATAAAATAAATAAAACTTGAAGAGAAACGAAGACCGAGTTCTCGCGTGCTTTCTCTGTCTCAGATAATAATTCATCCAAAGTACGTACTTCTTTATTAACAAGTTTTCCTGGCACCATATGAAGAATCCTTGATGATCCTTTACCGCTGTACTGAACGCGTCGCCGTACAAGCACAACACGTTCAAGCACTGCAGCATGTAGTACAAAATGTCAGGCTTGTCGATCGTCATCATCTCCTGTAAGTAAAATTCTTATGAAAAATTATTTCGAACTCATTTGGTTGACATCATTGGCGCGCAGTAATACTATGGAATTTGTTCTTATAATTAGTTTGTACAGTACCTTTAATAATTTATGGATGTACTGAAGCTGCTCCGGCAATTCTTCTATCGTGAAACGAAACTTCCCCACGGAGGTGTGCCAAAAGTCATCGAGGTCAGTCTCCGGACTCAGGTTCACGGGTTCGTCGTCCTCGCCTATCAGATGTGGTTTCGCCACGCTCACCGTTGCGGTAGCTGAAGAAGATTAGATATATTTATAACGATTACTTTTACTACTCGAGCGATTAATTATTAAAAAGATGTAATAAAAAATTGATTTACCGACGTCGGTCTCCGATAGCGTAACCGTCCTCGCAACAGCGGACATGACCTTCTCCGTTGGCATGATAGCTGCAAGATCCAGCTGTTCCGAAACTGTCTCTACTGTGGCTGTCATAATCTGTTCGAAGAACTGATATAAACGATCAAAATAGCTACTCCGATTACATAGATTAGCCTACCGTGTCGTTTGTGATCAGGCCGTGTCGTAGAAGAAGAGACAGAGAGAGAAGCGCACGGACACACACACAGTTAGAACGGTTTACGTACGCATGCTGCTTTCATAACGGAGAAAATTGTGTAATACACAGTGACAGTAGAGATGTTTCTCGTGACATTTATCTCGTCGCGGAGTAAAATCTCCCTTCCTACCCCCATTTGTCGATTATGAAAATCATGGAAACTCGTGATTCGTGATTGTGATCAGTTTTAACCCGTAACCGCTACAGTTACTTTACTTTTTAAAGTTGCGCAAATGGCGCGATAGAATCTGCAACTTCGTACATAAAAAGTTTGCATCGCATGTTACGCTCTATCTCAGACCCAGACGAGGATTAATTGAGTCGCTTTGCGACAGGGGGAAAAAGAGTTGCGTGTTTTGTCAACTTGGAAATAACCGACAATGAAAGAAGAATGACAACGGAATTTCCAAGTTCTCGCGTAAACTGTATCAGTTACGGATTTCCCCAAGAAGACAAACATCAAACATGTTACGAGCGCAAGAGGAAGAGTGTGTGTATTTCCATATTATTTATTCGTGAAGAAACATACGTGTGGCATGTGAACTAGGACGCCGCCTACGGAATGCATTTCCGGCACTGGCATGTTGATAACTACATCCGGTTTCGAATCGTTCTTCTTTGTTGTCTCCGGCGAGCCTTTGCGATCGTTCTCCGCGGTTTCGTCCACGATTGTCTGCGGAACAATGGATGTTGTAACAATAAATCTAATATCTTCTCTTACTCCACATTCTGATACCAAAGTAAATTGTTATCAATCAATATTAATCAATATCAATTTTTAATTACATTAATTTAATTGTTATATATCAAAATATATCAATTTATTATATCGATAATAAAAAAAGAATTATTGGGTTGGCCAAAAAGTAATTGCGTTTTTTTTATATAAATAAAAGGCGAATTTTTCATGGGAAACAAAAACTTTATTAAACAATATATTGTCCATTTTGTTTGATTATCTTTTGCCATTTTTCAGGCAACTTCATGATTCCGCGCTCAAAAAAGTTCTTATCTTTTTCAGCAAAAAACAATTCCAACAACGATTTGATATCCTCATCAGCAGTCAAGGTTTTACCATTCAAGGCGTTTTGCAAAGAACGAAACGAATGGTAATCTGATGGTGCCGGGTCTGGCGAATATGGTGGATGTGGTAACATCATGGTAACACATCCCATCCAAGCTGCAACAATTTTTCACGAGTGACCAAACTTGTACGTGGTCTAGCGTTATCGTGGTGAAACACAACACCCTTGCGATTCACCAATTCTCGACGTTTCTGTTTGATGGCATCATTTAATTGATCCAGTTGACGACAGTATACGTCTGAATGAATGGTTTAATTCCTTGCAAGCAGCTCAAAATACACAACACCTTTAAAGTCCCACCAGACTGACAGCATAATCTTTCTTTGGTGAATATCTGCTTTTCAAGTGCTTTCAGCAGGTTCATCACGCTTGCTCCACGATCTTTTTCGTTTGACGTTGTTGTAGACGATCCATTTTTCGTCGCCCGTTATCATACGTCTCAAAAATGGATCATTTTCCTCACGTTTCAAAAGAGAATCGCAGATGTCAATACGCTTAGTGAGATGAATTTCTTCGAGCTCATGTGCTACCCAAATATCGAGCTTACTAATGTATCCAAGTCGTTTTAAATGGTTTTCAACACTCGATTTCGATACGTTAAGATTCTCAGCAATCTCTCGTGTCGTTAAACGCCGATTCGAATCGATCAGTGCCTTTATTTTGTCATCATCAATTTCGATTGGCCTTCCTGAGCGTGGTGCATCTTTCACATTAAAATCTGCAGATCGAAATTTAGTAAACGAATTTTGACACTGCCGCAGCTTTAAAGCATCCTCGCCATATACATCAGATAACTTTTTATGAGCTTGCACGGCGTTTTTCCCTTTTCGGAAGTAATAAAAGAAAATATGAGGAAAATGTTCTTTTTGATTTTCCATTTTGAAATCGACGGCAAACAAACAATTGTTAACGAAATCGTGTACTTTCTTTTTGTAAAACAAGCTTGAACTGTGTGAGTTGTTAACTTACATAATGAATTTGCGGTTTAGAATGAAGTTAGTTACATTTGAAGACACGTATGTCCATCTATTGGAAAAAACGCAATTACTTTTTGGCCAACCCAATATTTAATTAATTATTCCTTGCGCGACGTTGTGTGAAACAGAACTTGAGTAGGTCAACGGGAAAATAAATAAAGAAAAGCGCAATAGAATTTGCAAGCATGCGATGTTCGTCGCCCGTTATCATACGTTTCAAAACTGGATCATTTTCCTCACGTTTCAAAAGAGAATCGCAGATGTCAATACGCTTAGTGAGATGAATTTCTTTCAGCTCATGTGCTACCCAAATATCGAGCTTACTAATGTATCCAAGTCGTTTTAAATGCTTTTCAACACTCGATTTCGATACGTTAAGATTCTCAGCAATCTCTCGTGTCGTTAAACGCCGATTGGAATCCATCAGTGCCTTTATTTTGTCATCATCAATTTCGATTGGCCTTCCTGAGCGTGGTGCATCTTTCACATTAAAATCTGCAGATCGAAATTTAGTAAACGAATTTTGACACTGCCGCAGCTTTAAAGCATCCTCGCCATATACATCAGATAACTGTTTATGAGCTTGCACGGCGTTTTTCCCTTTTCGGAAGTAATAAAAGAAAATATGACGAAAATGTTCTTTTTGATTTTCCATTTTGAAATCGACGGCAAACAAACAATTGTTAACGAAATCGTGTACTTTCTTTTTGTAAAACAAGCTTGAACTGTGTGAGTTGTTAACTTACATAATGAATTTGCGGTTTAGAATGAAGTTAGTTACATTTGAAGACACGTATGTCCATCTATTGGAAAAAACGCAATTACTTTTTGGCCAACCCAATATTTAATTAATTATTCCTTGCGCGACGTTGTGTGAAACAGAACTTGAGTAGGTCAACGGGAAAATAAATAAAGAAAAGCGCAATAGAATTTGCAAGCATGCGATGTTCGTCGCCCGTTATCATACGTTTCAAAACTGGATCATTTTCCTCACGTTTCAAAAGAGAATCGCAGATGTCAATACGCTTAGTGAGATGAATTTCTTTCAGCTCATGTGCTACCCAAATATCGAGCTTACTAATGTATCCAAGTCGTTTTAAATGCTTTTCAACACTCGATTTCGATACGTTAAGATTCTCAGCAATCTCTCGTGTCATTAAACGCCGATTCGAATCGATCGGTGCCTTTATTTTGTCATCATCAATTTCGATTGGCCTTCCTGAGCGTGGTGCATCTTTCACATTAAAATCTGCAGATCGAAATTTAGTAAACGAATTTTGACACTGCCGCAGCTTTAAAGCATCCTCGCCATATACATCAGATAACTTTTTATGAGCTTGCACGGCGTTTTTCCCTTTTCGGAAGTAATAAAAGAAAATATGACGAAAATGTTCTTTTTGATTTTCCATTTTGAAATCGACGGCAAACAAACAATTGTTAACGAAATCGTGTACTTTCTTTTTGTAAAACAAGCTTGAACTGTGAGTTGTTAACCTACGTAATGAATTTGCGGTTTAGAATGAAGTTAGTTATATTTGAAGACACGTATGTCCATCTATTGGAAAAAACGCAATTACTTTTTGGCCAACCCAATATTTAATTAATTATTCCTTGCGCGACGTTGTGTGAAACAGAACTTGAGTAGGTCAACGGGAAAATAAATAAAGAAAAGCGCAATAGAATTTGCAAGCATGCGATGTTCGTCGCCCGTTATCATACGTCTCAAAAATCGATCATTTTCCTCACGTTTCAAAAGAGAATCGCAGATGTCAATACGCTTAGTGAGATGAATTTCTTTGAGCTCATGTGCTACCCAAATATCGAGCTTACTAATGTATCCAAGTCGTTTTAAATGCTTTTCAACACTCGATTTCGATACGTTAAGATTCTCAGCAATCTCTCGTGTCATTAAACGCCGATTCGAATCGATCGGTGCCTTTATTTTGTCATCATCAATTTCGATTGGCCTTCCTGAGCGTGGTGCATCTTTCACATTAAAATCTGCAGATCGAAATTTAGTAAACGAATTTTGACACTGCCGCAGCTTTAAAGCATCCTCGCCATATACATCAGATAACTTTTTATGAGCTTGCACGGCGTTTTTCCCTTTTCGGAAGTAATAAAAGAAAATATGACGAAAATGTTCTTTTTGATTTTCCATTTTGAAATCGACGGCAAACAAACAATTGTTAACGAAATCGTGTACTTTCTTTTTGTAAAACAAGCTTGAACTGTGAGTTGTTAACCTACGTAATGAATTTGCGGTTTAGAATAAAGTTAGTTATATTTCAAGCATGTATGTCCATCTATTGGAAAAAAACGCAATTACTTTTTGGCCAACCCAATAGATTATTTAAGCGACTTTACATCGGGTGGATATGCTGGATTTTCCGGTGCCATGTAAGTGATCAGTTGAAAGCACAGCTGATACCAAATCACCCTCGATTCGCAATAACTGCACTCAGTGTCGGACGTGTCGCACACGTGACAGTTGTTCCAGTTGGACGCAACTATAGATTTCATCAGGTGACAGGCGTCTCGGCAAATCCACGTGTTGATACCAGTGTGCTTGTCCACGTTTTGAAGTTCCATCTGTTGAAGCCGAATTTCTCATCAGTTTTTTTATTACGTAAAACAAAGACTCTATGCATCATCAGTGATGCAGAGATGAGCGTACGCGTTATGTTCTTTGTGCAAGATTACGCGAAATATTTTTATCTAATTCATTTCTCTCTCACCTGCTTCAAAAGTATATCAAGCATAAGAATGCAACAGGATAAATTAAGCTCGGCGTTCGTCGTAAATTCCATGTGTCTCTGCACTAGTACGATGTCATCGGAGAGCGGAGTTGATTTGCCCGAAGCATTTTCTACCATGGTACCTAAACATTTTGGAAATGTAATTTCCATGTGTAAAATAAAAAATGGTAAGCTGTAAATAAGAATATCTATAACTTAAAGCTGCATTTATAGTTGTAAATGAAATTTTGAGAACATTTAATTTTTTACTTAGTTCATAATTAAATTAATTTTGTTGCAAAGATGTGAAGTTTTTGATATCGGATATTGATACATATATGTATCGTAATTCTTTTTAAATATTTTTTTATATGAGTTTTTCATTAATTATATTTGAATGTCGGTAATATAACACTTGAAGATGGCGAAACTTATAAATAATAATTATTATTACATACATGTGACATTTTCCTCATCGTCCTTCGTAGATTTGCTTGGTTCCGGTTCCGCGGAGCTCATCGCTTGCATAACGGCGACCCCGTCGCTGAATATCGAAAACAGTTGATCTAATGGTAATGTTATTTCTAGCATGGTGAGTGTTTGCAACCAATTAAGGGCCTGCTCTTGTACTTTTGCGCTCGTGTTGACGAACCGCTTCGCCACGAAGTTGTACATCTTCTTCGTGTCGAATCCCAAAGAGTTCATATCTCGGTCCAAGATCTTGCTGTATAACGTAATTTTACGGGCACCTTTCGTGAATATGGAAATGCAAATCTATAAACGCATGTGTTCGGGTTAAAGACACGTAGTACCTCAATATTATCTTTAACTCGTGAAGCTCGTGCTCGGGAACATCATTTACCACCGCTTCCATCCAATGCGGCATCACGTAGTCCCACACATCAGAAGTGATCACTTCGTACGGTATCAAACAGAATAGCCGATGCAGTCCGTCTTTCAAATGAGACGTTCGCGAAGCCAAGGTCTCCCTTTTGAATAACAAGTGGTGCCTATCAATTCTCGTGTGATGCAATTAATTATGACGTAATTCAAAAACAATTAAACAACAATATTATTGTCAAAATAATAAAATCACGAAAACCGCCTTTGGTAATTATGTACTTTAACGGGCCCAGCTCCGATGACCTTGACCTTGGCATATGTTGTCAAGGTCACCCTCCTGAGTGACCTTGAAGAGGTTTTAGCCGTCGCTCGTTGTTTATTAAAAAGTTATTAACAAAAGAAGTTTAATAATTTTGCACGAATTTTCAGCTGTCCACGCGAAGCAAGGACTTGAGTTTGACATGTATTACAAAGGTCACCTTTCTGAATAACCCGCACTAGGTTTCACCCTTCGCTCGTTGTTTGTTAAAAAGTTATTAACAAAAATGTTTAATGAATAAAGCATAATTTTACGATGCCATATACGTTTACGAAAGAGTATAATTGATGGAATTTTAGCTTTAAATCAGAAATAGGGTTAGGTTATATTTTCCGAAACTGGAGCCCCGGACACATACGCTCGTTTTCAGGCCGCTTCGCGGGAGGGCAAAGCCCCTCCCCCCGCCGGGGCCAGTGTAACAGATTTCACCGTGCAGATTTGATCACCTGGTACACGCCACGGATTCCGGCGGGGGGAGGGGCAAAGCCCCTCCCACGCGTATGTGTCCGGGGCTCTAGTTTCGGAAAATATAACCTAACCCAACCCTATTTCTGATTTAAAGCTAAAATTCCATCAAATATACTCTTTCGTAAACGTATATGGCATCGTAAAATTATGCTTTATTCATTAAACATTTTTGTTAATAACTTTTTAACAAACAACGAGCGAAGGGTGAAACCTAGTGCGGGTTATTCGGGAAGGTGACCTTTGTAATATATGTCAAACTCAAGTCCTTGCTTCGCGTGGACAGCTGAAAATTCGTGCAAAATTATTAAACTTCTTTTGTTAATAACTTTTTAATCCGGAATCCGTGGCGTGTACCAGGTGATCAAATCTGCACGGTGAAATCTGTTACACTGGCCTCGGCGGGGGGAGGGGCTTTGCCCTCCCGCGAAGCGGCCTGAAAACGAGCGTAATGTGTCCGGGGCTCCAGTTTCGGAAAATATAACCTAACCAGGTTAGGTTAGGTTAGGTCAAGTTAAAGCAGAGAATGCTTTGTATTTAACTGTTTGTGCTTTTGGTTAAAGTGAAGACTACTTTGTACTTATATTAAAAGAAACTATTCTATATATCAACAATTCGCTGCTTTAAATGACTTTCCTTTCTTCGTTCATATACATATTCGTCGTTTATATCTTTCAATATTCAATGTTCTTTCAAAATAACTACTATATTTTCGAAATGTCTTTTGTTAGTAACTTTTTCATAAACAACGATCGACGACTAAAACCTAGTGCGGGTTATTCGGGAAGGTGACCTTTGTAATATATGTCAAACTCAAGTCCTTGCTTCTCGTGGACAGCTGAAAATTCGTGCAAAATTATTAAACTTCTTTTGTTAATAACTTTTTAATCCGGAATCCGTGGCGTGTACCAGGTGATCAAATCTGCACGGTGAAATCTGTTACACTGGCCCCGGCGGGGGGAGGGGCTTTGCCCTCCCACGAAGCGGCCTGAAAACGAGCGTAATGTGTCCGGGACTCCAGTTTCGGAAAATATAACCTAACCAGGTTAGGTTAGGTTAGGTCAAGTTAAAGCAGAGAATGCTTTGTATTTAACTGTTTGTGCTTTTGGTTAAAGTGAAGACTACTTTGTACTTATATTAAAAGAAACTATTCTATATATCAACAATTCGCTGCTTTAAATGACTTTCCTTTCTTCGTTCATATACATATTCGTCGTTTATATCTTTCAATATTCAATGTTCTTTCAAAATAACTACTATATTTTCGAAATTTCTTTTGTTAGTAACTTTTTCATAAACAACGATCGACGACTAAAACCTAGTGCGGGTTATTCGGGAAGGTGACCTTTGTAATATATGTCAAACTCAAGTCCTTGCTTCTCGTGGACAGCTGAAAATTCGTGCAAAATTATTAAACTTCTTTTGTTAATAACTTTTTAATCCGGAATCCGTGACGTGTACCAGGTGATCAAATCTGCACGGTGAAATCTGTTACACTGGCCCCGGCGGGGGGAGGGGCTTTGCCCTCCCACGAAGCGGCCTGAAAACGAGCGTAATGTGTCCGGGGCTCCAGTTTCAGAAAATATAACCTAACCAGGTTAGGTTAGGTTAGGTCAAGTTAAAGCAGAGAATGCTTTGTATTTAACTGTTTGTGCTTTTGGTTAAAGTGAAGACTACTTTGTACTTATATTAAAAGAAACTATTCTATATATCAACAATTCGCTGCTTTAAATGACTTTCCTTTCTTCGTTCATATACATATTCGTCGTTTATATCTTTCAATATTCAATGTTCTTTCAAAATAACTACTATATTTTCGAAATTTCTTTTGTTAGTAACTTTTTCATAAACAACGATCGACGACTAAAACCTAGTGCGGGTTATTCGGGAAGGTGACCTTTGTAATATATGTCAAACTCAAGTCCTTGCTTCGCGTGGACAGCTGAAAATTCGTGCAAAATTATTAAACTTCTTTTGTTAATAACTTTTTAACAAACAACGAGCGACGGCTAAAACTTCTTCAAGGTCACTGAGGAGGGTGACCTTGACAACATATGTCAAGGTCAAGGTCATCGGGGCTGGGTCCGTTAAAGTACATAATTACCCTGCCTTTTCTACATTTAATTTGCAATTAAAAATTTTTGTGCGTATAATTTAATTAATTAGTCTCAAGATTATACATTTATGCTCAATCCACATTACGTAATTTCAGTAAACTTTAGTTCATAGAACGCAGAGTAAATCCTTACCAATGACCTCCAACTCTGACATAGTCCATAGGATGCGGCAGAAGGCAGGAAATGAATACTTCGTAATGAGTTTTCATAACTTCCGAAAGCCAGGTACAAACATACTCCGTTTTCAGCTTCTCGAGCGCGCTTTCCGCTTGGCCTGAAATAGTTTTCGATCGCTTGAGAAGCTGGATAATGGCAAACTAAAGAAATATTAAAATCAATAGGAGGATGCAAATATGATTTAAACTACTAATCTGACTATCTACGAGATACGATAAATGCGTCGACATCCTTCATTTATCGTTTCTCCGATTTTCTACGTTTTTTTTAAAATTAAGCAACAATGCGAAGCAATCCCTTTGCGGGTTATTTGTTAGGTCGATGCATAAATTTCTTGTCGATGGATCGATAAATGAATTCTCAAACGATGACTCAAGGAGTCACCTTGTGGTATTTGCATGTTGCCGAACAGATGAGAAAAAGTCGTAGAAAACGATGGAAAGTACTTTGATTGCTATATCGATTGTTTCATTTGGATAAAGAAAAATCGCAATAGTCGACAAGATGACTCGTGTACCGACCTAATAAATATAAATGTTGTGTGTGTGCTGTGTGGATATATATATCTTCAATCATATATATCACGTGGAAAATAGATCGATGTGTCGAGTGTGCAAGTATTCTCGATATATTGCGTGCATTTCTTAATAGCGAATTTATTCTCAGGTATAAATACTTTCTTATATACGTTAAATTTATAGAAAATAGATTAAATTCGGCTAAATATCTAGGCGTACCCGGCCTAATTTTTTCGGAATAATAACATTTTATACATCAACATATATAATAATGACTCTTGGTGAGAGATCTTTCCTCGAACAATAATGAGGGCCAAACGTATGTCATGTTGTGGCATGAACAGAGACACACTTAATACCTTGTACATCGCGCATATTTAGCCGACCACGCTACGACGCTACGTCTGGCTACGTCTACTTGAGTAAAGTGTATATATGCAAAGTGTTAAATTACCAACAGAAAAGATAAGGTGTATAAGTCTTTTTTCAATACCATCGAAACAGTAGGCAGTGACATGAAACCAATGAAATAACATTGACAACAAACGGCCCAGTATTTCAACCGGGGTATCCTTGTTCGGGGTACAAAGTCCCACGAGCAGCCACACGCCGTATCTGCCGAGGAGCTGTCGTTCCTCCAGGCTCATCGGGTCGTAGTGACCACCGAACGCGCTACCAAACCCGCCGCCACCGCTACTCCCTGGATATCCTACACTCTTGTTAGTACTGCTCGTACTTTCCATCATGTCCCGATTACTATCGATACTTATCGGTTCGGCCTCTCGGAGCAAACTGTAAAGTACAAAGATTTGTGTTGAATCGTTAAGGGGGGAACCTGCTTTAGAACGTTGAAAATAAGGTATAATTTTACGAATTTTTTTTTGGAGAAACTATACAGCGGATCATTATAAAACTCTGATGCCTTTATTAGTACATGTTTAAAGATAAAAAAATTATTTTTTTATTTGAATATATCGCCTGTAGAGGTCGTCCTGGAGGCATTGTAAATTGGTGAGCATTCTCCTGCCTCCAAATTTCATCCAAACTGAAAAATTGAAATATTTTCTCGTTATTTATGAATTCCCATCGTCGATGAACCTTTAATATTCACAAAAACATTAAGTTAAACAATTACTTTTGCATGAAAAAGTTCAACAACTTTGCCTAAAAATCGTACTTTTGTGTTCTAAGCTCCACCATTCTGGCACTTTTCAACTTTTTTCTTCTCTCTTTGGTTCATCGACGATGGGCATTCATAAATAACGAGAACATATTTCAATTTTTCAGTTTAGACGAAATTTGGAGGCAGGAGAATGCTCACCAATTTGCAATGCCGGCGACGCGGCTGCACTAAGATTTCTCCAGGACGACCTCTACAAGCGATATATTCAAATCAAAAAATAATTTTTTTTATCTTTAAACATATACTAATAAATGCATAAAACTTTGATGCATTTATTAGTACATGTTTAAAGATAAAAAAAATTATTTTTTTATTTAAATATATCGCCTGTAGAGGTCGTCCTGGAGGCATTGTAAATTGGTGAGCATTCTCCTGCCTCCAAATTTCATCCAAACTGAAAAATTGAAATATTTTCTCGTTATTTATGAATTCCCATCGTCGATGAACCTTTAATATTCATAAAAACATTAAGTTAAACAATTATTTTTGCATGAAAAATTTCAAAAACTTTGCCTAAAAATCGTACTTTTGTGTTCTAAGCTCCACCATTTTGGCACTTTTCAACTTTTTTCTTCTCTCTTTGGTTCATCGACGATGGGACTTCATAAATAACGAGAACATATTTCAATTTTTCAGTTTGGACGAAATTTGGAGGCAGGAGAATGCTCACCAATTTGCAGTGCCGGCGACGCGGCTGCACTAAGATTTCTCCAGGACGACCTCTACAAGCGATATATTCAAATCAAAAAATAATTTTTTTTATCTTTAAACATGTACTAATAAATGCATCAAAGTTTTATGCATTTATTAGTACATGTTTAAAGATAAAAAAAATTATTTTTTGATTTGAATATATCGCCTGTAGAGGTCGTCCTGGAGGCATTGTAAATTGGTGAGCATTCTCCTGCCTCCAAATTTCATCCAAACTGAAAAATTGAAATATTTTCTCGTTATTTATGAATTCCCATCGTCGATGAACCTTTAATATTCATAAAAACAGTAAGTTAAACAATTACTTTTGCATGAAAAAGTTCAACAACTTTGCCTAAAAATCGTACTTTTGTGTTCTAAGCTCCACCATTTTGGCACTTTTCAACTTTTTTCTTCTCTCTTTGGTTCATCGACGATGGGAATTCATAAATAACGAGAACACATTTCAATTTTTCAGTTTAGACGAAATTTGGAGGCAGGAGAATGCTCACCAATTTGCAGTGCCGGCGACGCGGCTGCACTAAGATTTCTCCAGGACGACCTCTACAAGCGATATATTCAAATCAAAAAATAATTTTGTTTATCTTTAAACATGTACTAATAAATGCATAAAAGTTTTATAATGATCCGCTGTATAGTTTCTCCAAAAACAATTCGTAAAATATACCTTATTTTCAGCGTTCTAAAGCAGGCTCCCCCCTTAAGGGGATCCTGGAGTGGCCAGTGAACTCCGTCGCGGCGTCTGAATTACCGGCGGAATCGGTGATTTTCCTGCATTTTCTTTTTATTGAATTCACAGAATGAAAAATCCTTTTCCACGATGAAAGTACACACAATAATGTAGTGTGGAAAATAGGACTTAACTTTCCAAATGGAAAAAAATCACAATTTTGATTTCAACACAATTTTCATTTGTGGGAAAGGATTTTTTATTCTGCACAAGCAATAAAGAGAATTTTCGAAACTGCAATTACCATCGCTATAGTGAAAAAATAGTTCACTAGCAAATCCAGCATCCCCTTAATTTAAGGCGATCCTGGAGTCGTCTGTATTACCGGCGGAATCGGTGATTTCCTGCATTTCAAGAAATATCTTTTATGAATTCACAGAATGAAAATCTTTCACGATAAAGAACAAAATTAAGGAAAAAAAACAAAAAAAAAAAAAAATACCACGATTCACAGTACTGATACATTTTTGCACGATCTGTCTAAAACCATTTTATTATATCAGTCCGATAGAATACAAAAACTGAAAAAATAAAAAATTAATGTACGAGGTGACGTTACAATAAGCCGATAATAAAACTGTAAATTTTTTTGTCGTTTTTAACATAAAGTCGAGTTTCGCTCGGTATATTTCTTTGTATACTTTAATCGTGGAGAAGGATTTTTCATTCTATACAATCATCAAAGAGTAATTAGTACAGTAAGATCGACCAATTCCGCCGGTAATACAGACGACTCCAGGATCCCCTTAAGCTTACACGCAAAAAAAAAGAAAAGAGGTCTCAACGGTAAAATGCTTGCCTGACGATCGCTTGAACCATGTAAGTTTGCGCTTGCGAGTCCAATTGCGAGATATGAGGGAGTGCGGTGTGATAAATGTGATTACTGCCATCGTTGTCTTTGTCGGGATCGTTGTACTTTTTCTTCTTCGCGTGGCGATGATTGTGACACGCTTGGCAATACCGTATCGGATGATTTCCGTTGAAGCTCGTGCACTCGGACGAGAAGCAAATGCTGAACGCCGATCTGTCCTCTTCCTTCTGTTCCTTCGGTTCCTTCTGTTTGTCCTTTATTCCCTTGCAGTTCTGCGCGATTTCAAGGGGATTTCACGTTACGGTACAGTAATATTTTAAATATTCGTGCGAGACGCGCGGCAGTTGAAAGCGCGACGGGATTTGTTCAAATTTCAACAACGATTTGCTCACCTTACTTTCGCAAACCATGGACACCGGTTGCATCGGACGGAGAATGTCGTTGAACTTCTGTTTCGGATACTCCCGACAAATCTCGTTCGCGCACTCGATACAAAGGTAGAGAGGGGGTGGAGATTCGACAGCGAAAGTGATGGAAATACGATGATCGTAGCAAACCTTACCGGCTTCGGCGTTGCCAGCATTCGGGCAATTATCCCGCTGACACACAAATGGTATAAGATCATCTGCAACGTAATAGTCTCTATTTTAAAACATATTCTCCATTTAAATATACAGGGTGTTTCCTAAGTAAGTAGACAAACTTAAGGAGGATATTCCTTGGCTTATTTTAAGAAGAAAAGGTCATATAAACAATATGTCCTAAACTGCTTTGTTTTCCAAAAAAAAAGTATCTGTCATTGTAAATACGTCTTGCTTGACGAGCGTTTCCATTAGCAAGACCGTATACGAAATGCATATCTGCCATTTCGGCGTTTGTGTAATTTACCATAATTAATAAAATTACTAAACTTAATAGGAACTAATAAAGTTTGCGTCGAAGATAACGTGATAGCGGTGATGCCGGATAGCGTGCTTTTGCAGTACGAGTCAACAGCGGTGGGGATGGAGCGGGCCGCGCGGCGCAGTCTGAGACGAGTGTTCACTTGCGGCGCCGCGAGACCATCCCCACTCCATCCCCACCGCTGTTGACTCGTACTGCAAAAGCACGCTATCCGAAAAGTGAACGAAAACAGTGATGTACTTTTTTGGAAAACAAAGCAGTTTAGGACATATGTTTATATGACCTTTTCTTCTTAAAATAAGCCAAGGAATAGCCTCCTTAAGTTTGTCTACTTACTTAGGAAACACCCTGTATATAATAATAATCTATCTTTAAACATGCATCCTTTATGGATAAAACACATACGCCTAACTAAATATTATCAAGAAGTTTGAGTAATAATCTCGGCTATTTAACACTCACTGGCAAATTTTACCAGCACTGCACGACGATCGAATAGATTTGGATTAAACGACGGCCAATAGTAAAAGAGCAACTTTGCAGCTGATGCTCTCGCTGGTGCAGTACCGTAAGCGATAACGCAAAGTATATCCTTTACAACACCCGGTTTTAAGGCCATCAGACACTCCACCAACTGACAGTGATGCGCTGAAAAAAGTCCTTTTATTTATTATTATTTTTATAAGAATTTTGGTGACAATCGACTTTATTTAATTTGAATGCTATAATATATCGCGAAGATTTTTGCATTATTTTCTTAATTCTGTAATGTGATAATTTCCTATTTTCGATTATGTTATCTTCCGAGATATTATTGTGCACGAATAAAATTAGACAATTTTATTTTAAACAAAAAGATTCGTAAAAGTGTGTGTGTAATTTGCGTGTGCGATAGTTTTGTTAAATAATACATTTATAAATCTTAATATATTTTTACTTCAATAATATATGTACATATAAAATAAAATGCAATACATTCACACACACACGTAAAATACCTGCATTATTGGAATATTGAAAGACTGTCATTATAATAGCAGCGACTGATTGACTAGCTGCACTTTCATTTCCAATTTCGTCCTGCCTCTCTAAAAGTTAAAACACATAAAATATAAAACGAATGGATTCTATCACTACCTTTCAATGATTAAATTGAAAATTGATAATGTAACTACAACTACGAGCTACTTAAGCTGAATAATATATTATAGGAATAAAGCTGTTAAATCTAATTAAATTAATAATTTCGAAACTGTGTATTAATACTAAAATATAAAATATGCATTATTCTACATTTTGTCAACCTGTTTTTCTAGTCGGCGATTCAATTTCTCGTTCAACAGAAATGCTTATTGATAAAATAATAAAATTTTCTTTTTACTCTCACTTCGTCTCTTTCTCTTATTGTTAGAAGGAGAGATAAATTTGCTTGTCGTACAGTAAGTTCAAATAATACTTGATACAAATGTGTGTAATGAAAGAACTCACGTATAGTAAACGGTAAAATGTAAAAACAGAGATAATTCATAATTTCTTCGTGGAGCTCCATAGGGAATATCGATATCGTACTGGCAGTTAAGTACGGTAAATTGTCGATGAGGTCGTGATCGAGAAACGGCAGCATGCATGCAAGACATTGCAGCAAGGCTTTCCCGAATGCTAGAAAAGTTTGTGTTATACTTATTATATGCGTAAGACCAAAACTTGTTTAATCGCGATAAGAAAAAAGAAATAATAAAAATAAGAAATTTAAAATATTCATTTTAGTAAATATTTTTTCACACACTTTTTACTATTCACAGTAATAATAATACTTTTCGAATAATGGTAATGTAAAATAATGGCGAACCTTGTAGACCGATGTGTATTTGCGGCACAATGTCAATCAGCTGTGTCACTGCGTTATAAAGCTGCTTGTAATCCAAATTTGGATAAAACGCCATTCGTTCCGCATCTTTTTCCTGCGACTTGATTAAGTCGAACGGCTTTTCAGGCACATCTTTTAGTAGAGCTAAAATATTTTATTATTGTTGTATTTTTAAATAAATTATTAACAACAGATGCACCAACTAATGTTAACATAAGTTGCTGCATTACATGAAAAAATATGCTGTACTTCCTTACAATTTTTTCATATAATTACTTACACAGTAAAGTTTGAGAAAAATATTTCAACGTATTTGCGATGTCCAGACCAGAAGGCATGGGTTGACTCCCATAAAGTAGCCGTTGATAGTGGCCATGCAGACTGGCCAATTTTAGGCTGTCTAAAATTCAAAAATTTCCACAAAAATACTATCTTTATATTTTTATATTCGACAACACGTTTATCAAATATTGCACGTTATTCGATACATGAAATAAACGTATGATCAAATATACAATTTTATTATATATATAATTAGTTTAAATTATATACATTATTATATATATAATTTAAACTAAATATGGTAAACATAAAAATGTACACGAACATAAGTTATCGTACACAGATCTAATTATCAAACAAATAGAAGGTAATTACATCCTGCAAATCTAGTTCCCATCGTGTAAAGCAGTTCAATTAAACGGCTCACTTTCACGCTGTACACAAATGTAAATACTTTCGGTCGCGATCATTCTGCTGCAACTCTAATGAAAATGTTTTAACTATAGGTAAGGCGTCAACTTGAGGATTAATCGGCAAGAATCATCGTCGAATGACAACATCTCTAGCGGTTTTCTGATAAATGCGGATTTACGCGGACTCGCGACAGAAGCCACCCGAGACACGCGAGGATGAACGAGGAAACGAGGATATGCGCACGTTACGTATTGATCCGTACAGCTGGGGAAGATGTGCGATGCTGCGCGTTGATACCTTTCTCATTAACTCATTCGCGGTATTCAATGATTGTAAGATGGCGTAGGAATAATAAAATTAAATCCACTTTGACAATTAAGAAATTACAAAAATACCTCCCCCCCCCTCCCTCTCTCTCTCTCTCTCTCAGTATGTTAAAGATATATTGGAAAATAAGGCCGGTAATCAAGTCCGTTTTATATTAAGATCGCCCTAATGATTTAAAGATGTATTTAGTCAGACAAATGTATTAATATCTAAAAGATATAGAGACTATCTCGTTACATAAGAACGGATTATAAATATCGTCCTAAAACTCACTTTTAGAGCGCGAATCTCTACTTCGTCTTTTAGTGGAGATTCAAACCCATTTAGCCGAGACTCGAACCTTATTTCTCGCTTAGCGAAGATTCGAACCTGTCCGGGCAAGATTCCCGTCTAGAGAGAGAGAGAGAGAAAGAGCGAAGACCTGAAGCCTCTTTTCTCCTTGAGAGCGTGCGATACATGTTCATGCATAATATGGCCACGGCGAGGGTTCGATTGGATAAGATGGAAGAAAATGGCATGCGAGGAGTTATTAAATTTTAGTGAGATGTTTATTTGCTCCATTTGCGTAGGATGGGAGGCTGCATAGGTATAACTAGGGCAAGAAATGCCTCGATTAACGATACGTCGGAAAACTCAACGAGAACCAATTCAGGTAAGATCAAAATCTGTCGTAAAAAAGCATCGAGCATCAACTAACCTTGAAAAATCATTCCGACTTTATTTTGGTCTTTATATCTAAAATACACGTTATCTGTTAAGTGCATGCGCTTTTATCTCGACTCGATTTCGTGCGAGATCTGCGGAAAGTTAAGTTCAATATATAACGTCCTGATAACACAATATTGGATATATGCAAATTACATGGAATATATGCTTGATATTTGTACAAACTTTTTGACGCTTTTAATATAACAATATTCTCTATATAGAAAATTCCATTTGTAAAAGTGAGATTTGTTTAAATTATGTTACTGGCAAAATAATTTTGAAGTGCATGTAAGCGCACAGTCATACGACTGATCGAATAACATGAAAAACGTCTAGAAAATTGGTGAATAACTGAAACATCTTTCATATATCTCTACAATTTCTTACAATTTTTCCATTGTTTTATGATACAAGTTGAATTATAATAAATATATGATAAATGATTATAATAAGAAATAAGCTTCTTTTGTGTTGAATTTTTCAAAAGTATAATCCTTTTCTTAGTATTGTGCGTTATTACTTATCAAAGATGAAGATGTATATTAAACCAAATCGATATTGGAAGCCTAGATACATTGCCATAAAAAAAGCTAAATTAATCCATCTTCATATGTATTTGCATGTAGGAAATTCAAGAAGAAATCATCTCTTGTGTCACGAGGTAATCAGATGGAAATCGGATGTACCTCTAACCGAGGGTCAGCTAAGGAGCAAGCGAGATGAGTTTTGGGACACTGCGCCAGCGTTTGATGGTCGCAAAGAAATTTGGGATGCGTTGAGGGCAGGCGCGACCGCGGCGGAAGCGCAGGATTATCAGTTGGCACAAGCCATATTGGACGGAGCTAATATTTCTGTACCAAATGGATTCTTAACGGAATGTTACGATGAGTTGGGAACGCGTTATCAAGTACCTATTTATTGTTTGTCCTACCCGATTAATATCGTAAAAGAAGACAGCGGAAGGGACTCTCCCGCTGATTGTTCAGGTATGAAGACTTCAGTTAAACAAAAGTTTTAATATAAATTTGTTTTATTATTGTCACGACAATTTTCCATAGAACCAGTCGACGAAGGAACAGAGCAAACTTTGAAACTTAGACTATCGACCACTCTAGGAGAGGTGAAACTACCCGTTTATAGCAATGACACGATTGGTATTGCCAAGAAAAAATTACAGGTTCGTACAGGGTTGATCGTGCACGTAATTGTGTGACAATTTGAAATTTTCTTTACTCTGATGTAACGTTCGCAGAGCCAGGAAGGTCTGGAACCGTCACGTCAGAGGTGGTTCTTCGGTGGCAAATTGCTGGGCGATAAAATGCACATAGAGGAAGCGAAGGTACAACCAGGTTATGTGATACAAGTGATCGTGAATCCGGAGAAAACGGATAACAGCCCCGTGAGAGCTAGTTGAACTTGTGCACCGGCATGACGAAAGTACGTCATGTACAATAAGAAATCAATAATAGGCATATTTCTACGCTTGTTAACAAAAACCTTGTTAACTTATATACTGAAGTAAGGATATCATATTTTTTAATTTTGTATCACAATTATCATGCGATATCATCACACGGAATGACCGATCATTTTAGGATAAATTGGACATAACAATATACTTGAATTAGAGATTTCTCTATTTAACAAAAAATCGCCAACTAAGTGCAATCAGTTTTCCTCATGTTATTAAATATTTACATATTTATCCAATACATTGTATGTATTGTAAACAATTTGTGTAGGGAAAACACTCTTTTTTTTAAGAGAAAGCTAATTATAAAATGGAAACTAGTATCTTTATTAATTTGGTTTCTTTCAATTTCATGTAATTTCTGCGACAAGAAAATTTACTGAAATACACGATTTGTTTATATTGTTGCGCAATATGTGTGCCTTGTGTACTATTTTTCGTAACGTCGCCATAATGTGGAGGAGTTCACAATTCTGCGGTATCAAAATTTTTTGTTACAATTGTAAATGTCACTATATATATAAAGAGATGGAATATCGAATTATATATTAAAGCAAAACGGCCATTTATGTGATAATGTTTTATAATAGGATATCTACATAATGTACACACACATAGGATACTTTCTCTGGTTTTTGCGAAACAAGAAATAATTCTGGGATGAATTCTGATCCCGTTTGCGTTATGTCCCATTGTCCTCTCTCCACAAATAAAATCATGCATGATACATGAAGGGAATATCAATATTTGCTGGACAACAGTGGAAAAAGATAAAATAATACTCATGCACGAAGTATATACCTAGGGATTGTGTAATAGTCTACGTTTTATTTGCAACTGCTCTCATTTCTCTTATTTCTTCGTAATTTTTATCGTGTGGGTACCTCTGATTCTTAGTACTATATTCTTCGCCAAACTAACATTTCCGTACCGACACACCGCGATTGTCCTACTAATATTACGTTAGTAAAATAATTCTAAATTATTGTCGTCATATCTTCTATTTCTATTATTTAGTTATTACATACTCTCGTAAAGGCATAAATATAAATTCATACAGACCTAGTATTACTTTATAAGCATAATTATACGAGATATTAAATACGACTTTGACAGCTGAATTTCATTTCGAGTGAACTACGATAATAAAAGACCAGGAGTATATATATTTGCACTTGTGTTAAATGAACAGAATTATAATTTTTATATCTAAGAAGATTGCTACGGTGCAGTTATATACACTATACGTAAGTGTATACATATTGTGTATAATTGCACATAGCAATCTGTCGCATATAAAATTTATATTTTTGTTTATTTGAGATAGGTAAAATATATACATTGTATATCTGGTGCAATGATGAACTTTGATTACTGCTATCTCATTTGATTTATATAGATATACATAATAATTTAAATATGTATATATATATACTAGGTACAAGTTTTCAAAGAAGTGCTTTGCATCGAACAAATCAATAATTATTATTATTGAATAAGGAAATACGTTCACGATGCTTTTGTATTTTACATATGTATACGTATCATTTAAATGTGCGTATAAAGGATATACACTGCCTAGTCTTGACTAGTTTAACAAAATTTCGGAAATTTATTCTGCAGGGAAAGAAACAGAGGAAACCTAATGTTTGAAAAAAGATTAATGATTGCGGGGGTATTACAATTAATAAGATTGCATTTACATGCATATTAATATGTAGCGTTAACTACTAAGCACTGTTCGTTGCAAATGAGTCACAACAGTATGATGCTAACAAAAATTTTTTATTAAACTAATGTTAAGCCTACCGGATACTTTGCGACCATTTTAAAGATGTTCAAGTAACGAGGGAAAGAATGAATAACGGCTTTTACATTTAACTTGAGCGGAACTTGGTGATTACTACATACCACATTTCTTTCATCAAAAAGACATAATACACAAGCACATAGTGACAGCTCAAAACAATATTAATAAGATTTGTAGATTACGTAATTTACATATATTTGTATTTATAGATTATGTCTAATATAATGATTAGTATAAATTTGATCGTTTCGATCATACTTTCGTTCGTATGTAGTATTCTACATGATATCACATACAGATGCATACAGATTTATTAATACTAATGCTCAGTTTAATATTAAGCAAACGTGCGAGTGTGTGCGTGTGCGTGTGTGTCGCAAAATAGAAAAATATATACGTTTATGTAAATAAACCTTGTTACAATAATGAGAGACGTAATTATAACCATTTGATAAAAATTGGTACTTAATGATGTTATATTGGACCAAAATGCATGGAAAGCACGTTTTGAAATCAAACAATTGGCGATAATAGAATAACTGCCCTACGTCAAGAATACTAATTCTGAAGAGTTCGACTAAATAATAATTATACTTAAGGACATAGAGTATCACACTTATACATATAAGCGTACTTTATATATATATATATATATATATATATATATATATTTGAAAATGATAAATAATACTAACAAGACCACTGATTTTGGTTGTGGTTTAACATTATGTGAAATATGTGTTGCATATATTTCGCGTTAATTAATAATTTTTAAAATCGCGTTTCATGTAAAAACAGAAATTAATTTTGATTATATAATGAAATATAGAAGATGATTATTTCATGTTACATGTATTTAATAATGTATTTAAAAAATACATATGTTGAGAAAAAAATGTATATATTATAGTTCCTAAGTTTAAGTACTAATCATTACGACACGTATTATATAATATAAAGTATTGTAAAATAAAGTATGAAAATGTTGCGAAACCATTGGAGAGCTCTATATATTTTAATACGTAATTTGTTACATAGGTAATAATTATGTGGCACGAGCATAAATAAGAGAGATGGCACATTAATAAATAACCTTTTTTATTACATAGAAATATGTGAAAATATAATGTTATAAGTCTAATTAATTTTATTGCGTACTTTTTCAAGGACTTTATTTAACAAACTTTCCTATATGTCTCAATTCGTGGCACAGCCAAATTATGCTGCTCAAAAGTATAAGACTGCCCGATTGGTGAGATGCGGCCAGCGTTACCGGGACGTGGGTCAATAAAGTTGAGATGCCTAAGAGTACTTGGAGGTAACCAGCACAAAGTACCGCGAGCATTGCCTGTCTCCCCCGACCAGGAAGTTTATGCTTCCGGGACACGAGGGCCAACCAAGTTATTAGCGCCAGGGTGCTGATTCCCTGCAAATAATATGCGCGTGAACAAATATAAGATATCGATCGATATGTTAAGGGGGGAACCTGCTTTAGAACGCTGAAAATAAGGTATATTTTACGAATTGTTTTTGGAGAAACTATACAGCGGATCATTATAAAACTTTGATGCATTTATTAGTACATGTTTGAAGATAAAAAAAATTATTTTTGATTTGAATATATCGCTCGTAGAGGTCGTCCTGGAGAAATCTTAGTGCAGCCGCGTCGCCGGCACTGCAAATTGGTGAGCATTCTCCTGCCTCCAAATTTCGTCCAAACTGCAAAATTGAAATATGTTCTCGTTATTTATGAATTCCCATCGTCGATGAACCAAAGAGAGACGAAAAAAGTTGTAAAGTGCCAAAATGGTGGAGCTTAGAACACAAAAGTACGATTTTTAGCAAAGTTTTTGAACTTTTTCATGCAAAAATAATTGTTTAACTTAATGTTTTTATGAATATTAAAGGTTCATCGACGATGGGAATTCATAAATAACGAGAAAATATTTCAGTTTTTCAGTTTGGACGAAATTTGGAGGCAGGAGAATGCTCACCAATTTACAATGCCGGCTGCACTAAGATGCCTCCAGGACGACCTCTACGGGCGATATATTCAAATCAAAAAATAATTTTTTTGTCTTTAAACATGTACTAATAAATGCATCAAAGTTTTATGCATTTATTAGTACATGTTTGAAGATAAAAAAAATTATTTTTGATTTGAATATATCGCTTGTAGAGGTCGTCCTGGAGAAATCTTAGTGCAGCCGCGTCGCCGGCACTGCAAATTGGTGAGCATTCTCCTGCCTCCAAATTTCGTCCAAACTGAAAAATTGAAATATGTTCTCGTTATTATGAATTCCCATCGTCGATGAACCAAAGAGAGAGAAAAAAGTTGAAAAGTGCCAAAATGGTGGAGCTTAGAACACAAAAGTACGATTTTTAGGCAAAGTTTTTGAACTTTTTCATGCAAAAATAATTGTTTAACTTAATGTTTTTATGAATATTAAAGGTTCATCGACGATGGGAATTCATAAATAACGAGAAAATATTTCAGTTTTTCAGTTTGGACGAAATTTGGAGGCAGGAGAATGCTCACCAATTTACAATGCCGGCTGCACTAAGATGCCTCCAGGACGACCTCTACGGGCGATATATTCAAATCAAAAAATAATTTTTTTGTCTTTAAACATGTACTAATAAATGCATCAAAGTTTTATGCATTTATTAGTACATGTTTGAAGATAAAAAAAATTATTTTTGATTTGAATATATCGCTTGCAGAGGTCGTCCTGGAGAAATCTTAGTGCAGCCGCGTCGCCGGCACTGCAAATTGGTGAGCATTCTCCTGCCTCCAAATTTCGTCCAAACTGAAAAATTGAAATATGTTCTCGTTAGTTATGAATTCCCATCGTCGATGAACCAAAGAGAGAAGAAAAAAGTTGAAAAGTGCCAAAATGGTGGAGCTTAGAACACAAAAGTACGATTTTTAGGCAAAGTTTTTGAACTTTTTCATGCAAAAATAATTGTTTGACTTAATGTTTTTATGAATATTAAAGGTTCATCGACGATGGGAATTCATAAATAACGAGAAAATATTTCAGTTTTTCAGTTTGGACGAAATTTGGAGGCAGGAGAATGCTCACCAATTTACAATGCCGGCTGCACTAAGATGCCTCCAGGACGACCTCTACGGGCGATATATTCAAATCAAAAAATAATTTTTTTGTCTTTAAACATGTACTAATAAATGCATCAAAGTTTTATGCATTTATTAGTACATGTTTGAAGATAAAAAAAATTATTTTTGATTTGAATGTATCGCTTGCAGAGGTCGTCCTGGAGAAATCTTAGTGCAGCCGCGTCGCCGGCACTGCAAATTGGTGAGCATTCTCCTGCCTCCAAATTTCGTCCAAACTGAAAAATTGAAATATGTTCTCGTTATTTATGAATTCCCATCGTCGATGAACCAAAGAGAGACGAAAAAAGTTGTAAAGTGCCAAAATGGTGGAGCTTAGAACACAAAAGTACGATTTTTAGGCAAAGTTTTTGAACTTTTTCATGCAAAAATAATTGTTTAACTTAATGTTTTTATGAATATTAAAGGTTCATCGACGATGGGAATTCATAAATAACGAGAAAATATTTCAGTTTTTCAGTTTGGACGAAATTTGGAGGCAGGAGAATGCTCACCAATTTACAATGCCGGCTGCACTAAGATGCCTCCAGGACGACCTCTACGGGCGATATATTCAAATCAAAAAATAATTTTTTTGTCTTTAAACATGTACTAATAAATGCATCAAAGTTTTATGCATTTATTAGTACATGTTTGAAGATAAAAAAAATTATTTTTGATTTGAATATATCGCTTGTAGAGGTCGTCCTGGAGAAATCTTAGTGAAGCCGCGTCGCCGGCACTGCAAATTGGTGAGCATTCTCCTGCCTCCAAATTTCGTCCAAACTGAAAAATTGAAATATGTTCTCGTTAGTTATGAATTCCCATCGTCGATGAACCAAAGAGAGAAGAAAAAAGTTGAAAAGTGCCAAAATGGTGGAGCTTAGAACACAAAAGTACGATTTTTAGGCAAAGTTTTTGAACTTTTTCATGCAAAAATAATTGTTTAACTTAATGTTTTTATGAATATTAAAGGTTCATCGACGATGGGAATTCATAAATAACGAGAAAATATTTCAGTTTTTCAGTTTGGACGAAATTTGGAGGCAGGAGAATGCTCACCAATTTACAATGCCGGCTGCACTAAGATGCCTCCAGGACGACCTCTACGGGCGATATATTCAAATCAAAAAATAATTTTTTTGTCTTTAAACATGTACTAATAAATGCATCAAAGTTTTATGCATTTATTAGTACATGTTTGAAGATAAAAAAAATTATTTTTGATTTGAATATATCGCTTGCAGAGGTCGTCCTGGAGAAATCTTAGTGCAGCCGCGTCGCCGGCACTGCAAATTGGTGAGCATTCTCCTGCCTCCAAATTTCGTCCAAACTGAAAAATTGAAATATGTTCTCGTTAGTTATGAATTCCCATCGTCGATGAACCAAAGAGAGAAGAAAAAAGTTGAAAAGTGCCAAAATGGTGGAGCTTAGAACACAAAAGTACGATTTTTAGGCAAAGTTTTTGAACTTTTTCATGCAAAAATAATTGTTTAACTTAATGTTTTTATGAATATTAAAGGTTCATCGACGATGGGAATTCATAAATAACGAGAAAATATTTCAGTTTTTCAGTTTGGACGAAATTTGGAGGCAGGAGAATGCTCACCAATTTACAATGCCGGCTGCACTAAGATGCCTCCAGGACGACCTCTACGGGCGATATATTCAAATCAAAAAATAATTTTTTTGTCTTTAAACATGTACTAATAAATGCATCAAAGTTTTATGCATTTATTAGTACATGTTTGAAGATAAAAAAAATTATTTTTTGATTTGAATGTATCGCTTGCAGAGGTCGTCCTGGAGAAATCTTAGTGCAGCCGCGTCGCCGGCACTGCAAATTGGTGAGCATTCTCCTGCCTCCAAATTTCGTCCAAACTGAAAAATTGAAATATGTTCTCGTTATTTATGAATTCCCATCGTCGATGAACCAAAGAGAGAAGAAAAAAGTTGAAAAGTGCCAAAATGGTGGAGCTTAGAACACAAAAGTACGATTTTTAGCAAAGTTTTTGAACTTTTTCATGCAAAAATAATTGTTTAACTTAATGTTTTTATGAATATTAAAGGTTCATCGACGATGGGAATTCATAAATAACGAGAAAATATTTCAGTTTTTCAGTTTGGACGAAATTTGGAGGCAGGAGAATGCTCACCAATTTACAATGCCGGCTGCACTAAGATGCCTCCAGGACGACCTCTACGGGCGATATATTCAAATCAAAAAATAATTTTTTTGTCTTTAAACATGTACTAATAAATGCATCAAAGTTTTATGCATTTATTAGTACATGTTTGAAGATAAAAAAAATTATTTTTGATTTGAATATATCGCTTGCAGAGGTCGTCCTGGAGAAATCTTAGTGCAGCCGCGTCGCCGGCACTGCAAATTGGTGAGCATTCTCCTGCCTCCAAATTTCGTCCAAACTGAAAAATTGAAATATGTTCTCGTTAGTTATGAATTCCCATCGTCGATGAACCAAAGAGAGAAGAAAAAAGTTGAAAAGTGCCAAAATGGTGGAGCTTAGAACACAAAAGTACGATTTTTAGGCAAAGTTTTTGAACTTTTTCATGCAAAAATAATTGTTTGACTTAATGTTTTTATGAATATTAAAGGTTCATCGACGATGGGAATTCATAAATAACGAGAAAATATTTCAGTTTTTCAGTTTGGACGAAATTTGGAGGCAGGAGAATGCTCACCAATTTACAATGCCGGCTGCACTAAGATGCCTCCAGGACGACCTCTACGGCGATATATTCAAATCAAAAAATAATTTTTTTGTCTTTAAACATGTACTAATAAATGCATCAAAGTTTTATGCATTTATTAGTACATGTTTGAAGATAAAAAAAATTATTTTTTGATTTGAATGTATCGCTTGCAGAGGTCGTCCTGGAGAAATCTTAGTGCAGCCGCGTCGCCGGCACTGCAAATTGGTGAGCATTCTCCTGCCTCCAAATTTCGTCCAAACTGAAAAATTGAAATATGTTCTCGTTATTTATGAATTCCCATCGTCGATGAACCAAAGAGAGAAGAAAAAAGTTGAAAAGTGCCAAAATGGTGGAGCTTAGAACACAAAAGTACGATTTTTAGGCAAAGTTTTGAACTTTTTCATGCAAAAATAATTGTTTAACTTAATGTTTTTATGAATATTAAAGGTTCATCGACGATGGGAATTCATAAATAACGAGAAAATATTTCAGTTTTTCAGTTTGGACGAAATTTGGAGGCAGGAGAATGCTCACCAATTTACAATGCCGGCTGCACTAAGATGCCTCCAGGACGACCTCTACGGCGATATATTCAAATCAAAAAATAATTTTTTTGTCTTTAAACATGTACTAATAAATGCATCAAAGTTTTATGCATTTATTAGTACATGTTTGAAGATAAAAAAAATTATTTTTGATTTGAATATATCGCTTGTAGAGGTCGTCCTGGAGAAATCTTAGTGAGCCGCGTCGCCGGCACTGCAAATTGGTGAGCATTCTCCTGCCTCCAAATTTCGTCCAAACTGAAAAATTGAAATATGTTCTCGTTATTATGAATTCCCATCGTCGATGAACCAAAGAGAGAAGAAAAAAGTTGAAAAGTGCCAAAATGGTGGAGCTTAGAACACAAAAGTACGATTTTTAGGCAAAGTTTTTGAACTTTTTCATGCAAAAATAATTGTTTAACTTAATGTTTTTATGAATATTAAAGGTTCATCGACGATGGGAATTCATAAATAACGAGAAAATATTTCAGTTTTTCAGTTTGGACGAAATTTGGAGGCAGGAGAATGCTCACCAATTTACAATGCCGGCTGCACTAAGATGCCTCCAGGACGACCTCTACGGCGATATATTCAAATCAAAAAATAATTTTTTTGTCTTTAAACATGTACTAATAAATGCATCAAAGTTTTATGCATTTATTAGTACATGTTTGAAGATAAAAAAAATTATTTTTTGATTTGAATATATCGCTGTAGAGGTCGTCCTGGAGAAATCTTAGTGCAGCCGCGTCGCCGGCACTGCAAATTGGTGAGCATTCTCCTGCCTCCAAATTTCGTCCAAACTGAAAAATTGAAATATGTTCTCGTTATTTATGAATTCCCATCGTCGATGAACCAAAGAGAGAAGAAAAAAGTGAAAAGTGCCAAAATGGTGGAGCTTAGAACACAAAAGTACGATTTTTAGGCAAAGTTTTGAACTTTTTCATGCAAAAATAATTGTTTAACTTAATGTTTTTATGAATATTAAAGGTTCATCGACGATGGGAATTCATAAATAACGAGAAAATATTTCAGTTTTTCAGTTTGGACGAAATTTGGAGGCAGGAGAATGCTCACCAATTTACAATGCCGGCTGCACTAAGATGCCTCCAGGACGACCTCTACGGCGATATATTCAAATCAAAAAATAATTTTTTTGTCTTTAAACATGTACTAATAAATGCATCAAAGTTTTATGCATTTATTAGTACATGTTTGAAGATAAAAAAAATTATTTTTTGATTTGAATATATCGCTTGCAGAGGTCGTCCTGGAGAAATCTTAGTGCAGCCGCGTCGCCGGCATTGCAAATTGGTGAGCATTCTCCTGCCTCCAAATTTCGTCTAAACTGAAAAATTGAAATATGTTCTCGTTATTTATGAATTCCCATCGTCGATGAACCAAAGAGAGAAGAAAAAAGTTGAAAAGTGCCAAAATGGTGGAGCTTAGAACACAAAAGTACGATTTTTAGGCAAAGTTTTGAACTTTTTCATGCAAAAATAATTGTTTAACTTAATGTTTTTATGAATATTAAAGGTTCATCGACGATGGGAATTCATAAATAACGAGAAAATATTTCAATTTTTCAGTTTGGATGAAATTTGGAGGCAGGAGAATGCTCACCAATTTACAATGCCGGCTGCACTAAGATGCCTCCAGGACGACCTCTACAGGCGATATATTCAAATCAAAAAATAATTTTTTTGTCTTTAAACATGTACTAATAAATGCATCAAAGTTTTATGCATTTATTAGTACATGTTTGAAGATAAAAAAAATTATTTTTTTATTTGAATATATCGCTCGTAGAGGTCGTCCTGGAGAAATCTTAGTGCAGCCGCGTCGCCGGCATTGCAAATTGGTGAGCATTCTCCTGCCTCCAAATTTCGTCCAAACTGAAAAATTGAAATATGTTCTCGTTATTTATGAATTCCCATCGTCGATGAACCAAAGAGAGAAGAAAAAAGCTGAAAAGTGCCAAAATGGTGGAGCTTAGAACACAAAAGTACGATTTTTAGGCAAAGTGTTTGAACTTTTTCGTGCAAAAATAATTGTTTAACTTAATGTTTTTATGAATATTAAAGGTTCATCGACGATGGGAATTCATAAATAACGAGAAAATATTTCAATTTTTCAGTTTGGATGAAATTTGGAGGCAGGAGAATGCTCACCAATTTACAATGCCGGCTGCACTAAGATGCCTCCAGGACGACCTCTACAGGCGATATATTCAAATCAAAAAATAATTTTTTTGTCTTTAAACATGTACTAATAAATGCATCAAAGTTTTATAATGATCCGCTGTATAGTTTCTCCAAAAAAAATTCGTAAAATTATACCTTATTTTCAACGTTCTAAAGCAGGCTTCCCCCTTAAGCAGGGTAATATTCCGCGCGTATCGCGAGCATGCGATCGCCGGACGAATAATAAAGCAGGCACGTCTTGCTACCTATCCCGGCAACTCGCAAACATCTGTATACATACTGCCTTATTAGCAGCACGCGGCCAAGCCGCAGTTTCGTCCGGTGTGCCTGGAAACGATTGATCAAGCATGAACCGCGCGGCTCCGATCGAAGACGCGGCGAAGCTGATTGCGAACGGATTACTCCACCGTTCTCCATCAAGTCCCACAATTTTAATTGTTCGCTAAGTTTATCGTTAGCGCAGCGACCGGATCGACTAATCGCACGGATGAATTTCTCGGTCGTCCCATCCCGCGGCAGGCTGACACGCTCTTCCTCTTTATCCTTCGGCGAATGTCCTCTCCCGAGGCAGCGCGAGCCAATTTATTTAGCGAGCCTGCGTATGCAGGTCTCCACCGCACCGAGAACATCCGAGAGGGAGGCATCGCATACATAATGTTACACATATTACAAGCAAGTAGCCGGCATCGAGAGCGCGCGCGCTCGTATGCACCGGCGCGCGTTTGTGCGCCCCAGCGCACGTCGGTTGATTTAGTGTCAGATTGGTCACGGGTTGTCGCCCCACCCTCCGACTCGATCGTCCTCTCTTTCTCTCTGTCCTTCTCTTTGGTCTTTTCTTCGTCATCTTCTCATTGCTGCGAGGAAAGAGGGAGAAAGCACCTTCCTATCCTCGTCCTCGTCCCTCGCATTTTTGCTTCTTTTCTAGTTTGTAAGGGCGCAGCCTGGGATCTTTGATCACCCCGCCGACCATCGAGCGACCTGATCATACGCCGCCCCGCGTCGGAAAGAAACCGATCTCTCTCTCGGTGCGCTCCTTTTTTCCCGTTCCCCAGCGTTCTCCATGGCGAACGGCGCGACTATACGCGGTAGGTACGGATCGTTAGCTGTCCTTTCTGCCGCGTCACTGTCGCGGTGGGTTTTCCGAAGTTGTTGGTCACGTTTGTGTACATCAGCTATTATTGAGATATTGACCCAATCCGCTATTTTTCTAAGTTCTTAAATTTTACATGGCTGCAATTGATATAGCATTATTTACTTATTAATATAAATAAAAAATAATGTATTGTTACCTACGTTAAATATTAGTACACGTTTGCGCGATCAAGAATCTGTGTTTTGCTTCAATGTTTCATGATCCATTGAAATCCGTTAGGTTTCAACCTTTCGCCCAGTTTTAAATCAGTGGAACGCTTTTCGGAACTTGAATAATTTCTCTTCAGTCTGGAAATTACAATATTGTGGCGTATTTTCTGCTGTCTCACGTCATGAAATTTCAGGTGCCATCACTTAATCGCGCATCTGACATCTGATACCGCCGTTTCGCCTGTGATATTATTTAATTTGTCTGCGTGCAGTTGACATTACGGGGGCGCTTATCCTCGTCACATCCTTAAATAAAGCTATCGTGCCCTGCAAGCAAATGCTCGCGCGAGCGTATCGACAATCGACGACGGAAACGTCATGTTACGCGAACGTGGCCATCTGTTCATAATCAGTCACATCGCTCGGTTTGCTTGGTTTATCAAAGGTTTAATTTCGCCGTGCAATAATTTTATTCGGGTTGTCCGGGTTCCTGTCTGGCCGCGCGCGTGTCATTGCATTATCGGCAGCAGCGCATTATCATTCGGACTTCCCAATGCATCTATTTATGGACGACTTAAGCGTAACACCATATAGACAATGATGTCCTTACGCGTCAATTAATTCAACTCGCATTACACAATTTCTCAATAACCATTCTCAAATCCGTTCAGACTTGTAACAATAAATATCTGCGCACGTCGCACAGGTCATTCATCCCAAACTAGAAAGCAAAAAATTAATCAAATCCATAATTTTTGCATATTGAAGTCTGAGACCTGTTCAAGACGTGTCGAATATTTTACTTGATTTTTGCATCCATGTTCGCGAAATTTCACATTAGATGTCATAGCTGACGGATTCTTGTGCCCTCTACTTACAATTAATGTTGGTGTTTATACATGAATATTTAATGCATACATATGTAAATGAGTTACTATGTTTGCGGAAAACTGACTTATAATCTTGAATAATATAATAACTACACTGCATGTAGATAAAATAAGATGGGAAAATAAATAAATTTGCACCTGTACAACTACATCTCCGATTGATCGCAAAGCCTTCGCAGTCCTCAACCTAGAACAGATGGACGAGCAAGCGGCCGCTTGAAAAAGGAGGGAGGAAACGGTCTCGAGCTAAGCTGACAGGTCGAATGCATCCCGCGATCCCTCCTTCGATTTCGTGATTTAGGGTATCGTTTTGAAAGTACCACTTTTTTGCCATTCCACGCTACCAACCGATCCCACAAGTCATTTCCACACCTAGGCATTAAAAGTTGGAACGAGAGGAAAGGCGAAGCGGCGGAAACAGAGAGGAAGAGAGAGCCGGCACTGGCACGAGCAGTCGGTCGGTGAACAGATCCCAGCTGTGTGCCACAAAATTGCAGCTTACCGGCAGCCACGAACGTTTTGAGCGTTTAATCGCGGTAATGGAGGTTCACGTGACAGAACAAATTTTCCGCCGGCGAAGACCGCGATGGCTCCGGAAAAAGGGTGAGAGAATCGGTAGCAATTATTGATAGCGTGCTTCAGTCTTCGCCACGCGAGTTTCGAGTCATCGATCACAATTGCTAGTACACGCACATAGGATATTTTATATATAGTATATGTACTATAGTTCTATACATACACATATATCTTTGTCCTTTCTGTTAATTATTAATAAATAAAAATTAATAAATAAAGTAAATGATTATCCTCGAGATCCTCTATGTTGCACTCCGTTTGAAAGTTCTGCCTTGCAATTTCGCAAATTCCATCTTAGAAATCTGGATGGAACGATTGCAATTTCGGGAATCATTTCATTTCCTTGTTCCTCGTAATGTCACGCAACTTTGCGTCGAGATACATCGGGAGGAAAACGGCGCCGGCGGTCGAGGAGCATCTCACGTCGGGCGTTTCGTCGATTGTAATTATGTACAGGTAGGTGGTTGCACGGGGAAGCAAAAAAGGGAAGCGAAACGAAAGTCGGGGGTCGCGGCGGGAAATAGAACGAGAAGAAGGGGGATGACGGCTTGACGGACAGGAGGCGTCTCAGGGCGGAGGGGGCGTTTCCGAGGCCCTCTCGCGCTCATCCGTTCGCCGGCTGTTGATCTTTTCTCTTTTCCCAGGTATCCCCGATCCGGCTTTTCACCGAAAAACGGTCGAGGAGTATCGCTAATCGACAGGCGGCGGATGAAGGGCATTGTCTATAAAAATTGCATTAGGCAGAAATTCAATTAGATGCGCGGGCACACAATAGCCGCCGGAAGAATCGTCATTTCGTAAAAGCGCGTGGTGATTATAAAAACGTGTAGCGATTATACGGGAATAAAAATATCGCGATGCATTATCGACATGTTTGCTTTCGTGCTGATGATAAATATCTTATAGCGTCACCCGTTATGACGCATAGCTGCTTCATAATGCTTTTTTGTAGAAACAATGTCACATTTCTTAAAGATGTAAATTGGCACAGGGTAAACAATCAATTGATCTTTCGTTCGCGCCGCAACGGATGACTAAAAAGCACGCCTGTCTATGCAACGAGGCGGATTACGTGCAACGGTTTGTACGTGGTCAAAATGGATGAAGGATGGCCCGCTCGCAGTCGGAGATTATATGACAAATTATCAATAACTTTACCGTGAGTCTAGCAAGACAGCCCGGGGCAGGGGTAGGTAGTAGAGCGGGAAGACTAATGACGAGATTGATGTCGACCACGCCGTAGGAATGTTGTAAGGAGAGCTCGACGATGCGCGACAGTGACAACTTGAAAAGATTCTCTAAACGGACGCGTGTCAACCTCGAAAGTTGCCGGAAAGTCGTCGGATCTACGTTATCCACACGTTTATGGGTAATTTCCATATGCCGTCACAATGCGTGTTACGCACGAAGCACTGAAGGGACAATTGGGATAAAATCAATTTCTCCTGAAACGGCGCAATTTCTCGGCGAGCTTAATTTGCACTTAGCGTCGCGATAAAAGCAATCTCGAGTTCAAAAAGTTAATTCTGCCCAAGCAGAATTTACTTATCTAGCTCGGCCCCGCGTGGAATAAATTACATCGAGCAAAGTTGATAAAAAGGAAAAAGAAGGAAAGAAAGGGCGAACCACACGAATCGGCGCGACGCTTTGATTTATACGTGGGCGGTAGCCGCTTTTCATCGATCTCTCCCTCGAAACGGCGAGTACGTCTCGAGTTAACGGTATATACAACGGGGATAAGGACTTAAGATCCGACTCGACAGTCGGAGTTTCACTTAAACGAGGAGTTTATCCGAAACGAGCTCGTTCCACGGATTAAAGCGTCGCAAACTAAGCGGACGGAACTGTCTACGTAAGTAGGAACAGACAGCCCGGGAGTGCCCGCTCGAATTGGGCGGTAAACGCGGCGCGATCGATGTTAAAACGACTGTAATGAGTATACACGCGGCCGCGGCACGTGAAATAATAACCGCGCGCTCTCGGTGCACGCGTGCAAACGAGTACGTTTATGCGCGCACACGTACCTACGTGCCACGCTATAACTCACGACGAAGATTTATACCTCGTTCGTGAATGCCTTGGGTGGGTGTAGGCAAGGAGCGAGGATATCCCCGGTCCAGATTCCGATCGCGCGGTATCAAACTGCGCCATGACAAAACGATAAATCACGCGCGGTGCCCGTGCACGACGCTGCGTAATCGAGATCGAACGGATCGGGTACGTCGTGCAACGCTTCTCGCCTCCGAACGAGATACGAAACTCAAACAGGACAAAAACGGGCATATCTTGCGTGAAGTTATGTATTATTTTTCATAAGATAAAAACACATTTTATTGTGTATTATTGTGTTACTTTACCCAATTCACCCCGCATGGGATAAATTGCAGCAGTTGATAGAAAGAAGTGTAAGAGGCGAAAAATAACTAGGAGACTGCCTTAGATTTGAACTCGAACTCTCCGGGATCCCTGGTTCACACGCCTAGGTCTTAGGCTGTACGGCCAATATTCCTACTGTTGTGATCAACTTGTTTTCATTCCGATCCTCTATACGACCTGTCAGTCTCGACTATCTTTCCAGATCTTACAGCTCGGCCAGCCTGACATTACATTCGTCCCCGAATGTCTCCAAATCGTCGGTTCACTCCACTTGAGTCCCTCTCAACCTCCATTTTTGGTTCACTCTTCCGAGTCCCTCCCAACATCCATTTTTGGTTCACTCTTCTGAGTCCCTCCCAACCTCCATGTTGGTTCACTCCTCTGAGTCCATCCCGATCTCCATGTTCAGGCTTCACTACCGACCAGCTGCTTCTCAACTCCCTCCTCTCCGAGGGGTAGCGGATGAATCTCAACTGTCTTCGAGGGGTAGCGGATTTTATCCCACTTCTGAATTGTAAGAGGCGAAAAATAACTAGGAGACTGCCTTAGATTTGAACTCGAACTCTCCGGGATCCCTGGTTCACACGCCTAGGTCCTTAGGCTGTACGGCCAATACTCCTACTGTTGTGATCAACTTGTTTTCATTCCGATCCTCTATACGACCTGTCAGTCTCGACTATCTTTCCAGATCTTACAGCTCGGCCAGCCTGACATTACATTCGTCCCCGAATGTCTCCAAATCGTCGGTTCACTCCACTTGAGTCCCTCTCAACCTCCATTTTTGGTTCACTCTTCCGAGTCCCTCCCAACATCCATTTTTGGTTCACTCTTCTGAGTCCCTCCCAACCTCCATGTTGGTTCACTCCTCTGAGTCCATCCCGATCTCCATGTTCAGGCTTCACTACCGACCAGCTGCTTCTCAACTCCCTCCTCTCCGAGGGGTAGCGGATGAATCTCAACTGTCTTCGAGGGGTAGCGGATTTTATCCCACTTCTGAATTGTAAGAGGCGAAAAATAACTAGGAGACTGCCTTAGATTTGAACTCGAACTCTCCGGGATCCCTGGTTCACACGCCTAGGTCCTTAGGCTGTACGGCCAATACTCCTACTGTTGTGATCAACTTGTTTTCATTCCGATCCTCTATACGACCTGTCAGTCTCGACTATCTTTCCAGATCTTACAGCTCGGCCAGCCTGACATTACATTCGTCCCCGAATGTCTCCAAATCGTCGGTTCACTCCACTTGAGTCCCTCTCAACCTCCATTTTTGGTTCACTCTTCCGAGTCCCTCCCAACATCCATTTTTGGTTCACTCTTCTGAGTCCCTCCCAACCTCCATGTTGGTTCACTTCTCTGAGTCCATCCCGATCTCCATGTTCAGGCTTCACTACCGACCAGCTGCTTCTCAACTCCCTCCTCTCCGAGGGGTAGCGGATGAATCTCAACTGTCTTCGAGGGGTAGCGGATTTTATCCCACTTCTGAATTGTAAGAGGCGAAAAATAACTAGGAGACTGCCTTAGATTTGAACTCGAACTCTCCGGGATCCCTGGTTCACACGCCTAGGTCCTTAGGCTGTACGGCCAATACTCCTACTGTTGTGATCAACTTGTTTTCATTCCGATCCTCTATACGACCTGTCAGTCTCGACTATCTTTCCAGATCTTACAGCTCGGCCAGCCTGACATTACATTCGTCCCCGAATGTCTCCAAATCGTCGGTTCACTCCACTTGAGTCCCTCCCAACCTCCATTTTTGGTTCACTCTTCCGAGTCCCTCCCAACATCCATTTTTGGTTCACTCTTCTGAGTCCCTCCCAACCTCCATGTTGGTTCACTCCTCTGAGTCCATCCCGATCTCCATGTTCAGGCTTCACTACCGACCAGCTGCTTCTCAACTCCCTCCTCTCCGAGGGGTAGCGGATGAATCTCAACTGTCTTCGAGGGGTAGCGGATGAATCTCAACTGTCTTCGAGGGGTAGCGGATTTTATCCCACTTCTGAATTGTAAGAGGCGAAAAATAACTAGGAGACTGCCTTAGATTTGAACTCGAACTCTTCGGGATCCCTGGTTCACATACCTAGGTCCTTAGGCTGTACGGCCAGTACTCCTACTGTTGTGATCAACTTGTTTTCATTCCGATCCTCTATACGACCTGTCAGTCTCGACTATCTTTCCAGATCTTACAGCTCGGCCAGCCTGACATTACATTCGTCCCCGAATGTCTCCAAATCGTCGGTTCACTCCACTTGAGTCCCTCTCAACCTCCATTTTTGGTTCACTCTTCCGAGTCCCTCCCAATCTCCATGTTGGTTCGCTCCTCTGAGTCCTTCCCAATCTCCATGTTGGTTTACTCTTCTGAGTCCGTCCCGATCTCCATGTTCAGGCTTCACTATCTTTCCAGATCTTACAGAAGTAAGAAAAGATGAAGCATGTATTATTATGTATATTATTAGTTATTACCATATTATTGTACAAGCACTAGTTTGTTTGATATGTAAGTATATTATTAATTTAATGTTTTTTATCCTACCGTCTAAATAATAAAATACTATACATAGGAATTAAAGCTTGAAGCTTGTTTCATTGCCGTGATGTTCGCCGTATTCGTTTATTTGGAGCGACGGTAACGTTTTACACATGTCGTAATTTAATAATTACGGGATACGAGCGATGCAAGTCATAAAACGTGTGCGTGCCAAAGTATACATTTATTAAAATCGCGTGATACGCGGCAACGGTACAAGACATATACATGGCGATCCAATTATTTTAAGATATTCCTCACACGTTAATGGGAGATGCGACGTAAATTATAATTAAGTAATCAATGTGTTTTCTCCGGCATTTATAAGAGATCTCACCGAATCCACACGTACGTTTCGTTGTAGAATCTCAATGTAAGCGGTCTTATAACGGACGCTAATTAGTGGTAATAAAAGACTTTTGCAAATTGCTGCATTTTATGTAAATGTAATTACTTGGTTTTGCGTAATTACTTAGCGTTAAAAGTAAACACTGATATTAAAGTCGGTAGAAAAGTACGCCGAGTACGTGTGTCGGCTTTCGCGTTTCGTGAAACGCACACGATCGCATATGTAACGGGCACGTATAAAAAAAGAATGGGCCGAAAGGATATTGTTTTTCGGATTAACGCGAAATGTTCGACATCCGCGAGAAAACGTCTGGCCTGTCAGATTAGTCTGATGTAGTTTTGTGAACGGCAAGGCCGAAAGTGACAGGCGCGACAAATTTCGGGCATGGAAGAAGCTAATCGGTGCTAATGGAGATCGTACGCTTTGCTGCCGTGGAAATAGACAAGCCGTCGTGAAATTATATCGCAGACTCCACCATTCAATACCCGCGTCTAATTATTTCATACGAGTGACAATCGACCGAGATGATGCAGTGACTGCATTGTATTCTATCATGATTAATACAAAATTCTCGGTGAAGCACGCAGTCATTGTTACGGTCTCGCTAATGATACATCCATTGCAGCACGTTCATATCGGATATCTTCGCTTGACGTTCGACTTTTTCAAAAATTCATCATTCGTAAAATTAATAATTAAATAACCCAGGTTTACGGATATGTAGGATTACGGTACGCCATTGAACGATGCGGACAATGTCCGGAAAGAATCGCGATAACGACGAGCATCGATGAGCGGCAATTATATGGACAATTAACAGGCCGCATTAAGATTTCGAATGCGCTTTACGGTACTTGTTACGACTTTGAATTCGCCATATTTTCCGAATAATTTTGCTTCGGGATAATCGTAAAAGCGGGATATTACGTTTTGCGGCGGGGTATACCGTAATCTAACAGCGAGAGAGCAATGCCGAAGTGCGTCAATTATAAAAGCAAGGCCGGCTAAGCGTCGGGCATAAAACCTGACGGTCTCGTGGAGGAAGTAAGCCGAAGTAAGGAGAGAACCGGCAGAAAACACGGTAGAGAGAGAGAACGCGAGAAAGAGAGGAAACGATGGAGGAACGAGAGAAGAGAGAAACGATCGGGAGTTGGAGCAGACCGATGCTGAAGCCGACGGACACGGTTCAGAGGGCTGAAGCGGTGGGCCGTCCCGCCTGTTCTCCGCCTGTTTTTATTTCTTCGCATTTCGGTGGTGCACCGCGGCTCGTCTGCGAGGGGAGAAAGAGAGAATGAAAATGAGAAAGAGAGAGCGAGCGAGAAGGAGAAAGAGAGAGAAACAACGAGATTGGACGAGGCTCTCGCAGCCTGCGGTATAATTAAAATACAGCCGTGCACCAACTGCTGGCCCGTGCTGCCGTTGTTGCTCTTCCCTCCTCCTCCTCTATATCCATTTTCTACCTTCTCCCGAGCTTCTTGTTTTTCTTCTTCTTCCTCCTCCGTCTTTTTCCCGCATCTTCCACATCTTCCGTTCGCGCAGTCCGATGATTAGTATTTAGAAGCACGCACATTGGCGTCGCCAATCCAGCTAGTGACTCTTCGGAAATGCTTCAGAGCTCTATAGATTTGAATCTAATTGCGCGTTCATCGCGAACCATTGTCGATTGTTTGTAATATGTAGTTCGGATCATAGTAAATTACTAATTCCATGATGCAAGAAAAGGACAACCAAAGGGAAATGAGTGTTTTAACAATTCTAATAATTTCTCGTTTGAACGTCTTTGATAATCGATTCACTTAATTGAATCCCCAAGGGCTGCCGCTTTTACGACGTACAAATCGATCCGCCTTTCGATCGTAAATTTCTTCATCGGGCAGGAATCGGTTTCTTAGGCGCCTATGCTCCGTTATACGTCATCTGCATCACGAGGATGCTCGAGGCAGAAGAGAAGAAAGGACGGACGAAGTCGAGGCAAAAATGCGGAGCGTGCAACCGAAGACGATAGGGACTGCGAGGACGCGTCTCGTCCTAATAATTGCTAACGATTTAATTGTTGGAACCGGGCTGCCGACGTCGAGCACAGAACATAGGCGTTCCACGCGATTTTTAATTATTTGCCGCGCCGCGCGTCTTTGCCCTCAGGAACACGAACCGCAAAGCGCACAGCATGAAGAACGCATGAAGAAAAAGAAATAAAGAAGCTCCACGACTCGCCACGGTTATTTTTATTTTTTCCAAGATGAAAATAGAATTCGGTGCAATATCCTTTAGTGATTCTCGCGAGAGGTCCAGGAACGCGATACTAGAACTGTAGTTCCCAACGACGATTGTCGGAGCGAGAGGTCGAAATGCGATTCCGAAGAGAGGAGGCACCAATGCACTTTCAAGGCAAGCAGATTTTCGAAGTGGCCTGAAGTAAGAAAGCCGCGCATTCGTCTCGCGATGTCTTCACGGTCGCATGAAATATCGTCGCGTCTAAAAGCATATCGAGCGCTGGAGGGTTTCCGTCCTCTCCGGCTGCCCTTTCCTCTCGCTCGGGAATTTTTCATTGCCACTATCGGCCCTCCGCACGCCAGTTTATTACGCGCGCCGTATAACGAAGTGATACTTCATATCGATGCAAAGAGCACGCACCCATGACCAGTCGCCGTGGATACGCACTTTTACTTCGACGGATTACAAATTACAATACCGGGAGGTGCCACCCCCCCTACTTCCCTCCCTCGTCCGCCCTTCGCCGCCGCCGCTGCCGACGTTGCCGGCGCAACGCGCGATCTCATCGTTGGCAAATAATTAATATTCATTACGTATTAACGAAGCTATCGCATAAATTGCGCGCTCGTGGCAAGAATGGCACTGTGGATAACGGGCGAGCCGACAAACAGCCGGATGAAACGAACGCCACGGTTCCCCGTTGTTCCGTGAGATGTAGCAACGTGTGCCTTTCGGCATCGTGATGCTGGGCCCTCGGGAGAGATGATCTCCCCAGGCCGGGAGACGAGAAGAGAGGTGAGAGGAGACGGACGAGAGGAGCACCATCGGACGCACCTGTCCGCGTTCCCTTCCGGTCGTCCCTCCCTTTCTCCGTGCGCCCCGGGCACACGCGCACTGGGCTATTTCATTTTTGATGCCATAAAGAGCCGTTTTATCGCCGCATTTAAGGGTTATTGTACAATAAAAGTGGCATTATTATCAGTTAGCCCGGCGTAAGGTCGCGAGTCGGCCGCGCACGGAGGGAAAGAAAGGAAAGAGGGTCGTCGACGTCGTCGGAAGCGGGTCGTGAGAAGCGCGACTGGCTTTATGACTCGTAAAAGCTCGAGACGTCTCTCGCTCTGTCGTCGGCAGACGACACGCGTCCTTGCTTCCGCGACCTGTCGTCTAAGCTCGAGCGTGAAATTCTACGTGATTTTTGTTTCGGCTCTCCTGATCCGCGCGCTCCTCGAACGGTCATGCACGCGCGAGGGGATGAAACGGGAGGGCGCGAGACGATCCCTCGGAGAAGTCGTTTCTCCGGTTTACGACGTGTCCCGTCGCCCGCCTAGCTCTTGTCGCGATTCCTCATAGGAGACGTACGTGATTTGCCTGCGGCTTACTGCGTATTCATAATGTACTTTTTTCAGAATACGATCACGTAAATAAAAAAGAGAAATTTGTCAAGATTGTCGTCTGCTATCTAATCGCTTTTATGTAGCCATAAAGCTAAATTCGTTTCAAAGAAAGAAGCATTCGCGAACGTTGATCCCTGAGCTATTTGACAGTGACAGATCGATTTGTTTCCCGAAGCCGTTATTTTATTTTCGCGATAATAATTCACTCATTCCCGGTAGCGCGTCGACGCCTCACTTTCGCTGGCATCGCACGACCGAAACGGCGACGATTTCGAATCGCCGACGTTGATCGAGCTGAGCGTAACGTCGCGGTAATAGCCGCGAATATATTTCTGTCTCCTTACGTAAGTGTGCGGAATAAAAAGACCTCGAAGCAAAAAAAGAACCGCAAGGACAAAAACGAGAGAAACCACTTAAAATGTCCCAACGCGGAATAAAATTATAATTGTCCGGCGGCGTTATCGGCCACGTGCGTTTGTCGCAAGGATACAGTCTGCCCGCTGACATTTTAGTCGACCTCTCACGATATTTCTCGAAGTCGCAGGCAGCCTTGGATGAAGGTTACGCGTATCGTGTGAAGAATCGTCTAAGCACACGGCAATCCGATATCGCAAACTTCGCCTCGTATAAAATGTTAGCGAGCGCGCAGCCCGCTAACCCACGGCTGCCATTGACTATCGTAACGAAATAGTTAACGATGCTTCCAGGTAGACTGTACTTTCCGCCAACACGTTACTTGCCGCGAACTTTTTATTGCCTTCTTATCCGCGTGGATAAGATGAATTTGTTGCCGTGCAACCGGAAGCGCTGCTCTCAGCAACAATAAGGGAGCCCGTCGTAAAAATCGCAAATCGTCGGTGTAACACCGGGCTCGATGACAGGGTAGATGCACCGTGCGCTATATTTTTCCCATGACGAGTTGCCCTGCCATAACTAGACGCGTCTCTTCGTTGCGTGCGGCCGTTGTCGAGGCAGCCTGAAGGCGACGTCTCCGCATTGGCGGAAGGGCTGTTTGCGATCCGAATGCGCGATACGTCGGCGATAACGTTTATGTACCGTGGTCGGGCCCGGACTGGCGCGAGCAAACTTCCTTCCAGGTTGTACCGGAAACTCGCTGTAAATCTCGGTAGTCAGCAAAAGGAACGGGAACGCACGAGGCGGGCGACGGCGAGGCCCGCAACGCGCGCGGCTCCCGTGCGGTTTCTGCGCGGTACATGCCGCGATAAGACCGCCGGATTCCGGATGGCCAAATATTGAAGTTGGCTCCGATTTTCCCATGTCGGTCGACACTATCCCACCATGAAGGTGTCGTCAACGCGATCAGGAAGCCAACCAGGCATACCTGAATTAATCGTCGTAAATCTTGCGCGACGTCATCACTCTTGCTGTGTCCGCAAGACGCTTTGCGAGTTTCGTCAGGAGTGCCTAACGCCTAATAAATCGTACGGCGAGAGAGGGGTTTTGCGAGTATCGCACTATTCGACAGTCCCGCTTTAATAATTCGTTGAGACAGTGTGCGCGACGTGGGATAATCGAAATATTTCGATAAGACGGATTAACGGATGATATTCAGAGCTCTTCGAGTTATCAACGAGTTGAATATTGTTGCAAGTAAGATTACGATGCATTTACTGCAAAAAATCTGTATCGCAGTTCGAGATACACGAGACTCTGTATACATCTAAATAGCTTTATAAGCCATCTGTTTCATAAATAAATATCTGAGTAACGCGTCAGGTAAGAATAAAAAAATCTTTATAGTTTATTGACTGCATCCTGTATCAATTTATGCATCCGAGGAACTGTCGATGATAAAAAGTGAATCTTTAGTTTATATCGTGCTGGCATTAAGGGAAAACTCAATTTGCATGAGATATCTAACATAAGTAACATAAGGGGAGTTCGATCGCCGTCGTCTCGCGCGTAGAACGTTCTTCGATTCAACGAAGAAAGAAATCTTTATAAGTTGACTTGCGTCTTGGATCGGGAATCTCAGGTATCTTGGCATAAGGACGATGAACGCTGCACAGACTTCCCATGTACATTGGCATTTGCATACCGCGAGACGGTGACACACACGGTCGTATGCAAAGTTCTGACGAGAAACAAATACCAAATAGTCCTTAGACGCTCGAGAGGTGCGTGCACCTCATTGCAAAACGCCAGCCAGACTCGGTATGAAGCGTTTCCGATTTACGATAGCGACTCTTTAGATGGATAAGAATATTTTTTCTCTATGCGTTTCCTATATAAATTCTATCCTACGGTCCAAGTCCACCAAATAATTTGTATATTCATATAGTAATATTATAATAATTTCGTTTAAGTGATAGAATATATTTGCAGTAATATTAGATGAAATATTAAAAGCCGCCAAGCGTAATTTAGCAGATTTTCTGTTCACTAGATTATTAAGATTCACCATAATATGTTCATGTATAATTATTATTATAATTTTAATAAACAAAAGTATTAAATTGATTACAAATGCACTTTGTTCATTATATTGTTCTATCATTATTAAATAATTATTACCTTGCAAATGTAACTGATATTATTCACGCGTCTTAACATATTCATCACCAGTGGCCGTCATGGCAGTGAATATTTTAAGTAGCGCAAAATAGTGACAGAATAAAAAAAGAATCGCGTTAATATTGTCCAGTTGTAAATTTTCGTCAATTTTCTTTGGCAACTCCACATCGTATATTCCGCGATTGACAAATCCGCGATATTACTACACCGAGCATGCGGTGTATCGCCAAATAAACGCATACGTCCGTCGTGGGTACGAGCGACGAAGGTCGCCCGCGAGGCAAAGAAGCGAAATAAGAGGCAGTAAGGGCCGCATAAGAATCGTATTCCACGGTCTTCATAAGTCAGCGTAACGATGCCGACCGAATGAGAAGGAGACGGGGACATCAGGCGAGGAAGGAGGGAGACAGGGCATCTTCTCTCCGACGAGACCAAGAGGGACTCCTCCGCAAAAGATCCTCGGCTCGCGCTCCTCCTCCGGAGTCCTGATGCCGCCGGCACGCCTCGCTCATGGCCAACTAAGCGCGAATACATTTAAATGATAATCGACGAAGCCTAAGCCCTGCGATGCGATCCCGAGAGCACGTATGCGCGAGGACACATGCTGCATTTGCGTATGGCGGTGTTATGCGCGCTGCTATAAATAAAGAAATATGGAAAGGATATATCTGTGCGCGCGTTTTTGAGCCCATCGGACCTTTTAGCAGCGCGCCCGTTATTTACGTTATGCAATCTTTAGAACGCTCCATCGCATGTTTCATCTCATACTGAAATCTACGCCGATTATGAATTATCATTATAAAGCGCAATATCGTTACCTCAAAATTTCCGAGAGATACTTTGTTGGAGTTAATGCAAATCTTAAATTTAGTAAAGTTATAAGAGATGCAAGCGCTATTCTTCTTCTAATATCTTGTCTCTCAGTTTTGTCCTCAGGAGATTGATCAACAATCGCACGAGTAAATAGAAAATCGAGTAGAAACCTTTTATTGAAAATCGCGGCAGTTCCGGTCGTCGTCGTTGCTTGCAACTCGAAAGGACGCAGGCGAGATTTGCGCGCTGTCGGTGCGCCTCGATGCATTCGGTTCCACGACCTCTTGCAACTCGATCTCTCCAGAGAAAGAGCTCCGAGATCTTATCGCGGGAAACGCAGCCGGTTCGACGTAGCAGAAGAATAAAAAGTAAAAGGTAAGGGAAACGCTGTGATTCGCGACAGCTCGCTAAATTAACTCCTCGCGCGGGTCAATCTACTTTCTCGCCTGGGGCTTGTAGAACGTGAATCACGGAATGATTGATATTTAGAAAATCACTGTCGCCGAGACGAGAAATTCGCTAATTTTCATCTTGATATATATCGCAAAGCAATATTAAAAACTTCTTTAACATAACTGCATAATTGGGAAACTGGCTAGCGAAAACTTGTTGAAATACCACTTTTATCATAATTTCCCAATATCCAATACAGTACGTATTTCACAATCAAGCATTAAATTCAGATTCCATTTAAGTAAAATTCACTTGAAGATAATTAAAGAATATTACGTTTCATCGTTTATTAATACTTTTAAAATTGAAGTTGAGAAAAGACTCACGGTTTATTATATATCATTTACAATCCAAGAATTGCCGATGCTTTCATGCTTTTCTCCGACCAGAGATGCCGTTACATGAAAAAAGCAACTGGAATTTGTTTAGAGATCAGCGATTACGGTACACGAAGATTGAAAAATCCGTGCTCGCATATCCGGGCGCTCGAAGAATGCTGAGTTAATATCGAACATCGTCACCCCGTCATCGCCGAGAGCAGAAACGCTCGCATTATCTGGCCGGGATTATTACCGTAATGCGGGCCACGCGAGGGGCCGGCTCGATCTCGTTCGTACGGGCGTTCCATACAATTACATCGTAAATAAAGCGGGAAAAGGAATAGCCGGGCTCGCCCGCGCGGAACGGCCGATCGTTTAGTTTCGGCCGCGATTTTTCTGAAATCACCGAGCGAACGAAAAGGGGAAGCACGGAAAGTGGAAGGTACACACAAGCGGCCAGCCGGGGTAGGAGCCGGGCCAGTCAGCAATCTGCGGATAGAATCTCGCAGCGTAACGACGGCGGCGGCTGTTACCGCCGTTCGTTGCTGGTAGACCGGCGGCTTCGGTGGCTGCTACAGGCTAAGTTGTAACTCAATGCTCTCCCGACCTACCGACCGTGAACCAACTGCCGCCACACTCCACACGCCCACCGATATATATTTTCAGCTCTCGTCCAATGCCTTGTCTCGGTAAACAGCCACGGTGCGCTCGATGCACTTCGGTCCTGGAAAATGAAATTCACCCGGTCTTCCGAAGGCGCCTTCTCCATGTACTGACCTTTGCATCGGATGCGCAGTTTACAATTAAAGGGCGCCGAATGCCCGCGGCTCACTTGTTCGAGGAGGAGACCTCGATGAGGAGGCGCGTGGTCGGATCCATGTTGCGTTACTATACTCGCAGACGTCTACGTTAAATCATCGCGACTCCGATGGCGTCCGCGGAAATTGATGGGCGACGAAGCCACCCGCCGCACAGTGGTCAAGATTACCAAAAACCTGGTCGAAATTCTGTACATACTCAAATTATTCTAAATCATATACATAACTGCAATTTAGTGATTTTCCCATAATTCTGATGCAATGTAATTAATATAATATTAATTATATATACAGGGTGTCCCATTTTAAAAGTTGCACCGAAATATGTCTTCAGGGAAGCATTTTGAGAAAAAACTTCGGCGCAGTTTGGCGCAGATAAACTTTTTCTTATTTCTTTTGATATATAATTAAATTTTAAATTCTGTTTGATTTATCGCGCCGACTCACGACGGGGACTTTGAATCGCAATATTTCATTAGTGTTACATCACAACAGCACTATCTTATTTTATTTCTATTAACTGTAATGAAAATTGAATAAATAACAGCGTTATCAGAAGCACAAAGGATACGATAAAACAAGGATGAAAAGATTTAATAACCCGGTACGTGATAACTTCGTGAATGAAATCACAATTGTGACACCGATTATGGCGAAAATCATATTAGAGACTTACGATAATGAACTTTATACATTTATAGCTCTCATGAATGAAATTTGTTTGGACTATAACGTTAGAGAAATTTAGTACGGACTTAGAACTAACAAACAATAATGTAATGACGATAAAAAAACTGTTTTTGAAATGGATTTTGGCCACGTTTTCAGTCGTTTTGACCACTGTGCGCCGGGGAAATATTTTAAAGTGCGTTTCGCGATTGGCAATATCGCGACGGCGCTCGCGAATAAATACGAAGGAGCGGCGCCCGATTTGTTATCCACGCCGCGCGAAGAGAAAGATCGGCGTTATCGTGCGCCGGGACGGCGCGGCGTTCAACTCGAGGAACATCGCATGCTAAGATATTCACCGTCGAGTGGAGACCCGCGGATTCAATCTACCGAATGATTAAACATCTCACTTGGATATCGGCCTGGAGCGAGGCGGGACGCGGGGCGAGGGCGAGAGGCCGGGGATATTCCTCTCGAGAGAAACTTTTTCTCCTGGTCCTCCGTCCTTTATTTTCATCTCGGAAACCGACCGGCGTCTCCGTACAAATTGCCTTTCGTCCCGCTTATCTCACCGCGGGCCCCTCGCGCGCACATATTTAATTAGAATTAATGCTCGAGCCGCGTGAAAATTAGCATCGAGGCCTGTGCGAGCTCGACGTCGCCCCCCGACCCACCCCTGCCGCGCCAAGTCTCGTTCCCTTGTCCGTTTCTCGTTCTTACGTCACTACCGGAAATAACCTGGCCGTGCAAGGTGCGAAAACCCGAATCCTTCGTGCAAGCCTACACGAGTCGGGGCATTCCCGGCTGACGGAGAGAGAGAAGGACAGCGAGCGGGACTTCGTTAAAACTTGGAATTCTTATCCGGCGGAGATCATCGCGCCGAAATACTTTTAACGCCGACCTACTTCGCTTTTTGTTTACACACGCGATCCGCCTGTAAAGTGAAGGAACTGTCGCCGTAAGAAAATGTTTCGCGCTCGTAGTACCCGAGGAGTTAATTGAGCTTCGCCCCTCGCTAATGAGAACGCGTGTACGATATCGTGGGAAATAATGCACGCAAATCTCAGGCCCGTCGAAGACCGCACTCGGTGTTTTGATTGCGCCATTACTCCTCGCTTGATTCATTGCGCGCGCGGTGATACGTCGGCGGGAAGGCAACGCGGGAGCGTAACTTCAGGCGGAGAAATGAGTTATCGCATTGGACCCCGGGGAAGAAGGATATTTCTAGGCGAAAAACTGAATGCCGAATATAATATATATCTAGCGTTCTAAAACCGTAGGATGCAGAGAAAGAGAGGAAAAGAGGAGAAATCCCGAGTCTCTCCCTCGGGAACGTAGGTTTGCGATGTAAGGGATCGACAGCTGAACGTCCTGGCGTCCGCATCGATGGAGGTTGATATATAAACTGCGTTTCGCGGATTCCGCCAACGCGTTAACGCTATTTTCTCGATATTCCGTGCAGGAACAAAGAGAATTGTACGCACAGTGAATTTCTCATATAGAAAACGTGACAACGATGGTACTCGCAAACGTTCAGTGGCATCCCCATTTCAAACAGTCGAAAAGTAAATTTAAGGGGGGAGCCTGCTTTAGAACGCTGAAAATAAGGTATATTTTACGAATTGTTTTTGGAGAAACTATACAGCGGATCATTATAAAACTTTTATGCATTTATTAGTACATGTTTAAAGATAAAAAAAATTATTTTTTTATTTGAATATATCGCTTGTAGAGGTCGTCCTGGAGAAATCTTAGTGCAGCCGCGTCGCCGGCATTGCAAATTGGTGAGCATTCTCCTGCCTCCAAATTTCGTCCAAACTGAAAAATTGAAATGTGTTCTCGTTATTTATGAATTCCCATCGTCGATGAACCAAAGAGAGAAGAAAAAAGTTGAAAAGTGCCAAAATGGTGGAGCTTGGAACACAAAAGTACGATTTTTAGGCAAAGTGTTTGAACTTTTTCATGCAAAAATAATTGTTTAACTTAATGTTTTTGTGAATAGTAAAGGTTCATCGACGATGGGAATTCATAAATAACGAGAAAATATTTCAATTTTTCAGTTTGGATGAAATTTGGAGGCAGGAGAATGCTCACCAATTTACAATGCCGACTGCACTAAGATGCCTCCAGGACGACCTCTGCAGGCGACATATTCAAATAAAAAAAATTATTTTTTGATTTGAATATATCGCTTGTAGAGGTCGTGCTGGAGGCATCTTAGTGCAGTCGGCATTGTAAATTGGTGAGCATTCTCCTGCCTCCAAATTTCGTCCAAACTGAAAAATTAAAATATGTTCTCGTTATTTATGAATTCCCATCGTCGATGAACCAAAGAGAGAAGAAAAAAGTTGAAAAGTGCCAAAATGGTGGAGCTTGGAACACAAAAGTACGATTTTTAGGCAAAGTGTTTGAACTTTTTCATGCAAAAATAATTGTTTAACTTAATGTTTTTATGAGTATTAAAGGTTCATCGACGATGGGAATTCATAAATAACGAGAAAATATTTCAATTTTTCAGTTTGGATGAAATTTGGAGGCAGGAGAATGCTCACCAATTTACAATGCCGACTGCACTAAGATGCCTCCAGGACGACCTCTGCAGGCGACATATTCAAATAAAAAAATTATTTTTTGATTTGAATATATCGCTCGTAGAGGTCGTCCTGGAGAAATCTTAGTGCAGCCGCGTCGCCGGCATTGCAAATTGGTGAGCATTCTCCTGCCTCCAAATTTCGTCCAAACTGAAAAATTGAAATGTGTTCTCGTTATTTATGAATTCCCATCGTCGATGAACCAAAGAGAGAAGAAAAAAGTTGAAAAGTGCCAAAATGGTGGAGCTTAGAACACAAAAGTACGATTTTTAGGCAAAGTGTTTGAACTTTTTCATGCAAAAATAATTGTTTAACTTAATGTTTTTATGAATATTAAAGGTTCATCGACGATGGGAATTCATAAATAACGAGAAAATATTTCAATTTTTCAGTTTGGATGAAATTTGGAGGCAGGAGAATGCTCACCAATTTACAATGCCGACTGCACTAAGATGCCTCCAGGACGACCTCTGCAGGCGACATATTCAAATAAAATAAATTATTTTTTGATTTGAATATATCGCTTGTAGAGGTCGTCCTGGAGAAATCTTAGTGCAGCCGCGTCGCCGGCATTGCAAATTGGTGAGCATTCTCCTGCCTCCAAATTTCGTCCAAACTGAAAAATTGAAATGTGTTCTCGTTATTTATGAATTCCCATCGTCGATGAACCAAAGAGAGAAGAAAAAAGTTGAAAAGTGCCAAAATGGTGGAGCTTAGAACACAAAAGTACGATTTTTAGGCAAAGTGTTTGAACTTTTTCATGCAAAAATAATTGTTTAACTTAATGTTTTTGTGAATAGTAAAGGTTCATCGACGATGGGAATTCATAAATAACGAGAAAATATTTCAATTTTTCAGTTTGGATGAAATTTGGAGGCAGGAGAATGCTCACCAATTTACAATGCCGACTGCACTAAGATGCCTCCAGGACGACCTCTGCAGGCGACATATTCAAATAAAATAAATTATTTTTTGATTTGAATATATCGCTTGTAGAGGTCGTCCTGGAGAAATCTTAGTGCAGCCGCGTCGCCGGCATTGCAAATTGGTGAGCATTCTCCTGCCTCCAAATTTCGTCCAAACTGAAAAATTGAAATGTGTTCTCGTTATTTATGAATTCCCATCGTCGATGAACCAAAGAGAGAAGAAAAAAGTTGAAAAGTGCCAAAATGGTGGAGCTTGGAACACAAAAGTACGATTTTTAGGCAAAGTGTTTGAACTTTTTCATGCAAAAATAATTGTTTAACTTAATGTTTTTATGAGTATTAAAGGTTCATCGACGATGGGAATTCATAAATAACGAGAAAATATTTCAATTTTTCAGTTTGGATGAAATTTGGAGGCAGGAGAATGCTCACCAATTTACAATGCCGACTGCACTAAGATGCCTCCAGGACGACCTCTGCAGGCGACATATTCAAATAAAAAAAATTATTTTTTGATTTGAATATATCGCTCGTAGAGGTCGTCCTGGAGAAATCTTAGTGCAGCCGCGTCGCCGGCATTGCAAATTGGTGAGCATTCTCCTGCCTCCAAATTTCGTCCAAACTGAAAAATTGAAATGTGTTCTCGTTATTTATGAATTCCCATCGTCGATGAACCAAAGAGAGAAGAAAAAAGTTGAAAAGTGCCAAAATGGTGGAGCTTAGAACACAAAAGTACGATTTTTAGGCAAAGTGTTTGAACTTTTTCATGCAAAAATAATTGTTTAACTTAATGTTTTTATGAATATTAAAGGTTCATCGACGATGGGAATTCATAAATAACGAGAAAATATTTCAATTTTTCAGTTTGGATGAAATTTGGAGGCAGGAGAATGCTCACCAATTTACAATGCCGACTGCACTAAGATGCCTCCAGGACGACCTCTGCAGGCGACATATTCAAATAAAATAAATTATTTTTTGATTTGAATATATCGCTTGTAGAGGTCGTCCTGGAGAAATCTTAGTGCAGCCGCGTCGCCGGCATTGCAAATTGGTGAGCATTCTCCTGCCTCCAAATTTCGTCCAAACTGAAAAATTGAAATGTGTTCTCGTTATTTATGAATTCCCATCGTCGATGAACCAAAGAGAGAAGAAAAAAGTTGAAAAGTGCCAAAATGGTGGAGCTTAGAACACAAAAGTACGATTTTTAGGCAAAGTGTTTGAACTTTTTCATGCAAAAATAATTGTTTAACTTAATGTTTTTGTGAATAGTAAAGGTTCATCGACGATGGGAATTCATAAATAACGAGAAAATATTTCAATTTTTCAGTTTGGATGAAATTTGGAGGCAGGAGAATGCTCACCAATTTACAATGCCGACTGCACTAAGATGCCTCCAGGACGACCTCTGCAGGCGACATATTCAAATAAAATAAATTATTTTTTGATTTGAATATATCGCTTGTAGAGGTCGTCCTGGAGAAATCTTAGTGCAGCCGCGTCGCCGGCATTGCAAATTGGTGAGCATTCTCCTGCCTCCAAATTTCGTCCAAACTGAAAAATTGAAATGTGTTCTCGTTATTTATGAATTCCCATCGTCGATGAACCAAAGAGAGAAGAAAAAAGTTGAAAAGTGCCAAAATGGTGGAGCTTGGAACACAAAAGTACGATTTTTAGGCAAAGTGTTTGAACTTTTTCATGCAAAAATAATTGTTTAACTTAATGTTTTTATGAGTATTAAAGGTTCATCGACGATGGGAATTCATAAATAACGAGAAAATATTTCAATTTTTCAGTTTGGATGAAATTTGGAGGCAGGAGAATGCTCACCAATTTACAATGCCGACTGCACTAAGATGCCTCCAGGACGACCTCTGCAGGCGACATATTCAAATAAAAAAAATTATTTTTTGATTTGAATATATCGCTCGTAGAGGTCGTCCTGGAGAAATCTTAGTGCAGCCGCGTCGCCGGCATTGCAAATTGGTGAGCATTCTCCTGCCTCCAAATTTCGTCCAAACTGAAAAATTGAAATGTGTTCTCGTTATTTATGAATTCCCATCGTCGATGAACCAAAGAGAGAAGAAAAAAGTTGAAAAGTGCCAAAATGGTGGAGCTTAGAACACAAAAGTACGATTTTTAGGCAAAGTGTTTGAACTTTTTCATGCAAAAATAATTGTTTAACTTAATGTTTTTATGAATATTAAAGGTTCATCGACGATGGGAATTCATAAATAACGAGAAAATATTTCAATTTTTCAGTTTGGATGAAATTTGGAGGCAGGAGAATGCTCACCAATTTACAATGCCGACTGCACTAAGATGCCTCCAGGACGACCTCTGCAGGCGACATATTCAAATAAAATAAATTATTTTTTGATTTGAATATATCGCTTGTAGAGGTCGTCCTGGAGAAATCTTAGTGCAGCCGCGTCGCCGGCATTGCAAATTGGTGAGCATTCTCCTGCCTCCAAATTTCGTCCAAACTGAAAAATTGAAATGTGTTCTCGTTATTTATGAATTCCCATCGTCGATGAACCAAAGAGAGAAGAAAAAAGTTGAAAAGTGCCAAAATGGTGGAGCTTAGAACACAAAAGTACGATTTTTAGGCAAAGTGTTTGAACTTTTTCATGCAAAAATAATTGTTTAACTTAATGTTTTTGTGAATAGTAAAGGTTCATCGACGATGGGAATTCATAAATAACGAGAAAATATTTCAATTTTTCAGTTTGGATGAAATTTGGAGGCAGGAGAATGCTCACCAATTTACAATGCCGACTGCACTAAGATGCCTCCAGGACGACCTCTGCAGGCGACATATTCAAATAAAATAAATTATTTTTTGATTTGAATATATCGCTTGTAGAGGTCGTCCTGGAGAAATCTTAGTGCAGCCGCGTCGCCGGCATTGCAAATTGGTGAGCATTCTCCTGCCTCCAAATTTCGTCCAAACTGAAAAATTGAAATGTGTTCTCGTTATTTATGAATTCCCATCGTCGATGAACCAAAGAGAGAAGAAAAAAGTTGAAAAGTGCCAAAATGGTGGAGCTTGGAACACAAAAGTACGATTTTTAGGCAAAGTGTTTGAACTTTTTCATGCAAAAATAATTGTTTAACTTAATGTTTTTATGAGTATTAAAGGTTCATCGACGATGGGAATTCATAAATAACGAGAAAATATTTCAATTTTTCAGTTTGGATGAAATTTGGAGGCAGGAGAATGCTCACCAATTTACAATGCCGACTGCACTAAGATGCCTCCAGGACGACCTCTGCAGGCGACATATTCAAATAAAAAAAATTATTTTTTGATTTGAATATATCGCTCGTAGAGGTCGTCCTGGAGAAATCTTAGTGCAGCCGCGTCGCCGGCATTGCAAATTGGTGAGCATTCTCCTGCCTCCAAATTTCGTCCAAACTGAAAAATTGAAATGTGTTCTCGTTATTTATGAATTCCCATCGTCGATGAACCAAAGAGAGAAGAAAAAAGTTGAAAAGTGCCAAAATGGTGGAGCTTAGAACACAAAAGTACGATTTTTAGGCAAAGTGTTTGAACTTTTTCATGCAAAAATAATTGTTTAACTTAATGTTTTTATGAATATTAAAGGTTCATCGACGATGGGAATTCATAAATAACGAGAAAATATTTCAATTTTTCAGTTTGGATGAAATTTGGAGGCAGGAGAATGCTCACCAATTTACAATGCCGACTGCACTAAGATGCCTCCAGGACGACCTCTGCAGGCGACATATTCAAATAAAATAAATTATTTTTTGATTTGAATATATCGCTTGTAGAGGTCGTCCTGGAGAAATCTTAGTGCAGCCGCGTCGCCGGCATTGCAAATTGGTGAGCATTCTCCTGCCTCCAAATTTCGTCCAAACTGAAAAATTGAAATGTGTTCTCGTTATTTATGAATTCCCATCGTCGATGAACCAAAGAGAGAAGAAAAAAGTTGAAAAGTGCCAAAATGGTGGAGCTTAGAACACAAAAGTACGATTTTTAGGCAAAGTGTTTGAACTTTTTCATGCAAAAATAATTGTTTAACTTAATGTTTTTGTGAATAGTAAAGGTTCATCGACGATGGGAATTCATAAATAACGAGAAAATATTTCAATTTTTCAGTTTGGATGAAATTTGGAGGCAGGAGAATGCTCACCAATTTACAATGCCGACTGCACTAAGATGCCTCCAGGACGACCTCTGCAGGCGACATATTCAAATAAAATAAATTATTTTTTGATTTGAATATATCGCTTGTAGAGGTCGTCCTGGAGAAATCTTAGTGCAGCCGCGTCGCCGGCATTGCAAATTGGTGAGCATTCTCCTGCCTCCAAATTTCGTCCAAACTGAAAAATTGAAATGTGTTCTCGTTATTTATGAATTCCCATCGTCGATGAACCAAAGAGAGAAGAAAAAAGTTGAAAAGTGCCAAAATGGTGGAGCTTGGAACACAAAAGTACGATTTTTAGGCAAAGTGTTTGAACTTTTTCATGCAAAAATAATTGTTTAACTTAATGTTTTTATGAGTATTAAAGGTTCATCGACGATGGGAATTCATAAATAACGAGAAAATATTTCAATTTTTCAGTTTGGATGAAATTTGGAGGCAGGAGAATGCTCACCAATTTACAATGCCGACTGCACTAAGATGCCTCCAGGACGACCTCTGCAGGCGACATATTCAAATAAAAAAAATTATTTTTTGATTTGAATATATCGCTCGTAGAGGTCGTCCTGGAGAAATCTTAGTGCAGCCGCGTCGCCGGCATTGCAAATTGGTGAGCATTCTCCTGCCTCCAAATTTCGTCCAAACTGAAAAATTGAAATGTGTTCTCGTTATTTATGAATTCCCATCGTCGATGAACCAAAGAGAGAAGAAAAAAGTTGAAAAGTGCCAAAATGGTGGAGCTTAGAACACAAAAGTACGATTTTTAGGCAAAGTGTTTGAACTTTTTCATGCAAAAATAATTGTTTAACTTAATGTTTTTATGAATATTAAAGGTTCATCGACGATGGGAATTCATAAATAACGAGAAAATATTTCAATTTTTCAGTTTGGATGAAATTTGGAGGCAGGAGAATGCTCACCAATTTACAATGCCGACTGCACTAAGATGCCTCCAGGACGACCTCTGCAGGCGACATATTCAAATAAAATAAATTATTTTTTGATTTGAATATATCGCTTGTAGAGGTCGTCCTGGAGAAATCTTAGTGCAGCCGCGTCGCCGGCATTGCAAATTGGTGAGCATTCTCCTGCCTCCAAATTTCGTCCAAACTGAAAAATTGAAATGTGTTCTCGTTATTTATGAATTCCCATCGTCGATGAACCAAAGAGAGAAGAAAAAAGTTGAAAAGTGCCAAAATGGTGGAGCTTAGAACACAAAAGTACGATTTTTAGGCAAAGTGTTTGAACTTTTTCATGCAAAAATAATTGTTTAACTTAATGTTTTTGTGAATAGTAAAGGTTCATCGACGATGGGAATTCATAAATAACGAGAAAATATTTCAATTTTTCAGTTTGGATGAAATTTGGAGGCAGGAGAATGCTCACCAATTTACAATGCCGACTGCACTAAGATGCCTCCAGGACGACCTCTGCAGGCGACATATTCAAATAAAATAAATTATTTTTTGATTTGAATATATCGCTTGTAGAGGTCGTCCTGGAGAAATCTTAGTGCAGCCGCGTCGCCGGCATTGCAAATTGGTGAGCATTCTCCTGCCTCCAAATTTCGTCCAAACTGAAAAATTGAAATGTGTTCTCGTTATTTATGAATTCCCATCGTCGATGAACCAAAGAGAGAAGAAAAAAGTTGAAAAGTGCCAAAATGGTGGAGCTTGGAACACAAAAGTACGATTTTTAGGCAAAGTGTTTGAACTTTTTCATGCAAAAATAATTGTTTAACTTAATGTTTTTATGAGTATTAAAGGTTCATCGACGATGGGAATTCATAAATAACGAGAAAATATTTCAATTTTTCAGTTTGGATGAAATTTGGAGGCAGGAGAATGCTCACCAATTTACAATGCCGACTGCACTAAGATGCCTCCAGGACGACCTCTGCAGGCGACATATTCAAATAAAAAAAATTATTTTTTGATTTGAATATATCGCTCGTAGAGGTCGTCCTGGAGAAATCTTAGTGCAGCCGCGTCGCCGGCATTGCAAATTGGTGAGCATTCTCCTGCCTCCAAATTTCGTCCAAACTGAAAAATTGAAATGTGTTCTCGTTATTTATGAATTCCCATCGTCGATGAACCAAAGAGAGAAGAAAAAAGTTGAAAAGTGCCAAAATGGTGGAGCTTAGAACACAAAAGTACGATTTTTAGGCAAAGTGTTTGAACTTTTTCATGCAAAAATAATTGTTTAACTTAATGTTTTTATGAATATTAAAGGTTCATCGACGATGGGAATTCATAAATAACGAGAAAATATTTCAATTTTTCAGTTTGGATGAAATTTGGAGGCAGGAGAATGCTCACCAATTTACAATGCCGACTGCACTAAGATGCCTCCAGGACGACCTCTGCAGGCGACATATTCAAATAAAATAAATTATTTTTTGATTTGAATATATCGCTTGTAGAGGTCGTCCTGGAGAAATCTTAGTGCAGCCGCGTCGCCGGCATTGCAAATTGGTGAGCATTCTCCTGCCTCCAAATTTCGTCCAAACTGAAAAATTGAAATGTGTTCTCGTTATTTATGAATTCCCATCGTCGATGAACCAAAGAGAGAAGAAAAAAGTTGAAAAGTGCCAAAATGGTGGAGCTTAGAACACAAAAGTACGAGTTTTAGGCAAAGTGTTTGAACTTTTTCATGCAAAAATAATTGTTTAACTTAATGTTTTTGTGAATAGTAAAGGTTCATCGACGATGGGAATTCATAAATAACGAGAAAATATTTCAATTTTTCAGTTTGGATGAAATTTGGAGGCAGGAGAATGCTCACCAATTTACAATGCCGACTGCACTAAGATGCCTCCAGGACGACCTCTGCAGGCGACATATTCAAATAAAATAAATTATTTTTTGATTTGAATATATCGCTTGTAGAGGTCGTCCTGGAGAAATCTTAGTGCAGCCGCGTCGCCGGCATTGCAAATTGGTGAGCATTCTCCTGCCTCCAAATTTCGTCCAAACTGAAAAATTGAAATGTGTTCTCGTTATTTATGAATTCCCATCGTCGATGAACCAAAGAGAGAAGAAAAAAGTTGAAAAGTGCCAAAATGGTGGAGCTTAGAACACAAAAGTACGATTTTTAGGCAAAGTGTTTGAACTTTTTCATGCAAAAATAATTGTTTAACTTAATGTTTTTATGAATATTAAAGGTTCATCGACGATGGGAATTCATAAATAACGAGAAAATATTTCAATTTTTCAGTTTGGATGAAATTTGGAGGCAGGAGAATGCTCACCAATTTACAATGCCGGCTGCACTAAGATGCCTCCAGGACGACCTCTACAGGCGATATATTCAAATCAAAAAATAATTTTTTTATCTTTAAACATGTACTAATAAATGCATCAAAGTTTTATAATGATCCGCTGTATAGTTTCTCCAAAAAAATTCGTAAAATTATACCTTATTTTCAGCGTTCTAAAGCAGGCTCCCCCCTTAATTAATGCCACTACAAATTGCTGCTCTAATTAATTACCTTGTTTGTTTTGTGATTAGGGATAATTTGAATTTTGTATACACCGAGCTGCGTGAAGCGACGCTTCGCAGCGGCTAACAGGTCGGCCGAGGAGAGACGCTTCCGTGACTTCGCTCGGCGAGTAAAGGAATCGCGCGATCGTTACGGCATTCCCCTATCTAATGATGACGGTACACTGTCTCGGTAAGCAGGACGCGGAATGACAGTCATTCTATATCGGGGCACCGATATCGGCGCTGCCTTGCTTCGGCGAATTCGCTCGCACGGCCGAGCCAATCACAATCACGGCAAAGCCGTTCTCGTACCGGAAACCGGAAGCGAAGGAATCTCACGCGGCGTGTGTGTACGTTGCACACTTGACGCGTGTACGTGTACGTGCGTGTCCGCGCTCGTAGGCGGGAGGGTGGAACCGGGGGAGGGAGGATATTGAGAGCGACTCGCGGCGCACTGGACATAATTTCCGCCCGACGAGATCGGAATTGCTAATGACGTCACTACCGCCTCCGCATCATTCACGTTGCCGTACGTAGTACCCGATGCCCGGTTACAAGTTACTTGCGAGCGCGTCGCTCCGCTGCGGGTTCTTGTCGCATTAACCCTCGACGGCCGCTGCGGAGAGAGAGACTCTCAACAGTGTTTGCTCGGTGACACGGCTCTGCAAAATTTACGTTCCGAATCGATGTCCAATGTTGCGAATCTAACGTTGACGTATTTTCCACTTTTTAATTCCTCCTCACGCAGTCCGTCAACCCTGCGTTTTAAACGAGACATTTGCATTCGTGTGGTGGTAAATATTCATTTACTTGTCGGGTACGTGGACGTATTCTTCTCAAGTAAATGCAGCGAATACAATCTTCCCTGTACGATAATGCGGCTAATGACTGAGCGCACGGATTTTCACGGCTTCGGCGTGACCTTTGACCGCTCCTCGTCGAGTAACGAGCATAATGGCCGAATGTGATTACTTAGAGCGTCACGACGCGCTCGCCGTCACTGTCACCAGATCGTTAAAAGGAAATATATTGGCGACGCGAAGCCGCGGATAAAATAGACTGCATTAACGAAGGATAAAAGCGAAGGATCTCTGACGAAGCTCGCCCGTTGACGACGTAAGCGCCGACGCGCTTTTTTTCAATGACTGACTATTGGCCACTGTTCCCTATTAAATGGCGCATGAAGCTCGATGTATCTCTCGCGGTCATTGTCAGAAGGATAATAAAAAAAGAGGGGGAGAGAAAGAGCGGGAGCGCACATGACGGGCTCGTCATTCCATAAAAACTGTCCGCCGTGAAAACCAGCCCGTCTACCAGCCGATATACATCCGCGCCAGCGTTTCTTCGCGAATTTCAATCGCCACTGTCGAGCTCGCTGGCAGTCTTTCTCATTAGCGTCACACACGCCGATGAGGTTTTTCATTAGTCCCTCGCAATGCATTCCTGTTAGACAGCCTCGTGGCGACACCGCGACGCACGAGGGACGCTGAAGGGGTGGCGAATGCGGCGATGAAACGAGGACGCAGGGGCGGAGAGGGAGGGGAGGGCGGAAGGGGTCGAGAGACATTTTTAATTACCAGCCGGAGGTACCGACTCTGCCTCTCCCCTCAACTACTCGCCATCAGCTGCCAAATATTTCCGGCGTGTCATTGGACGGCTCTCCCACTCGCCGTCCATCCACCCCTTGCCACCCCTTCCGTTTTCGGCTTCGCACTACGTCGTCGTCGTATCTACCGAATTACTTTCGATTGTCACGGCCCCGATATGATCGCGATACGATTTTCGCATCCACGTGAGATTAACAACTGAATCTAGCGTAGGTTTTAGGATTCTCGATTGCATAGATTCAATTTCGGTATTGACGAGAGGAAGAGAGGCAGACTTCCTGCGAATATTATTGTTGCATCGTGATCATGCCGTTTGAAATATCACTTTGCCAGAATCTTGGTAAATCAAAATGTACATGAATATAATTTAGAAATAATTATCATCTACCATATTTTAGAGGGAAAAAGAAAGGATGTATTTAATTTATATTTAAAAAATATACGATAACGATATAATAACTCTTTTAAAAACTTTTGGACTTTTCTTTTCCTCTGATATGTTACATATTAATACACATGTAAGTCTACTAATAAATATAAATAATGTATAAGATGTACTAAAAGAGAAAATTAATATATTTCAAGTCATACTTGACGCATGCATCCTCGAGATGTCACTGCGCATAGACGAGAAAAATGTGGAAGACACGAAAGAGACCTCGATGGCGGAGGCATACGTGGCAGAGCTCGTACGCATCTGCCCGAATGTAGAACGGGGGAGGAAGGGTAACGTATGTGACGTCCACGAGACGGCGTTAATATTTGAAAGCCATCCTCCTTCTCATCCTACTCCTCCGCTCGATGCCGAGTGACACCTCTCGTACGAGCGGAGGCACTTGACGATTATTTATTTATAGGCAAATGAAGTAGAGGCTCCCATTAATTGATGGGCTCTCAGTGGCCGCCAGTCGGGGGATGACGTCTATCATTTTAATTTACCGCGTCGTTATTAAATCGTCCCACCTCCCGGGGACGAGAAACGCGCGCGAGTCAGAGAGACTGTACGCGGGAGGGAAAATCTCTTTACCTCGCGAGCTTTCCCGCGAATGCCTGCGCGTGGGGAGATTAAGCCGGATGAATTTCGTTATGCTTATTTATGCCTGCCAACCATTCATAAAGCACTTATTAAGTACAGCATTATTGAATCTTTTTTAACGTTTGTACCATGAATTTCTCTTTGTGAGATATCTCAGGAACGCTTTACTAAATATATCGATTAGCAAATTGATCTTAGCACCGCAGTTAAGATCCCGCTGTGCGATTTGCGTAGGCGTGGTCCAATTAAAATTTCCCGTGATTTATGTTTTTGTTTTCTGTCAAATATTGATTCTGCCATTAGGCGATCTCTTCGCACCCTCGCTGCGTCCCGGGTGGATTTCGAGTGTTAGCTGGAAGCCGCGCGAGGGCTCGGGTTGTTTTAATTACTTTTTAATTTCTTTCAGAATGGCGAGGCGTGCCTGCGTAATTCGAGGCATTTTTACTGCGAGTACGAGCCACTTCATTTCGCCGGATAGTTAGTACGTGCGTAATAGTATATGTATATCCTCTCTCTCGCTCTCTGAATAATATCCAGACCGTGAACAGTCCCCGGTTTTAAGGCTCCAGGGACGAGTACATCACCGAGAACTTTCTGCACGGTCCGGAGAATAGCCGGAGGAAATTAGTCTACGGCAGCAAAACGGAACGTCCTCCGTGGCGGCGCGTTTACTCCTTATTTTTTCCGCCATCTCACTTTCCTTAGACGTGCTAGGAGAGTATACGTAGTAACCCAATTAAACGTGCCTGCAACCCGCGGCCATGGCATTAATATCGCGAGTTACGTTATAGCAACGTAATGACGACGCGAGGGATACGGTATCTTTATTAATATATTTATTTTACCGCGCTTGAAGGACATTTAATGCTGCTCTACATTTAATAAAGAATGCATTCTCTTACGATATTCCGTCTTTATATTAACGTGATTAGAGAAGCAATAAAACATATACAGGGTGATTCGTATAAAGTGACCGATTTAATTATTAGTGAAATTTGAAGACGTATGAAAAAAGAGTTTATACCGATATGTTCAGTACAAAGGGGGACACCATATAACGGATACGATTATTTTATGAGTGGAGGCGTTGAGGACATTTCAAGGTCAACTTCTTCTTTTTAATGGGATGCTGTATTTTTTATTTTATAGGATAGTAGCCCTTTTTAATATAAATTTAATGATACATTACATAAAAACATTCAAGGTCAATCAAGGCCAAAAATACATGATAAAATAAAATTCAAATGTATGATCTGTATTTCTGTTCTTTACAATAAATGTTCAAAGTTTTGACCTTGAACTCGACGACACAGATGAATTGTCTTGTTCGTGATATAATCCGTAATATTGAACGGGCACTATGTCTATGTCGATCTGGATATCGTTCATTTAATACTCTTGCAGTTTCAGCTGCATTTTTTCCACATTCACCAAAAGTTATCAAAATGTCTACAATTTGTGAATTATTGTAATTAGCCATTACGTTCAGTGCTACGACTAATCTCATACTAAGGCTGCGTTCGCTTTGGCACTCACAACGTTTGTAAGCATCACTTGTCCTTACAATCTTTGTAATAATAACATTATGATAGCAGTTCCAAAGAAAACACAGCTCATAGACCTAGACATACTGAGAGTCAAAGCGACCGACAGACGGATATACAGATCATACATTTGAATTTTATTTTATCATGTATTTTTGGCCTTGAATGTTTTTATGTAATGTATCATTAAATTTATATTAAAAAGGACTACTATCCTATAAAATAAAAAATACAGCATCCCATTAAAAAGAAGTTGACTTTAAAATGTCCTCAACGCCTCCACTCATAAAATAATCGTATCCGTTATATGGTGTCCCCTTTGTACTGAACATATCGGTATAAACTCTTTTTTCATGTCTTCAAATTTCACTAATAATTAAATCGGTCACTTTATACGAATCACCCTGTATATTAAGTACGTGCAGCCACGTCAGCGTAGTTAAAGATTACGCAAGCAACTGAAGATTAAAGACCGCCTATATTTATGTTGCGATTTGAATGTGTAGTTCCACATTTTGTAGAGAAAGTTTTCTGTATATCAACGTCGCGTCTACAAAGGGAGGAAAAGTAAAATATCTGTCCTTCCCGCGTGTGGCGCGGATGATCTAAGCCGCTTAATTGCTCACGTTTAAGCCATAACGCCAGCAATATGTAGCGAGGGATCGACGAGCGTCCCATAAAATCCGGCCAGTAGTAGTATAATCAAAGTCGTCTCGTCGTCCAACAGTTAGCCCCCCGCGACGAGAGGAGACCTCGTCGTCGCCGTTCGTGGCTTTCGGCGTGGGAGGCGGAAAAGGTCGCCGTGGAGTGACGAGCGGAAGGAAATAGAAAGAGAAAGAGAGGGAGACGGAGAGATAGAGGAAAGGACGCAAAGAGGAGGAGCGCTCGAAAGGATAGAGGACGTTCTCCGTCGACGGGTAAGCCCACGATTTATGGTAGCGTCGCGACGTCCGTCTTCACTCGCCGTGACGCCCTTCCACCTACTACTCGAAAAGTCCGATGCTAGAGCACCGCCATGCGCGACGGGAAGCCACGTAGTCGCCGTCTTCCTGCCCATATTCTCCTCGTCCATGGGATAGAAATAACGTGCCATCGAGGTGCAAAGAATACGCGTGCTGCTCGCGACGACATTATCTCTCGATACTCATGATGGCTATATGATGCGCTTATTAAAGCGCCGATTAATATTACATGCGTTTTTATTGCAATTACAAGCGCAACTCATGAAACTATCTACGTCAATGAGGCGTCTTACAAGTAACACTACCCAAGTGTCACACGCCGATTTTGATAAGCTTTGAATATGTTGTTGTCTAGGTCAAAATATGAGATACATATTTTTTTTATATCGGCCCGTTTTGCCATTAAGGGGGTGAAACACCCTCTTGAAAAAAATCGGGTTTTATATTTCTTAGCGAATACCGTCGAAACAATAAAACATATAAGAAAAAGTTTCAAGTAAAAGTTTTATGGATTCTAATGTACTTTATAACAGTGCAATCAGATTTTTCAAAATTCCTTTCCCCCTCCACAATTTTTGAAAATTTTAAAATTTATCTTTCAGCAAAACTTCAAGCATATTTAACGACAATTCAACCATATATGATAAGGTCATATTCTGAAAACGCATTTTTCAAAAATAAGCTAAAAGTACCTCTATATCGCCCCCTTTCACCCCCTTAATGGCAAAACGGGCCGATATAAAAAAATATGTATCTCATATTTTGACCTAGACAACAACATATTCAAAGCTTATCAAAATCGGCGTGTGACACTTGGGTAGTGTTACTTGTTAGTATTTTGTACTTGATAATCGACAGTCATTTATTTATTTCTAAGGATCGTTTCAGCCTCTATTCCAATCTTTTTCAAGTCTTCCAACTCAAATCAATAATATTCTTGTTGAAATGGATAACTCGAAAGAAGATGCGAAACGACACGACATTTTTGCATTTCGTGCGCAGTTATTCTTTAAACTCGGCCAGAGAATTGAGACGCGTATCTGTTCTTGATTAAGATGAAATTTTAATTCGATCATCCGCGGTTGGCACATCATCGAGCGTCTCTGTCCAATTTCACCATCGACGACGGTAACTCGCACGACGTATCTCGTTGTTCCGGCGCGTAATGCTCCGGCCGGTCGCGGTTCACGCGAGATCACCGCACAATGGATTCATTTCCGGCGATGAGCATGCCGGGCTTCAGCGCCGCGATCGCGCTGTTACTCGAAAATTCTCGTCGTGAAACGGACGGGCAATAAGAGCAGCGCGGGGGAAAGGGAGCCGGCGGCTACCCGCGTCCACCCCTTCTCTTTCTTTCCCCGTCCACGGGATACGTATCAGTATGCGCGGTACGATTCGGCCACATCTCGCGCTCATCCCTCGACTTATTGCGGCTTAGCTCCCTCCATCGCGGCACACACGCCGCCGTATTCGTCCCTGTGGATACCGCCGTCGCACCCTGAGCACATCCCCGGCGAGCTGGTGGCTCCGTACACGCGCGCCGGGCTTACACACGTCCGCCTTGCGCCCAAAGCCTCTAAATTGTTTCCATCATAAGTCCAGATACTCGCGGCGCATATATACGCCGGGATAACCTTCCGTCGCCTTCCAGGACCCACCCCAGTCCCCTCCGTCGCGAAAGGTGTTCGTGAATTACGCGAGCCACTCGTACCATTAACCCCCGAGGATAAGCTTAAGCCTACGAATACGTCCTTTTCTGCTTTCGGTGTCTTCACTGTGCAACCCCATTAGCTCGCGCGTGAACTTTATGACTTCAGAAGGCGATCGAAATGCCGAGTCGCCCTTAAAAAGATTCTTGGAAGTACTTTTAATTGCAAGTTGGACTGCGTTCCCTGTCCTATCCTTCGTCGATAAATGATCGCGCGGTTGGGACAATTTGAAGGATCGAACGATCTCGTCGAGATCTGCGCGGTATGGCTACCGGATCCATAACTCTGTCTCGCTCGCGTCGGGACCGTACGGACGTTTATCCGGCCCGTCGGTTTCGACGCAGAGATATTAAAGTGCCGGTAGGTGGTCTCCTTGTGGCGTGGCGGAGGATAAAAATGTAGACGGTCTTCGGGGTTATTGGCAAATAACCGTACGCTGTAACGGCATGATGTCTTTCGCTCGACGTTCTGGCGTACGGCGATGATGATAAGTTGGGATGCGTGTGCGTTTTCGAGGCTTCGCGGAAGATAAAAGAAGATTCACACAGCAGAGGCTCGATCCCTGTCATATATAAACTCTTCGGTTATAAACGTTGAGGTTGAAGGGTTGAGATACGAAATGCACGTGAAATACGGTTCACCCGGAGTGTCCAATGCTTGTAATGAAGATACCAATGTTACAGCTTGACACAGAGATCGTGGACCGAAATCTTTTTCGAGAACGTATCGCGGCATATTTGCAACAATCGCACAGTCGATAATCGATTCGTTGAGTAAACTACACACCTACTTCCAAATGTGACTCGGCCTGGCGCCGTCAAAGTGTCGCAATGCGGTGTAGAAGATCTCATACGTGTTTTATGGGCGCCGGCGTGTAAACTCGTATCGGAATAACTGTGTGCTCGGCGGCTGAAGGGTGGAGACGGGGGTGGCTGCCGGGGGGATGACTGAGGTGTACGCGACGATGGAGTCGGCGTTTGCCGGGGGAGGATGAGATGGACTGGGACGAGAAACGGGACGGGTTACTGTGCAGAGCACGATGGGATCGGAGAGAAGAGGAAGGAAGGACGCAAACGGGGTTCGCTGTGGGTGGGAAGGAGGAAAGGGGAATCAGCAGCAGGGGGAATGGAACGGGATGATAGCGAGGTCTGATTACGTATTTACGAGGAGCGGAGGCAGGAGCGGAAGAGAAAATTCGCTCGGTTCCGCGGTTCCACGGACGGCTGTGCGACTATTTGAATTATGCATGGACACGGCTTGCCTACAACGTGTATTGTTTGCGGTACGCGATTCCGATTCTTGAGAGCGACGGTGTACGTATGACGCCGGTAGGAACAAGTAAAATCCCACATTGGGCTACACCAGCTCCGCGAAAGCTGAGCCAAAAGCTGCACCGAAGCTCGGATTTCCTTAATTATGCTCTTTTCACACAATTATCTTTTGTGCGTATTTTCTTACTATTTATTATTGTGAGCGGATTTTATACATATCTAAAACGTCACGCTTTTATAAATTCTTAATAGAAAACATGAAAATAAAAGTATAAACAATATTGCACGTATAAAGATATTGAAAATATTAATTTTTATGAGCATATTATTATAAAGCAATATGTAAAATAATAATATTATTTATATATATGTCATCTCAATTAAATCCATAATTTTGTTAGAAATTATACAGGATGAGGCATCTAAAACAGGCCACCTGAATATCTCGGCTGTTATTGGTGATAGAAAAAAATATGTCAGACCAAACTTGCATGGTTTCGAGGGACACATAATTCGTTCTAAATAATTTTTTATTAGATGGACGCGTAGAGGTCATATGAAGGTCAACTTCGTTTTTTAATGGTATGATATATTTTTTTACGTACCATCTAGTAGAACGTTTGAAGATGCGCGCATTGATCTACGGGTCAAAATCATTCAAGGTCACTGAAGGCTAAAATTTCTAACGGCTAGAACTTTTTCATTTCTGAGTTTACGGTATTTTCAATAGCAGAGAACTCTAGGCAATATAAAAAATAATGATAACAACAACTCAGAACTTCGCGGAAAAAGAAAAAATTTCTAAGGGCTAGAACTTTTTCATTTCTGAGTTTACAGTATTTTCAATAGCAGAGAACTCTAGGCAATATAAAGTAAATTATTTTCCCTTGCAGTTGGCCTTCAGTGACCTTGAATGATTTTGATCCGTAGATCAATGTGCGCATCTTCAAACGCTCTACTAGATGGTACGTAAAAAAACATATCATACCATTTAAAAAAACGAAGTTGACCTTCATATGACCTCTACGCGTCCAACTAATAAAAAACTATTTAGAACAAATTATGTGTCCCTCGAAACCATGCAAGTTTGGTCTGACACATTTTTTTCTATCACCAATAACAGCCGAGATATTCAGGTGGCCTGTTTTAGGTGCCTCACCCTGTATATACCTACGTATATACACATATGTATGTACATTGCAATTTATTGTAAAGACAGTCTACACGAGTACAAAACACAGTTTTGATGAGGATTTTATGTTTGAAGAATATATACAAATAGACTCTCGGTAGTAGTTGCACAGTGTGAACTAATAAATCCAGCCACTAAATCCTGGTCGTGAAAAACATGGCCGAGAGAAATCAGCACACGTGCATTCGCGGAAACTGCAAATTCTCAACCCTACCTTCTCGCCATTCACCATTTACCAACCCTTGGTCCCACGCGCCGGTTTTATGCCGCTGATCGTCACGGACGAGCTTACGTTCCTTTTTGTCAAGTTCCTGTGAAAAACGTCGCCACAGTTGCGGAATGCTAATGTTCCGGCAGTCCTGGTTCCGCTTTGTGCAGTAAGCTGTGCGTCGCGTCGGCGCGAAACTACGTCGGCAGGAGAAGCATGGATCAAGCCTCGAAAAGCTACCGACGATTTCTGCAAGCGGTGCACCGTGAAATTCAACGCGGTAAATCCCGATATTTCAGGAAGCTGCCTTCGTTCCATCCGCAGCGGCGTTTCCGGTTTCGCGCGCGATATCGAGTAACGGCGAGCATTGTTCCATTTTTCGGGCCGCCTACGTTCTTAATTTAAGTTCGCCATCATGAGTAATTATGGGTGGGAACGATAATCGAAAATGTTCGAGAAATTCGTGATAATATCAGATCGCTAATCTTTATAAGTAATCGAGTACGTTTATAATTAATCTTTTTTGATAATCTTATTAATTTTGCACACAATGAGTGCTGGTTTTTTAATTATTTAATTATCCTAATGGAGAAAGCAACTGGCGTCACTAAAAACTGCGAAATACTCTTGCCAATATTTTTATCACGATGCTTTAGGTATACACAACATGGCATGTCGTGGTATTCTCGAAGCAACAGTGCAAGTGCTCGTCGTTTCTTAATCCGATGTGACGCATCGCTGATGCGATCGAGCGGAGTGAAGATTTCGACAAACACGCGAAAGAGAGAGAGGAACCGGGTCTGCATCCGTGAACACAGCGACGAATACTCATGGATGTGTGAGTAAGAGTGATTCTATAGCCCGTCGTGGTTGCCTTAAGTCTCCGGTTGTTAAGCCGCGAGACGAATTCCCCTGGACGCGTTTCTTGCTAACGCTAACGCCGCACCTAATCTGCCTTTCGTCTCTCCTTCATCCATTTCGGCTATACAGCTCGGCTCTCCGCAGCCACGCTATGGCGAAAAGCTCTTTCCGTGCATTAGGACTTCTTGAACGAAGAACCGCCATCTCGAGGGCACATGGGACGCTAAGATCCCGAGCGTCGGTGCGAACAAAGCTTCTTTGCCGCGCGCAAATTATTCGGTACAGTTTAGCTAGCTACAATTGCTTTATATGTACGCGCGCACGCACACGTATCAAATTTATAACGAATATCATCGAAAATCACCACATATCATGACCACGAAGCTATAAAACGAGCAATCATGAGGAAAAGAGACATTACGGGAAGAAGAGTCGGCCAGAAGGCTCGAAAAAAAAGAAGAGTCGGCAATCCCGCAGGACCTTATGAAAATTTAGCTAGCAACAGAGTCCTAAATCTCATTAAAACGCAGAACCCGCCGCGGGGTCGGCCGGCGGGGACGTGCCGGGGTTGCGAGCAGGGGCAGGGTGAATTCAAGGGGTGCGCGGGGAAGAGAAAGGGGGAGGTAGCGAGGGAGCCGCTGACTGCAGGGATGCCACCCTAATTACCTCTGGCTCGATAAAAAAAACGAATTAAAGAAAAGAATGAGGTGGGGCCGAGGGTGGGCTGCTCGTGACAGCCAGCTAATCGGGGTGTTTAAGAGTCTATACTGATCGCCAGGGCCTCGTTAAAACCGGGCGCGAGGGTAGGGCTCTCGCCGCCTTATTTTTGCCGGGCGCGATAATGGGGGTTGCTGCCGCTGGGGCGAAGTGACGGCGTAGGCGGTGTGGCGAGCGGGTGGATGGCAATGGTAAAGAATGTTGAATCGCATAGCCGCGACTATGATTTACGGGGCTAGGCCCGCGCCACTTTGCATACCGATCGGCGCGAGATCGCGCCCGGTTATTACGCGATGGTCACCGGGAACCCTCGTGATTCATCGGTTACGTGCGAAAAATGGCGGCGAAAAATTGCACTGGCGATCACCCCCAATTTCGATCTAATTAACCGCGCGATTAATGCCGCCCTTGGCGACGAGCCTGCACTAGAAATGTATTTCGGCGCCGTAAATCTTTGTACGCATATATGCGACGATTATGATGCATTGTTGCACCGATCGTTCCGCTTTCAATCTTCCAAGATGCAGCTTCTAGTTCGATAATCTTAGATTACGTGACATGACAATATTATAAAGCCGCTGCGTAACGTAACAACATATAACGGTTAAGTTAAATTTTATTAATAGAATATGTCAAGTGTAATAAAGTGTGAAATAAAACCATGATAATGTTTGCTTATCTTGCCTCACGAGAGACTTTCGCTCGAGATGAACAATCTTGACAAAAATCAGCGACATCGACGTTAATAACGGAAACGGAAATAAAGAGAGAGAATATCTCAACCTTTTCTGTAGCTAGCGACGAGAACTTCTCGTAATTAAATAAAGTCTCTTTCTTCCGTTCGCCATTATCTCTTATCTAAGCGACGCGACGTCGCAGCGACGTCGACCGAGAGGCACCAGTCCCGATATTTTATTTATTTAGATGCCGAGATGAGAAAAAGTAATCAAGGGTGCGTTAATGGAAGGCCGGACTCTTCCCCGTTTCTGCCGGTGAACTCTTTTTTTTTGTTTCTGTTTCTCCCAGCCTCACCCTCCTGACTACCACCCCGCCACCTCCAGCCCCATCATCTCCTCCCCCTGCCCCTTTCGTTCCATCGCCCGCTATAATTACGCACCGACCGAGCTCTCGTGCGCCGCCTCGCTCCGAATAAATAACGCAAATGAAACTTGTCTACCTCACTGGCAACGACAGTGCCGCCGCGTTTGCCCGACGCGATATGTTCCATAAACGCAAATGTAAGCTTCAATTAGACGAGCGTGGTAATTGCTGGGATCGTTAACAGCGTAATTAATTAACGAGAATTGCTTACTCGTACTTAATTTCTCACAGGTAAGCGTCCGGAGCTATCCTCGCGTGATTATTAGTGGATCCTTTATTACTCGATCAAATCTGTTTAAATATATTAGTCGCTCAGGTACGTTTGTAGATGCACGAGGATCGCGGTATACGAGAATCCAGGCATTCCTTTGACACGCGTTACTCCAGTGAGATGGCTGAACTTTTACGTGGTTCTCTCCCCTCTGCGTTCCATTAACGCTTCGATTTTATAATCAGCGTCGCAACACGCGCCTGATCTCGTGGGCATCCTCTTTCAACGATCCCTTAAATTACCACTCGCTCGTATTTTTGTCTGAATACGAGATGTGCTCGCCGTGCGGATCCCGGCCGCGCCGTTTCGCGCTGGTGATACGTCAACCGGTCGATTACCGATATCAATTATTGATACCGATATCCAGCTACATCCGGTGCGAAACGACGCGTACGCTCGTTTCTCGTGGACTTTCATTGCTCACACGAACAATTTTCCCTGTGATCCCCGTCGCTTTTTAAATATTAGATTTTAACGTGGCGCCGTTTCGAGTCTGTTATTGACGAAATTGAAAGGGCAGCGTATTCCGCGACATGCAGTTTCAGTATTTTCCTTTCGATGTCACTGTTGCCGTCTGACCAAACGTATCGAAATTAACCTCGCATTTTCCTCCCCCGCGACCCCCTCGCCACTGTCTGCCTCTTCTTTTTCCTCTCGTTCTCTCTCGCGCACGCAAACTCGCACACGGACCATCACATTGCGCCTCAAGGAAATTGAAACATCCACCGCCTCGGAGCAACGTGAAACCATGATTTAGAGAACGGTTTGAGTTATGTGCCCTCCTATATTAAAGTATTTCGAATGCAAAGCCATTTCGCACGCTTACCCGCCACAACGTAGTTTCCGCTGTGACTTTGCCTGTTTTCGTGAATACAATGAGCAACAACTTTCCACTCACGATGCTTATCGAACTCTTTTTGAAAGGCAGAGAAAAAGCTGTCCACGTAGCTTGTCAAACAGTATTTCTTGGTAATCAAAATCGGAAATTTAATCTGAAAGATTAAAAAGACTTGAGATTCCGAAAGTTAGAATTGAGCGATTTCTCATTCGACGTGATGAATAAAAAACGAAACAAAGCTAGTCGCAGACAAGCCATCGAGCCGCGTTAATATAGCACAATGCACGACAAAGCTAATTCATGAAGAGTACAACAGAAAAAAGAACTTCGATGTAACATAATAAACTTCTTAAGGAAAAATCAATTCTCCTTTGAATCATTTCACTTTATTCCACATGTGGATACTCAACGACGCAAACTGACTTTGTTGACAGTAGCGTCTTGCTTGGTCTGAAATTGAATTTGCTTCACGCGACGATCCATTATCGAGGACCTCGCATTTCCCTCAATTTGAGAGACCTCTCCCGACCCTCTCCATTCTGTTTTCTCCGGTGTCTTCGACGAGACGGAGGTTCGTGCACGTACAAGCAGGTAGCAAGGTAGCAACCGGGCGGGGAGGATGGACCATGCATTATGTATAATACATCACGTTATTGGTTCCCTCAGTGATTCCACCCCTTGCCGGCGTTATCGTGTACCGCGGCACGGCACGGCCTAGTAAAACATAAGCATCGGGAAACGATAAATAAGAGAAACGTGGCCCGCATGCCGCGCGTTTCGCTCTCCCGCTGAAACCCGACGGAGGGAAAATGTCCCCGTCTCTCGCTGTAGTCCTCTCTTTCTTTCCTCCACGTTCGCTCTCTTCTCTTCCCTCCCGCACGACGTCCTGGCCGCGACGTTCCGTTCCGATTCCGTCTCCCTCCTGGTTTACGAGGGTAACGCCATCCACCCTAGACCACGGAAGCGTCGTCGAGGCTTTCTTCCGAACTCTCAAGCACCCTCGAAAGGAAAAACCGAACCACTACTTTTCGATTCAACCCCTCGACCTATCACGTATGCGTATATCCCGGGACCCCTACAGCGATACCGCTACGTGCTCTTCCGATATTACGCCAAATTGTTTAGCTTATTTGTAAGGATTTATCGTGGGAATCTGCGAGATCAATCCAGCAACTCGAATGAGCACGGTAACTAAAAGCTCGATAATAAATATCCCATTTAAATTGAAATAACTGGAAGACGGTATTAGTTTTGAGGAAAATGCTTACAAAATAATAATAATGTATATTATTCTGCAATTATATGAGAAACATTTTTTATAAAACTGAAATTCATGGAGAAAAATTTAATCGATCCACGTTTTAATTTGTAATGACACAAAATAGTGAACGAAAGATTCGGGGATTTAACGTATCTTGAATAATTTATATTTTTATCAACTCATATCTCGATATCGTTACATCCTCCATCGCCATCGAGTCTGGCCATAAACAAAGCAGCGGTGTCTTCGCTGACGAGGAGGAGAGACCCGGTATCGCCGTACATCATCGCGAAGGGACGACAAGGCGTGATGATAAAAGAGGGGTAGCACCGTGGAGGCCGAGGGCGGCGGGTCGTATGTAATATCGGCATTAGGGAATATGTCAACATTCATCACGTTATCAAGTCGGCCGCACACACTGCGTGTTGATACACAATTATGCGTGGCAGCGCGCCGCGTTCTCCGCCGTTCTTCGACGCTCGGCCGCTCGAAGCGAAGCGGAAGCGAGAACTCGAGGATACACCAAGGCAATGAGCCGCCATCCCTTGCGAGGCGAGAGGTCACTGGACGTTTGCCATACAGCACCACCACATGCGCTTGGTGATCCATGAGTCCTCCGAGAGAGAAAGAAAAAGAGAGAGATAGAGAAGGGGGAGGGGGGTGAGAGCAAGAGTTAGGGAAATAGGTTCGGAGAACTTGTTTGCTCCGTCCCACGGGTGACCGACTCCTCGACGGGAATACGGAATCACGCGCGTAACGGGATGTGTTGAAATTGCAAGCGGAGGATTCAGCGCGTCTATGAACTTCCGGCTCGCCCCGTGCCATTTCGAGCTCGAAGATCTGGTTCCATCGAATCGCCCGCAGTATTTCCTCCTCGGGCGTTTCCAGCGGGATTACGCAACCCGCATTGGGCATCGCATAGATAGATGATAGAGCACGTTAGCATCGGTATGATTATTCCTTTCTAAGCTGAGGTAAAGTATTTTGTCAAGTATCAGTTTAGTTCGAATCGGCAAGCGTGAGTTGACAAATTTATTGCATTTAGGGCGAACCACTAGCGCACGAGTAGAAACAAGAAAGGAAAGAAGAATGAAGGCTAGAGAGAGAAAGATAGGCGGGAACTCATTGAGCATTCATGCGGTATATACGAGGACTCTGGAACTGAAGATCGAGCTACGGAGAGAACGGAGGGATGCGCGGTACTCTCGCGTAGAGAGAACAAGGACAGTTAAGAACGGAAGGAGAAGGAACGACGGAAAGGGGTGGCGGGAGAGCGTGGTGACACTCTCATTTCGGAGAGAATTTACAAGCGGCCCCCTCGCGTGCCTCGCATAGTCAGACCTAGTCCGACCTCTTATATATATTGCTGAGCGTAGCCAGCAGTCTGGCATAGTTAAGTGCGCTTCTACTAGATGTACCTGAGTGCTTACGAAATTCATTGACCTCCAGAGCGGTTGTCGCGGAAATGGTTGAGCAGGATGATCGCGCGCATGTCCCTTATTGCATAGCGGAAACTTTGTCAGTTATGCACATCTTGCAAGCACAAATTCATATTCGCTTAATAATTATCTTAAATCAACGGATTAAAAGTTTTTAAGTTTTAACAACACTTATAAATATAGTCTGTGAGATTAGCTTTATGTTAGAAAATCGTCTTAAATCTTAATTATTACAGTCAGCACGAAAAATATATTTTTCTCATTTATTACTATATTTTAATCTTAATGTAAAGAGGGGTGAAATTGTGATAAGACTTGCTTTGATATTTTAACGTTTTTCCATAACAAACGTTAAGCGCTTAATAAATCGTATTTATATATAAAATTTATTTCTCAGTTTTTATCGAATTATTTCCCTAAATTATTTTTACTAAAAGATAAAGCGATCTAAGCATTTATAAGCACGAGAAAGACGTCATTGAACAAAAACGAGATAGGAAGTCCGCAATATCTTATGCACAGTCTGCCTGATACCGCAGTCAAAGTATGAGGGTGAGTCTGAAGCGTAATACGAACGACCTTACAGGTTGCCACGATTACCTGGGGTGCAGGTGGCCGAGTTGGTGTCGGTACCACCCCGCGCCGCCCCCACGTCAACACCCAGCGATCCACCTAGCACCCACCCATCCCTTTGTTTCTTTCTCGCTTGCACCTACGGTCGCCATCACTCTCGAACCACCTCATTGCCCCCGGGCACGCAATCATTATGCTACCCCTGCGATACCACCGACCGACGGGTGGGCCACGCCAACGGAATCGTTGCGCCATTATGGAAGTTATGTGGGCGTGCACGATTGCAGTTTGCTCCTTGCCAACTTTATTTACGAATTGGATCGCATGACGATACCGACTCACCAGGGTTAGATGAAACGTGGCGCGACGCTTGGCTCACTCCCCAATTCCTGCAGGAATCTTATCGGCTGATCTGTAACACGATAATGCATGATCAGAGTGTTTCTTTGTTGCTGCATTTGTACTTGATTAAACTATCGTAGCGAAAGATCGCTGCAAATACAAGCAGTACATTCCAAAATAGCAAATGTTAGTTATTAGATTCAGTAATTGAGGAATTATGACTAAAAACACATTTTGTACGTATGTATGTGCGTAAAGAATAATTTAAAGCTATTATTTTATTCTTTATCTTCAGATTTTTATGTAGGTCAAACACAAAGCATAAGAAAATCTTTTACAATTCGCGGTTATCAACCGTCTTAATAATGCAAAAAAAGCATAGAATCAGTCAAAGTGCGTTTGTTTAGTGCATTTTCGTTTCATTTGCACGACACAGTAGCCGTGGATACCGTTGAGGGCCAAGGATATGATAGGACAAGGCAGGATCGGTATAGAGCCGGAGCATCGTTGGAGAGAATGGGAGAAGGTACGTGTCGCCACGGGGAAAACTTACATGCATATCCCGAGGGAGGCCGCGCGGCGTCAGGTTGGCACAAGGGTGGCAGAAGTTACGGCGTCTCGACGACGCCACTTCCTAAGTCTGCTCGCAGCATTACCTTACTGTCTAACCCACCTACCTACCCCCGCATCCGAGCGAGGCACCCGTTAGAGCCCTCGGTTCTATCCACTCTCCAACCACTCTCCTCTACTGCTGAGCATACTCTTCTTGGTGAGCCCCAGCCGGTGCTACGGAGCTACTTCGAGCTGCTCAAAGCGGTACCGCCGTCTCTTGCAGTCTCATACGAAGAGGCGAGAACGTAAACGCAGCCTACAGGGTTGTAGAAACAAGATGGCGCACTGAGACCGCCGCGAGAGTTGGGCGAGACTCTCGCTGGAGCACGCGGCGAGATCGTCCCGGAACAGACGAATTTGATGTGCCTCCCGGGCTAACGCGGTAACAAGTTCCCGGCAAGTTTTCTCGGGGTGGGCGGAGGGGGTGAGCGCACCGCGGACCCGGAATATTAAATTTGTTTAACAAGCCACCCGGCTCCTACTTCGACTCCGCTAATTCCGCGTCCTTCGTCCGGCTTCGGGACACGCCGGTGCTTCTCTCAGACCGAAATTAAATTTCGTCTAATTAACGACCAAGCGCGCCAGCTCCGAAATTCCTGGAGCAGCAGTCCGCACTCCAGGTGGCTCGTTGAGCAATCTCGATTTCGGCGAGTGAATAAAAAGCGCGAATCTATGTAAATCTGTTAGAGAATATAGGAAGCACAATTTAAATAAGCACATCTCTTAGTGAGCAAACTGCAAAAAGTTTTAAATAAATATATAATTAAATAAGTATAATGTGCTTGTATCACTATCATAATATACAGGGTGTCCCGGGTTTTAACCGACAAACTGCGGGAGCATATTCTACTAGTGGAAATAAGAAAAAATTCTTATATCGAGTTTGCTTAGAAATGCTTCATTACAAAGTTATAAACCAATATTGAAAAGAAATATGAGATAAGTAACAACGGATTTTTTCACAAAAATAAAAATTATCTGCGCAATGATTTAGTGACGCATTTCAAAATGTTGTCCTTGCACATCGATACAAGCTAGACATCGACGTAGTACAGAATTTGTTACAGTACGACATTCCTGAAAATTTGGTTGCATCTCAGTAACTGAATTAGTAATTCGTTGCTTTAAATCTTCAAGCGAGATTACTTCTGTACTGTAAACTTTATTTTTTAAAGTTCCCGATAAATAAAAATCAAGAGGCGTTAAATCGGGCGATCTTGGAGGCCAGAAAACCGGTGCTCCTCGACCAATCCACCTATGAGCGTAATGTTCGTCTAACCAGTTTCTAACTTGTCTGGCATAGTGCGATGGACAACCGTCTAACTGTATCCAGCTGTTTTGGCGAAACTGCAGTGGCACATTTTCCATCAAAATTGGTACATGTGAATACACGTAACATAAACATCTTCGACCTTGCAAATTCCACACTATGTTCCGTTGTTACTTATCTCATATTTCTTTTCAATATTGGTTTATAACTTTGTAATAAAGCATTTCTAAGCAAACTCGATATAAGAATTTTTTCTTATTTCCACTAGTAGAATATGCTCCCGCAGTTTGTCGGTTAAAACCCGGGACACCCTGTATAATATCATATTTTTTATGTTGCGTGCTAGTTTGTCAGTTTATCTCACTCTTTCGCAACGTCCTCTTATGAAAGCAGGTCAACGCGCGCGCGTAGCGCTTTACCTAATCCGTCTGTCGAGGCGAAGTCGTTCAACAAGAAAGACTACGCTCTCAGAGATCTGACGAGACTGAAAGAGAAAGGGAGATATCTTCATCCATATCAATTACTCTGCGATTAGATGGATGAAGATACGAGCGCGCAACGTTTGAAACATTGGCCTCAAAGATGGCAGTTGTTTGTAGGACGGAGGGGTGGAGGGAAGAGGAGAGCCCTTGCCGAGTGAGGACACGAGAAAGGTCCGTCGTGTCCATTGTGATTGACAACACGACTGCCAGAGCGGCGATCCTGATTCTTTGATTGAGCGCTGTCACTCTGCAGATAAGAAACGGCCCGGCGAATATCTTAATGAGAGGCGCCCGTGGCGATCGCTCTTGCCCGCCTATGCGTTTTACGTACTTAATTAACCCACCAGAGCCTATTTGCACCGCAGAATATCGATTTCACCGTTGACATCACGAGGTGGATCGACACGGACCCGCTGCCAATTAACGCAAGCAATCGATCTTTCCTCTCCACGTCCTGTCGATTAACTCTCTCGCCATTTATCCGCCTATTAAATAGGCCAATCGAATCGGCAACCTATAGAAATTGAGATTTGTGCTCTTCAAGGCTGCCAAATATGCAGAATAGAATTAAACACACGCAATAATGATTACTCTCGCTGGTGTGTTAACGACTTTCAGAAATAATCTTAATGCCATTTCAGAGCTACACGAGAAATATTTCATAAAGCACAGAACTCTCTGAAATTAACCAGTCGTCATTCCCTTAAACATTTTTTAGCTTTAATAATTATAAAAAGATGAAAAAAAATTTTTTCGCTAGAACTCTTTCTAGAACTCATGTAGAACTGTAGATCTTTTAAAATCTAGCCGGAATTATGGCGGAAACTGTCGCAGGACAAAGTGAGACGCTGCGTGAAGTTGGCGTCTCACTTTGCACTATGCGATTTTTTCGCTTTAATGGCCAGAACTATGTGTTTAACCTATCAGGAACTCTAGAACTATTAAAAAGGGAGCCAGAACTCTCAATAATTAATGATTTTCCGCGAAATGATACGCCAGCTTCACACACACTGATACTCCAGCATGTAATCGAGATATCAAGGTTGCAAAGGCTCTCACCATCAAAAAAGGGAGATGGAAGGTGGCTCAAGCTGATCGAAAAAAAAGTACGGAGAAGTTAAGGATACGCGGCGCATGTAAGGCGCGGTCGTTATCTTGTCGATCAAACAATTAACAATGCCAAGCAGTACCGGCGAGGCGACGAAGAAGGTAGGATCGGCACGCAGGAGGTGCATCTCGATCAAAGAGATCAAAGTTGAGTTTGCAGATATCGCCGCAGGGAAGTCGAGGGGACAATCGAGTTTCGACCGATCGTCCAATCGCAGCGGAACAGAACCGCCTCTCGTCGATGTCTCCTTTTCGCAGTGTTACCCGTTAATTACCCATTAATTAGCCGTCCTTTAATTGCCTGCCGACCGCAGGGCACGTAGGCTGCGTGGACGGAGAGGGACGAACTCGCGTTGAATATCGAATTTGCCTCTTCTTCCGCTATCCTCCTGACGGTGTTCGTTTTGATAACCATCCAACAGAGAATTTATCTATACGTAACTGTTTTAAATTATACAGGTTGTCCCACGTAACGTGTCCAATCGCTCTGCTGCATTTAGATCTCGTTAAGATGAACTAAAAAGTCTTCTTCCATTTTGCAATTAACCATGCAAATTTCGAGTAATTAAGTAAAGAAAGTTCGCTAATTCAGCGGACGCGATTGGCAGCGAGGGAACTAGGCATGAATGACTGAATAAAAAACGGCTAGCCACGCGCGCGACGCGAGCGTATTTCGAAGAACGCGATAATCGGATTACAGCGAGTATCGGATTACAGCGGCAGGCGAGACGACGCGTGGACAACACTTTCTCGGCAACACGAGCACATGAATGAGAAGCTGAGAAATTATTGTCCACGCGTCGTCTCGCCTGCCGCTGTAATCCGATACTCGCTGCTATCGCGTTCTTCGAAATACGCTCGCGTCGCGCGCGCGGCTAGCCGTTTCATTCACGCCTATTTCCCTCGCTGTCAAAATCGCGTCCGCTGAATTAGCGAACTTTCTTTACTGAATTACTCGAAATTTGTATGGTTAATTGCAAAATGGTATAAGACTTTTTAGTTCCTTAACGAGATCTCTGCAGCAGAGCGATTGGACACCCTGCATATACGCTATTTATGAAGATTTAAAAATAACATTTTTAAGAGGCGAAAAAGCGATCGCTTCATAAATCAGCACCAATCAAGGAAATGTCGTTTCGATACGATGGCGCAGAGTCGGTAGAAGAAAAGGCCGAGACCGGGATGAAATGCACCAACAGAAATATACAGGGTGAGGCACCTAAAACAGGCCACCTGAATATCTCGGCTGTTATTGGTGATAGAAAACAATGTGTCAGACCAAACTTGCATGGTTTCAAGGGATACATAATTTGTTCTAAATAGTTTTTTATTAGGTGGACGCGTAGAGTCATATGAAGATCAACTTCGTTTTTTTAAATGGTATGATATGTTTTTTTACGTACCATCTAGTAGAGGGTTTGAAGATGCGCACATTGATCTACGGGTCAAAATCATTCAAGGTCACTGAAGGCTAAAATTTCTAAGTGCTAGAACTTTTTCATTTCTGAGTTTACAGTATTTTCAATAGCAGAGAACTCTAGGCAATATAAAAAATAATAATATCATCAACTCAGAACTCCTCTGAGAAGAACAAAATTTTAAACTCGAGAACTTTTTCATTTCTGAGTTTATGGTATTTTCAATAGCAGAGAACTCTAGGCAATATAAGAAATAATGATATGAACAACTCAGAACTTATCGGAAAAGAAAAAATTTCTAAGGGCTAGAACTTTTTTATTTCTGAATTTACGGTATTTTCAATAGCAGAGAACTCTAGGTAATATAAAAAATAATGATATCATCAACTCAGAACTCCTCTGAGAAGAACAAAATTTTAAACTCGAGAACTTTTTCATTTCTGAGTTTACGGTATTTTCAATAGCAGAGAACTCTAGGCAATATAAAAAATAATGATAACAACAACTCAGAACTTCGCGGAAAAAGAAAAAATTTCTAAGGGCTAGAACTTTTTCATTTCTGAGTTTACGGTATTTTCAATAGCAGAGAACTCTAGGCAATATAAAAAATAATGATAACAACAACTCAGAACTTCGCGGAAAAAGAAAAAATTTCTAAGGGCTAGAACTTTTTCATTTCTGAGTTTACGGTATTTTCAATAGCAGAGAACTCTAGGCAATATAAAAAATAATGATAACAACTCAGAACTTCGCGGAAAAAGAAAAAATTTCTAAGGGCTAGAACTTTTTCATTTCTGAGTTTACGGTATTTTCAATAGCAGAGAACTCTAGGCAATATAAAGTAAATTATTTTCCCTTGCAGTTGGCCTTCAGTGACCTTGAATGATTTTGATCCGTAGATCAATGTGCGCATCTTCAAACCCTCTACTAGATGGTACGTAAAAAAACATACCATACCATTTAAAAAAACGAAGTTGACCTTCATATGACCTCTACGCGTCGACCTAATAAAAAACTATTTAGAACGAATTATGTGTCCCTCGAAACCATGCAAGTTTGGTCTGACACATTTTTTTCTATCACCAATAACACCCGAGATATTCAGGTGGCCTGTCTTAGGTGCCTCACCCTGTATAGACTCTTATTTTACCCGCGACGAAGTTCGAGCAGCTCGTCCAAGGATCCAAGGCGATGTGAGGGAGAGAGAAAGAGGACTGCGGCTATAATGGCACAAAGCCTCTTTGAATCTCCGAGACGCACCGCCTCGCACACGAGACTTCGCTATCGACGATCTGCTGCATCCTATGCAAATCTTCCTCCTTATAAATACATCAGCCTGCGCGGATCTTGGGTGCCCCTCTGACCTGCCGCTACGCCTCCCCGTTCCTTGTCATTCCGTCTCTTTTGCTAATGTTGATCGAAGCCGTCCTAACTCGCGTTATAGAGGCAATAACGTTGAAAAACGGTTGTAAGAATAAACTTAATCGAAAATATCTGGCGATCTACCTATCTACACCTAAAAATGTTAATATCGAAGGAAATTAATAAACGATATTGCCGGATTTCGTTTCGATAAAAACGTTTTCGATCAAAGTTGTGAGTAGGTTCGTCGCGTTATATTAAAGTGTAGCAACTGTTATCTGCCGTCGACTACTTTCCCTTGAATTGTAATTCTGCCATATATTTTTCTTTAATTATAGCTAATTCCCCGCTAATTAACATTACATTTCCGATTTCACCGGTGCATTACAGGAGTCGAGCGTGATGTCGGTATTAATTAACGCGCGTCTATTGTACGTACAAATAAAGCCGACACAGACACATAGCTACAATCCAACGGAACGTATCCTTAATTATCTCGCATAATACGAGGTTGAAGATACGAGCGCGCTAGAACCATACGCGGAATGAATACGTTTCAAAGGGCCCAACGTACGATTCTTCGACAGGAGCACCCACCGCCGCCTTTCTCCTCTATCAATATCGCGATAAATCGCGATTCGAGCGAGCGAGGAGGCGGCTTCATTTTTCGCGGTAAAAGCGCATGGAGATGAGGACCACCGCGCGAAACGCGCGATCAACCGATGTTTCGACGGTGATTTAATGCAGCGGCGTGCAGGTGTCCGCCAGGTAGATATCGTGCATCGCTAAGGGCCCCGGCAATGGGAATCGGACCTGAAGAGGTGCCATGCATTTTGATGGGCCTCTGATCGCTCGTCCACCCTCCTCTCCTCCTTCCTTCCTTTCTCTCTCTTTCTCAGCCCTTCCCCCCCTTGCTCTCTATCTTTCTCGCTCGCTTGCTCACTCGCTCACTTCGTCTGGTCGTCGCCGTTGTCGCACAATGAGACACGTATCATTCTTATCCTGCCACATCTTGTCACGGAGCCGTTGTACTTAAGGCGTCGCGCCGATTATAACAATTTGTTCGCGCCGTCGGGGGCAGGTCTGACCGGATTGTCAAATGAAACGCCAGTGCTGTGCTGCTTGTATAACGCTGCGAAACGCTATATGCCTCGGCCTTTCGAGAGCATTTTTCGCTTGCTTTTGCCGAAATAATTTTCGCGTTATTACTCGATATCAAGAGAAATACATGAATTTTACGTTTATTTGTATTATGCGCGTAATATGCATTGTTATTCCACGTCAGTATCACGAAATGATTTTTCCTCTATCACAATTTAATTGTGTATTCATTAATTATTGCCTACAATCGGAATTATTTGTAATATGATCAATTATAGGTCTCGGTATTAGTTCGGATATCACAGTCAGGAAGCCCCTGTTTCCTCTTTTGTCGTTAAAACAAATCCAAGCGCGCCTCATTAAAACGTGCAAATTGTTATCCGTTGTTTGTACCGTGGCTCAGTAATTATCGCGAAATTAATATTTATGAAGTATGTCGAGGCGCACACAGGTACTGATTAATTGTTGAATTAATTCGATAATTAATTGCGATATAATAAAACGATAATTATCACGGGATTAATGTTTGCTAAATATATGTCGTCCGGATGCGTTCCCAATGCGCGTCGTATTAAAAAAGGAGACCGCAGCCAGATTACGTGGAGCGCGGCGAGGAGTGTGATTACGCTCGGCGAGTTCTCCCCTTCGGCGCAAAGAGGAAAACGTTATTCTTTAATTACAGATGACAAATGGTTCGTTTCGGCGGTTATGCGGCCGGGGTAAAGCGCGGTGGACGAACAAGCCGTACGCACTCGTTATTTCGTACTTGGAGCACGGCGAAACGGGGGACACGCCGGGCCGCGCAATAATGCTGGCCTGAAAAAGCTGAAAAAGAGGGCCAGAAGGACAGCCATTACTTCCGACGCTTCGCGTCCAAACGATCACCATTTGTCTCGTCGCAGCCGACGTTATGCAAAGAGCTCTCCTCTGCTAGTTGATGATTCGATGTCGGTAGCGAGAATTATAAACAAGAAACGTTGCCTTTTACCGAAGAATATAAAAACTTCTCTGACAAACAAAAATTTTTTACGAGGTAAAATCTTTTTTATTACTGCAAATATGTAAAAATTCTTAATAGCTTCCTTAGTTAGAAATGATAGAAAATATTACAGATAATTATTAATATTAGATTCAAGAATATACAGGGTGGCCCATTTTAATTTATACAGTCGATTTTTTAAAAAACTAAAAGAGATACGAAAAAATGTTTCAGACAAAAGTTGCATGTTTTCTCGCGTAGAATCCGAATCCGTAATAAAAAGTACCATGTCTCACTAAAAAACAATTTCAGAATTCTAACTTCCGGTCTGAAATTGTTTTTTAGTGAGACATGGTACTTTTTATTACGGATTCGGATTCTACGCGAGAAAACATGCAACTTTTGTCTGAAACATTTTTCTGAAAAATGTCATCTTATGTCCTTAAAATGATCTTCAAGATGAGTTTTGAGGACATTTTAAGGACATAAGATGACATTTTTCGGAAAAATGTTTCAGACAAAAGTTACTTACTTTTCGATGGAGAATAAGAATCTGCAATAAAAAGTTGGGGTTTCAGTTTAAGAAATTGAAGGTGATCTTCGCGTGACCTTCAAACGACTATTCAAGGTCAAACCAATGGTATCATCTTATGTCCCCCTCGAAATCGTGACATGTCTGTCTGAAACATTTTTTCGTATTTCTTTTAGTTTTTTTAAAAAATCGACTGTATAAATAAAAATGGGCCACCCTGTATATGAAGCGAACAGTGATGGAACCCTAACAGCTTTATACTATTATTTATACTTTAAAATATATTAAATTAAAATTTAATATATTTGCAATTCGCAAATCGAGGATGATTTACGCGATATCGACGACGCGGTTGAATTATCGGAAGCAAAATAAGCATGCGATTGACGTAATAATTGAATTTATTTACCGTTGTAGATGATCCAAAGTCGCCATTATTGCTTCTTTCCAGCGCTGAATTCTTCCCGTCCATCCATTTAGAGTGCACACTGCACTTTTTCACTTCACGTTCGATCGCGGACCTCGACGACGATCGTCCGGCACGGGACGCGGTTTCCGGCACTCTTTCGAAGAATTCCTCACGCCGACGTGCGAGAACGCGAAAACGCGAAAACGCGACGCCACGCCGATCTTTCGGAAACCCGTAATGGCGGATGGCAAAGGGCAATGGTCACGAGTATCGAACGGCCTCGTTCGATCGCGATCTCGCGCTCCGCGGTGATCCGCGACGTCATCCCACGCGACTCGGCACTCGTGATCGATGATCGGCGTGCGTGAGGCGCGGACGCATTTAAAGATCGCGAAACGAGCTCGAACGCTGTTCCGAAACGTCGCGATGCAGCGCGAAATAGTTTGAACTCTTTGAACTGGAGAAGAAAGCCGGAGGGGGAGGTACTTCCTTTTTAAAATGAACAGCGTGGTTCAAGTGAGCGACTTGCGACGCTCATTTCGTTCGCGACAAATAACCAACGCGATCTCGATCGATAGTCACGTGCATCACGCGGCACTCGCAACACTCACGAGACGAGCGAATAAACGCGAAACGCGAAGACCGATCGTTCATATTACGTCCGATACTGCGCGAATTAAGTTAGGCTAGCTCGGAAAAGCGGAGTCGCTTCGCGAAAATTCACGACGCGTCGCGAATTCTGCCATTAATCGTTGCCGCGATTCGGCTAATCGCTGCCGCTTCGCTTCGAAATTATTATCCCTCGACTCGAAAATCCACTGGAATCAATCGACTGATGGATAACCACAAAGCTTTCGTACAGTTTTCGCGATGGTTCGCGCGCGGGAATCGCGGACGCAACGTCACTAAAAGCGGAAGGCGGTTCCGGGAAGCCGCTGTACTAGCGCCAACGTCTCGCGTAGTCGCGCCGACTTCGCGTCGACAGCGACTACGCGAGTCGTATTAATTTTATTAATGACGCATTCGAAAGGGCGCAATTACGTGATATCAATGCAATCATCGTCGACTGACGCGCCAGCGGCACTAAATTATGTGATAACAATTATGTAAGATCTGGAAAGATAGTCGAGACTGACAGGTCGTATAGAGGATCGGAATGAAAACAAGTTGATCACAACGGTAGGAGTATTGGCCGTACAGCCTAAGACCTAGGCATGTGAATCAGGGATCCCGGAGAGTTCGAGTTCAAATCTAAGGCAGTCTCCTAGTTATTTTTCGCCTCTTACAATTCAGAAGTGGGACAAAATCCGCTACCCCTCGAAGACAGTTGAGATTCATACGCTACCCCTCGGAGAGGAGGGAGTTGAGAAGCAGCTGGCCGGTAGTGAAGCCTGAACATGGAGGTCGGGACGGACTCAGAGGAGTGAACCAACATGGAGATTAGGAAGGACTCAGAGGAGTGAACCAACATGGAGGTTGGGAGGGACTCAGAAGAGTGAACCAAAAATGGAGGTTGGGAGGGACTCAAGTGGAGTGAACCAAAAATGGAGGTTGGGAGGGACTCAAGTGGAGTGAACCGACGATTTGGAGACATTCGGGGACGAATGTAATGTCAGGCTGGCCGAGCTGTAAGATCTGGAAAGATAGTCGAGACTGACAGGTCGTATAGAGGATCGAAATGAAAACAAGTTGATCACAACGGTAGGAGTATTGGCCGTACAGCCTAAGGACCTAGGTGTGTGAACCAGGGATCCCGGAGAGTTCGAGTTCAAATCTAAGGCAGTCTCCTAGTTATTTTTCGCCTCTTACAATTCAGAAGTGGGATCAAATCCGCTACCCCTCGAAGACAGTTGAGATTCATCCGCTACCCCTCGGAGAGGAGGGAGTTGAGAAGCAGCTGGTCGGTAGTGAAGCCTGAACATGGAGATCGGGATGGACTCAGAGGAGTGAACCAACATGGAGGTTGGGAGGGACTCAGAAGAGTGAACCAAAAATGGAGGTTGGGAGGGACTCAAGTGGAGTGAACCGACGATTTGGAGACATTCGGGGACGAATGTAATGTCAGGCTGGCCGAGCTGTAAGATCTGGAAAGATAGTCGAGACTGACAGGTCGTATAGAGGATCGAAATGAAAACAAGTTGATCACAACGGTAGGAGTATTGGCCGTACAGCCTAAGACCTAGGCGTGTGAACCAGGGATCCCGGAGAGTTCGAGTTCAAATCTAAGGCAGTCTCCTAGTTATTTTTCGCCTCTTACAATTCAGAAGTGGGATAAAATCCGCTACCCCTCGAAGACAGTTGAGATTCATCCGCTACCCCTCGGAGAGGAGGGAGTTGAGAAGCAGCTGGCCGGTAGTGAAACCTGAACATGGAGGTCGGGACGGACTCAGAGGAGTGAACCAACATGGAGATTGGGAAGGACTCAGAAGAGTGAACCAAAAATGGAGGTTGGGAGGGACTCAGAAGAGTGAACCAAAAATGGAGGTTGGGAGGGACTCAAGTGGAGTGAACCGACGATTTGGAGACATTCGGGGACGAATGTAATGTCAGGCTGGCCGAGCTGTAAGATCTGGAAAGATAGTCGAGACTGACAGGTCGTATAGAGGATCGGAATGAAAACAAGTTGATTACAACAGTAGGAGTATTGGCCGTACAGCCTAAGACCTAGGCATGTGAATCAGGGATCCCGGAGAGTTCGAGTTCAAATCTAAGGCAGTCTCCTAGTTATTTTTCGCCTCTTACAATTCAGAAGTGGGATAAAATCCGCTACCCCTCGAAGACAGTTGAGATTCATACGCTACCCCTCGGAGAGGAGGGAGTTGAGAAGCAGCTGGCCGGTAGTGAAGCCTGAACATGGAGGTCGGGACAAACTCAGAGGAGTGAACCAACATGGAGATTGGGAAGGACTCAGAGGAGTGAACCAACATGGAGGTTGGGAGGGACTCAGAAGAGTGAACCAAAAATGGAGGTTGGGAGGGACTCAAGTGGAGTGAACCGACGATTTGGAGACATTCGGGGACGAATGTAATGTCAGGCTGGCCGAGCTGTAAGATCTGGAAAGATAGTCGAGACTGACAGGTCGTATAGAGGATCGGAATGAAAACAAGTTGATTACAACAGTAGGAGTATTGGCCGTACAGCCTAAGACCTAGGCATGTGAATCAGGGATCCCGGAGAGTTCGAGTTCAAATCTAAGGCAGTCTCCTAGTTATTTTTCGCCTCTTACAATTCAGAAGTGGGATAAAATCCGCTACCCCTCGAAGACAGTTGAGATTCATCCGCTACCCCTCGGAGAGGAGGGAGTTGAGAAGCAGCTGGCCGGTAGTGAAACCTGAACATGGAGGTCGGGACGGACTCAGAGGAGTGAACCAACATGGAGATTGGGAAGGACTCAGAAGAGTGAACCAAAAATGGAGGTTGGGAGGGACTCAGAAGAGTGAACCAAAAATGGAGGTTGGGAGGGACTCAAGTGGAGTGAACCGACGATTTGGAGACATTCGGGGACGAATGTAATGTCAGGCTGGCCGAGCTGTAAGATCTGGAAAGATAGTCGAGACTGACAGGTCGTATAGAGGATCGGAATGAAAACAAGTTGATCACAACAGTAGGAGTATTGGCCGTACAGCCTAAGACCTAGGCGTGTGAACCAAGGATCCCGGAGAGGTCGAGTTCAAATCTAAGGCAGTCTCCTAGTTATTTTTCGCCTCTTACAATTCAGAAGTGGGATAAAATCCGTTACCCCTCGAAGACAGTTGAGATTCATCCGCTACCCCTCGGAGAGGAGGGAGTTGAGAAGCAGCTGGCCGGTAGTGAAGCCTGAACATGGAGGTCGGGACGGACTCAAAGGAGTGAACCAACATGGAGATTGGGAAGGACTCAGAAGAGTGAACCAACATGGAGGTTGGGAGGGACTCAGAAGAGTGAACCAAAAATGGAGGTTGGGAGGGACTCAAGTGGAGTGAACCGACGATTTGGAGACATTCGGGGACGAATGTAATGTCAGGCTGGCCGAGCTGTAAGATCTGGAAAGATAGTCGAGACTGACAGGTCGTATAGAGGATCGGAATGAAAACAAGTTGATTACAACAGTAGGAGTATTGGCCGTACAGCCTAAGACCTAGGCGTGTGAACCAGGGATCCCGGAGAGTTCGAGTTCAAATCTAAGGCAGTCTCCTAGTTATTTTTCGCCTCTTACAATTAATCGAGAATAATTGCATCGGATTATTAGATGTTGGAGGATACAGATTAGTTCGCTCTACTTGAACCACGTTGTTCATTTTAAAAGAAGTACCTCCCCCTCCGGCTTTCTTCTCCAGATCAAAGAGTTCGAACTATTTCGCGCTGCATCGCGACGTTTTGGAACAGCGTTCGAGTTCGTTTCGCGATCTTTAACTGCATCCGCGCCTCACGCACGCCGATCATCGATCGCGAGTGCCGAGTCGCATGGGATGACGTCGCGGAGCATCGCGGATCACCGCGGAGCGTGAGATCGCGATCGAACGAGGCCGTTCGATAGTGCAAAACGATAACAATCGTTCGTCATCTTGCGCCAAAGGAGAAGTGACATGCGATCGTCGTGTTTCACAGTTGTTTATTTACGTGTTACGCTAAGCGGACGTCACGAGTGCGAATGAATGCCGGGATATCGAGCGTATTAATTAATTCGTATTAATGTGGGTGGTTGTCACATTTTAATTGCATCTCGAATGCGTCGCGAGTGTTCCGCGTTGCTCGTGTTTCGTGTGTGTCGCGAGTGAAACAAGTGCGAGTGAGAAAGTGCAGTGCGAAGTCAAAGAGGTACATTATTTGATGCTACTGCTGTGGCTGTGGCAATTAGAATGCCGGATCGACTGTTCCTTGGATCGAACGTGAATGGAGCACGACGGGGTCATCGGATCGGAACGATATTGCATCCGTGGTAAATAAATATATGCATTATTCATACGATTAACTATTTATTTATTATTTGTGATGCATGCGATACTACTGATCATCGATGCGATATTGGTCAGCGTGATTTGGCACGCACTTTGCATCGCCTTCGAACCTTCGAGAGAGAATTGGCACTGCAACTGCTCGCGAAATATCTCCGAACGAAATATTTTGTTAACGAAATACGAAATAAATTAGTATAATTAAATTATTACGTATAATATTAAATTAAACATCACGCGCACCAAGCGCTAGGAAAATCGAGTACAAGAAATACTTGACTAAAACGAGCGTTTCAAAAACCAAAATCATCAAGGATCGGAATCATACAAAGTGAGCTATCACAGTTTCCTAAATATTCCCCCGAAACCGGCTGTGCGAGCTGCCGAGCGTTTGTAGCACCTGCCAAGATATTATACCACGCGATACACGTGTTTCCAAAGTTGTCAGTCAACAGCCTTTAAGATCGCCCGCGGCTCGCGGTATCGCTCGAACGAACAATCTCTCGATCTCTCGGCGTGCCATGGCAAATGTGGTACACTGTAGTTTACTGTCGGAAAGGAGAATGCTCCTTTTTTGTCCGAAATAATTTTTTATATCTGTTTCCAGCGTGATGACTATATTGAACTTTTGTTAACACATTTTTGTCCTAATGAGGCGTTTTTTTGCCAATTACGTGAATATTAATAATTAGTTCAATAAATTTTAATCGACTTCTTCGGCATATCCTGATGTTAAGATAACTTTTCAATGTACTGCGTGCTAACTAACGCTAGACTTGAAACCGCAGTATTTCCTATAGAGAGTGAGATTTCACTCCAACATATAGGAATATAAATTTTTGCTGTGAAAAATCCTGGTCATGGGGATATTTTTCACAGCAAAAATTTATATTCCTATATGTTGGAGTGAAATCTCCAACATATACCGAAGGATATACCGAAGAAGTCGATTAAAATTTATTGAAGTATATTACTTGCTCGGCGATTCGAATATTATTTCAGTTATTAATAATTAGTTTCGTACTTGAATGTTTTAATCATATTTAGAAAATAATTGTTTCATTAGATATTAATAATCAAATGAAACAAGATAGAAGTATTATATGTATATATCTTGCTGTAGCGCGTGGATCGCCTGGATCGTGCATATGATCGTATGTAAAGGAGGGTCGAGAGGTGACCAGATGAAGGCGAAGACAATGTACGCCCCTGCCACCGCTGGACAGAGATGTCATGGTACCTTGAACGTGAGTATCTCCTACGAAGGTCTAATGTCTTTTTCCTATCATTGTCAATCACAATTTATTGTGCTGCTGATAAACGAGCAAATGCCAGTCGATCAATAAAATTTCGAATGTGTCATATAAATATACAGGGTGTTTCCTAAGTAAGTAGACAAACTTAAGGAGGATATTCCTTGGCTTATTTTAAGAAGAAAAGGTCATATAAACATACGTCCTAAACTGCTTTGTTTTCCAAAAAAAGTACATCCGGCATCACTGCTATCACGTTATCTTTGACGCAAACTTTATTAGTTCCTATTAAGTTTAGTAATTTTATTAATTATGATAAATTACACAAACGCCAAAATGGCAGATATGCATTTCGTATACGGTCTTGCTAATGGAAACGCTCGTCAAGCAAGACGTATTTACAATGACAGATACTTTTTTTTGGAAAACAAAGCAGTTTAGGACATATGTTTATATGACCTTTTCTTCTTAAAATAAGCCAAGGAATATCCTCCTTAAGTTTGTCTACTTACTTAGGAAACACCCTGTATAATTGTCTATACATGACTAATTGTCATGCACGAATAAAAGAAGTGATTCTATTGCTCAGATACGTAATGTTAGCGATCTACATTGTCGTACTCTATACAGGGTGTCCCGGGTTTTAACCGACAAACTGCGGGAGCATATTCTACTAGTGGAAATAAGAAAAAATTCTTATATCGAGTTTGCTTAGAAATGCTTTATTACAAAGTTATAAACCAATATTGAAAAGAAGTATGAGATAAGTAACAACGGATTTTTTCACAAAAATAAAAATTATCTGCGCAATGATTTAGTGACGCATTTCAAAATGTTGTCCTTGCACATCGATACAAGCTAGACATCGACGTAGTACAGAATTTGTTACAGTACGACATTCCTGAAAATTTGGTTGCATCTCAGTAACTGAATTAGTAATTCGTTGCTTTAAATCTTCAAGCGAGATTACTTCTGTACTGTAAACTTTATTTTTTAAAGTTCCCGATAAATAAAAATCAAGAGGCGTTAAATCGGGCGATCTTGGAGGCCAGAAAACCGGTGCTCCTCGACCAATCCACCTATGAGCGTAATGTTCGTCTAACCAGTTTCTAACTTGTCTGGCATAGTGCGATGGACAACCGTCTAACTGTATCCAGCTGTTTTGGCGAAACTGCAGTGGCACATTTTCCATCAAAATTGGTACATGTGAATACACGTAACATAAACATCTTCGACCTTGCAAATTCCACACTATGTTCCGTTGTTACTTATCTCATATTTCTTTTCAATATTGGTTTATAACTTTGTAATAAAGCATTTCTAAGCAAACTCGATATAAGAATTTTTTCTTATTTCCACTAGTAGAATATGCTCCCGCAGTTTGTCGGTTAAAACCCGGGACACCCTGTATAATTGCTAATAAGCTACAGTAGTAAAAGGGTTAAGAGTGATACTTGTTTTATAAGATTTTTATTTGTGCATTTTATTTTATTTATACGAGTCCTAAAATCAATCTTTTTCAAGTAAAGCGTGATTTTTTAAAAATCCTCCACTTATTTTCGGTAACATTAATCTTATTTACAACTATTTCAATAATTTCTCACTTCTTTTCAAAATTCAAACCTCTTTTCAAAGATAGACTATATTGTCTGCATAATGAAAGAATGTGCTTGCTCGAATAGCCCGGTTGGTTTTCCTTCAGTAATCGTCGCTTCTTTCACCGATCGTTAGCCAGTAGATATATATGTCTATAAAATGTGAAGGCAGCGCAGTCAGTTGAGTTACATGGTGGACGATGGTCGATTCAACGGCCATTAGCTCGGGGTAAACAGAGCCATACTTTATTCGAGGGGCGTCACTCTTCTTTCAGCGCGGTTCCGCTTCTTTGTGTTGGCGGAACTCGTACTGTTCTCCGCCAGAAATACCCTGGAGGTCGAACCGGCAATCGGCTACACGATTAAAGTATTATCATTTCCTGTTTTGCTATACGCGTCATAGATAATACCACTGAACAATACCGAAACGCCTCCTGCTTCAGCGATTATGCCACCAATACCTAATGATCTCTCAAGTTATGCCATGTATAGAAACTAATCGATACTAATCGACACTAAACTATGCTTTTTATCATGATTTTTTGCACGCTTTTTGCGATATTGGAGAAATACGTTGAATTATTGAACGACATTAGGTAGGCAGCCTAATGTAAGTGTTGCGGCACGTGGCAGGGAGGCTGCGGAAGGAGAAAACTGCACGTGTAGCGTCAGAAATCCCCAAGTGGGCCAATTAACGCGCACGACGAGGGTTCGTCTTGCCATCATTTCTGCTTTCGAGGGTTCGCTGTGTTTTTTGTCTTTGATACTTGATCGACTTTTCTGCAGCATAAAATCTGGTCAGACTAAACTCTGATAAGAATCAATGCTTTGCTTTGTGGTAATAAATCTTACAATTGCGTGTGTGCAACATAATATTTATTATTAACATTATATACATTTTTATAATTTTTATTATAGGTATAATGTGAAATACATGAGTGCGTGTATGTTACATACAACTACATGTAGCATATGTATAGAACGTTACATAAATTTTAACATTACTAATTTGTCTTTAATAACAAACGGTCATCCCTAAAATGAGGGAATATAAATATAATAACAAAATTTACTGCGATATAAAATTTAATGTGAAATTTAAAACAGAACTGAATATATTGTACAACTGAAACTATATTTTTATATATTTAAACAATTACTTTTAACGTGAAAAGTAAATCATAAATAAAACTGCTATCTAATGCGAAAAGCGTGATAAATATGCTAGAACTATAAATGCGAAAATTATGCTAACAACGGAAGTTTCGCAGACAAGAGTGGCGCGTAGAAGTCGTTGACAATCGAAAGATGAGACGATCGATCGCAGGAACGACCTTGCTGATCGGCTACATGCATTGCGCGTTCCTCCTTTCGCGGAAATTTCTGGCACGCGATGCGGATAGCTTTACGACGTGCACAAAGTAACGCAGGTTAATTGTCAGAAGGTTAACGTACGGGTAACGACGAACGGCACGACAAAGAAAACAGCGATGGAGCCGCGAAGATAGTCTTGTGCTTGTGCAAGACAATAGATTGCCACAAACACATTGTTATTCGTCGTGTGCAATTCATGTTAATTTCGCACTTAAGATGTCATTTGCGATAATTCGTACGCAGACATATTAGTCAGCTAGTGCACGTTTAGATGCTGTAAACGCTTAGATTCCATAAATATTTCTTATAAAGAAATGTTATAGAATCTAGTTTTATCAAATCTTAAAATAAAATACATATAATGTTGCAAGATGCATGATAAAAATAAATCCGTTTTAAAATTAATCAGATTAATTCAATATTGCATTTCAGGCAAGTAATTTATATTTTTGTGTAAATGTCAGTGCTTTTATTATTTCTCAATGTGTCCATAATATAATCTAAATGATCTTCTCGCCACAATAATTCTAAAATATTTACAATTGACATTTTCACTATAATTATAATTTTATTTGAACTATATTAGAAATATCGTACATCTACCTTCAACTTTAATTAGGATCGCAGAAATTGTTAAACAAATAAATCCTGCGACACACGATGTTTGGCAGAATTAAAAGCTTTTCTTTGTCGGCATTACAGTGTTCGCCGCGATTTACATCACTAATTCTATCGTTAGTGTATACGTGTCTCGAGTCGCAGCCGAAGCGAGCGAACGATCGGGACACCAGGGGTCCGTCAAAAGCTTCGTTCGGGATAAGGTGGCTGGGGAACGGGTCCGTTTAACTGACAATAAATTCCCGATTCCAGTCTCACAGCCACGACGTGTCTTCCCGAGTCCTTCTCTTTCGTGGCGGGGAAATACAAAAAGGCGATTCCGCGATCGGCGAACGAGTTCTCTCTCTCTGTCTCTGTCTCTTTCTCGGGACATCGGACGAATCTGAAGAAACTCAACGGAAAAAGGAACACGTTGCACAGGGAGGAGGACGAAAAAGCGTCGAGCGAATAAGCAGGAGAAGCGGGAGAAGAAAGGGAAGAAAAAGAAGACGAAGTAGAAGAAGTAGAAGAGGACGCAGGAGCGAAGACGCGCGCGGGAAGAGAGAAAGCGGGAATGGGATACGGTCGGACGTTCGTTAAATATACGAGTGTATTGAAATTCCGCCTCGAGACGGAGCGCGATGGGACCCGCTCGTTGTGGAAGGACAAGATCGCATGACGGCTCGAGGGCTTGGGAGCCACCCGCTGTTTTGAATACGATCCTTCGTCCGTAAGTCCTCCGCCTCGGTGTTGCCGCGGTGTGTATAAGCGAACCGCCCGTATACACGCTCGAACGCCAGGAGGATCGTCCTGGCCCGAAGACGACAACGACCCGACGCGACTCTCAGGTACGCATACCGTCGTCCACTCTAATTTGAATGTAACAACGTTCCGTTCGGCCGCAACCCGATACCATCTCTGTACTCCCCGCGCCGCGACCACGGAGCCGAGTCCTCCCGAGTCGTCCCTTTCTCCTGCTGCCTGGTACCTGTGTGAAGTTAGCACCCCATTTTTGAAATTTTGAAATTCTAAAAGTTGTTCCAGATTGTTCTAGACTTGTTCCAAATTGTTCCAGAAGATCAAATTTATATAATAAAAATTTTCGCGGAAAATTGAAAAAAACAATTTTTTACCTGGCACCCCATTTTTCGAAAATCAAACTTTTAAAGGTTGTTCCAGGTTGTTCTAAACATTGTTCCAAAGTATTAGATTGATTGGTCAAAACCTTTACGAGATATCGAAAAAAAAAGAATTTTGGAAAAAATCGTTTTTGAAGAATGGAACAAGTTTTATATCCAAGAAAATCGCGAAAAACCAAATTTTTCGAGTAGGTTACAAGAGTAAAGTCACCCTAAGGTTTCGAATCGGGACGTATAAATTTTGTTCCCGGTTGTTCTACTCGAGAAAATGATAGTTCTAAAGCGGGAAGCCTGGAACAAGTTTTATATCCAAGAAAATCGCGAAAAACCAAATTTTTCGAGTAGGGTACAAGAGTAAAGTCACCCTTAGGTTTCGAAACGGGGCGTATAAATTTTGTTCCCGGTTGTTCTACTCGAGAAAACGATAGTTCTAAAGCGGGAAGCCTGGAACAAGTTTTTTACCCAAGAAAATAGAAAAATAATATTTTCCATTAAAGAGTAAAGTGGACCTTATTATATTGTTGCTATGGTCTTGAAATTTTTATTCTGAGTTGTTTTACACGGTTATAAACATATTCTAAATCGTCAATGTTGTAAGTTATTTTGTTTGGGAAAGAATGTCCAAAAACGATTTTTTCCAAAATTCTTTCTTTTCGATATCTCGTAAAGGTTTTGACCAATCAATCTAATACTTTGGAACAATGTTTAGAACAACTAGAACAACCTGGAACAACCTTTAAAAGTTTGATTTTCGAAAAATGGGGTGCCAGGTAAAAAATTGTTTTTTTCAATTTTCCGCGAAAATTTTTATTATATAAATTTGATCTTCTGGAACAATTTGGAACAAGTCTAGAACAACCTGGAACAACTTTTAGAATTTCAAAAATGGGGTGCTAACTTCACACAGGTCTGCCTGGTCCTCACACCGTTTCTTTTCTTCGCTTCGCCCTTTAGAGTGACGAGACGCGAAAGGGGATTCTAGTCCAGAAAATCATTCCTGGTGATAATGGAAGAGATGCGAAGAGATGCACAAGTATACTCCGTTCTGGTGTCCGTAATGGTCGCATCGCGCGAGATGAGGCATCGGATAGTGATCGAACGCAGAAAGATCGATCCCGCGGAAATCGGAATGGAGATTCGCGCACGGTGATGATGGCAGTTGCCGCGATTTCCCCGATTGGCTTTTGAGTTCTCGCTTGATTTCCTCTTGCGTATAACACGGCGTGCCTGGAATAAATCTTGATCCATTTGTCCATCCACGTCCACGCGGGTCCAGTCAATTATCCGCCGCGATAGGGCGGAAAGATGGCGGCTCCGCGCAAGCGGCAGCGCTCGTTGTTTACACGTTCGGTGGTGTTCGGTTATATTACATGCAGAGTACGCGATGACGGGTACGTGTCTCCGGGATGATTGACGGACGATACACGTCGTCCGTCGCATCGCGATGCAGGACATCGCCCGGCTTCCCGGTGGCCGCATGACGCGAATCCGCAAGTTCCCTTTGCTTCCCTCTCTCTCTCTCTCTCTCTCTTGTCTCCCTCGCTTTCTCTCTTCCTCTCTTCATCGAGAATCCCCAAGAACGAAGGAGGACGGTGATCCCGCGCAATTGCGAATGCGTCGTCGGTCCGGTTGCATCGCGCGACGCAAGGACGATCCCTTATCTCCTGGTGGCACCTATTCCAGGAACTGCGGGGCATCGCGCCAAATTACTATAAATAGACGCTAATCGATGCGGTGGGAAAAACGGCCGGACGCGGGTCGAATATGGCGGCGCGGCAGGATGCAAGGGTGTCCCGACGTCCGGACGTCGCGGGTCGCACCGCGATTTTGGCGACGCGGTCGCGCCACGACCGCCGGTTAACCGCTCGCTCGTTTGCGTCGCGGTTGTCCGCGTTGTCGCGGAATATGCGTGGGATCGTAAATAAGTGGATGAATAGAGACACCGCTTTACAAAGCGGCTCAGCGGACAACGCAGAAGGGGTAATATCGCCGTTTTAATTTATTACGAAAGCGGAAACGGGAGCGCCGAAAGAATCGTCGCTGCATCGTGCAGGGGGGGAACTCGATTTCGCGGATCGATGAGAATCCGCGAGTCCGGGGCTCGGATCGTATTGGAAATAATACGTGACAGGTTCCTTTCTGCCGTCGGGGTAACGTCGACGTCTGCCGTTAATTAGCCACTGACAAGAGGCCGCCTCGTGTCTGCGATCCGTTTTTGCCCGGTATAAAGTAAGCTACGGTATGTACGTCAAGCGGCACGATAGGAGGAGGAGGAGAGGGAGGGAGAGGCGGTCCCAGTCGATTGCCAAATGGAAATATGTAATCCCGCCCGCTTGCCGACGGTCCGCGGACAGCCGAGGACAGGCTTCAGAAAATGAGTTTCCCGGCGCAGCGCAGTGCCGTGTGTAACATCAAAAGGGACCCCGGGGCGCCGGTAACGTGTACACGTCCATGTATTATATATGTGTCGCCGTATTTGCTGCCGTGTCGATGAACGCGGACGTGGAGGATCGTTCTTTGACTCGGCGATAATTATCACGTCCGTTCCGCCGCGATTCTTTGCGGTGACGACGCGCAGGCCGTGCCGCGCTCGGCGGCCCAGGCAGCTAAATTAAAATCGGTATTGCTTCTGGACACGGACTTACGGCGGGAGCGGACGCGATATTTCGTGTACCGGCACCGTATATCGACGATACATCGCGCTCCTCGCCCTTTGTGCCTCCACGTACGGATTTCCGATCAAACGGATTTATCGGCGCGACGTTCGGCGAACGGTGCACGAAACAAGAGACGTCGCGCAGCCCTGCCTCTACAGTGAATTTAATTGCTTTGAGATGTCTGGCCGCGCTCGACAACCGATAACGACATCGCGCGTAATGGAATATTCGCCGTCGTTGTTCTTTCACGATTCTCGTCAATTCGTAAGATGCACGAAAATACGCGCGGATACGCGCAGCAGCTAATGCAATTGCGGATTGTGAGTGGCGCTCCGTATATAATTCGCGTGACAGCGTGCAGTCGATAAAATTGACTTTACGAGACGCCGTGTTTCGCTGGCCGTGAGCCATTAAGCTTTCATTCCATCCTAGACACCAGATAAGTCCATTTTCGGGCAAATTAATTAAATCCCGAGATTTTAATCGATACGTCTCAGACGCTCAGACGATGTAATTGGCATGCATGTAATTCAAGCGTTACTTTGAATTTTATTACCAGCATTTTGCGCGCGCTGGTCTCGAGCGGATCCTTCAGCTTAGTAAGACGCGAGATACCTGTCACTTGCGTACTCTTTTTCTTCTTCTTTCTTTCTCTCTCTCTGGGTGGTTATCCCGGGTGTATCTTTTTCTCTGGACCCCCTGTCTCCCCTGCGTATCGCTTGCACACCATGAACCCCACGAACCCCCTGGACCGTCGTATATTAATTGTCGATACCTATCTGACCGCGAGACCTTTTATTAACGCGTCTCTATCGAGCACAGCGCTGACGCGGCAATTCGTCCAAATGTGAGAATATTATTAACCACATATTTTAACAGCTTAGAGGGAGGTTGATGCATCGATCGCGGTGACTTTTGACAAATAAGCTGACGCACAGAAAGGTAGTCGTCATTTGAAAGGGGTGACGAGCTATTGCTCTTCATTTTCGGAAGAAGTCTCTCCGCGCACATGTTTGTGTAAAGATGCAACATTTCTTATTACTTCAAGCGTGTTACCTCCGTCTATAATTATTTTCTGTGAAAAACTCACTTTGAGATATTAGTTTATGCATAGTGTCACGATGCCTTATATAGAGAAATCTGCGTTTATAATAATTTAATTCAAATCTCGAGCAGAAGTTTCGCTAAAAATTAAAAGTCGGATTATATTAAAATAAATGTCAAATATGATTTATACTTGTTTAATGCACTTGTGCAAAAATGAATACCACTTGTACGTATTGAAGGAGTTGAATCATCAAGAGATGTACGTTGATATGAGAGGTACGTTGTTTTCTATAGACAGGGGTCGGAATAATTCGATACACCGCTGGGGAAATCCTATATGGCAGCGACAAGATTTTAGATTAGATGAATCACCATCCACCGAAAGGATGGCGTCTCACGAGGATATGGTTACCTGTGGACCGGGGACCAGAAATTTATGCGTTCCACAGAACGATATTCCCATTATCGAATTGATGTTCCTCAAAGAATCTCGTATCTGCGTCTCGATCGCCGGAATTCTTCTCGCATGTATGCACGTATGGGAATCATGCAAGAGCTTCATGGAGAACTATCGTCGTATCATCAAGCTACGGTCTCCGATGCGCCTTCATGGAGGGAATACTCGACGTACCATCGTGTCATCGCTTTAAATCACCTGCTATTCGTTCTCTTTGTCGTGGGCTAGAGGTTCTTCCACGTGGACCGAACGGACGATTTAAGCACGTCGAACGTAGACGTGTAAATTCTGGCGCTTACGAACCGTAATGTTTCCGAGGCGTAGCGAGGTGCCGCGCAAACGGCTTTCGGAATTTCGTCGAAGTACGTAAGGGCGCGGCTATTGCCAAACATTTATTCGCCGACCGAACGTAAATTTGTTTAGGGGGTGGACATCTAAAGCACGAGCGGCGACGACCGGGTTCGCCGTCACGGAACGTTTGCCGCGAAAAGTGCTTCACCGTGACCGCGCGCAAGTCTTCGACTTCTTTCTTTCGACTACACTGAACTTCGGAGGTGGAACAAAACGAACGGGCAGCGCAGTAGCAGCAGCAGCGCGTTCTCTCCATCGACGCCTCACTGCGCTATCGCGAGACAACGATAACGATTTGTCAGACTGTCGCGAATATTAATCATGCGAGCATTTCGTACGGGCGTCATAACTGCTTTACATTCATTGTGCGCTGAAAACGCGCGCAGATTAGCGGCGTCATCCCGGTTGCGACAATTTTTCACGATCTCGCGTCGCACGCTGCGGTCATGTTCGTCCAATTATCTCGCGCGCTATTTTTAACCGAACGTTAAACGAAAAAATTGAAAATTAAACACCCATAATTAAGCGCGCCGTCCGCTTACAATTTTTGGCTCTTTTTAACCCGCCATGTCGGGCGATGAATCACTATCATCACGCGACGCGGTAGATAACGGCGCGATACGTGGCAGCCGGTGCGCGCGTCGTTGCTCGGTCTCGTTTCGGTGATCCCCAAAGATTAGTGGACCACAAGATTCGCTCTCGGAGGACCGGCCGGTCGGTCGGTCGGTCTTAAAAAGGTTCAACCGTAACAAAAAGGTGAGCCGCGCGCGCGTTAGAGCTCGTATGGCCGCGAAACGGCTCGTCCTCGGCAGTCTTATCAATCAGAAAGCCGTAAGGGCACCGTGTCGCGGGTTACGATATAATAAAATGAACCACCGTCCTCTCCCTCGCCGAATGGCGCTCGTATTTATACACGAATCCTGCTCGCACGCGCGTGGACGTACGCGCGGAGTGGCGAGCGGCTGGATCTCAAGAAAACGAAACGAGAAAGACAGAGGAAAGAGAAGAAATGTCGTAAAACTTGGCCATCCTGGGCGACATAAGTCGGCGGTGTAACGCGACGCGTAAACGCGAGATGCGAGCGCAGGACGTTCCGACGGGGGAAAAAGGATCTCCCGACCCGATCGGGGGAGTTTTCGGCGCGCGAAGGGCCGCCCTCGCCCTCTTCCGCAGTGCTGCACGGAACATTCACCGGCCTTTACGAGCGCATCATCCGGATTTATACTTACTTAAGGAATCACGCACACGTATACCACTCGCCGGTCCCAAACGTGGATTATAGATTCCTGTATGTGGCGGCTGCGCGAGAAAAAAAGTTGGTCTTTTTCATGAGTCGCGTATCGACAGTTTGATATGTGTTCGCCGATACCATTTCCCTTACCTGCTTTCTTTCCACTCTTGAATCGTACTAGTTGACATGTTGTACTGACACATTCGTAGCATTGTCGGCAACTTTGGTCGACTATGGAATTTCAATTTTTTTTATACTCGTTTGGAATAATAAGAATTGATGTGCAGAAGTATAGACGAGATTAATCCTATGTTTTGATTTAACAAACTCAAATTTGACAACTCAGAAATATGAGTTTTTCAATAGTGCATACCTAACGCGTGGTATCACGTGAAATACAGCGTGGTAATTTTTATTGATAGACGATATTGTAGAGACATAAATGTTTATTACTATCAAATAAAAAGAATTGTGCTTGCGTAAGCAAAGATAATGCATGGCCTCACATAAAACAAAGTTGATTTTAAAATGGTGAAAAAATACGCTTGTTGAAAAATGATAATTTGATGAAATATGTTTGGTGCTTTATACGGCTGGAGAGATGCATGTATATGGCTGCTCTCATTTATTCGAGTTATCTCATACACCGAACGTCATTGTGGCGGCAGTTATAAAAAATATCTTGTATCGCTAATCTCCGCGATTTGCGTTGCATTACGAACGCTGCAGCAATTTCTTTCTATCGCGAAGCGTATGTCAGGCAAAGTACATTGCCAAGGTTTAGCGGTAATTGTTACTCGATCCCGTATTATCTGCAATATTTTTTCAGCTTGCCACGTGCAATCCACGCGCAGTAAACATTCATCGGTCGATGCCGAGAGCTCTCGCCGGTGAATCCAGATACGAGAAAGTTCCGCCGAATTGATAAATCCCGGGCCCGGCGGCCAGCTTTGTGTGCGTGAAGCTCGCACGCGTGTGTGTGCATGCAATGCCGCAGCTCGCGAGTTATTTAAGAGCTATCGGATGCCGTGCGGCCATTAGCTCCGATCGCATTACCGCCAGATTGGCTAATGGTCCGGGCCTCCCGGCTCCGCACGGCACTTTTCCTCCGCCCTCTTTTCCTCAATTTTCCCGATACTCCGCTCGTCTCCGTTACGACGATAACGCTAATTATAGCATTACGACGTACCGTACCGTCGCGTCTGCCGCGTCGGGAATTTTCGACTTCCGATTTAAGGACGCGAGTGTGATAAATCGTTCGGATATTTTGGCGCGAGAAGCACAGAGAGAAAAAAGCATTAGAATCTATTTTTTGTGCATACATGCGAATCGCGTAATGCAAACATTTACGTGACGTTAAAACCATAATTTGCCAAAATTCGTCTAAGTGCACTAATGATGCAGGCAAGTATAATAGTTCTTAATATCGTGAAAGACTGATGCCTCTCATTAACACGGACGTGGTTTCCGCAAACGTGACGGGGTAGTAATTTTAATTTTCCAACTTTTATTGTTCAACTGATTTTAGTTTAATGGTGACTAGGATACGCGACCACGGTGTCGATGCCTCCCGCGAATATGAAACGTTATCACGAGATAATTATTTAATTATTCGTCGCACGCTGTGGCGCGGCTTGTATCAGCAAGATATCAGTATTTGCAGATTCACTGCGGCACACACTTCGTTACCCGGCCCGTTGCAAATTCCGCATTTGTCCGGTACCCTTCCGGCGACCCCTCCTCCCCTCTGGCTCTCTCTCTCTGTCTTTTTTTTCGTTGGCGAATCCAATGCGCGATAGGACGAGCGCATAACGACACCCGTAGGTACATACACGTCGACGATTATACGGCGACGCCCCGAAATCGCGGGTCGGTCATTAATTTCGGCGCATAAAAATCAATGAACAGCCCATAAACAACGCCGGCCGGCACGCTCTCTCCCATTTTCCAATTTGCAATTGCGAATCGCGTTTTTAATTATAACGAACACAATGGCAGCCGGGACCGGCCGCCCCTCTCGCGTCCGATTTCGTCCTCCCTCTTTTACTCCCCGCTATCCCCCGTCAAGCCTCGCTCTCTCTCTCTCTCCTTCTCTCTGCTCTCTCTCTTTCTCTCTGAACGGCCGATGCAACCGGGAATGGCATCCGGCTGGATAATCCCCCTCCTCTCCTACCCACCCCAACGTGGACCACCGCCTCCTCCCCCGCGCACAGCCGCCGTCGTTGCCCAGCGAGATATTCCGTTTTCACGATAATTATTGTCGTTCGATTTCTCTCTACTTCTCTCTCTTTCTTTCTCTCTTTCATGCAGATCCTATTCCTCTTCAACGATCGACCATCCCCCACGAGCGCGCGCACAGGCACCAAAAATCGCAGCGATAACCGTTCGTCCATCGCAGCGACAAACATTTTATGCCCGTTGATGCTCTGTACCCGACTCCCTTTGTTTTAATAGCGTGGGAGTTTCATATTTTTCGCCGCGACGTGCAATGCTTTTACGCGCCGAAAGTGAGCCGCGCGCTCGCGCCGCGGATTTTATAGTTGGACGATTTTTGCGACAACGCGCGATAATTAATGCAACGCCGGCGATCGTTTGTCGAGAGCGACGCGTTCGTCATCGCGAGCAGCCTCATTCTTCTTAATAACCCGGCCGTTCGCGTCACGCGGATCGATGGCGGGTCATCATCGCGGACACGCACGCACGCACGAAGGAAATCGCGCGCGCGGACGTACGCATGGTCCTCCGCCATGCATTCGCAGAAAGCATAAATCCATTAATGACACGCACCAACGCGCATTCGGACCTATTATCGCCTGGCTATTGTTCGATAATACGTTGCGCATTTTATATTCTACATACGTCATACGCATCGGTGACCCCGGAAATTTCAGCGGCACCGGGAAAACGAATCAGCTTTCAAATAAAAACGTCGAATACACAGGCGAACGCGTCGAACATATCCTCTATAATTCAAAACGGGCACTTGCCCGTTAAAGCGTCAAATAAAAACAATCCCTCCCTCCCTTCCCCCTGCTCTCTCTTCCGTCGATATGTATAATCAGTTTATTTCGAGCTTCCTCTGAAAGTTGAAAAACTTCGCTTTGCCGCATGATACTCACGCATACGCGTGAATAAATTCATCGTACGCACGCATCTCTCTTATAATTCGAATCGAATCGATATGTAAGATTAATGCAAACGATTATTATTATCAAAAACGATTATTGTTTATCCATAAAAGAGTGATGAAACAATAAGAGATATTAATCTCCCCATTAATCTGTTTCTGTGAATACATATCGCATTCAAGAGAAGATATTTAACGGGGGTGCATAAAAAATATGATCCTCCACCCTCGCCGCTATTTCGAATAGCGGCGCGATCTTTTTGACTCGCGGCACTATAAATCAAATAAAAGCTATTGCGCTATTGGAACGACGTAATGGGTGATATCCCGGAATGATTTTTTGACCGGCCATCACGGCCAGTAATCACGCGAGTGCTTAGGGCGATCAGAAACGAGTGGTTAAAAGCACGGAATTGCGCGAGATTTATTTCTGGACGCGCGGAAATCACGTACGACACATGTGCACCCCCGTGGATGCGGGGGTGGTTACGGATTTTTCCCGGGATGTCGACGCGGCTGCTTCCGTACGACGACGCGATAAAGCAAAAACAGCCGTGCACTTTCGCGCACGCTTTTCCCGCGCTGGGGCTTACGGCGCGCCGTCGTTAAGAGTTAACGACGTAACGATTATGTCGCCATCGTGGATAATCACTATCGCCGCCGATACGGATCTTTATAACTCCAAACGTAATAGAGGGGCCTGCCAGATCCGACACGCATTGCGACCACCTCTCACCGACTTCCCAAATTGAACGTCATTCTCTGTCGCGCGTCATTTCCCAAATCCGGATATACCAGAAAGAAGGAAGAAGTGAAACATAGAGGAAAACAGAGAGGAAAAGAGAGTAAAACCATTTTATCATTTTATCATCGGAAGAGTCGCATATATGTTTTTATATTAATTAATCATTTTTCATTTTGCATTAATAATTTTTCTAATGCAATCTAACGATGCATTTCTGACTGTCTTCAAAATTAATAAATAGTGATGAAAAGCAAGATAATCGTGATTTTATAATTGGGAGGAGTAATCGAAGGATCATCGCGACATCAAGAATCAACGTTAGCCATTTTCACGGATTGATCACGAAGAAACCTGATCCTCGTCCGACGTTGATCCAGCTTCGACTCCTCATTTGTTTTCTATTTCTAGACGGGGACGGCATTGCCCTACGTGGTGTAGCGACGTAGTGACTTTTCTCCGACGGTATAGGTCGGCCAGAGAGGTATAAGGGTAATCCCGTGGGGTGCTCCGGAGGGAGTTTCATATAGAGGGCCGCCGCGGTGCGGCCTCATATATAAGGATTTATCACGGCTAAGTCTCCCGTATATTGCTACGTACCGAACCTTCCCTCCGTCCTTCCCCGACCCTCCAACAGGACGACCTAACTCCTTCTGCTCTTCCTTCCAGCGCCCTTCGACCGGCTTCGTACGCGGGACTTGTTCTTCGGTTTCCTTTCTTCGCACACCAGCAAAGCGATTTTATATCGTCCGTCGTATTTACTATTTGCATCCAATTAGCTCGATCTGCAACCGGGAACAGGTTCACCAGCTATTAACAACTCCACGGAGAAGAGTAACGGCGGAGCTCCGGCTGACCTCCTCGTGAACCTCATCAGGCTCCTTTCGTGCGCGAGGTAGATGCGCTGAAGCCTTTCCACGGTCCGTGACGGATGGTAATCCTTCCGGTGCGATTTAATGGCGAAGCACCGAGAGTGCCGGTGAGCGAGAATTCGTGCTCGTTTTTCTTCTAGAACCTTGGCCTCGCATCATCGCAAAGTGGATAATGAAAGTTATATTCTTCAATAAAGAAGCCAGCGATCTTTAAATTGAAAACAGAAACTTCGTAAATACTTGAAAAATGAAACTCCGATTCTCATTTCTCACGTTATTTGCAGTTAATTAATATATTATTCTTTGTTAAAAAAACATACTTATACATGTATAAATCTTTTTTACTCTTCTGGAATTTGCGCGATAGAGAGGAATCAAATCATATTCAAATAAACAAATCGACGTTGTATAAAGTTATGTTGAATTATTATGCGACAATTGTAGCGTCCGAAGAGCAATCTATTATAATTGAGGAAATAGAGTTACTTGAGGACCGCAAGAGAAGGCATTAGGGAGTCACCGCAAACACTCGCCGATAAAATCCTTTACACGGTCAAGCAGAGTGGCCTCTCGTGCAAGATATCCCCGAATCGTACATGTACAAGAACCTTCGTAATGTTTGTATCTGATCTGTTCTTTTTTTCTTTTCACTGCCCGTCCGACGGAATATCTCCCTTCGCCGTTTATTCCGAATCAGATCCCGGATACAGTGGTATGACGTCGCTTCCGCTCCCCGGGGGATCAGAGACCTGTTCCGTCTTCCTTTCGAGTCTTCTCGCGGTTCTACCATCCTCCTCAATGGTATCTCGCGCTTTATCCGTACGAAGGGAGGCTCTTCGATGTCTTAACCGCGTCTTCCTCGTATCGCGGAAAAGTAGGATCTTGCCGCACGTTGCAGAGAATTTTCTGCTGCTTAAGATTTCGAAAGAGTCTCGGAAAGGAAAAGACAAGCTATCGTCACCGGATCGATTTATGAGGATTTTCTCGAATGAAGAATTACAGCTAAATGGAAAATATCTTTTCGATTAGAATAACCTTAGGTCTGAAAGAGAGAAAGGGAAAGAAAGAGAGAGAACGACTTAATTGAATTATTCTTTATGCCATTTTATTTTGTGGCAGCTTTGGGCTTCTCACATCGCGCGAAATGGAGTGCAGAGCCTGCCATCGCCGACAAAATCGCAAATTCCTCGTAAGTACCGACCATGGGCGGCATATCGTGTACTGACGACCATCCCTTCTCACTCCAGTGTCGACCGTCGACGCATTAACCCGCATCGCTGGCATCGTTAGCAGCATACCTTATCGTTCCATGCGCGTCCAGCCTAACGTTCGGAATGCGTAAATCTAAGCAACAATGTTGCTTCAAGTGCAGGCTTACTGTTCCAGCAGGGCGAGGAGAAAGCATTTTAGGTTCCTTTGCCTTACACTGAGAAAAATGATTTGATTGTATCAACAAGACGTATCTGATAGAATGCATTCTGGTTAAACTAACCAAGAATTTCTAGTTATCACGATAGGACTGGATATTTTATAACTAGAACGTTTGATAGACTGTACTATAAGAATTTGGTTAGTATTTTCCAGTTGGATCTATAAAACTTCTAGTTATATTACACTAGACATAAGAACAAACGAAGATGCAATCAGAATTCTGGTTAATCGCAGGGCACTCCAGCAGCATTCTATTGTTTCGTGTCGTGCGTGTTGATGCATCTTCGGGAAACGGGTCGGCACGGACGGCACGTTTTCCTCCTCTAGTGAAATGAAATTAGTTAGTGCAATGGCTGTGAAGTGATGGCGGATGAAAAAACGTGTTCTCTTCTTATATTTTTTTATACAGGGTGTCCCGTAATAATCGCCTAACCTCTCGTATGCCAATAGAGCAGATCGAGATGAAGAGAAAAGTCCCATACCATTTTGCGACATTCGCAATAATAATCCTATACCTCGAGCGGCTCGGCACTCGCCTCCGCGCGCTCTGGATTCGCTTGACTTTAATATGCAATATTTCGATTATTATTGCGAATATCGCAAAATGATATGGGACTTTTCTCTTCATCTCGATCTGCTCTATTGGCATGCGAGAGGTTAGGCGATTATTACGGGACATCCTGTATAAATATCAACATGATGTTTCATTTACAGCAATCCAAGAAAACTCGCGGTAACGAAACAGAAAAACGTTTCTTTTCACTAAACAGTTATGTTAATTTAACTAAATACATTTAGTATTATTATCAAGAAAATCTGGTAAATTTAACAGGAAGGAATTAATCATGCTCATCTGGTAATTCCTAAAGGAATTCTGATTCGTCCATTTTCCAACAGACAAACTGGTTGAACCTACCAGATTTCTAATTAATGCAACCAGATTTTTTTTTCAGTGTAGAAACTACGTATTAAAGCTGCTTATGATGTGCATAGGGTTAGGTAATAACTTAAATAATTAAGGAAAAAATATATATATGTATACACTCACCCATATATAATCTAATTGAAAATAAAATCTTCCAACAGCCGATCAGTATGCAGACTATTTGTGATCTGATATTTCCCGATAAACTTGCTCGCGTGATTCGCTTTTACAAAAACTTTTTTCTTAAAATACTAGAAAATTTGGAAAAAAATTGGTGACCGGGTGGACTGAAAGGCATAAAGTTACGACTTTGGGTAAGGTGAAATTGCCCTACGACGGACGAAACATTTCCGCCCGGGTGTGTAAAGCGGCCTTTAGGCAGAAGCTGGGTTCTATCGCAGTTCGCGAATTCCGTCCTGTCATTTGTAACTGTCGGGCTGCTCATTACAATTCCCCATTCCTCGCCTCCGAGCTACCCCCTCGTACCATCCCGCGGCCCCTCGTCCTGCTACCCTCTCTCGTCCGTCTCGTTTCTGCAACAGGCGCAACGGAGGATTCCGCCGTTCGTGCTCTCGCCCCTTCTCTTTCTCTCTCATTTTCCGCGTCTCTTCCCCTTCATTTCTCGTCGTTCGTGCGCGCGCATACGCAACGCATTTTACCCTCGCATTTTGCTGGGAAAGGGGCAAGGCTAATAAAAACATTCATTTTTAATTGCGACTTTAATTGTTTTTCTTTCGCGCCAAAACCGCCCTTGGCTCGTTTCCTCTTTCCCCTTCATGTTATCGAAATAACTTTTCATTGAATAGCTTTCGCGCAGCGCCATAAACTAAGCGAGCTGTGTCATCTGAATATTAATTTACGCCGGAAACAAAGCTGCGCAACACAAACGAGCGCAAAATTTGGCGCTGTTAAACGATTAAAAAACGACGAATCTCTTTTTAATGCGCGTAATAACTACCGCGAAATATTTCACGAGGTGATATTTTTATTTCGTGAAATGGCGAACTAAAACTGCGACGAGCGCGTGCGCTATTTGCGAAACGTTTCGCCGCTGGAACGCGTACAAATTAAACAAATAGTTGGAAACGCGCCGCACAACGGCATCCGGTGTAGAACAAATAAATGTATATTGGTGTCGCCGGTAAATCGATGATATATTTGTTTTTAATTTGCCCGTAATGCCATTGAATGTTTGGGAGCCTCGCAATTTCGAGAGCGCGTGACAGCGAATCGAATGACAATCAGGCCGAAATTACGACGCGCTGCGGTAATCGGGATTATTCGGCGCGCCCGCGGCTGCGCTCGCGAACTCTGGTTTTTCGTTCGGCGAGATGACACTCGAAGCGGTCTCGTGTAGACCATTATCCCGGCGTGCATTTATCGGCGCGCGTTATTTCGTTGTCGTCAGCCCGCTTTTAACCGTAGCCGTTCGCGCGGAGACGCGGCACGCTGGGAACACAGCACTCGTATTTCTCGTGAGAGCGTTCCGTCCCTCCGTGGCGAAAAATTTCCTTCCCTCCCCGGCCTCGCCTCGTCCCTCCCTTCCTCCGTACTACCAATTTTCTTTATTACATTCCTTATTTCCTATCCACCAGCCTCTGTAACTGTAATACAAATTCCTATTGTGATTTATGTTGATATCAATGGCAACCCTCGGGGTTGTCCCGCTCGTCGCGCACTCGCCCCCGTGCGTCGACGGCCAAAGGACGCTGCAACGTTCCACCCTTCACGGCCCCGGGTCCAGATATTATACTTTATTGAATCAGAGTTGTCACTGTTATTGTTGGCTTCGCGCCGTCTCCCTTTCCGTCCACCCTCCTCCTCCACCCGGCCAGTTCCTTGCGTCGGTGTCCCTCTCCGTGCGTTTCACGGTTGCCAACAATCGTCGGGGGAGGGTTGAAGCATCGCGCTCCGCGCGCGCGGCCCCTATGAATTTTATTAATAAAACATCGGCGAGATGCGAGGCCGACAAAGCGCGAGCGAGCTGACGGGCCGGTGCAGCCACTCTTACATGCATCTCCGCGCGGCCGACGAGCGTGGAGAATTTGTGCGTCCCGGGTCTCCCTTGCCGCCACCGCCGCGTCGCCGCTAAGGGAAGTATCAACCGTCGGCTTTCCTAAAGCGGGACGCGCGAAGGTGCCGCCGCTTCGCCGTGATGGGAATACCTTTGTATTCGGACTTCAAGCTCCCTCATTGCGCGCGTTGCGTGCTATACGTGCGCTAGCCTAGTCGCACGCCGATAACGCCGTCCGGCAAATTTAAAACGTTCGCGCATCGCGGTGAGGAGCTCTGCCGCTGACGGACGATACGCACGACGAATTAATACCCAGCGCGTTGCACCGGGTTGGCGATGCTCGGTAGGATCATGGTGCGAACTTCATGGCGAGACTCTTGGGATCGTCGACGAGGCGCGCCGCGAGGTAAAAGGACGAGATTGAATTCGGGGCACGCGCGACGAGCGCGGCGAACAAAAGGCGCGCATCTCGCGAAAGAATTCATCCGGATGGCCGGTCGGTGCGTGTACGTCTCGGCGAGGGTGCGCTCGGAGCTGCGTCATTCCGGGGTGTGACCGTAGTAACATTCCGAATGAACCTAAGACCGATACCCCCATTAACCGTCGATTGAAGCGCCGTGCGGCTCGATGAAAGCGAGAGTCTGTGAAGAAGAGAGGAGGCAGGGAGGGTGCACGCGTGCGTTTACACAGTGTACAACAATGACTTGCGACATCGGGCTGCTACAAACGTGATTAATGGACGCGAGTCGCTTACCATTCTGATACTCTCGCTGCAACCGGAATAACAAAGTACTCCTTTACCCGCAGCTCGCCGATCTTTCTCTCTTTCTCTCCCTATCTCCCTCTCGCTGTAACCCTCTTCCGGTTCGTGATCCCCCTCGTGTTCGCCGGAACGCGAAGCTTATGACTCGTAAGTCTCCGAAAGACGCTCTTGTCTTGCGGATTCTCTGACACCGCTTTGACAACTAATTTACAAGCACCGTCGTAAGTCATAAGAGCGGTAACGAGCCGCGTTTTCGCTCCGCAGATTTAGGTATGCAAATGACGAAGAGGTGCGCGAGCCTGTTGTCAAAACTGTTCGTCGAATTCAACATTTGCATAAATTTGCATTAACTTACATTCATTTCTTATATTATGCACAATTGTGCATAATGTTTTTAACGTCATTGTCAGAAGTAAAAAAAGTGTTGATTAATTATATTAATAGCAAGATTTTCTATTTCATTTCCGGCGCGATAGCGATGAACTTACTTCCTTATGCCAGCCGACAACTCGCAGCTACAGTGCTTGTACGCGCGAGAGTGCTCTCTCACGAGGACAGCGCAAACATTCTCGATTTACACGTTAGCCATTCCATTTGGCTCGAATCGGTTGGAAGCCATTAATATCGGCGAGCGTGAAAGGCACTCCGGACCGAAGCTTGGTTTCTGACTCGAACTGGAAGACAGGCAGCCCTTTCCTCTCGATCCGAGGGACCGTGAAGGGGTAAAATTGCGTCCGCCTTTACCGTTCCTCTTCTACCCCTTTTTTCACTGCCTCGCTGCTCCCCGCGGAATCAATAAATACATATTTGTTCGGCACACAGGGAATCAACTACCAATGACACTAATACCATTAGTTCTCGAACTGACGCAGCACGTGGGCTGGATGCGGGAGGGTGGAGGTCCGAGGGGAGGAGGAGAAACCCCCGAGATATCCGTGGCCCCATCCTCCCGTTCTCGTGATTTCCGCAGAGTCACGTTACAAATGACCGCGCAGCCGCCTTCTATCCTCGTTACCAAAGTGACATAATCGTCCGTCCGAGACGTGCGTGTACCTACTCGCGCGTGTAGACGCGTGCAGCACGAGACCGACGTCGCGCACTGACGTACTTACTCGTGTTTAATAATCTGTTCTCGTTGTCCATCGACCACGTTCCCGACTACGTGTTCATTAGCCCGAACATACGACTATCGTGGCGTATATGCGGAGAGCATTCGCGACTCCTCGCAGCTCTACATGTGTACCGCTTCACCCTATATTTCCGAGAATGCGATATAAATGAAAGAGAGAGAGAGAGAGAAAGAGTAGTATAAAATTATCTAAAACTTCAAGAACTTTATTTTAATCCTTTTGCTACGGCAGTATCGATCGAATAGCGATTACAGAATACGGTAATGTACATCCCTTAGCGTTCGAGCAATGGAGTCACGTTTTTTTGCTTTCTCCACTGTTTCATATCATTAAAGATGTAATTTTTCTAACATAAAACCACAAAATGGAATTTATATAAAAATAATATTACTTAACGTGTGAAAGTGAGTTCATTCATATACTTGTAGTAACACATGATTTGATTAATTAATTTCTACAACTAAAGACAACGTCTAAGAAGACCAGGTTTGACCCACGGCTGTCATGAATTAAAAACGTTTAATTGTCCGTTGTAAGAAAGACAAACGGGGTTTACCTAGTGCACGGCAATTAAAAAATAATCAAAGGCAAATACCTTCTGCGAGTGCATGTTCGTTGGGCCCACGGTAATCCCGAGGGAAGCGCGATCCCCGCGGGCTTAGACCATAATTTATGGTTGTATAAGAATGCGGAAGGGTCCCCGTTGCTGTTTACTGTCCTACATAGGATTACGCGTTGATATTTGTCCATTAATTTGTGCATCTATTACACGTCTTCTGTTTTTACATCACATATTTATTTTGACTGCTTCTTGTTTTACGAAACGCAAAGAAACAGCAAAGGGTAATTCCCAAAGAATGTCACTATCTAGTATTTAGCGAAAATATAATTATTAAAGTAGGATTATCCATATTTATTTCGCAATATAATCGTAAACTGTGATGAATATTTTCCGAATGCTTTCTTGCTGCTTCTTATACCAATTAAGAGATCTAATTATTAGAACATATTTAATTTAATGAAAGGTATATCATGAGAACGTCAAGTAAATGACAAGCGCCTTTTCGTTATACATTAATGTATATTTGTCAATTCTAATATGGCACCTAAATTTCATAAAAGGGGGTGCTAATTTCTGTTTATCCAGCGAGAGCCTGGCATCCATTGATTGTTCTGAAAGATATTCCCCGGATTTTCACGAGCACCTGCTACCATGTCGTCGTTTTTCGATCAGGAAAGAGTACGGATAAATGGCTCCGGCTACATAGGGAAGTGTGTACGCCATCTAAAGCTCCAGAAGGGTACACACTCGCGTGTATCGCGTCCGTGCCATCTGCGCCGATCGCGGTTGCTTCGTACGTTAAAACCCTTCAGCCGGTTTCCAGTTGGCAGCTTCATGCTCGTTCCAGAGGGTTTTAGAGTCGGGAATTCAGTCGGTCGGTCGGTCGGTCGGTGCCCTACCATTATTCATTCCGTGGCAGCCGTGGATACGCCACCCTAGCGCGTGCAAACAATTTGTTTCGGGGTGGACGATCTCGCGGTCGCGCGAACAAGTCGCTCGGAAGTGACGACGAAATCGCGAAATTTATCGTTCAAATACCGAATGCCCGGATGTTACGCGTCGAATTATGTCGAATAACACCTTAATTGTTACTTACCCTCCTTTTGCCGTGGAGTGAGAAAGATTTATGCGTGCATTTAAAAGTTTTAAGGAATTTGATATAAAGGAGAAAAGTAAATATTGATTTTTTTACTAATTGTGAGCAGCTTCGTGTTCAATCTTGAAAACTGTTTTTATTCGCAAAATGATAAATGGAATAATCGATTAAAAAATACAGGAATAGTACTGATAAAGACAATATGTGTATACTATTCTCTACAACTAATTGAAAGATTCTATTAAAATAATTAAAATAATATCATATTGTGCACGGAATGATAAATCATTACTGAAACAAGTAAAATATATATTTAGCATTAAACAAGGTTAATGAGAGTACTATTATTATCATATGATAGAGAAGATTCATCACGTTCAATCAAGCTGGTTTAATCCAAATGGTTTAATCAAGTTTCCAGCCATACAATGCCCACGTCCGTTAAACTTTTGTTTATTTGAAACAGTAATTTATATATTATGCCACTTCGATTAATACAGATGAGCTTATTAGATTTTCGACGCATCGCGCGAAAATGAGATGCGAATAACATAAATGTCGGAATCGTGCTTTAAACCTTTTCCGGGCTCGCTCACTTTATCCTCTTTTCTAGCTGGTAGCCAGGTATTTCCGCTTTGTGCTGGGCAACCGTGTCGGCCGCATAAATTGATACAGATGCGAGTTAGCTGGAGTTTTTCGCTTCCATCCCACGGGGAATACCGTGATACCGTAGAAACCAACTCCAATGTTGCGAGCCGCAGCGGGAAAGAGGTTGCTGCTTCGTATCGAAAAATGTCTCGATCGTCTTGAGTGAGATTTTCCCCGGAAAACGATACCTTAAAGAAAAAAAAGGGAAGTACCATTGACCTGGGTCGTGGCAGCCGTTCGTTACGACGAGGGCTTACCGTGCAAATAGGTCGTCGAAGGTAAACCAATAATGGCCGCGTGAGCTACCCCATATTATAACTTACGTCACACTTTATGACTAAGCACAAAAAAGGGAGCGAGAAAAGTGGCCTCTTTAATTATATTATTATTACTTCTCGAGCGTAATGTAACATTATTGGAAGATGCACTTACAAAGTGCATAAAATAGATAATTTAAATATGAGCAGAATTGAACGTAATGATTTTTCAGTAATGACAAGTTAAAACTAAACTGAACTGAATGTATGAAACTATTGGGTTGGCCAAAAAGTAATTGCGTTTTTTTTATATAAATAAAAGGCGAATTTTTCATGGGAAACAAAAACTTTATTAAACAATATATTGTCCATTTTGTTTGATTATCTTTTGCCATTTTTCAGGCAACTTCATGATTCCGCGCTCAAAAAAGTTCTTATCTTTTTCAGCAAAAAACAATTCCAACAACGATTTGATATCCTCATCAGCAGTCAAGGTTTTACCATTCAAGGCGTTTTGCAAAGAACGAAACGAATGGTAATCTGATGGTGCCGGGTCTGGCGAATATGGTGGATGTGGTAACACGTCCCATCCAAGCTGCAACAATTTTTCACGAGTGACCAAACTTGTACGTGGTCTAGCGTTATCGTGGTGAAACACAACACCTTTGCGATTCACCAATTCTCGACGTTTCTGTTTGATGGCATCATTTAATTTATCCAGTTACGACGGTATACGTCTGAATTACTAGTTTGATTCCTTGCAAGCAGCTCAAAATACACAATACCTTTAAAGTCCCACCAGACTGACAGCATAATCTTTCTTTGGTGAATATCTGCTTTTCAAGTGCTTTCAGCAGGTTCATCACGCTTGCTCCACCATCTTTTTCGTTTGACGTTGTCGTAGACGATCGATTTTTCGTCGCCTGTTATCATACGTTTCAAAAATCGATCATTTTCCTCACGTTTCAAAAGAGAATCGCAGATGTCAATACGCTTAGTGAGATGGATTTCTTTGAGCTCATGTGGTACTCAAATATCGAGCTTACTAATGTATCCAAGTCGTTTTAAATGGTTTTCAACACTCGATTTCGATACGTTAAGATTCTCAGCAATCTCTCGTGTCGTTAAACGCCGATTCGAATCGATCAGTGCCTTTATTTTGTCATCATCAATTTCGATTGGCCTTCCTGAGCGTGGTGCATCTTTCACATTAAAATCTGCAGATCGAAATTTAGTAAACGAATTTTGACACTGCCGCAGTTTTAAAGCATCTTCGCCATATACATCAGATAAGTTTTTATGAGCTTGCACGGCGTTTTTCCCTTTTCGGAAGTAATAAAAGAAAATATGACGAAAATGTTCTTTTTGATTTTCCATTTTGAAATGGACGGCAAAGAAACAATTGTTAACGAAATCGTGTACTTTCTTTTTGTAAAACAAGCTTGAACTGTGAGTTGTTAACCTACATAATGAATTTGCGGTTTAGAATGAAGTTAGTTACATTTCAAGACATGTATGTCCATCTATTGGAAAAAAACGCAATTACTTTTTGGCCAACCCAATATATATTAATATAATATATAATATATAATATATATAATATTGGGTTGGCCAAAAAGTAATTGCGTTTTTTTTATATAAATAAAAGGCGAATTTTTCATGGGAAACAAAAACTTTATTAAACAATATATTGTCCATTTTGTTTGATTATCTTTTGCCATTTTTCAGGCAACTTCATGATTCCGCGCTCAAAAAAGTTCTTATCTTTTTCAGCAAAAAACAATTCCAACAACGATTTCATATCCTCATCAGCAGTCAAGGTTTTACCATTCAAGGCGTTTTGCAAAGAACGAAACGAATGGTAATCTGATGGTGCCGGGTCTGGCGAATATGGTGGATGTGGTAACACATCCCATCCAAGCTGCAACAATTTTTCACGAGTGACCAAACTTGTACGTGGTCTAGCGTTATCATGGTGAAACACAACACCTTTGCGATTCACCAATTCTCGACGTTTCTGTTTGATGGCATCATTTAATTTATCCAGTTACGACGGTATACGTCTGAATTACTAGTTTGATTCCTTGCAAGCAGCTCAAAATACACAATACCTTTAAAGTCCCACCAGACTGACAGCATAATCTTTCTTTGGTGAATATCTGCTTTTCAAGTGCTTTCAGCAGGTTCATCACGCTTGCTCCACGATCTTTTTCGTTTGACGTTGTCGTAGACGATCGATTTTTCGTCGCCTGTTATCATACGTTTCAAAAATCGATCATTTTCCTCACGTTTCAAAAGAGAATCGCAGATGTCAATACGCTTAGTGAGATGGATTTCTTTGAGCTCATGTGGTACTCAAATATCGAGCTTACTAATGTATCCAAGTCGTTTTAAATGGTTTTCAACACTCGATTTCGATACGTTAAGATTCTCAGCAATCTCTCGTGTCGTTAAACGCCGATTCGAATCGATCAGTGCCTTTATTTTGTCATCATCAATTTCGATTGGCCTTCCTGAGCGTGGTGCATCTTTCACATTAAAATCTGCAGATCGAAATTTAGTAAACGAATTTTGACACTGCCGCAGTTTTAAAGCATCTTCGCCATATACATCAGATAAGTTTTTATGAGCTTGCACGGCGTTTTTCCCTTTTCGGAAGTAATAAAACAAAATATGAGGAAAATGTTCTTTTTGATTTTCCATTTTGAAATGGACGGCAAAGAAACAATTGTTAACGAAATCGTGTACTTTCTTTTTGTAAAACAAGCTTGAACTGTGAGTTGTTAACCTACATAATGAATTTGCGGTTTAGAATGAAGTTAGTTACATTTCAAGACATGTATGTCCATCTATTGGAAAAAAACGCAATTACTTTTTGGCCAACCCAATACATCTTCATATCTCGAGATTTGCTATTCATGTTACAGAGTCGGCAACTAAATTAACTTTATTCTAAAACCGTATTCGATAGTAGTATTTCGCTTTCATAATACTTTCCGTACCCTTTCAACAATCCTCACAGGACCGCCGTCACGAATCCTGACAAATCGTTCTATCTGTCTCATGTCGGCTGTGAAGAGGATCCGTTAACGATCCTTTAACGATGCGGTGTGCTAAAGATTGGGACGATTTATCGTTAGCAAGTGAGAAAGTCGCGATGTCTCTAGAGAGATCGAATAGTGCGAGATTGACCGCTGCTACTAATTGATTAAAATCTTTAGGATGTAAAAACTGAAGATATTTATCTTAATGTGATAAGACTAAGAATTTTATGATGATTTATTCATTTCATGAAACAATTGTCAAACATTTGCGATTAAAACTAAGTAAATTTATGTTGTTGCAAGCTTCTTAGTAATCAGCTAAGAACCAGATCTTGAAGGAGGGTTGTCTAGCACACGAAAGGACAAGTTTACGATCCTCTGACGCTCTTGTGGAGAAGCGATTCATTAATAGCCCCTCTTCGAGTTAGCCCGGCACGACATTGCAGAATCGTCGCCAAACCTCAGCTCGCTTTATGGCCGTTTAATTGGCCGAGATAGACGACGATATATTATTATGCTAATTTTCAAGGAACATCGCTGCCGCGGGAATCGTTGCCGGGAGATTAAAGGCCCTCGGTGACATCGTATCGTTAATTACCGCATTGAACATAGCCGTTGCGATGTTAACGGTTTATCCTGACTTCCCGAGCTGTTTGTGCTCTGTTTATACGGAAATCGATCAAGAGTATAAATTCTTTTCGACAAGACTAGCCTCCTCTTTCTTTCTTTCTATGCTTATAGATTTTTATTAATTAATATTTTTATTGCCTATCATTAGTTGTATGCATTATTAAACATATAATTATTTTCTTTGTATTGATTTTGTTATAGATACTGGTATTTTTGTCATATATATATATATATGTCACAATTAAGGAAATATTTATCCAAAATGTCTAATAAATTTCGCTTTCTCTCTCACCCTCTCTTTGTCATTTTATTGCTGTATTTTGGTTTTCTCAACTGTAAATTTTCTATTGCGAGTAAAGGTGAATTAAACATATACACTTGCATTATAGGGACACTTTATTAAATGTTGCATTAGTATATAGATACTTGTTTTAAATCATTAATCAATGCTAACAGCGACAAAGCCAATCTTCAGATCGATTTTGAGCGCACAGAGCAGGGTTCGGCGGCGAGGGGCGAAAGTTCATTTGCGCTTAATGCCGCGCGATTAATTGTCGGTCGCTACTTGCCGAGAGATTGCAAGGCCATTTACGTGCGACCAAGGCCCACGGTCGTGTAAGCAGGAGCCTACAAATTCGTTCGCACTTGAATTCCGCTCCGTGTGAATTTATAGTCTCTCTTGCAAGCTAGTCTTGGATCTCGCAACGAGAGGAACACCCGCGCCGGTGCCGATCGCAGCTGATTCTCGCGTGATCTGTTGCTGTGTATACGAGCGTGTAGCTTGCAACGTAAATTTTCCCTGTATGCGTGATGAAAATCGAGTATCCGAGCAATATATCATAGCACATATACATAAAACAAGATCACAGTTTGCATATCTTTATGATCGTTTCTTCAATAGAAATCTTTTTTACCTCTGTTGTTACTTGCAGCGTCTCGCTGCAAATCGTCTTGAAACCTCATATACCTTTCATGTATACGCAGTCCGAGACAAACAAGCCACAATTTTGCCAAGAATCGATACGACCCTTGTTCTGTCAGGCAATTTTATTCCTTTCGTGGAATTCGTGGTAGCAAAACATGTTTGGTCGTGGCAATTAGTAACCATCTTCCGATTTCTATCCGAAGAAAGTTTCTCAATGTATATAGTAAGTGCTCAGAAATAAGAGAAGTTGAATTGAAATTGTTTTCAGAGCATTACATAATTCCATGTCTCGAGATGAAAGAAAAATTGCGTAGCACGTATTGTTATATACAGATCAAAGGAATTCAGATATATCCGAAAATACGGCTTCAGGATTATTCAGTATATTTGAATAGGATTTTGGATTTTAAATCCTATCGTCGATCCGACAGTACATTTAGCGACTTTAAAAATCAATAAAAATGACGGGACACATATAAATTGCTTTAATCAGATTCAAATAACGCATGCTGTCGTAAAAAGCTGCACTTTACTTCATCGTTCCCAGATAAAATTTGCGTTGCACTGCACACGCGCTTTCTAATAATGTGATCAACGTGCTTCATGCTATACCGAGAAAGTTATTAATAGTCCGCAGCACGGAAGAGTCGATTAATTCAGACGTTACGCGAGGACGTAATATCGCTGACGGATTCAAATAAAAGGACATTCCAGCGGATCAGAAAATCGCGGGGAGATCGAAAATCCGGCGTCCTAAATTTCGCCTGTGCCGCCACGACGCATTTTCCGTGGGAAAATTGGCGCGTCTGGCGCCGGCGGGCAAAAAATTACATGAATTTCTAAAAGGACGAAGGACAGCGGGAATTGTCGAACGCCGCCGACCGCCACAGGCGCTGTAACGCGATCCTACCGTAATTCACGTTGGTTTTACGCTTTATGCGACACGCAGAACATTGCGCGCGGCCACGCGCGAATTTACGGGGATGGCCGGCGGCGTGCTCGGCACCGGGACAAAACCTTTGCGACCGTGCTTGATGGACGCATGGCCGGTATTGGATTAAAACGCCTCGCAAAAGGAGAAAAGAAAATAACAACGTGTACAGTGGAGAGAGCAATGCTGTCACTTTTTCTCTCGCCAATGCCGAAGAAGTACTTTTGAGTTAAGATTCGCACGGAAACGGAGGAATCGCAGCAGTTCGGCCACTTTCGTTATTTTTCATTCTCGCGATGCGATCATGCGCGAAAGTCATTATGTTACAAAATGCACGGATTTCCGTTTGGGTTGGATTTTCGCTCGAAAAGTGATGCAAATTTTATTACGTATTGTTATTATACGATTAATTGGGTATTCTTCGTAACGCAAATTAAATTTTGGGAGAACTCGTATACATATCTCGACATTTTAATTTAATAATAATTTAATAGCAACACGCGACTGTACGCCGCCGACCGAAAATTCGCCGTCATTGTATCAAAGCGCGTTTAATTATTTCCATGTTATACGGGATTATTTGGTGGTCAGTGCTTAATCCAAAAGTCCCACGGCCGTTTTCGAAAACACGTGCCCCACCCTCCCGTCGCCGGAGGGCTCGATGGCAGGGGAATCGATATAGCTTTACGAGTAAGCCGACTTTTAAAGATTCAATGGCCGGGGCTATCTGGCGATACCTGCCTTTTGTACGTAGCGACGCACGGAGTCCGTGGCGGCCGGGACCATGCTCCACTGGAAAAAGGGTTGAAAGGGTAGCGATAAGGGAGGATAACCGGGAGAGTGCTCGGTGGCCCGCGGAAGAAAAGAGAAGTGAGGAATAGCAGAGAGGAAAGGGGAAGAAGAAATGGAGGATAGAGAAAAAAAGAGAGAGAGCGGAAAAGAAAGAAAGCCTCGTGCATTGTATTGCGAGCTTTTTGAGCGAGCCTGTGCTCCAGGGCCGACGGTTCTGGCATTGGTGGCGGCAGAGGTTGTTCCGAGTGAGAGAGCAAAAGAGGGAGAGTAAGGGAAATGAGGAAAGAAAAAAGGAGAAAAATAGAAAAAGGGAGAAAGACAGAGAGAGAGAGGAGAGAGAAAGAGAAAGCAAGAGGATACGCGGTGGACGGCAGGATCAGGAAGAAGGGGGTGGGTTAGCACGGGGGTGAGCTGGTTGGTCTGGTGGGCGAACGTCTGTCTGTTGGCTGCCAGCGAGCCAGTCAATCATTACGGGCCGCGCAAGCGCCTGCAAACCACCTTCGCTCTCTCCTCCGCTTCCTCCTGTTCCGTCTCTCTCGCTCCTTCTCTCCGTCTCTCTCTTTCTCTTCCTCACTCTCTCCAATCTCCACTTTCTATGTTTTCCCTCCCCGTCTCCAAACCCCGCTTGCACTCTTTCCCTCTCTCTCCCTCTCGCGCTTCCTCTTTCTCTCAGTCTATCTCCCTTTCCGCCCTATCCACCTCTCGTTCCCTCTTTCGCGCGTTCGTCCCCTTCATTTCCCTCAGTACCGAGTTCACCCCGTTGCTCGCTGCTACAAGCACGCTACAATGCTGCCCGCCGCCGCCCATCCTGCATATTTAAGCGAGCTGTCTTGCTATGCAGTCGTTACCGCTCGCACCACCTAGACCGCTCGACGACCGTTCTCCACCATCGCCGACCTCCGGCTCTCCCTCTCTGCGAGTCTCGTTCGTTCCCTTGTTTCCTCTCTCTCTCTCTTTCCCTCTCTCTTTCCCTCTTCGTTGTGACTCTCTTAGTGTGTGCAGGATGTACTCTCTCTTCTTCTTTCTACATTCTCGTCGCTATCTTTCTCTGTCGTGGTTTGCGCCACTATACCTACCGTTTCCGCGCCTCCGAGCCTCTCTTTGTTTTCTGTACATTACGACGCGATAAAGAATTTCTCAGGGGGATACATCCGTGTCTTTGAGCGTTTTTACGCCGCGTCGCCCGACTCTGACGGAAGGATCTTACAAGGCGTCACCGAATAACCGTCGACGCTGGTATTCAGGGTATTTCCGGACTTTCCGTAGATATTTATAGTCGAACGTCCTATATGCCAATCGACGTTTACTTATTCCGAAAGGAGCTTTGTAACAGAATCCAAAACTGATGTCTATGTGAGCGTAGAATGGCGTATGTTACATGTTGCTGACAATGGTAATAACAGTTTTTTCATGTAACGCTGTACAAATAAAACTATCCTACTTTTACTACTATTAATAATGATGTGTGTTATATATAGATTAATCAAATTTAGAAGCATCATAAGTGAGATTTTAATTATATCGTAAAAGTATAATAAAAAATATAAATAATGGTTGCAGAAAGTTTAAGAAAGCTTTTTTATTCTAATTATAAAGATTAAAATACAATTACATTGAAATTTATTATTTCAAGGCACAGGACCAAGATCAGCGTTAAATAAAAATCTTTTAGGTCCAGTCGAACATTGATACATCCTCAACTTGCAAATCTAAACTCAGTAATTGTTGCAATGCGGCAAAGATGGTTGTCAGCAGAGACAACTAGAGCATTAACAATCAGATATCGTCACAATATCGAAAACAGCTGGCGGCTGCTCGTCCTGAGGCGCCCTCGAGAATAAGGGTAGCATCCTCAGGAGTTACGGAAGGCATAAGAGCGCGTGCGTGCGCGGCGCGAGTACACCGAGGACCGAGTCGGTCGCGGGCGGATAACGGCGGGGTGGATGGCCGAGGGACGGGTGGTAGCGGCTGCGGAGAGCGTAGTAGCGGGTAGCGGTAGCGGCGACGGTAGTGGTGGAAGCCCGGGGGTTGCGTTTCGCCGGCGGGGGTGGAAGTCGCGCGAAACCGAGGGTTGCCCGCGCCGCTCGCTCGTACCCGCTCGCACTTGCACCCCCGGTTGGCCGGGGGTGTTGCCATGGATACAGCGCTCGCGCCTTGACATTGACAAATGGCTGGCCGAGGGTGAGCTGAACACAGCGCCGCTTTTACATATGCAGGGACACCCATTTGTCCGTACGTGGGCGCGAGGGAAAGAGAGGACGGTGATGGTGGTGGCGGCGACGACGGCGACGGTGGCGGCGGCAGAGGGGATGAATCGAGAGGGAGAGACACCGACGACCGCCGACGACCGTCGTCGTCGGCCGCCTGCTACCACTTCGCCACCCGCTTCTGGGCTACTGTGCTACCCTGACGGAATCATGCCACACTCGAGCTGTTTATTGGGGAATGGATCTCACGCGGCCTGTTTATGCACCGCTGATGAATGGTGCGAGCAATTCCCGCGACCACCACCGCGATTACTTTTGCCTGAAAGAAACTACTCCGAGTTCCTCGCAGAGTGTTATTCCGGCATGGTCTAAAAATATTTTACCTGCATTCGACTTTCATATAGTATTATTAACACAATTATTGAATATGTATCGAAGTTCTTCTGCTGATATAATTTTATATTTTTGAAATCTTTGAAATCGTTTTTTACTCTATTCATATTTTCACTAATATTTCGTAAAATAAATTATTATTTTCTATAAATATTCTGTTGCACGTTTACAATTTACTTAATTTTTTCATTTAATTTGTTCTATGCGACAAAAGAGAATAATAAGGAAAAGCACTCACTAAGATAAACATTCAAAGCAAGGCATCAAATACAAGGAATCGATAAATCAATATACTGCGAACTGTGAAAGTGTTATGTATGCAATGAAGCATTTTACACTGTCATAACTTTTAATACACATTTCGGGTGTCCGTTTACGTGTACATTAAATGGTAGACTATAGCTTTGATCATCGCCAATCAATGACTGTCAGTATGAGCTTTTCGTTAACATGTACCTGCACGAAACACACCGCATTCAACCTGTCTATCCACCGAATGCGACCTATTTATGCGTCGTTGACATTCGATACGTGCAAGCGCTGTCGCTTAGCCGCCAATTACTTGGACAGCGAACTATCGTAGCCGGTATAACTTGTACAGAATGACTCCGTAATTGAAGCATGAAATTTACACTTTATGTCGTACTTGTGCATCTCTCAGACAAAGCAAGAAACTGAAATTGAATTAATAATTAAAACAGTTATTTGGAAAAACATCACATTTCTATCGTAAATAGTAATACGGAAATCCACGAGATTATTTTGTATTTTTTTCAAATATCGCGTACGTATACGCACGGTTAACTCATAAATTAATAACTCTCGTTAAAAAAGATGAAACTGCGTCACGAAACAAAAAGCAGCAATAAGAAACGAGTTATCAATAAATATATAATGTTACACAAAAAGTGGAAAATTTACACATCAAACACCAAGGCTCGAGGCACATTTCTAACGGTGTCGATTTTCCGATCAGAATCGCCGTTGTGCGCCGTCGAGCGAGAACCGAGCTAGCCCGGCGTCGTAATCGTGTCCCGAGAGAGAGTAAACGATACTAGCCCTCGTCGTGGCTGGCAGTGCTCCGTAATAACAACCCCCGGCATCGTGAGACATAAACGGGCGCCTATCGCGCATTACTACCCCGAAGTGGCCACTCCCTTCTAGCAGGCCAAGCTCAGCTCTAATATCTCATTACCGCGCCACCAGTCAGCCGTGCCGTCCTGCCATTACGAGATTGTTTGCTCGCGGGGCCCTCCCGCGTCTAATATATTACCGGCTTCCTAACGCGCACCACCGCGTTAGACGACGACCGAGTTAGTTCGACGAACTTTCTAACGGCTTCACGGATCGCCTGGTTCGACGGCTGATTAAAGCCACCAAGCGCGCGACTTCCGGCTAATGCAGAAATTGCACCCGCTTCGCGAACGAGCAGCCAAATTCGCTCGCGGAACTTTCTTCTGTCGGCTGCATCTTTCCGCAATGCTCTACGGCGAAATATAAAGATAATTTGAACGTCAGTCGGTGCGTATCGATCGTCCAATCAAGCACGAGACAAGAGAAGCAAGAGAAATCAGTTTTTATGCGATCGAATGCTTTTTCTTATTACTTTCTATCACTGATATTCTCTCTTTCAGTAGTCTTTAATTATAATGTATCTTTAAACGACGAAATATTATTTTTTCTTAAGATTTGCTGGATTAGATAAACAATGTGACATAATTTAATAAAATTGAATTCATAAGTCCAACAATTGTTACTAAACTTGAAAGATAAATTTTAATATTGATAACAGATAAATGAAAATTGCTTGACAATTACTAATATGTAATATCGAGTGCCAATTTGAATATTATTAAATTAATGATAATTTAAGATAATGAACAATAAAAGACGAATGGCCAAGCGAGATGAAAAGATGAGGAATTGAGCGATCGTTGCGCGACGAGGTGGACGGAAGGAAAGGGGTGGAAAATTTCGAAAATTGCTGCGCGTTCCACGACGTCACGGCGTGTCTCGTTAGCTTCTGGCATCACCGACACCGGGCAAACCGCCGACTCGGCGCTTTCGCCGGATGACGCCTGGCAGGAAGCATCGACGGCAGCAAAAATAATTGGTACCTTCCCCGATTCTCGACGCCGCCGCGTAACAAGGTCCATTTCCATGGAATAACCATCAGCGGTAATTGGCACCTACAGCAACCACCGCGATGCTCTCCGGCCCTCCACTCGCCCTATCATATTTCAGAACAGGCGGTGCGCCGAGACAGAGATAGGGAGAAACGCGGGGTGGTGACGCGGTCCAGGGGATACGTCCGGATCGCAAATGTGTGTTTTATACAGCGACAGCACCCTTTCGCTTTTCAGCCGGGCTCGGAGGAGAGACCGCGGGGGTGGCGCCGGATAACAAAGCGGAGCCATCGACAGCTCGCTAACAACCCCACCGCCCATCTCCCCCGCCCAAGATCTCCAAGCTATAAAACGTCGGTCATACGACGAGCGGTCCGCCGTTTTTTGAAACGACGATGTCGCCCGCTTCGACGGTCCTGACAAGATTTTACGTTCTTCTGTAGATCACCCTTCTGTTAAGCGACGCTGAAGCATCTCCTCACTGTCGCACGAATCTTCAACGACGAGACACGTTGCAGCCTTTGACATCCAAACGTATGTCATAATGTCATCCGCCATTCTAACCAAGTACACTCGGCTTTGTTTCTCGCCAACTTTTGTTCTAATTGAAAGAAAGAATTAAAAACCCAGGATGAGCTTCAAGGAGGAAGTTTAGGTACTGGAACGTGATCAACATTCGCGAGACGCGTGTGATGCTCAGATCATAATTTTTGTAATATTTCGGAATTTAGCACTTGGAAATTAGTTTGTATTTTGAGAAAAGCATACTTCGTCTCTTTTCATCTTGGAAAAATTATTGCACAATTAGTTCTATCGGAATTAAGAGAGTTTAGCTTGTATTTTCTCGGAGGCAAGACTGACCGACGTTCAGCATCAACAACGTCGCGACGTTTTCTCACGAGCATTGCATAATGAAGTGCGACACAACGGGTGTACACAAGATGTAGCATTTAATGCTCACGTTTCAAAAAACACTATACAATGGACACTCTCTAACATAGACCAGCTTTGACATCGTCCTTCCTTCGTCGTCGTCACGTTCGATCCGTGAGTTTGAATGAAACATAACTGATCAGTTCAAGTACACAAAAGATCGAGTGTGACTTCTTTTGTCTCTGTATGCCTTGTACTCGTGTATGTACGCGTGTCTGTAATGCGGGTGTACGTGTACGTGTGTGATGGCTCGAGACGCTTGCGCCCTTTAGTACAGCTATATGTATGCACGTAGTCCCATAATACTTAATACTTTACACCAACGCGCGGTCTTCCGCTTTTCGATCCTCCATATTTAACTCTTGACCAGCGCCTCGCGGACCTTCACGTTCTTCTTCACGATATCTTATCTTTCGTATACGCGAGAGTGTACAATCCGGGCAACGAGCGGGCGCGTCCCCTCCGCTCGCGATAAGCACGTAGAAAGGATTTTCGACTGTCATACATAACTATACCGTAATCACATTTTACCTCTCATTCTCTCACTCGCACGCGTCCCCATCGGTCATCTTGCCTTTCTTTCTCCCGTTCATTCGTCCCTCTCACTCCCCGTCTTTCGTTTCTCTCTCGCTATCACAATCGTAAGTTAATATCGAAGAGCGATACGATTTACAAAGCAGAACACAATTCATTTCGTTCATTTTTTTAATTTATTTGCAGTGTCACCGGTGTCTCCTTAGTAAGGTCATCAGTAGGTCGCAAACAGTTGCAAAAATCTGGTTCCATACCGATATAATAAATTTTTAGCTTACTATACACATCGCAATCATCGTATTAGCTTGACAATTCTGTTATCGTCTGACATCGCTTTCATGATCGTTATAATGATTGCCGTGATCTTCACGTCATGACGAATGGTCGTTCTCATCATCATTATTATGATCAGCGGCGCAATCGTCGACGTCATAGTCGTTACATCATCCATGGTTTGTAATTACACAATAATTATACATTGTTTCATCTCTGGATCGCTATTGTTCACGCACACACGCACGCATTTTCTACGTTTTTCGCTCATCGTAACTTTCACGTCTATTCTACCTTTTTCTCCACCCTTTCTCTCTCTCTCTCTCTCTCTCTCTCTTGCATTATCTCACTCACTCAGCATACACACACATCCGCACGTACGCATAAACGCATTTGCTCTCTTCCTCTCTTACTGCCCTCGTCTCGCTCGTGTCGCCGCTCATAAAATCTTTGTTACGATTTACCCTCTAACATGATTATTACTTAGATAGACCTTACTGTTACTTCGTATACATTTTTAAGGCGATGATTCAATCGAGTGAACTCATTTATAAAACGAACAGCCAATACGACGTCCGGTCGCTCCGGTCTTCATGCCGACATCCGCGCGCGTTCCCGATCGTGCGATCTTCTTCGTGTTCGCGGTCTCTAAAAGATCATTCTGCCTTCGAATTTCCTCACATCGGCGAGAGCGTCCTCGCGTCATAATCAAACTGCAACTTAACCGAATTGACTTTGATAAATCGCTTATCTCGCAATCGCGGTCGTATGAGAACGTTATTGCTGTGATCTCTTGAAGCGTCACCTTTCGTCGGGGAAACTGATCGCTCTTGTATAACGATATCGCGTATAACTTAAGATGTCGTCGTGCACGGCCGAAGACGGGCCTCAACAAAATTAAACAATATATCGTTCAACAAATACAATTCGTAAAAACGTGCCGTCGTCCGTCAAGCCGCGCGCGACGACAAGAGGAAATCGTTCATCGTCGATCAAGTGTGGTTCTCGTGATTGTCTCGTGTTCTCGCGTTAATTATTTAATTATTTAATTATAGATAAAAATTCTATTTTTGTCGAAGATCACGCGCGCGTGCGGGCGTGCACGTCCTGAAAGCACGCGCATGCGAGGATTGCCAGAGTGATAAAATTCATCGGCATCATCACGCCGAGATATCCTCGTCGACGGTCTCGCGTGTATAATCTCAACGGCACGATCTCTCGCGCGCGTACGTATACAATTTCCGTCCGCCTTATCGTATACCGTTTTCATCCGTCGCGGTGATCGCGATTAATTTCCCCGACGTGAAAGCTGCCGCGTCGAAGGACCCGACGGAATCTGTACGGCCGATGGGGCCCCCTCGATCGCACTTTTTTACCTACTTTCTCGGGGGATGGGGCGGTCGAAGATCGCACGATCGATCGCACGCGCGCGCGGGAGCGACGCACGCGTGTGTTCGCAGCGACGTACGTCGCTTACGAATTCGAGTAATTCTTCCGATTTAACCAGGACCGTAACTATACTGACTTTTCTCGCACCTGAGTCTTTCGGTATACGTGGGTTATCTTTTATTTATTTATTTCTTTTAGTTTAGTATACTAGAACGCCGATCGCGCGAGGCACCACGTGCAAACGCCGGCGTTCCTCTTCAGCCGCGGTTGGGATCGGGATCGACTCCCGAGCGATCTCTCGAGATCGTTTTTTCTTCGTGCCTCCTGCGCGCGGTATCCTGCGTCAGGATCGTTCTCGGGACAGATCTCGAGTGGGATATGTCGTGAGGAACACCGACGCGTCGCCGACGCGCCGCCGGCTCTCGGCAGGAGCAGTGTGTTACATTAAAATTTTTATACAAGATTTCTTTGTTTGCGTGTATGCGGGCGTATTGAAAATATCGATAAAATTTTTGTCTTACGCTCTTTCTCTTTTTCTTCTCGCTCCCTCTCCCTCTACTCGTGTCGTCCTCTCGTCTCGTCGTTCAGAGAGGATGACGCCGACGATCCATCCTTCCGAACGAACCGTCGTGTCTCGATCGTCGGGAGATCAACGAGACACGCGTCCTCGCGTGACGCGCGTGACGTTAACGAGGGGCGTTTTTATTATTTCGTACCCTTATTCGTCGTGAATTCGCTCTCACGTGTAATCGACGTTTTAATTTCATTAAAATTTTTCCCTCTTAATAATCATGGCTCCGTCTGGCGTATCGCGTTATAAAGGTCTCTCTCGAATATTCATTCCCCTTCTTCGGAAACGTTCCTCTTCCTCGCTTCTGTCCCCTCACTCGCGTGTTCCTTCCTCCCTCTTCCTTACTCTTTATCATCGTTTGCTCGCTAACATCAATTTACGTATATCAGAGACGCGCGCGCGATAAGATTCGTATAGAAATATAGAGATTCCTCCAATACCGTAATGGGGGAACGAGGGACAAGCGATTGGAAGAGATAAGTACAAATTGGAAATTGATTGCGTTCTATTTCTTGCTTCGTTCGATTGTGCACCTTTTAAATTAATGTTATCGAACAAAAAAACAATGACGTTCGCAATATTAACAAAAACGTACAACAAATCCTTGAAGTAACGAAAATAGTGAAGGCATTGGGATCGATGACGAAAACGAGCGCGTGAAAAATGAAAGGGAAAAAAAGTGAGGAAGGTCGAAACAAAAAGTCAAAGATTTGTGTATAAATTCACGATCGACTGCTATGAGTCGCGAGTAAATGTGTGTGTGTGTGTATGTGTGTGTGTTTTTCCGCAAAGTATTGCATCTTGGTACGTGTATGTCACTTGTGTGGGTGCGGGGGGTTGGATTGGGTTGGGATCTTAGAGGGTGGGACTCTCGGAGAGATATCGCTGCGTCATCGAGTGCACGACGAAGAGCTTTAATCCTCTCTCTCTCTCTTTCTCTCTCGCTCTCTCTCTCGCTCTCTCTCGCTCTTTCTCTCTCTTTCTCTCTCTGGTTCGCAGGTATCTATATCCATTTTTATTTATATCTAGAAATCCCTCAGCACGTTTATACTCGCGTATTCTCTCACTCGTGCCACTCGCGTCTCGCTTTTCTCTCTCGATTTGCGCAGAAATCTTTTGCTTAGTACGCGCGTCGGCAATAGACGATGAAACGTCTCATTGTCAGTCCAACTACAACGCTCGATTTATATTACAACCGGGGCCACACGTTTTACTCCGTTATGTATATATATATTTATATATATATATATAATATATTCTTCCTTTAATTAGTAAATTCATTTATAATTAATAACTGTACAAATTTTAATGTCTCCTATATATATGCAAGTGAATGGTCGACGCTCGAGTCCGGCACACGCGTCGATGTCATTCGGTCTAAACCTTGTCTTAGCGTCCGTCTTCTTTTATATACCTTTAAACATCTTCCATACCTTCTAATAATAATCTTCTTTCTCTTTTCGTTCTCGTTTTGACGCTATTTATATTTATTTATAATATATATATGTATGTGTGTGCATATACATATATATATATATTCCCAACCTCTTTTTTTCCGTTCGTAGCTCCGTCGTATTCTCTTTTATACTCCTTGCGTGGTCTATGCACTTGAACGTATTCTCTTCCGTGCGAGCATCGGGGTTGCTTCCTTCTTTTTTAATGTACATGCCCGCTAAATTGCCTATATATCACTTACATCTCATTAATATATCTCGATCGCGACCGTATTAAAATTTAACATTTAAATTCTTCAATCACACTACAATATTACCGCGATATTTGTACAAAGAACAATCACATGAATTTCTTCGCGGCCGCGCGTCACTCGCCGGACCAAGCCGCGGCTTCGTCCACCTCGTGCCCTTTGTCCTTCGTGCGTCGCCGCGTCGTGCGTTCCGCAGCCGTTTCGTTCCGCGTCTCGTAACCGTCCTTCTTCCTTCGACGGTTCTACGATCTTCCGCTCGTCGGCCCTCGCGGCATTTCAGCCGCCTCGATCTTCGTCCTTGAGTCGGGAATCTCTTTGTCCTATTCTTTTCCACGTGTCTTTCACCGCGCATCCCCGAGCACCCGAGTATCACGGACTGCAACGTTCGGCAAGAAATCATCGGGGCTACGATGGTAGCCTGGATCGTCCCCCACGGATCATCACTATTCTCCGTTTCTGGTCCTCGCCAGTTGGAGCACGGATAGATCCGTCACGCTTCGCTCGAACCGTCGTTTCACTGTCCGTTCCATCTCATTAGCACCCCTGAAACAGGCAAGATTGGCGATCCTCAATCTAACGCCACTTTATCTCGATCGTAGAAGTACAGTTACATAGATCAAGTATTTATATTGAACTGTATTAATATTTCTTTCTACTTTACACAAATGCAAATGTAGTGTACAAATAATTATTCATGACAATACCACAACGAATTATTTAATAGCGAGTAAAGTGTCGTTACAATTAACTGTTCTTTTTTTTTATTTCAACAAACTGTAAACCGATTCGAGCAACTACTATTCTGACATGAAACCAATGAAACCAATCAAAGTACAGTGACCACGGGGTATTAATGCATAATACGAACCTTTATAAGTGATGTCCATAATATTCTGGATAATGGTACTGATTGTGGAAGGTAGGATCGCCCGGCGGCCGGTGCATCATACTGGCCGCCTGTCCGTCCATCATGTAGCCCATCGCCGCATCAGGACTATACGCCCCGCTCGGTCCTGCAGACAATGGTGGAAACACTACACGTTACTACGGTTAGATCTCTGTTCCGTAATTGGCAGGCGGGTGCTGGACAAGCTCGTCGTGACCCCTTCCAAAGTTCTCGAGGAACTCGAGAACTCGATGGCCACTCGATACTCGGATCCCTCCGTCGCAAAGAGGCAGGACGGCAGGAGATCGAGAGGAGCACGCGTCGAGGGGGGCACGGCGAGCGGTGTGATGCGATTCGCCAAAGTCACGATCACGTCCCCGATAACTCCGGAGACTTATATGTACCGTAAATTCGAATTGCTCTCGGCATCAGCGAGAGCTGTTTAGCTTATCTTTTTCGCCCGGCGTACGGACGACACACAAATATGTCTCCTTCGAGCTCTCTGATCATTTCTGATTAAAAACATGTTATCAATTTGTAAGGTGCAAGAAGCAAGAATAAATTTGCAATTTAATGTACAGAGTTTGACAATTTAATAATATTCTGAAAATTCAGTAGTTTTCTTGTGACGTTGACGACATCGACATGTGTGTATGTATGTGTATAGTGCCTTCTTATTTCATCTTTCTTTTGTATTATTTATTATTACGATGATTCTTCAAAATTATCAGTAACGTTAATATATTCAAACAGTGTTAGCAGGAATAGACACTAATAAACCGCGGCTGCTTTCGCGATTGCTAACGAGCAAGGAGGAACGTATTCCCGCGTGTGCGAGTAATCGATCGCCATTAATTTCAGGAAAACGTCGAACGGATCAAGCGCAGCTGAGAATTCAATCTCGCTCGAGCATTTCGATGCAACGTGACGACAGCCTCCTCTCTCTCTCTCCTAAGCGGTAATGGAGCCTCGGAATCCACGGGAGACTCCCCTAGTTTTAATGTCGGTATCTTAATGTATATTGCCACGATAAATCAAGGGCACTGATTGCGTCCTACCCTCCGCACCAATACGCGCTCAACCGAAACTGACGACGCGAGCGAGATGAGGACGGAGAGAGCGAAACGGATAAATGAGTGTCGCCGAGATCTGAAACGCGCGAAGGGCCCACCGCCATTGTGAAACGTTTCGCTAAGCCTTTCTTATGCTAAAATTCGTCTCCGGTATCGCACACAGTCGCGCAGAGACCTATCAAGCCGCGCATATCAACCGTGCGTGATCTTTAAACGGCGCGGCAGATCGCCACCGGGTATTTCCGCAAATTAAGTATGAGAGACGCGTTTTGTCCTAGCGCGTTCACCAGCAAAGATATGTGATATCTCATGGCAGGGTGCGCCTGTACATCGATCGGCAGTGTACCGTGAGTATATAGTTAACGCTAATAAGGCTTCTCTGTATTCCTGCGCGAAACCGAGTTACGAGCTTTGCTAATTAAACCGCCGGTTTCAGGAGGTTGCGGAAAAGAGCGCCAATTAAGGCTCTGGCAACTGTTGGGACCATTCTCACGGACAGGACGGGGGCGAGCCGGCGAACGCCGTGTATCGCGGTTTCCCACAGCTCGCTGGATTTTCCATCAGCGATTTGTCAAAAAGCAGGAAGCCCGTCGATCTCGCTTCCTCCCTCGGTCGCCGCACGGTCGTCGGTTCTTTCCCCTCGGTCTCGGTTTCGCCGACGAGTTCTTCTGCTCCGCGAAGTGCGTCGCCATCGTTTCAAACAGACTCGCCGCGCTTTCCTTTGCCAGCGACCGAATCGTAAATCACAATTATTGCGAGCGTCTCCCTCCGCCCGAGCCCTGTCTCTTTCTCCGGTTTCCTCAGGAGTGTTTTTCGAGCGCGCGCGCTCGGCTCTTTCTTCGACGTGACTGGGACCCCGCCATTCCTCCTCGCTTCCTACTCGGCGAACACGAAGGATCATTATAAATCCAGTGACATCCACAGCGACGCGTTTTCAGCAGCCGCGGCGCCACGACGCATCTCCTTGTGGTCTCTCAAAAACGCGAATACACATCCTGATACAAAGGACCGTGCTATAGTATCATGTGACTACGTAAAGAAGAATGGAAAACTCGGACAGCTTTCCTACCAACAAAACCGATAACACTCTAAAATTCTCGATCCGCGAGGCAAAACTGAAATTACCATACCCAGAAAGTCTCAGGGCGAGAGGCTTGTCCGAAGATTGCGTAACACCGCGCTGACTAAGGAGCGCTACCCGTCCGACGTGCAATTCGCTCGACGTTTCCCAGCGAGTCGAGAAGCCGAAAGGTTATTACCGATCCCGCAACACGGCGACGTCGAGGCCCAAACGCCGCTCCCGAGCGGTGGAAATGTCTTGTACGGCATGCCGTATCTCGCGGCGCGTCCGCCGCGTGGAATGTAGCCTCATATTATAGCCACCGCGGGTACGATATCCCGCTAACGAGGGATGCGCGCTTGTAGTGTGATTAAACCACGCTATAACGCAGCGGGGCGCCCCAGGATAGCCGGGACGAGCCACAATATGGGAAATTAAGGAATCGCTCTTCTCTTTGCAACGGTGCAATGTCGACGGGAGAAGCTACGAAGAGGGGCCCGGCCACGAGTAGCGGCCAAGGGGTGCGCGGGGGATGGTCCGGTGTTGTCCGCGAGGATTTCTCTCGCGGAGTCGTCCCTTTCTATGCCCGCAAATTGCAAGTCGTTAAGACTCGCGGCGATGCACGGAGTCCTTCTCATACCAGGACGAGCGCGATTCGATTCGATTGGATCAAGTCGATTGTTCGACTCTGTTCTATCATGCGCTATAGAAATGCTTTTTACGTAGCACATCGTGCGCGTTAATATTCGTTACATGATTAGATCCCATTGTCGGAAGTAATATAATATATTAGGGGTGTGATTTAGTTTTGAGGCTTTTTTTGCTCAAAAACGCATGTATTTAAATATGATAATGAATGAATACCTTAATCCAAATATTTTCCTTCGTTTTCTATAACTTTTTCCCATCTTTCTGGCAAGAGATCGATTCCACCGCGATAAAATCACTCTTCTTTTCAGTTGATCCATTCGTCGACGAATTTTCGCACTTCTTCCAAATTATCAAAATGTGTATCCTCTAAAGCGTGTTGCATCGACCGGAACAAATAATAATCGCATGGAGCAATGTCCGGAGAATACGGGGGGGCGGTCAGACTTCCCATTCGAGCTCTAATAGTGTTTCTTTCACTGATAACGCAACGTGAGGTCGAGCGTTGTCACGAAGAAGAATCACTTTCCGTCGTTTACTCGCAATTGGTGGTCGTTTTTGGTCCAATGCTTGCTTCAACTTGTACAATTGGTGTCGATAACGATCAGCCGTGACAGTCTCATGCGGATTTAACAGCTCATAGTACACTATCCCACCAAATACAGAGCATTACTTTTCAACCGTGAATATTGCGTCTCGGAGTGGATGTTGATGGTTCGCCTGGATCCACCCATGATTTTCTGCGTTTCGGATTATCAAAATAAATCCACTTTTCATCCCCAGTAACAATCCGGGACAAAAGACTCTTCTTTTCAGTTGATCCATTCGTCGACGAATTTTCGCACTTCTTCCAAATTATCAAAATGTGTATCCTCTAAAGCGTGTTGCATCGACCGGAACAAATAATAATCGCATGGAGCAATGTCCGGAGAATACGGGGGGGGCGGTCAGACTTCCCATTCGAGCTCTAATAGTGTTTCTTTCACTGATAACGCAACGTGAGGTCGAGCGTTGTCACGAAGAAGAATCACTTTCCGTCGTTTACTCGCAATTGGTGGTCGTTTTTGGTCCAATGCTTGCTTCAACTTGTACAATTGGTGTCGATAACGATCAGCCGTGACAGTCTCGTGCGGATTTAACAGCTCATAGTACACTATCCCACCAAATACAGAGCATTACTTTTCAACCGTGAATATTGCGTCTCGGAGTGGATGTTGATGGTTCGCCTGGATCCACCCATGATTTTCTGCGTTTCGGATTATCAAAATAAATCCACTTTTCATCCCCAGTAACAATCCGGGACAAAAGACTCTTCTTTTCAGTTGATCCATTCGTCGACGAATTTTCGCACTTCTTCCAAATTATCAAAGTGTGTATCCTCTAAAGCGTGTTGCATCGACCGGAACAAATAATAATCGCATGGAGCAATGTCCGGAGAATACGGGGGGGCGGTCAGACTTCCCATTCGAGCTCTAATAGTGTTTCTTTCACTGATAACGCAACGTGAGGTCGAGCGTTGTCACGAAGAAGAATCACTTTCCGTCGTTTACTCGCAATTGGTGGTCGTTTTTGGTCCAATGCTTGCTTCAACTTGTACAATTGGTGTCGATAACGATCAGCCGTGACAGTCTCGTGCGGATTTAACAGCTCATAGTACACTATCCCACCAAATACAGAGCATTACTTTTCAACCGTGAATATTGCGTCTCGGAGTGGATGTTGATGGTTCGCCTGGATCCACCCATGATTTTCTGCGTTTCGGATTATCAAAATAAATCCACTTTTCATCCCCAGTAACAATCCGGGACAAAAGACTCTTCTTTTCAGTTGATCCATTCGTCGACGAATTTTCGCACTTCTTCCAAATTATGAAAGTGTGTATCCTCTAAAGCGTGTTGCATCGACCGGAACAAATAATAATCGCATGGAGCAATGTCCGGAGAATACGGGGGGGGGGGCGGTCAGACTTCCCATTCGAGCTCTAATAGTGTTTCTTTCACTGATAACGCAACGTCAGGTCGAGCGTTGTCACGAAGAAGAATCACTTTCCGTCGTTTACTCGCAATTGGTGGTCGTTTTTGGTCCAATGCTTGCTTCAACTTGTACAATTGGTGTCGATAACGATCAGCCGTGACAGTCTCGTGCGGATTTAACAGCTCATAGTACACTATCCCACCAAATACAGAGCATTACTTTTCAACCGTGAATATTGCGTCTCGGAGTGGATGTTGATGGTTCGCCTGGATCCACCCATGATTTTCTGCGTTTCGGATTATCAAAATAAATCCACTTTTCATCCCCAGTAACAATCCGGGACAAAAGACTCTTCTTTTCAGTTGATCCATTCGTCGACGAATTTTCGCACTTCTTCCAAATTATGAAAGTGTGTATCCTCTAAAGCGTGTTGCATCGACCGGAACAAATAATAATCGCATGGAGCAATGTCCGGAGAATACGGGGGGGCGGTCAGACTTCCCATTCGAGCTCTAATAGTGTTTGTTTCACTGATAACGCAACGTGAGGTCGAGCGTTGTCACGAAGAAGAATCACTTTCCGTCGTTTACTCGCAATTGGTGGTCGTTTTTGGTCCAATGCTTGCTTCAACTTGTACAATTGGTGTCGATAACGATCAGCCGTGACAGTCTCATGCGGATTTAACAGCTCATAGTACACTATCCCACCAAATACAGAGCATTACTTTTCAACCGTGAATATTGCGTCTCGGAGTGGATGTTGATGGTTCGCCTGGATCCACCCATGATTTTCTGCGTTTCGGATTATCAAAATAGATCCACTTTTCATCCCCAGTAACAATCCGAGACAAAAGACTCTTCTTTTTTTGCCTGGCGATCAACGAAATGCAAATGTTCAAATGGCACTTTCCGATAATTGATGTCGAACCCATTTCCCTTCTTTCTGAATTTTTCTCATTTCATGTAAATGTTTGGTAACTGTTGTACGATCAACATTTAATGCTCTGGTAAGTTCTGAAGTGGATTGTGTTGGATTTTCGTGCAATAATGTTTGGAAATCTGCATTTTCAAGCTTTCTTGGTTGTCCCGAGCGTTCTTTGTCCTTGACATCAGTATCACCACTTTTAAAGCGCCTAAACCAGTATTCACACGTCTTAATTGATGGGGCAGAATCACCATAAGTTTCCACAAGAATTCTATAACCGTCAGCCGCAGTTTTCTTTTGATTAAAAAACAAAAGCAACGCATGTCGAAAATGCTGTTTCGGAAGTTGCATTTTTACGATGATATAAACACGACTGTTATTGCATCTATTGCTACAATGCTACTAAATGTCATGGATAATGTCAACACTGTAAGAAACAACAGTTATCGGAAACAGCTATTGGAACAAACTGACACTACAGCCATCTGTTGCAAAACCCTCAAAACTAAATCACACTCCTAATAAATACATATAATGGTTTCATTTGAATGATTTAAATGCAGCTTTTTTTGGTATGGATAAATAAAAAGAAAGAGGAGTCCTTGCAGTAATCATACATATTTCATATTGAAAGTTTATGTAATAGAGATACCGTGATTAACTAATCGAGTTTGGCGCAGTAATAAAAGAAATCCTCGTCGAGTTTGCCTTAAGATAAAATTGAGATCTGTTAAGCGCTCCGGGAATTATTTCCTGCGAATAAATCATGAGTCGCATTGCGGAGGATCAAAGATGAAGATCGCGTAGCCGGATCCGCTATATGAGACCTTTGAGCTATCGCCTCGTTACGCTTTAATTAACAAAGGCGAATTATCGCTGGCTATTATCGCTGCCTTAATGGCTGTTCTTACGGCGTCGGGACTCTGTACGCAGCTCTTCAGAGTCATCCGGGGAATTCGTTGAGTCTCCAGTATCCGCAGCCCGGATACCAGGCAGGACGAAGGACATTATTTCTGTCCTGGACTATAAGGCCGGAGTAGGGTCAATTCGATGAGGTTTAGAGCCCATGGTGCAACGAGACCGCACGATAGGAAAAACGCCGCATGGCGTAATGCAATAAAGTTCCCCGCTCGAGGTTGGTTCGCTTGTATTTCGGTATCGTGTAAATCCGCAAAGCTACCCACGGGCCCCTGTCACCCGCCCCCGCCTGTCGTCACATGGGATCCGTTAGCTAGAAAGCCAGTGTACACCGAGTTCTACCCTGCGACTAGTAATTTACTTAGGCGGACTCGTTGCAGGATGGTAGGAAATGAAGTAGCCGTTAATCGTCAGCCGACTAAGCCGTTGAAAAAATGGTTAGAGCGAGAACGGTTGCCAAGATCTTCGCCGCCGCGATAATGGTCGGACGTAAGATGAAAATGTGTTTGGGTATTCGTTTTTCGTTATTGCGGGATTTGTAGCTGTAAGATATTATCGTGAAACTGTGCGTATATATTTAAGGCAAGCAGAAATCTGTGAAAAGGATTTATAAAGTGTGGCGGAGATCCGATCTTTATCTGTAGCAGAACCGAATTTTGTAGGTAAACGAAGTGACAGTTGGAATGCTTCCTCAGACTCATTAAAAGCGCTATCTTCGTAACTGAATAAAATTTGCTATCGACTCATTAACTTGCTACTGCGGCGACCGATGGTAGAAGGGCCCGGAATTGCCTCAAGGTGGATCTAATTAAACTTTCGCGACAGACTCATTCGAGGTGCTGGAACATCGAAGTTCGGCCGCGAGACGGAGAGTTGCTGCTTCCTTCAAGGTAAGAAAAGAAAATAAGTAGAAGCTTAAGGATGAACTACTTCGCAGGAGGATGTTTCCACGGCATTCCAGCGTCGTTGGACTGAAATTTATGCGAAGCCGTAGAAGCTCCTAAGACTATTAAAACTGTTTGCTGCGTGCGAGTGCGACGGAAGGCTCATGATCCATCTAGCAGAGCCAGCTATGAAACAATTAAATTTATATGAAAATACGTCCGGTACAGTCTGACAGCAAAGTGCTTAATGAGAGGTCACGCGGGAATTTTACAAGGCAGTCATCCGAAAATGCTAGCTGACGAATTCGGCCTCGGAACACGGGAACAACATTAGTAGTAACTTATGGTTGCGGCCTGGCTGGATGCCTGGCCCGCGTTCATAGCGGCAGGCAGAGGGCCGGGACCGATGGTACAGAAGCGTGTAAGGTGGTCGGCTCTCCGGCTGCCACCGGTGCCTCCTAGACGAGCGAGGAATCCTTACGGAGGTTAGTGGGTGGTGCTCTCCAACTTAGTTGGCGGCGACACGCCGAGTGTTCACGCCGAGTTTCCGTTCGGAGTTCCGTCGGAGTTCAAGCCGAGTTCTCCTCGCTGGCTGGGTTCGGTATAACCCGACCTAGCGTTACCGACAGAGTTTCCAGGAGCTTTCGCGGAGGAGGGTGCTAAAACCGCGAACGGGGGCGGCGAGAGGGATGAAGAGAGAAGCGAAGTGGCAAGAACGTCGGCGTGGGAGGGAGCGAGAGAAACCATGATAGATATGAGCAGTCTAAGTAACAACCATCAGTTTCCGGAGTTCACCGTGGCCGAGTGTAGTAACGAACTTCCACTCAAGATTTAAAGGAAGCACCCAAGTTCCACCTCGTTCCGACGACCCGTCCGGAATTGACGACTTAATTAGCGACCAGGCGGGGAGCGCTAAGTGCTCGACGAAAAGGTCCACGAAGAAGTACCGAAGCTGCGGCGTACCGGAGCGAAGGATTAGCCGGTTAAACCGGGTCGAGCAAATTGTCGGGTTTCACTTTCGTAAGGCTCCGTCTGACAACTCGTAACGCCTTGCGGATATTCATTTCGTGACGCTTATTAATTCAATTACAGCGATCAACGCAGCGTTCCCACCTTTCGATCAGATATTTTCGATTAAATATCCTTCGAACGTCGCGCTCCGCGTGTTATCACGTTTCATTATATCAAATGCTAACGTACCTAGCATATGTGCTTAGTATTAATAGTTTAATCGATAAAATAAATGCAATAATAATCATTATGCATATATATGTGTATATGTAACCTGATAACTTCGTGGAAATATATAAGTGGTCTGGACTAAACATTTTAGATTTTCTCACAGACAGAAATGCAATAAAACACGATAAAACTCAATTTGCGAATTATGAGCAAAATATGAAAACTCGGAGATATTCTCAAGACATTCATCTATTTTTCAAAATTACAGTGCTGAGTACATCAGAGATAAACAAAGAATAATGCAAAGAACATTAGACACATCTGGTGTAACGAGAAATAATCGTACGAAAATACCGTCGTCTAAGTATCGATCAGGTCGCGTAAAGCCTCTCCATGGAGCCCCTCGGTACCAATACACGATCTTACGTGTCCATCCTATTACTCTAATGGCATTTCTCGAAACAGCACCGACGTGTCCGGAAGCCCCGAATGCCCCTCGTGAAGTGCGGAACGAGAACATACGACGGTCGGTATCGTCGTGAAGACGCTTCCTACGAGGGGGCGGCAATACCCTTCAAGAGCCAAACTATCCCCTGGACGAGCAAGTAGTGGAGTAAGGATAGAAGAAGAGTAGAAGTGAGGAGGAAGAAGCACGAGAAATCGCCATGGTTAGCGGCGACGTCGAACGAATCCAAATCCTGTCTTCCTCTCTCTCTCTTTCTTCGTTACCGCTTCAAACTCCAGCTCCCGCCGACCGCAGATTCCAGAGCTGGTGAAGATGACGACAACGACGACAAGAAGAAGGCAAAGAAGAAGAAATGGTGGGGACGGGCGGAAGGACGATTCGCTAGGCGGAAGTCGGAAATGTGCTCCGGAACCTTCAACAATCCCTCGATGAAACTATTGGTCATCCGCGACGCAATACCGGATACGCCGGATCTAATAACTCATCCGCCCGGCTGCTGCTGGGTCTCCTACTCCCGCTCCCCCATCATCCCCTCGTCTCTCTTTCTCTTTCGGCCTTCCCCCCATCTCTTCCCTCTCTCTCTTTCTCTCTCTTACTATCCGTGCTCTGTCTCTGTCTTTTTTTTCTCCGTATGAGCTCTTTACGGGCTCTCTTTTTCCCTCCGCGATCGTTCCTCCTGGCTTCCACGCATTGTTCATTTCGACGGTGATTGCAGATAATGTCGTCGAGCCGGAAAATAATATCGGTGTCGTTGCGTCGTTGTATTGTGACGTAGTAACAATGTATCTCCACCGATTCGGCGGCGTTACCATTGTTGAGTGCGGTGTGATCGTAAATGCTATGATTAAAACGGTAATGGTAACAATTGCGGAAATCGTTTGGCATTGTTGCGCATCGCTTATTCGGATCTGCGTTGCATTGTCAAAGCACGTGCCGTAATTTACATTGAATATTTCTGGTGCTATATCCACGCGCAATGTCAAATATAATAATAGTGACGGCAGTAATAATAGAAATAATGCATAATACGACTATACATTAAAACACTATTGTATCGAATGTCATATCACTAAAATCTGGATTTGCTTGGGGATTTGTATAATTTGGTGTAATCGTGCAATCTATTTGCAACATATATTACAGGATAAAATACTGTGTACGCAAATCTAAACACAATCAAAAGCTGCAATCAAAGCGCGATTAAAGATAAACAGTCTTACTCCACATATTGATATCGTTAATAATTTCTAACAGAAATTTATAGCCATTTCCACGTTTCGTTGCCCGACAGCTGCAGCAATGACGACATACGTAATTATTGCAGGTGCTATTTGAGGTAAAATTAACCTTGTCAATTCAGTCAATGTTGGGCTGCCGCTGTCAGTAGAGTGTCTACCACAATGAAACCTAAAACGTGCCGCTGACGCAAATTCACCGACGGAGGGCAATCTTGACGCGTCTCGCTGTCCGAATCCCGGTTTTGTTCAACGCGCTCTCCCCGGGGTGAGCCCGGACGGCGTGATATACGACGCGACGTAATTGCAGGAATTTAATCAATCAGAGATATATCCCGGCGCGAGTAAAGGCCAGCCCGGAGTAACCTCGGCAAGCCGAGTTAAGCCCTCGGAGAGTCTCATTTAAGATAAACCCAGCCGGCGGAGGAGCGAGAGCGGAAAGAAACGAAATCACCGTCACCAGCGACCAGTTGTCGTCGCCCTCGCCTCGCCGGTTGGATGATAAAACGGTAGGACTACTATCCTAGATTCCGAGCTGCTCCTCCATCTCTCCTTCTGGTTCTCCAGGCTCTTCATCGCTTTCGTTCCCATTCCTCTCGCCGCGGTACACTTCGCGAATCGCAACGAAAACTCTCTCGCCCCCTTTTACCCTTCCCACTTACCCATACACCGACGCGAGTGCCTGCACATACACGAGAACGGCCGCGTACCAAGCTCGCCGGGCCCCTCCACCCTCCTCCCGCGACCCTCCCTGATATATAACCCCTCGGAGGTCGATGACTTCCGCTATTTTTCTTCCGCTGTCTCCAGCAAGCAACTTCCCTCTCCTAACGTCTACCCCGCGCACCCCCGGCCGTTTCGGTTCTTTCCGACGTTCTCTGCTCGCTCTACTCGGATATCCACTAACCGTGCGCGGACATCGATCGGGCCAGCTGCCGCTACGAGCATATCTCATCCGCGGAACGTCCAGAGAAACGTTGCCAACGAAAATCACCGGGGAGATCTCGCGCGTATCAGCAAAACCGCTCGCTCGCGCGAGTGCAGAAAGCGTTGAATGGCGAGGTTTAGCCGCGCGTGAAATCCGCTCTGCGATTCCTTCCTGTGTAGCAATAACTTATCCTAAGCTGCTTTAATCGCGCGGCCGTCACGAGGAGCGTCAGCGAGCTCGTAGCGCCCGGAAGTTCCAAAATATAATCGAAAAGTTGGCGCCGAAGCGAAGAACGAAGAATGACTCGCGGTAATTTTATCGCGTCGCAATAACCGCTCGCAGAATGACCGATGACCGGAACATCGTGCAATAATATCCGCTGTCGAAAAACGCTCGAAATTGGAAACAAACTGCGACTCGGGGGCGAATATTGCGCGCCGGCAATTGAAAACGGGTGCAAACGAGTCGTGTCGAAGTACCGCTCGGTAATGAATACATAAATCACGATTATTGCGAGATGGCTTTTCTCTCGCGCGAGCCGCCGCTCGCGAGGAGGCGAGAAGAGTACGCGGGATGACGCGGGGGCGCGGGGAGGGCAAAGAAGCTACTGCATTTATGGATGATCGTCCCCGTGACAAGCCGAAATTAATTTGCCCCACTGCTCGGCCCCGCGACGGCGATGGCATATTTTAACCCAGTTCTTCGGTAGCGGCCTTTCTTCCACGCTGCACCCATGTCCCCGCGAATTGACATAAATTTCTGTCAGCGACGCGCCGTATCGCGATTTGCTAAGTCCGCCTGGCCTTCCCGATAAAACCTGATGAGTGCTCGCGGCTGACTGGCTCCTCAGTTGACGCGATAAATAATTAATGCTGCACGACGAGGAAGGAGAATGTTGCTCGTACTGTCCATAAAACCACTTAATATTTATAAGGTACGAGGCATAAGGAATGAAGGACTCTTTTCACAGAAGTAGAGGAGAATCCCCTATTATGAGATATGCTCCTAATATGAGATAATGGGGTTTCTGCTAAACTAGTGAGCACTATCTGTTAGTTCCACCATGAACTTATTACTCTTGGTGTAAAATGTATTTAGTGAAAAATTCATTGTTCGTTATTGCGTTTAGCCTTTGCAAGAAAAGGTTTGTGAAATTGTGAACATGTCAAAGTAACTTGAGGTTAGTCTTTAAACCTTGTTTATTATATAATAAAGAAATGGTTGGCAATAAATTCAGTATGCAATCGTAGTAACAGGAAAATACGCAATTTGTTGAATTGCTTAATTGTAGAGGTTAGATTTCATGATCGCGGAACCGCTAGGCGCGTGGCTCGTATAATGAGATATTCAGGGTACTCTTAATATGAGATAATTATTGCTCGAATATGAAGATTATGTAGTGTGATAAAAAGAAAGAAAATACTACTTAAGGTTAAAGAAAAGTTAATACGAATTTATGTTACGAATTTTTGTGTATTTAATTTTTATAGAACTGACTATGGAGGTTAAAGAAACGAGGATGCGTCGACAGTGGAATCGTGAAGATTTGGCGAAGGCTGTGGCAGCAGTATTTTTATAAAACTATCTAATAAAGTTTTTTAATTGCAATACTAATGTATTTTGCACTTTTAACACCGATTTCTCGAGGTATCTTATATTAGGAGCACACTTTCTCGATCCTGCGTAAAGCTCTTTTTTCAAATTTGTTTAATTTTCAGAAAAAATAATATTAAAATTAGATTTTTCATTTCACCAACCTAAAGCTTATTAAATTCTCTTCAAGATAACGTATTAAATTTTTAAATTCTGCCTATAGATTTCCTTACATTCAGCAAAATCGATATGGTATCTCATAATCGGGGACTTTCCTCTATATATTATCGCATTTTATGTACGATGTAGTATAAAGTATGGATATTTTAATCAATTTATTTAATCAGACGTATCGGATATATTTTAATCATCGAATCATTAATTGTGTTGTAAATTATAATAATCGAATTTCACATTCACACCCGAGCGACGAATCTCTATTTTCTCGTAACTCGCACTACTTCCGTTGATTGATGAGCTATTAGTACTGAAATACGAGACACATTAATTACATCTGGAACATTACATCCGTTAAAGCAATTTCAAATTTTATGCGAATTCGTGTCGATAAGAAACGGAAGTTTCCTAAAAAAATGTACACGCAAATTATATCAAGTGTTGTAAAACTCCCGAGCCGATAAATCGCCCTACGAACTGTAAGTACGAGGTAAAGACGAGCAACGGTTGACGATACGATACCGTTATTAAAATTTAATATAAAACTATTAAATTCACGCCTGACTCCGGAGCGGTTTAACGACGCGGCGCGTCGCGCGCATCGCGCTCGCCGTTACGGCCTAAAGTCTGATCCGCGCGGATTATAGGAACCATTCTTAACAGTGTCAATAAACGGGGGTTATGAGAGCCACAAACGTCGGAAGTGTCTGTCCTTACGACAGGCATAAATAAGCTGCGACAGTGGTGGCTGGCTCGTTTAAATGTCGCAGAGGGAACTCCACACTATGGAATTCCTTTCCGTTTCTCTCTCTCTCTCTCCTGAGTGCGCAATATAATCCGCCAGTGGTACGATCCTCCTTGGCTTTTTCCGGGTCACAGGTAGGATCGATCCCGGGGTCGATATCACACGGTGTAATTACTTAGCGTGCCATTCCTTAATAGAACCACGGCTAACCCAGGCGGCCCGGGGTAGAGATGAAATGCACTTTACAGACAACTTTATTTCACGGCGCGCGAGCGCGGAAGCTAGCGGCCGATGGGCGATAAAGGTACTTAATAGAGCCAGTCAGCTTCGTCAATATGTTCCTCCTGCACTGAGCTTCCTGCTGCCCTTCCTTAAGCGCGATTGAACAAAGAGCAGCCACGTACGAGTCCGGACGCATCGGCACGGCGTACATTTTACATAACGCCCTTTATCGGGCTTGTTACAGCGGCAGCCAGTGTGGCTGCGCGCGATTGAATAGTCCATCAGCCTTTATTAATGCATAGCGCCCTGCGATCTGGCTTTTACCGCTCGCGCGATTGATTATTGCGCTGCACATTCTCACGCATTTCACGCGTGTCTGTAACGCCCGTCGGGTTAACGGAAAGCGAAATCTGCCGATAAATGTACTTTAATGCTATATTTATTCGGAATCCAAAATTACGGACAAATGATTCCTTTCGCGGAACCAATCGCGAAATCCAATCGACGTTGCTCGTGCCGGCACAATAATCGTATTCGGATGCAAAATGAGATACAACTTACGAATGCTCGATCCCGCGGGATCGTCGCGCACAATTTGCTCATTCGACCAGCCCGAGTTCGACGCTCGATAAAGCCACTTAACAGGCCAGCAGCATCGACGATGCGTTTCTACGATAGCAATCTTTTCCCTCTTTCGCGTATGTTGGCGTTCGGTAGGAGCGACGAGCCGGCCAGGTTTCTTCCTGGTCGCCATTACCGTGGTAAAGCCTTGATGGCGAAAGTGGTCTAGGGGCAAACGGTCAACGAGACTGGAGATGAGATAGAACAGACCATTATGGCTACGCCGATAAGATAGGGCCACCCTTCGTGCTACGTGGAAGCTCCAGCCTTCTGGGTATGGTTTGATACACCGGACGCGATCCACGCCATGAAAAATCTCGCCGGTGGAGTGGAAAGCGTGTGCGAGAGGGAAACACAAGACGGAGAAAGAGAGAAGTTCGCAGAGCGAGGGCGTTGTCCAGCGCCCTCGAGAACTCGGACCTTATCTTTTCATACCGATCGTGACCGTCCAAGACTTCATTTCCGTGTCCGAGCGACTCCCTCCTGTGCGAATTTATATGTATCTACGCATAACGAAATGACCCTCGGCTCGTTTACATGGAATGGATCAAAGTTCGGCAGTTAGGAAACGGCGGCAACGCGCGATCACGAGTTATCGTTACATTCGGCCGAGTATTAACACGGCTCACAGTAGTTTCTGGCATTACGTAATCACGCGAATGTAATGGTCTCGATCAAGAGTCGCTGTTGCTGCTTTGTAATCGATCGGTTGATTACAATATACTAATGCTTCAGTTCTGCATATTGAATTAGCAATAAATGAAGAAAATAAACAAGCGCAGCGCGTTGCGCGATAATTCTGATTACATAAATGCATTTACGCGATTGTGCATAGCGCGATGCGGAGATCTCGCGCGCGCGCGTTGATATTTCACAATTACGCGATTCTGCAGTACTCTACGCGCATCGATATCGTAAATGTTTACTATTCCCACTATTGGCAATGCGTCCTCATTTGCAGCAAAAAGGACCAATTCGACAGGGCTTCTTCGATCGAGCTTCTCTGCCCGCCGAGCTCATCGAAACGCTGATACGAGCGGAACGCAATTTCCTCCGTTAAGCCCGTCGTGCCCCGGTTACGCTCTCCCCACGGTGCTGTACAGCAGCAAATAATAACATTTCTATAAGTCGGTCGTTTGTATTCGAAGACTGGCGCGCATGCACCCCATTTCAATTAACGTATGATCTATGTCGTATGAGGACCCATTCCGGCACCTTTCAAACGTTAGGGCCGTAATGCGCGGGGGATCGGCTCTCTAAGTAACTCTATATCACGTCTACGTGACGCGAAACGTAGAGAAAAAAGACCTCGGCGACGGTCGATGGGGACACGACGAGGGAAGAAATCGTCTCTACTTGGGCCGCTCGATCGAGCTCGTTCATCCCGCTCCTTCTCTCAGCTTTCAGACTTTCCTACGATCGTTCCAACTTCCGACAGTACGGCCGAGTTTGCGTTTAAACGAATCACGCGCACTTGGGGAACTGTCAGATAAATCAGATCGGACCGCGCAGTTAATCGCTCTTACGAGTGGAAGCGTCGTATGCTTTCAACGAGCGATAATGCGGTTGTATAAATAATTATATAATTATCGCACGATTTCACACGTGGGAAAAAACAGGAACTGGAAAAATCGCGAGATATTTCTAGCGGAATACGACAAGAAAAATTCGTGCGAATAAACGTCGCGATAAAGCCAGCCGCGCCCACTTCGACGGAGAGAATCAAATGGGGACCGATCGAAATCCAACGCGTTTCGACGCATCACCGTCGGAGCGACCATCGAGTAGTCCATGTCGGCGCCTCCGGTGACATTTTAGGGGATCCGCCGTGCAATTTCTCCCGATTCTCGACCCCAGAACATCCATTTTATTTAGCGCGCCAGGGTCCACGGGGACGTTAAACTCGACGGCGGAGCTTTCTCTTTTTCTTCCGTCGGCCGATATCCCATCAGTGCCAGCAGGAACGTTTACAGTGGGCTGGTGTCCAGATCCATAGAACCCCCTATACTCCTCTTCTCTCTCTCTCTCTCTCTCTCTCTTTCTTCCTTTAAACGGAGTTAGCCGTGTACGGGGTAGGACGAGATGAAAATAGGGAGAGGAGACAGAAAGAGATCACCAATGCGCGAGGATAGACGGAGGAAGGCTGAGGGTGGACTGTCTGGACTCACCCCGAGATGGACACAGAGAATCGCCATTACAAATTGACAACCTTGATTGATGGCCCTCGCGGAAGGGACGACGCTGGCCGATCCGGTGGCTGAGCAGAAGAGGAAGGATCACGGCGAACGGCGAAGAAGGGAGCGTTAAGGGGAACGAGGGGTTGAAAAAGACCGGGCTAAGGGGGTTGAGCAGCCTGAATGCAGGGTGAAGTTGGGATGGGGACAGCGGCCAAGTGAGATGGAGTGGACGCGCTGTGCTACATGTTGGTTGCTCTGGTCCAGTTCGTTCTAGGGGTTCTGCTCCGAAGGACCTTCGGTAGCTAGATAGCGCGTCCCGCAAACCAACGTGGTTATATCCGTCGAAGGGCGAGGAAGGAAAGAGAAACGGAGAACGAAGGGACTGTACGACGTTATCGAGGCGCAGCCTCTCGGCGAGCGTGACGAATGTTCCGCGACTAGGTCCATAGGGAGGTAGGGTCGTTTTCAGGATGTACACTGGACACAATATCCAACGCTATGGTGAAGAGGAAGCCTGTTCTTAAAACATCTCCAATTACTTTGTGGCAAGAGCGTTTTAAAGAATACGCATGCATCGAGGATGCATTTTAATCCGTAATAATTCTCTCAGTGAGATTTATTATTTTACAAAGAATTAATAAGACAGTATAATTCGCCAATTCTTCATTCCAAACAGAATGTATAAAAAAGAAAAATTTGAGTTAGCAAAATAAGTTGTCGGTCAGGATAATCGTAAATATGAATCTCTCATCTCGACGGCAAGCGAGAAGACGAAGTGGCTGTCATAAATGACAGTCAAGCTTCCGCGAAAACAGCCGGTGGGAAAGAATATCGAATGCAGCGAGAAAAACGAGATGGCACGCAAACGGTCAAGGAATTGCAGAAGGACAGACGACGCAAACACGAATACACTCGCGTTGATCTACGACTGACTCTCGCATCCCGTCTTGACCTCCAACTACTGGCGGTATACGCGACGAATAATAAGCAAAACCGGCAATTAAGACATCGCCGATGGATACGTCGCGACTGCCTTCCCCGAAGATTCCCTCACGCACCTAACGCGACATTCGCAAACGCCGACCGGCTCGTAAACCCGCCAAAAGGGCGGAGGAGGCGAACGCGCGTGGATGAGCGATGTTTATTGAGATTATAGTGAGAAGCAATTCGTGGGAAGTCGTTTATTGCCAAGGCGCAGAAGCGGCAGGATGGAGAGGAACGAGGATGCCGAGTCTCGTATACTCGGAAAGAGTAATTACCGCGCCGCGTAGAAACGAGCCGCGACAGAAATCAGTGAATAGATCGGTCATCGTTGCGGCCACCAGTCTTTCGCCAGTAGAGCTAGACGCGCGTTGCGCAGCCTCGTTGAGAGATTAATCGTTCGCGTCGTACTTAGATACTTTATGTCGACTACAAAGGGAAAACGCTTCGCCGATCGCTCGCTCTTTAATTACGCCGTGTCGAAGATCTCGCTCGATCGAGCTGAACATCGATGTTGCGGTTTCATGCTGGACATGAATCGCGTTTACGATGTCGCTTCGCATAAACTCTGTTCATTGCGCGAACGGAAACATAATAATTATCGGTGCACACATAATTCACTAATTAATAAAAGTTAGACTGCATATAATGCAATCAGGCTGATACAATTATAACCAAAGTTCGGTACTGGTCACCTCAGGAAATCCGAGATCAAGACGAGGCAAGAAACTCGACAAATATACCTCGGCCGTATCATGGAGGCGACCGACGCCTTTTATCGCGGTATCGTCACGAAATGCACCGTACGGTCGCAGCTTTACGGTACTTCGGTGCCGCTGTTACGTTTTTACTGCGTCGTTCTGGTAGCACGTGAGGGGGCGACGATTCTACCAGTGTTACCGGCACTGTAACTATAGTATATACAGTCTCTCGATGTTGGACAGCGTCGTGTGCACTACAGCACACCGGAGTTCCACCAGAAGCGAAAACCAAGCAACGTGATGTTTTTTTCCATAAAAACGTCCGTGGATTAAAGTTATTATCGGAGAGAATACAGAATCAATTTAAGAGAGTGGTGTTGCACAGTTGGTCCTTTTTCCACACATACGAACACTATACGAATACATTTTCCCCATAGTTACTTTGCATTAGTAAGCATCCTCTTCTTCATAAAAGATAGATTTGAAAAAATAACAATCGTACTTATTTCTGAAATTTTTATTACGATTAATTCATATCTGATCAAGTTCATCACGCATTTCATGGAATACGCTTCAATATAATTAATTAATTAAACATATTCGTTGCACTAAAGCGGATGTAAAGATGCACTATCGCTTGACATGATCTCGCACGCCGTACAAATGTAACAATTGCATAAATGCATAATACACAAGGCAGATTACGCACACGGAATTTCTTCAATTATCATTATTTCCATTGCAAGATGTCAGATGATAAAACGCATCACGCTGTACTGTATCTCTCTCGCGCTCTTAGAGCGTATTACACGAGTGTATTTCCTTCCTATCCCAAGCATTGTATAATGCAATCGCGTGGCACAGTTCTCTCTCCCGCCGCGCGATATAAATCGAACAGAATTTCGCGCAAGGGAGGGACACGGCAGCAGCTTGTATGTCATAAAACGATGCGCCACGGCTTTATAGTTTATAGTTCAAGTGCCTACACATCGTGTATGATTGAACGGGGAAAGGATTTAAAAGGCATCGCGCTTTTATGAGCGGTATTAGGAACGACGACGTTAAAACGCCGCGCGTGAAACTTTACTGCTCGTACATGTACGCGCGCGAATAATTTTGTACTAATTTCGGCAAACCCCGCATTACTACTGTAAGGTAAGGGATAATCGTAATACGTCTGCGAATACCTATGTTCTGTGCATGACAATACGTAATTTACGTATGAAACTGTAAGAGGCGAAAAATAACTAGGAGACTGCCTTAGATTTGAACTCGAACTCTCCGGGATCCCTGGTTCACACGCCTAGGTCTTAGGCTGTACAGCCAATACTCCTACTGTTGTGATCAACTTGTTTTCATTCCGATCCTCTATACGACCTGTCAGTCTCGACTATCTTTCCAGATCTTACAGCTCGGCCAGCCTGACATTACATTCGTCCCCGAATGTCTCCAAATCGTCGGTTCACTCCACTTGAGTCCCTCCCAACCTCCATTTTTGGTTCACTCTTCTGAGTCCCTCCCAACCTCCATGTTGGTTCACTCCTCTGAGTCCGTCCCGACCTCCATGTTCAGGCTTCACTACCGGCCAGCTGCTTCTCAACTCCCTCCTCTCCGAGGGGTAGCGGATGAATCTCAACTGTCTTCGAGGGGTAGCGGATTTGATCCCACTTCTGAATTGTAAGAGGCGAAAAATAACTAGGAGACTGCCTTAGATTTGAACTCGAACTCTCCGGGATCCCTGGTTCACACGCCTAGGTCTTAGGCTGTACGGCCAATACTCCCCTACTGTTGTGATCAACTTGTTTTCATTCCGATCCTCTATACGACCTGTCAGTCTCGACTATCTTTCCAGATCTTACAGCTCGGCCAGCCTGACATTACATTCGTCCCCGAATGTCTCCAAATCGTCGGTTCACTCCACTTGAGTCCCTCCCAACCTCCATTTTTGGTTCACTCTTCTGAGTCCCTCCCAACCTCCATGTTGGTTCACTCCTCTGAGTCCTTCCCAATCTCCATGTTGGTTCACTCCTCTGAGTCCTTCCCAATCTCCATGTTGGTTCACTCCTCTGAGTCCATCCCGATCTCCTTGTTTTCATTCCGATCCTCTATACGACCTGTCAGTCTCGACTATCTTTCCAGATCTTACAAAACGAAACTCGCGCTAGAAAAAGCGCGAATTTTATTCTCGTATTAATAACGTTTGCTCTAATTTAAACACAGACTAGAAGGCAGAGCAAAGAAGCATTAATACATAAATCGATTTCCTATACGCTCGCAGAAGAAATTTGCATGTTGCTGCAGGCATGAAGTGCAAACGAAGAATGTATCGTAGCTGGCTTCTACGGGAGTATCGATCGTTGCAAAAGTTGCTACCATTAATTTAATCCGCCAACTACCGTTGTATGTGTGTTTCATATCGATGTCGAGATATCGGTGTGCGATGGAAGTCGCGATTCTGCGTACGATTACGCGCGAAATGCAGAGCGATCGCGCTAAATTGAAACGCCAAACAGCTCGCGCGACCCACGCACCTCGAGGAGAAAAACCGCGCGACTGCATTCTCCGCGCAGATACGGATCTACGATCGTTAGAGAGAGCGAGGTGAATCATAAACCCAGCGATCGCGACGGCGTCTCTGCCAGCTTATCGGCGATGAGCAAGAATTCCCGCGCGCGCTCGCATTGTGTAACGCGCGGAGTCAGCGCTCGTGCGCGAAGCGCATCCCTCGTCTCGGATAATAACAATGCCCCGCGGGCCGTGGAGTCAATGTGGAGCAGCTGCGATCCAAGTAATGAAAGTATGATTGATGATCCGACCGACGCGCATCATTAGCTCGACACGGAGGTGCGCACCGAAGAGGATATGCATGCTTGCAAGTCTTGACAAGTCGTGCTTCGTCGTCATCGTCATCGTCGTTTTCGTCGACTTCGTTGTTGCAGACATCGCCATAGTCATCTGGAGACGCATTCGGAATTAACGTGACTTCGTTCTAACACGATTCCTCATGGGACTCGCGTGAGAAAAGTCATGATTCGAGAACGCGTGCGGACAACCGGCGACGCTCGGGATTTCTGCGTAATTAATGGGCGGGTTCACGGATAAAATGAACGAAGTCACGGAAAAATTGACGAGGGAAAGAATTAAAAAAAGACGCGCTTGCGTTATATTTTATTAATTTGCTTTACTTTTCAAATAAGTGCCGTTTTTGCCCAATTAGATCCAGAGTTTGCTAGCGAAATTTCTAATATCCGGTATGAATCCAAAGAGATCAAAATTTATACTTAATCATCAATGAAACCAATATCCGAGGATGTTTTAATCGTTGCTGTAAAGCGCGATCGTTCCAAGGAGGATTTTAGCGATTTTAGCGATTTTAGCGTGCGCGGCCACCGATCACCAGGGACCGGGAGCGTTTGAAAGATACATTTATCTCGCTTCCGTTGGAACAAAATCTGCCCTGGGGCCTAATGCTTCGGCTATTAAGCTTTAATGGACTGCTGATCGTCGGCGGAGAGCAGAAAAGGAGCAAGCGGGGAGGGGACGCGAGCCGGAGTCTCCGAGGAATTGGAAAAATGGTCGGAGGAGCCACGAGGTGTACGAATATGGTGGATCTTCGCGCGGTAGAACCCTCCCCTCCACATCTCCCCTTTTTTCTTCCTTCTTCCACTTTCTCGGTGTCCATTTGCACCCATGAAAATATTTCGCGCGTGTCATTCTTTGACCGCGGCAATCGTCCGGGACGCGGGGGCGGCGGGAGGACGCGTAACGCCATCGATTTCAATTGCACGCACGAAAGGCGCGCTCTCTCTCGCCGATGAAACTGGTTTCCCGGTCGGAGAGCGGGCGAGAAAACGGAGGCGCGGTGCCATCGGAGCGGGCGAAAGGGCTGGGGAAAGGTCGTGGGTCGCCTGTTTGCGGCGCGATGGAGCTGTGATCAGGATTGACTCGGGATGATAATCTGGCGTACACGGGTTTCCACTTTACCCGATGCGGACGACGACGACGTTCAGGTCGCCGGGTTCTCGCTTGCTCTCCACGTCCCTCGATATCCGCGAGTACTTCCCCCCTTCCCCTTACCGCCGCCCTTGCGAATATCCCTTTAGCCAACGCTCAAATTCGCCGCCATGCGCCGCGATTATCAATGTTGCTGACTTAGTGCAAAGAAGGCTGCTCGATGACCTGGAAGACAGTCAATCTACCATTTACCGTAAATAAAATGGGAGATATTTGTTGGAGCAAAGCTTTTGAAGTTTGATTGCGAAAGAAAATTATGTTCTCTGTGAAGATTTCGTACAGCAACAATTGATAGTATCGTTATTAACTCGTTCTGTACATTACGATATCGATGACGCGCCTGTGGATTTATATAAAATTCGGAGATAAGACAGAAACGTTTAGTGCTCACGCCGGACAGAATCTCACAGACACTCGAACGTTTAGTGCACTCGGCGGTGAACGATACGTCTTTCATTCGCGCACAAAAGCATATTGCGAGCCATCATTTGCAGAAGTCCCCGAGGAGCGCACGCGTCAATTCAGAGAAGGGAGAAAGAGGCACGAGAAAAAAAGAGAGCGATTACTCGCCATCCCAGGAAGCGCGTTCCGTGGATATGTTCGGATGGTGGATGGCGGATAAAGCGCCCCTAAAGCCCAGTTTCAGCAGAGCAAACAACCCGTAACTCAGTGAGTGTTTATGAGGGGGCCAGTCGTAAAAATACGAGGCGAATCGGGCTCTCTCTTTCTCTGTCTCTGCGTTTCGACCGTTTAGTCGGCCCACCCTCGCCGAACTTTTCCTCGGGCGGTCCGCGGTACCCGACCCGCGACAAAGACGCGGCCGACCACGGATAAGGAATAAGAAAAAGACGAGCCACCGGCCGATAGGGTGAGAGGAGTTTCCACCGCGACGTGGCGGGAGCATGTTCCCTGATCGTAAAACTCGGTCTGATCACCGCTACCAATTATCCCGCCGTTATCCGAGTGTTATCCGAACGTTATCCGGAACGTTATCCACCTCTGCCCGCCTCGTACTCCACGGAAGAACCCTCTCGCCATCATCCGAATCACTACCGAGCCCTTGAACCCTTACCCGGGAGGAAGCCGGAGAAAGAGAAAATAGTTCCACCCTAAACACGAAGGCTCGTTGTTGTCGCCTTTTACTGCAAACGAAGTGATTCTCTCCTCGTAAACGCGCCGTCTTTCCAGATTATTTGAAGGAATATCCGCGATATCGAACTTTTAGTTCTGTCGTATTAATTTATTCCTTACAGTCAGACTCTTTATGTCCGTATATGAAAAATGTATATATATATATACATTTTATAATCATGCAGGATATTACATTATTATAAAATTTCTTTTGGAAAAAATAATTTTCTAATGAAACAAATAGTATAAAATATGACAGAAAAGTTGAAGTCCAGATTATTTGAAGGAATATCCGCGATATCGAACTTTTAGTTCTGTCGTATTAATTTATTCCTTACAATCAGACTCTTTATGTCCGTATATGAAAAATGTATTTATATATATACATTTTATAATCATGCAGAATATTACATTATTATAAAATTTCTGTTGGAAAAAATAATTTTCTAATGAAACAAATAGTATAAAATATGACAGAAAAGTTGAAGTTATATTTTTATTAATAAGATTAGTAATGCAAAATACTTTAGATATATATATAATCTTAAAGATTTTTAAAAATAAAATCTTAAAGAATGCAAAGAGATTTTTATTCGAAAAATTGATTAATTAATTAATTACCATTATATAAGTAAGTATCATGATATGTGTGTGACGGATAAACATATTCGTAAGGAATATTCAGCATAGAAGGCACCATGTTATGTATGTCGATAGTGTCGTGAGAGTATGTGTAAATATCTGTTGTCATAATTGGACTCGTCTTACCGGCTCGATTACTCTGGTCGATCATCGGTTGAACGATTCTACGTCTCGCGTTGATGAACCTGAAACACACGAAAACAAATCACATTCATAACATAATCGATTAAACTGTATGTTACTGCATTTAATCCAACACGAACTTTCGATGAGATACATTTAATAATCCTACGATTCTCTCACAGGTTGCGATAGATTTGGTTTTACGCGTAAAATAAAAAATAAAATCCATTATTTGTTTTCGCACACTGAGAAAAATTTTTCATCGGATAAACCGATTAAATAGTTTTCCGATTGTTAATTTTGTTTTCCGATTACCTTCATCGGATATGTCCGATCATTTTCCTTCGTCTTTTATGCACTTTAATCGGATATATCCGTTTGTTACTATGTTACTAATTTTTCTCAGTGCAGCTTTGCCTTACTACCAGCTTGCGAGTGCTGCAACTTTCGTTTCCTCCGCATTTCACACTCGTCTTTATGTAAGAGAACTTGTTCTGACATGGTCCGTTATCTTCATAACAATCAAGAAAAACTGAACGGCAACTGGCTCGGGAGATGAGCGAATAAAATCGGAAAAATCCGGTGAGGAGGAAACGGCATCCTCGATACGTCATTAGCCGCATCGAAGAAGCTTCCATACGAGCGCTTTCCAAACAATAGATCTGCGGTCTGTTTCGATGTTGGTCGAGGTCCAAGAGGGTGGTAAGGTTCAATACAGTGTGAGATAGGGAACGGATGAGGAGAGGAACAACGGAGAGAAAGAGCGAGAGGGAGGTAGGATGTGCGAGTGAGACGCGAAGAGGAAGGGCGTACGTCAGCCGACGTCAGCGTCGCGGCGCCCTAATGGGCGCAGACGCCGGAAGTGATTGGGTTTCTGCTCGACTGACTCGAGCAACCCCCTTCTCGTCGTGGAATACCCGGTTCTCTGTTCAGGGGGGAGAGAGGGATAAGGAGGACGTAGGCAAGCGCCGAGGAAGCGATGGCACCCCCTCTTGTTTTGCAGCACATCTTTCTTGCTTAGTCTCACGCCTGGCCGACTCCCAGGAGAGTCTTATGAATAATAATTATTAAACTCTCCTCGCGTCTCGCTCTCGCCACCGTATGCACGCAGCCATTGTCGCAGTCAAGGCGCAGACAGTGCCCGCAAAGTCGTTCGGCAAGTCGTCGTAAGTCAAAAGGAGCTCGTCTGACTGACTAGTGGCGAGGGACTTCGGAAGTGATTAGCGTACATGTGCATGAAGGCATGGAAATGATCATGAATTTTGACAATATCATCGATCAACTATCTAAATGCGCGAGAAATGATTCTAAATTATTTGCAACGATATCGATATCAATATATCGCAATCCTATATCCGACGATATCACATTCAATGTGAATCAGATCACAGAAACGTGTAAAATTTGATTCAAGAATTTTACTACATAAATTACTTTAAGTATTTTTTTTCTGCAGGAAGGAGTAAAGAGAAGAGAATATAATCTGCTTTAACTAAGGCATCAACATAATAAGATCGATTATAGTAACAATATGCAAAGGATCTCTTTGCAAAACTTTGCAAGGATATAATGTGACGATAGTTACATGGGATTACTTTAAAGTCAAGGCCTTGACTATCGGTAGATGAAAGAGTATCGCCACGCGAGTACGAGGCCGAGGGCGCCTCACCAGCCCCCGGATACTCCTAAGCGCCTCTGATTCCTCTTTGGCGAGGTAGGCAGCGTGTCACAGCCAGCTGACTACCGCCAACCACCCCCGCCCTTCCACTAGCAGCCACGGCCGCCGCTGAAATATCGCCCGAACAATGGCGCACCATCCCCTAACCGAGAGAGAGAGAGAGAGAGAGAGAGAGAGAGAGAGAGAGAAGGGACGGGTAGAGGGATGAAAACCGTGGGCGACTGCCCAAACCCTCTCTCGAAGAGTTTGGCGAAAATCAACGAAAATATCTTCCCACCGGAAAACTTAAGCCCAACACGTTGCGGGAACGCGACAAAATTTTACGGTCGACATCTCTGCTTTGTGCTCGTCGACAAAAATGTTAATGCATTTTTTTAGGAAAACGAAACAAGAACTTAAATACTGAAACAAATACATATTCCGCAGATATTCAGCGGTACGCAAAGCAAAAATAATCGCCACTTAATCGATCGCGAATGGAGAAGAGAGCAGGGGGAGAGGCCTCATGGCAACGAGAGGGATCCAAAACGAGGTGAGCATATTGTTATCGAGGTGGCTGCCGAGTCACCACCCCTAGATGACAAAACACTTTTCGTCGCGCCCTCGTCAGGGCTTTCAGGATTTTAATGCAGTTTTGATTATGAATCTGGAAAGGGGGGGCTCTCTCGCAGCGCTTCGTGAAACGGACCTGCGGCCGGGAACGCATTTCGATGTCCGGAAGGGTGGAAAATGGGCCGAGTTGCTTCATCATCGCAATACGAATTTTAACTCTGCATAAAACGCGATACCACTAAATTGATTACTTGAAAACGGGGATTCAAAAACAAAAGGCATCTCACACGTAGGTATATCGCCCAACGCGAAAATAAAATACCTGCTCGCATTCTTTCGCGTTTTCCTTAATAGTACGTTTCGTTTTCGGTCTCGTTTTTGTCAGTCGAGAGATGGAAAACCATTAACGGCTGGCGAAGTGAATCGAGCGCCGAACGAACGAATTGAATGAGCGCCTCGGAAATCGCCGGTGAATTTCAAACGGAATTTCGAAGGGCGGCGCGCGAGAGAATTATTGACAAATCGCTGACGTACGGGCTTACCTCCGTATCGCCGTTACTTTTTACGAGGAAAGGGGAAACCAACAACATATGACACGTTTCTGCGAGAAAAAGACATAAAACGCAGCGCCGGGCTATGACGCGTGTGTCTCCCACATGATCCCTCGTACCGTGACTAAATTTAGTGCACTTCGAGCGCATACATGAATAATGCCTGTATTTGCGTATACATGCGATACACACAGTCCCATGTATCGACTCGACCTCGAATGGCAATTCGAGAGACATTCGAGATAGTACATACAACGACGGTATGAGACTTTGGACTGAACTCCAAATGCTCGTCGCATACAAAATTCATTTCCGCCAGAGCTCAGCAATTAAAACTAAACATTATTAATTAATAAAATATAAATAATTCTCGAATGCCTGAAAGATGCCGCAGGGAAAAATAATCTTCGTACGAGCAAAGATACGTACACACCTTCCAGTTATATCGAAAGGAATGACAATGCAAGCCAGGCAAGAAACGCGAAGGGAAAGAGCTTCCTTGATTGTTGCGCGGGTGCGCGTGAGCGGAGTAGCGACGATTACTGTCGCGCTAGCAGCATTTACTCTCCGACGGCATTCGCAATTATCGGGGAGCTTCCATTAGTTAACTGCAGTCGATACGCGGTGCACCAGGGCCCTCGCATCAAAACATCATTACTGCCCGGACACGGGAGCGCGAGAGCCGCCGTATTCGCAGTACTATTGGTAATCAATTTCGCCCCCGTGGCGTACTACCGGCGTAGAGCCGCGCTAATGCGAGGCCTCGACGTTCGCGTCGCATTACGGGAAATCGAAAAGGCAGCCTCGTAATGATTACGCGTTAGAAAACGAATCGAGCGGTGAGGGAGTGGGCAGATGAGTCGAGTAAAAGGACTGCTTTAATTAGAAATCGAACGAATGAGCAAGAGTTGATGCGATTTCCGCTGACCGGAGAGCAGGAGAGAGATTGAAGTAGAGATGGCGAGTTTTAAGAAAAAATTATCAACGTCTTATCAGAATTTTTATTATTAAACAGAAAATTATTATGAAAGTTTATTATTATTGGAATCGTGGAACTCGCCGTTTTACGCGTATATCTGTGGAGGATTTCGGTCAACGTGCGGTGAAATGATCACGGTATAATTATTTTTATCGAATCGGACCGTTGCGCGCGACCTACAGTGTTAGATTATTTGCGTAATTACCTCTTCCTGCATCGGGAACGCAGTTAATGAGGATCCGACCTCGCAATCCTATTGGCAATCAATTTTTATCTCTCCAGCGAATTACCACGGACTACTACCGCTAATGCGAGTTGCCGTTGCATCAGAGAAAACAGCTGTCATAAGCATTGCATTCCTCAAAATGAACACTTATTAAGGTACAGTTGTTGTATAAAAGCAAAAATATACGTCGTTTCGTATCTCAAATCCAGCAACCATTGTGCAAATAATGCGTCGTTTTATATTGCAAAAGGTTTGCAATATAAACAATCTATTCCAAGTTATGTCGAATACAACCTGACTATTTAAATTGTCGAAACTTCTGCATTTCGCTCTTTTTTAACAACTTATATCTAGCTTTCATATTTACTCGATGCAATCTCTTTCGGAATAATCTGACGTACATAATCCATCATGAAAAAAATATCAGTTCCTTGCTCGAAATTCTTTCTTTTTTCCTCGACGATAAAGTTATAAATTCCGAGGCATTGCATTATCGCTCGTTTCTTTTTCCCAAAACTATTTTGTTGCGCCAACAAAAAGCTCATCACTTCAGCTCGCGCTATCGAGCGAGTGGACATAAATCTCAGCGTTCATAAGACCGGCATCGACCGCCCCTCCCCCGCATCACCGAGGTGCATTTACGATCGATAAAATCATTTTATCCGAATATAATGCACCGTTCGATTCACGCGCCGCTCCCGGCAAAGTTCTTTTTTGCTCTCCGCTCTCCCTTCACGCCGCCGATCTCGATCGCAATTTTATTGTAATGCGCTTGAGCCGATCGTGCTCGTCTCGCCTGCACACTGCCGGATCTTGAAAGTGCGGCGCCGCGAACAAACGAATTGAATCCCTCCACGCAATACATAATTCCCGTTCGACAAATTCAATGAGCATTGTGGACCGTGAGCGTCCTCCTTCCACCGTGTAATCGAGTTTCCTGCAGGCGGAGACCGCTAAAATCGCGGCCGCTCGCCCCCGCGACTCTGGGGGTTGCTGTCAGCCATACAGACCGAAAATTGGCATCCGTGACTGTTGCACCGAAATGCAAATTAAGTAAGAACTCACGCAGGGGTTTCGATTACCTTACTTGTTTCACGTAAACTCAAGCCAACTGTGCGATAATCGGAAAAACCCTCGCAACGAGAATCATCGTACAACGCACGCACAAGATGAGGAAACTAATCTCCATCCGATCTAAATTACGGCTTTTTTAAAGTTCAAAAAAATGAAAAAAGCCCAAAGTATCGGGAAAAGAAGACAGAGCGAGAGGAACGAGGTGGGCGGGCGGTCCGCGTCACGACGCGAGCAAACTACCGCCGAATTCCCGGTGGCCGCAGGGGCGCAGCGATATAAACGCCGCGAACACACGCGGGGACCGGCGATCGCGCGTATCGGATACGCGTAGACAGGTTATGTGTGTCAACAAAGCGATTTAACACGCGACGTGTCACTGATAGCTCCCGCCGCCGCAACGGCCGCATGGCTGCCTGCATCGACGTGCTCGGCTGGACGTGTGCACCTCGGCTGCGTTTAATCTATGGCTCTGCTGCAACGCTTTTTCGGAAAATTCCCACCCCGCGCGCTGCCGCCACCCTCCAAGCCCCTCTGCCGTCCCCCCGGAATTTATATAATTGTTTTGCCGGGGTCGCCACTAAATCGTGTCGCAGAGCGCGATAGCGCCGGCGCGTCGTTTCGCGTTGATGTTGATGGCCGCTCCGGTGATCTCGCCAATAAAAGGATCGAGAGGGAGCGCATCCGCAGCGTTCGATATCAGCGTATCTGCCGGGATCCGCGCCCGTACGCTCGCTATACGCGCGGAATCCCTTCGATTTTTGCGCGCGAAATCCTGCTTTATAGTGATTGTTTCCCCGACGTGAGCAGGCAGCGCGCGGCGGCCACGAGATTTGCGAGTACGAAGTAATTTTGACAAATTCGAGGCTGCCGGTAAAACCGATGGGGCCCCATTTCGAGAAATTCTCTCGTGGTTTCTCGACACCTCGAGTTTCAGGTGACGGATCTCACGGGCGAATTAGCGCATTGCCAGACACGTCGATTAGGATACCATGGATTAATTCCGCCCTAACGGATCGGCGACTTAGGGACCCCATGTAATAGGGCAGATATTGAGGCCACGTTGCAGCCATTTCAGCCTCCAGCCCGGCCGAATGCGAGACGGAGCTGCTCGCTTCGCCAAGGCAAGTTATTGGCTCCGCAGCTGTCGCAACCCTCCCCAGTCATGGGGTAGTAGCGAGGTACTCGAGTCGATTGTCACCGGCCACCTCGTCGCCGGGGTCAGACTCATCTCGTCGCCGTCCTCATCGCCGTCGTCGTCGTGCCGAGGGTTGATACTACCCGGTTGTGCGCAGCACCCAACACCCTACGCCGTCTACTTTGCTCCACGCGTTACGTCGTCCCCTGGAGCCTGATTTTCACCCCATCCTACCCGAGTGGCACCCGCGCAAGGCCGGCGCTGACAGAGGCGTCAGCTTGTAACAGTCTCTTAAACTCCGGCTACGGAGCCACTATATGTACCAACTGCTGACGCCAGTTATAAACTGCCGGCCGCCCTTTCCATCTCCTCTCCCCCGCAATCGCGTGCGATACTCGCGTGGATGGCGGAAATGGCGATGTCCCGTTTTCTCCATGTTAACGCCGGCTGATGTAGATATTATGCCGAGCGTCCCTAAATTCACCGAAACTGCCAACTGTCCGCGATCCCTTTCCATGATTTGAAAAATCGTTTTATGGTGATCCTTTTTTCTATAAATTTATCCTTCTTGCAATTTAAATCGTACATTATCCTCCTTTTCCAGCTCCATAACAAAATTGAGGAATCTAGAGAGAGAGAGAACTTCCGTTTTCTCGAGAAAGACATTTGTACTTTGGGATCATTCGTGCGCTTCTTCGATTACCTCGTGGCCGCGGGTCATTACGCTGCCCCTCAAACTACACTTTAAATAAAATATGTAGGTACTATTCCTCGGATAGTCGCTCACGAAGAGGCTCGCGCGAAACCGGCAAGGAACTACCGCAGTTACCACATCGTTCCTGACGTAAATGCGGTCGTTGTTTAGGCGGGTAATAGCACGGTCGTCTCGTCACTCATACCAGAGCACGCAGCCTCTGACCGATCTCGGTGATTTTCGGGCGCGGGTTTACCTCGGGTCTCCCAGCGCGTAAACGCGTTTTATTTAGATTTCACGAAAACGCGGAGCGGAGCAAACGCACACGCCCCGCCGCGGAGAAGATAAGGGGTCGTTTAGATTGACCGCTCGTCCTCAGGATGGCCCTAAAGCGTCCCGTTTACCATCTCACGGTCGTGAAATCTTTTCCCTACATCTCTCTTCGCCATCAGCGACACCACGGATGTACGAGAGCGTATACATCCTCCTGGAGGAGCCGTCGCGTTTCTCATTCCGGGTTACGACTTCCTCCCTTTCGCGACTGCCTCCCCATCCTCCCTGCCGGTCTCTCGGTGTTCCCGTTACGTTCACCTCACAAGCACGCGTGCCCCGCGGGCCGTCGAGCCACGTCGTCCACGATCGCAGCGTGGAAACCACGGCACGATTTTCGACTACGGAGATTTAGGGGTCAGTGATATAGAGGAGGAATAAAACACGCGCCTTGGTGCTCTCGGCCGCGGGGGAGGCTCGACGTTAGCGGCGGATCGAAATTTTTATCCGCGCGAAATAGAATACGCGCGTGGTTTATGGGTTTACGCCGCGGGGGGATTCACGGGGTCCGGGCGGTTTTTTATATTCCTCCACGGTCTTTCTCTCTCCTTTCCCTTGGTCGTCCCCGGTGCGCAGTCCCGCGCCGCGCGCCTCCGCGGAGCGCGCCGTAGGGGCTCGGCCGTGTGCGCGGAATTTGAATCCTCTCGTAATAAAATCCGGGCTTTATGCGACGGCCTACGGTATCCCGCGCGCGCCCGCGTGCGGCCCGCGCACATTTACCCACGAAAAAAAGTGAAATGCATACAGGTAGGTTACGTGTGTACGGGGGATACCTGTCCCCGCTCGCTTGTCCGAGGTATAAGCGTCGCCGTTGCACTCGGGCCACCGCATCTCGCCTGGCGGATGTAAATAATACCGCGAAATCGCTACCAGACGCCTCTTTTTTTCTTCCCTCTCGCTTCTTCGTCCGATCGCGCCGTCGCTGTACGAATCGCTGGACGCAGAGTGCATCGATGTGCGATTTTGCGAACGCAAGAAGTGAAAGAAGCGATATGCAGAAGTTACAATATAATTGCGAAACTACAATTTCCTGTTTTCTCACCTAGATCACCTAAATCATGACGATAGTTTGTTCGATTAGAGATTAGTTAAAACCTGGCACTATTATGTGCGTAAAATTTTGTTTACGTCACGATTACCGAGTCCAGCCCTCTCAGTTCCCTCACACGACGTGTATTTTTCGCGAAGACTTATGGAGATGCAATATACATTATACGAAGATGAGAGATGAGGATCTCACGCGGAGTTTAGTGCGACAAGAACATACGGGCACGGACGAGAGGTCAGTTCTTTATGATTCGATGGTGGATACCTGCTCACTTTTGGTCGCGGCACGTCCGTCACGCTTGTACAACGCCGCTCAAAAGACAAAAAGAATGAACGAAGCGAGGGAGAAGAAAGGGAGAGAAGGGAGAGAAAAAGGTACGATGGAAACGACGGAGATCGGCAAAGTCCTGCAAGCAAGTTCTCCGGTAATTTGTAATTCGCAGGTGGGAAGCGAGGAGATGCAAGATACCGGGAAGATTTAGTGGAGAGAAGCACGGCCGGCAAGTAGACACGACGTCGCTTGTCCGCGGTTTTTGCGAGCGATGTACCGATGTCATGCGTGACTTTAACGAGAGGAAATTTAGAACCGCGTGATGCAATTCTTTGTGCCGCCTGACGTCCCCCGTACGGCGGTTTAATAAAGACGTAGGATTGGCTCGTGTGCTTCGTATCTTATGAAACGGCTTCGTCAAGTGCGCGCGGAATCGAATTTCCTCTTAATTAATAATCAGACAGCCTTCCCCGCGCGAAACGGAGGATCGCGCATAATCAGATTTATCGTTGTTGTTAGTTGCGGCGTTCGGATATACGGCAAAAATATACGTTTGACGTCTCGATGTAATTCGATTGAGCCGATGAAAATTTGGCACGTTACGACAGTGAATTAGCGAACCCTCTCGCTGTTCAAAAATCATGCTCGGTCTCGCACGGCATAATCTCTCATTAACCGGCGCGAATTCACGTCGCACGTGATGTAGGACAGGCACTGCAACGCAGTATCCAGGGTGGCGTATAATTACCCGGAATGGGCGGGGGCGCAAACGTTGATAGCGAAGTCGAAGTAAATCGGATTACTCGGATATCATCTGCGTAATGTATGTATGCAGGCATGTATACACGACGGCTGTATATACAGGATGGCGCGGCAGGAAAGAGAGGGCGGCAGCAGCGGCGGCGGTGGGGTGCGTTTCTCCGCTCGAGGGAAATAAGGGTGGCGCGACCCAGGAGATAAAGGGTGCACTGAGCGGGCGGAGGGCGCCCCGGCTACGACATGTTTTTCTAGACAATTTGTTCGGCAACATTAATCACCGGGAGCGTCGCGAGACACGGGGAACGGCAGAAAGGGGGTTGTGGAAACCGTCACTGACTATCGCGATCTTCGCTATTCTTTCCGAGCGTTTCGGCGCGTGCACGAGAGAGAGAGAGGAGGGAAGAAGAAATCAAATTTCACGGAGACCATCAAAATACAACTAAACCGAAAAAAGGAAGCTTTCGCGAGAGCATGACGTGTCACGCGACGGATCCACGCGAAAAGTCGTAAGTTTCCCCAACGGATCGATCGAAGCGTCCCAATTACGTCCTCGCGCACATGGAGAACGCAATTAGCGATTCGGAGAGAATGGGCTCCCGCTGCCTCGCGAAAATTACGTTCCTTATCGAGCGTGCGCTCGTAACTTCAGATTAATCCGCATTTATATTTTAAGCCGCGTGCACCGGCCACGTACTCGAAGCAGCTGCAGCGATGTCGCCTCCGCCATCGCCATCGCCGTCGCCGCCTCCTCCGCCTCCTTTACCTCCACGGAAACTACGACGCAACACACAATACCGTGAGATGATTATCTGGAAAACTAATTTCGCCGACGCGCGTGTTGTTGCCCGCCGCCACCCTCCGCCTTCCGTACATTGCCCTTCAACCCTCTCCCTGCACTGCACCGCGGCTTAGGTCGAAGGTGGCGGACAACAAGGAACGAGCGGGCATTGTTGCAATCAAGACGAGAAAGAGATGATTAGTCGCGTTTCCAGCGTCCTTTCGCACTCGTCTTGCTACTTCTCCCTCTTCTCGCTTTATCTAGAAGGATTACTCGTTTACAAAGTCGATTTAAGCTTGCCAACGTTAATATGGAAATTAACGCTTCTACCAGTTCTCATACAGTTCTCTCAATTTTGTTACGTATATTATTATTTCCTACCGGCAACATTTTTCTTGCGGAATTTCATTCATCAAACTCGGAAATATTAATAGCACCGTCATTGGCATATTTGTACGCGCTTTGAAAGATATTTCCAAGTCGGACTCGGTGCACCTCGGCAGAAGTAATCCATTTCAGAATTTACTTTACGAGCAATTTACTTATCGCCACTGAGAATGTATTCCACGTGACCGCTTGCTTTCTGCCGCCATATCCCACTGCTGACATAACGCACGGTAATTTCCTATAACGGTCCAGAATGGTCGTGCGTGAGGGCACAATTTCGACGTGCATAGTACTCGTACGCAGGACGTGCGCGCGCGCGCACACCGCGTACGCACGTTCGGCACGAGGCTATTTGTAATTTTCATTATCTCAGCGTAAAGGGGAACATTTAGGTGTCGCGGCACGTAGGGAGTTAATAGGGAAACCGGTCCTTTGGGGGTGAGCGCGCAGGTCGTTCGTTTTTGGGGGTTGATACGCACCGTCTATCCCTCTCAATCTCACTCTCATGCGATTGGCTGTCATACGCAGTGAAGACAAGAGCATTTCTGATGTTAAAGACATGTCTGCTGTTTTTAATTCGCTGCTAGTGATTTCTTTCTTTAAAAAGATAAAGCGCTATTAACGCAAAACTAAATATCGATGTTTAAATTATAATTTTCTTGTCGGTCGCGGCAAATCACGGATACACGTCTGCGAAAAGAAAATCGCTGGCAAGAATAGAACGTCGTGTCTAGAATGTTGCGCTATTATTATTCTATCGAAGGAAAAGCATCTGCTAAGAATTCGTGGTGGACCGCGATGGTGGCGATTCTCGACGGCCGGCCGCTTCCGTTTGTCGATTCTGCTCGCGATGCCAGATGTCGTTCTCGGACGTAACAATTTCCCAAAATCTGACGAAATTGGCCCCCAAGGCGGATGGAGCGGGGACCATGGGACGGCCGCGTAACGGCGTTTATTGGCTGCTTTAAGGCCGTTTCTATGCGCGACACATTGTCGCTAAATAACGCGCGAGGGCCGTCCCGTCCTCCATCGTCCCTGCACACCCTCCATCCACCCCAGTGCTCCAAGATTTCTCCTCGGTTGCTCTTCTCCTTCTCTCCCTCTCTCTTTCTCTCTTTACACACAGCATCCCATATTCTCCATACGTGGGTTTAGTCGTCGACGTGGCTGCTTGTGTGCGACAAAAGCTGCGACATGAGATACGGCGAAACGCGCCTCGGCCAATATGCGGGCCAAAGCCTTTCAGACTCCGGGGAGAATTGCACCACTGTCCGGCAGAAATCGTGTTTCTTCTCTTTGAAGGAAGGAAGGAAAGGAAAGGACGATGATACAATAATTCGAGATACTACACAGGATATTGCATGTTATCCAACGAACTCCATTATGAGAGATGCGATATTATTTACGTGACGTGTTGTATTAAAAATATGTGAATATATGCCAAACAATTTGTAATTTATACAGGGTGTTTCCTAAGTAAGTAGACAAACTTAAGGAGGATATTCCTTGGCTTATTTTAAGAAGAAAAGGTCATATAAACATATGTCCTAAACTGCCTTGTTTTCCAAAAAAAGTACATCACTGTTTTCGTTCACTTTTCGGATAGCGTGCTTTTGCAGTACGAGTCAACAAATTTCAACAGATCTCAGAAATCGCATAATAGATGGATGTGAAAGAATACGTAACACCAGGTATTTTTGAGCGTGTACGTCAATCAATGGAAAGGAGAGTCGAGGCGTGTATCATGGCTGCAGGTGGACATTTTCAGCAGTTACTGTGATGTTATTATTTTTCTTTTTAGTTACTATTTTCTTTTTCGTTATAATTTTTCTTTTTGGTTACTATTGTTTTTCATTTGTTTCATTTGCAATAACACAAACTGTTCTATAATAAACGAAAAGTGAACGAAAATAGTGATGTACTTTTTTTTGGAAAACAAAGCAGTTTAGGACATACGTTTATATGACCTTTTCTTCTTAAAATAAGCCAAGGAATATCCTCCTTAAGTTTGTCTACTTACTTAGGAAACACCCTGTATATATAATATATATTCAAAAGTTTGAATATTTTTATTGGATTGACACATTAAAAACACAAGTTAATAACTTGTTGACAGGCTGATCAATTATTTTATTGGGCTGATCAAGAATCACTTTGTGCACGAATTATTACGTTAATAAAATGGCTGAAAAGCGTGTGCACGATGGGGACGAAGAACCACGACGAGTATTTGGTCCGCCATCAGGACGCAACTGCGCCATTCCGGCACATTAGAAGCAGAGCATAAAGCAATTTTCTGTCCATCGTCCCTCTTTACCGCGCATCGCCGAGGACGCAAAATTACTCACACGTAACACGCACCGGACGGCCACACAGGCGAACACATAACGGCGGGGTGACTGTGAAAGGGTCGAACTCACTCATCCCTCCATTCCGCGCGGCCATGTTAAGCGCATGGCGAAGGGGTAATTCTCATTTGGGTGTAATCGCGCTCGCAAAACTCCATCACACTTTCCTAATAGAGCCCATGAGGGAACACACGAGGCGAATGGCTCTTCGCGCGCAGCCGTTATGTCGTACATCGACTTTGGCGTTATATTCCTCTATTCTGGCAGGGCTTACGAGGCGCGCGGAGAGGAAGTGCATCAACCGAAGAGCCAAGTAAATACAAAATAATTCCGGTAAACGCACGCGTATCCCAGTAACCATTACGGACTTTCGATATTCACGGTAACGCGATTACGATGATAATTCAGTTCGGTGAAATGTAAAACTCCGAGGAACGCTCTGCAAATTGATAAGCAGTCGCGTTGATAGAATCCATATTCGGACCGCGTGCGCCCTCGCGCACTTACAACCGGAATTTACAACCGCGATCCGCGATATTCCTGAAACCTTTCTCGGATCAAATTTCGATGGAATTTTACCGCCGTTTTTCTCGGCGGCGATTTCATTTTGAAAAACCGAGTGTCGGGATAGGCTACACGTGCCGCACCCGCCGTTCATGCGGATTTTACATATTTCTTTCGTAGGTAGCTCCGTGTTCGCGCGGTAGCGCAGGAGGAGAGTCCACGAGAGACGAAGGAGCGAGAGAAAGAGAGCGGGACGCAGGTGCGGCGGGTTTCAGGATTGGGATTACCGGCGAGGAACCAAACCGGAAACCGGTATCCTGGGCACGGAGCTCCTCCATCACTCCACGTGGAGCGGGTTACCGTTGCCGCCGCCATTGCTCGCGTACGACGTTCTACGTAGCAAACATCCGCGCGCAGTTTCCGGAACGCTGGCCGCCGTTCCCTCCTTCATCCGCCACGTCCGCCATCACGTAACTCCTTCTCCTTGCCACCTATAACCGAATCCAGCACGGGAGCACGAAACACACGTCCATGGAGCAGAAGGGGCGCCTACGTTCCAGGACCGGGAGATAATCCCGGTTAATGATTGCCCCGGCAATTACCGCTGCTGGATGAGATAGCGGGAAGTCGTTACTCGAATTTCTCCGAGAGCGGGTCTGAGCGATCTGGGTGTCCGCGATTTGGGGGACCGGGATACATATTTATGAAGATACCGTCAAAAGCCGCGGGTGACGCCGCTAAACGTTTATATCCTGCGATTGAATCTCGGTGAAGATCGATGAAGGAGCTTCGAAAGATCCCGCCTTTGTGATAACCATCCTGCTCGTTACGATAATGATTATAAGAGTCGTCATTCCAGCCGTGTGTGATATTAACATCTCGACATTAAAGTTATCGACGTTGTCGTGTAATTTGACGTGTACAGAAATAGACACTACAGGAATAACTATAATTGAACGTGACGCTAATTTGATAGACATAAAAGAAAGTAACATGTGTAAGATCTGGAAAGATAGTCGAGACTGACAGGTCGTATAGAGGATCGAATGAAAACAAGTTGATCACAACAGTAGGAGTATTGGCCGTAAGACCTAGGCGTGTGAACCAGGGATCCCGGAGAGTTCGAGTTCAAATCTAAGGCAGTCTCCTAGTTATTTTTCGCCTCTTACAATTCAGAAGTGGGATCAAATCTGCTACCCCTCGGAGAGGAGGGAGTTGAGAAGCAGCTGGCCGGTAGTGAAGCCTGAACATGGAGGTCGGGACGGACTCAGAGGAGTGAACCAACATGGAGATTGGGAAGGACTCAGAGGAGTGAACCAACATGGCGATTGGGAAGGACTCAGAGGAGTGAACCAACATGGAGGTTGGGAGGGACTCAGAAGAGTGAACCAAAAATGGATGTTGGGAGGGACTCACAAGAGTGAACCAAAAATGGAGGTTGGGAGGGACTCAAGTGGAGTGAACCGACGATTTGGAGACATTCGGGGACGAATGTAATGTCAGGCTGGCCGAGCTGTAAGATCAGGAAAGATAGTCGAGACTGACAGGTCGTATAGAGGATCGGAATGAAAACAAGTTGATCACAACAGTAGGAGTATTGGCCGTACAGTCTAAGACCTAGGCGTGTGAACCAGGGATCCCGGAGAGTTCGAGTTCAAATCTAAGGCAGTCTCCTAGTTATTTTTCGCCTCTTACAATTCAGAAGTGGGATCAAATCCGCTACCCCTCGAAAACAGTTGAGATCCATCCGCTACCCCTCGGAGAGGAGGGAGTTGAGAAGCAGCTGGCTGGTAGTGAAGCCTGAACATGGAGGTCGGGACGGACTCAGAGGAGTGAACCAACATGGAGGTTGGGAGGGACTCAGAGGAGTGAACCAACATGAAAATTGGGAAGGACTCAGAGGAGTGAACCAACATGGAGGTTGGGAGGGACTCAGAAGAGTGAACCAAAAATGGATGTTGGAGGGACTCAGAAGAGTGAACCAAAAATGGAGGTTGGGAGGGACTCAAGTGGAGTGAACCGACGATTTGGAGACATTCGGGGACGAATGTAATGTCAGGCTGGCCGAGCTGTAAGATCTGGGAAGATAGTCGAGACTGACAGGTCGTATAGAGGATCGGAATGAAAACAAGTTGATCACAACAGTAGGAGTATTGGCCGTACAGTCTAAGACCTAGGCGTGTGAACCAGGGATCCCGGAGAGTTCGAGTTCAAATCTAAGGCAGTCTCCTAGTTATTTTTCGCCTCTTACAATTCAGAAGTGGGATCAAATCCGCTACCCCTCGAAGACAGTTGAGATTCATCCGCTACCCCTCGGAGAGGAGGGAGTTGAGAAGCAGCTGGCCGGTAGTGAAGCCTGAACATGGAGGTCGGGACGGACTCAGAGGAGTGAACCAACATGGAGATTGGGAAGGACTCAGAGGAGTGAACCAACATGGAAATTGGGAAGGACTCAGAGGAGTGAACCAACATGGAGGTTGGGAGGGACTCAGAAGAGTGAACCAAAAATGGATGTTGGGAGGGACTCACAAGAGTGAACCAAAAATGGAGGTTGGGAGGGACTCAAGTGGAGTGAACCGACGATTTGGAGACATTCGGGGACGAATGTAATGTCAGGCTGGCCGAGCTGTAAGATCAGGAAAGATAGTCGAGACTGACAGGTCGTATAGAGGATCGGAATGAAAACAAGTTGATCACAACAGTAGGAGTATTGGCCGTACAGTCTAAGACCTAGGCGTGTGAACCAGGGATCCCGGAGAGTTCGAGTTCAAATCTAAGGCAGTCTCCTAGTTATTTTTCGCCTCTTACAATTCAGAAGTGGGATAAAATCCACTACCCCTCGAAGACAGTTGAGATTCATCCGCTACCCCTCGGAGAGGAGGGAGTTGAGAAGCAGCTGGCCGGTAGTGAAGCCTGAACATGGAGGTCGGGACGGACTCAGAGGAGTGAACCAACATGGAGGTTGGGAGGGACTCAGAGGAGTGAACCAACATGAAAATTGGGAAGGACTCAGAGGAGTGAACCAACATGGAGGTTGGGAGGGACTCAGAAGAGTGAACCAAAAATGGATGTTGGAGGGACTCAGAAGAGTGAACCAAAAATGGAGGTTGGGAGGGACTCAAGTGGAGTGAACCGACGATTTGGAGACATTCGGGGACGAATGTAATGTCAGGCTGGCCGAGCTGTAAGATCTGGGAAGATAGTCGAGACTGACAGGTCGTATAGAGGATCGGAATGAAAACAAGTTGATCACAACAGTAGGAGTATTGGCCGTACAGTCTAAGACCTAGGCGTGTGAACCAGGGATCCCGGAGAGTTCGAGTTCAAATCTAAGGCAGTCTCCTAGTTATTTTTCGCCTCTTACAATTCAGAAGTGGGATAAAATCCACTACCCCTCGAAGACAGTTGAGATTCATCCGCTACCCCTCGGAGAGGAGGGAGTTGAGAAGCAGCTGGCCGGTAGTGAAGCCTGAACATGGAGGTCGGGACGGACTCAGAGGAGTGAACCAACATGGAGATTGGGAAGGACTCAGAGGAGTGAACCAACATGGAAATTGGGAAGGACTCAGAGGAGTGAACCAACATGGAGGTTGGGAGGGACTCAGAAGAGTGAACCAAAAATGGATGTTGGGAGGGACTCACAAGAGTGAACCAAAAATGGAGGTTGGGAGGGACTCAAGTGGAGTGAACCGACGATTTGGAGACATTCGGGGACGAATGTAATGTCAGGCTGGCCGAGCTGTAAGATCTGGAAAGATAGTCGAGACTGACAGGTCGTATAGAGGATCGGAATGAAAACAAGTTGATCACAACAGTAGGAGTATTGGCCGTACAGTCTAAGACCTAGGCGTGTGAACCAGGGATCCCGGAGAGTTCGAGTTCAAATCTAAGGCAGTTTCCTAGTTATTTTTCGCCTCTTACACATGTAATGCTATTTGCGAGGATCTATGTTCTAAAACACGTAAGCCCGCGCGAATTATTATTCGTAATACTTCGCGATTTTCCTTATCAACTAGCAGAAGAGGATTAGCTCGAATTTTGTGACGCGAATAGTTTACGCGCGTGCAGTTTACAGCGCGCGAGTAAATAGGCGAGTTCGGCCGGTCGGATGGCTTAGTTGCCGCGATGACACACCTGTGGAGCAAATTTACGAAATGTTTACGAGCGTCTGAAGGGGCGTTCGACCCCCGGCCTCTGCCATCCCCGAACGCCGGCCCTTCGAGCGCACAATGCCGCGTCATTCGCTATTATTACGTCGTTGCTATCACCACCTCGCGGAAGCAACGAGGTCCTCCCTCTTCATCTATCGTACACTAGTCGGCTCGCTCATTTCGTGTTTCTCTCTTTCCCTCAGTCCTGTACCACGCCTGAAATCCGCGTTTCATTTTTCATCTATCAAGCCCGAGCCTGGAGCTTCCGCTTATAACGAATATAACGTTAATAACAAAATATCACCCGCGCGAGATTATCGATCTTCTGACGAGGCGACGTGTTGTCTTTTATTTATGAACATCGTTGGAGCACGAGCGGCGAAAGACGCCGAGCGAATTGATCGTCGTTCGTTACCTAACAAAGTACGCTCGCGCTTACAATTGGATTTTATTTATGGATTTTATTCGGAATGTATATAGGTGTATCAATTACAAAAGGCGTGCCCCGGGAAGCGCGAGGAGATCGGCCCTCTTCCTCCGACTGCCGGCCCCGGCATGCCCTCCCTCTCCTTTCATCCTGAGTTATGAATGTGCCCAATTACATCTTAAAAGCTGTGCTCCATTAATTTTCACAGCTGCTGCCGCTTAATTGGGAACCCGGCCCGATAATAAACCCCGGAGCTTGCACCCGGGGCCCACTACTGCGTTTATGGCCTGCGAGAGAGTTCCACGGGATTGCCGTCTTCGCAGACGGTCGCATCGATCGGCCACCAGTTTACCCTTGTCGCTGGCTGTCGTTCTCTTTTACGACTCTGACCTTGATTCCGGTAGACGTCACTGGGGTAACCGCGAAACTTGCCGTCGCTTTCGGGAGAATCGATAATAGACGACAGAAACGTAAATCCGCGAGAAACGTGATGCAGACGGCTCGCGGACGTCTCATTTCTAATCGCATGCGAGGATCTCGTTACGGCCTCGCCACCGACATTCGAAGGATGTTCCAACTTTTACGATCGCAGCATTGCGTCCCGAGGACGCGAATACGGCGGTTCCTGGAACGTTTAATCGGTGAGTTTGTTGCGGCGATTGCTTAACGGCACATCGAAGGGACTACTAAGTTGCTTTTAATTAGCAAACGTTTGTGGAGAACAGCACAATCATGCCGATCGGTATCTTCCGCTAGATCGGTTATGGCGGAATGCACATTCGCGGAGGACTTAATTAAAAATGGGGCGTGTCCAATTATCGAATCTCGACGATTTCCTAATCGTAAAGAGGAAGGAAACGGCTCGCGATATCTGAACGCATAACATTATCGCTGCTACCAAATCCCGGCAGTCGTATAACGCAAGCGTGAGCGCGAGTTGGTTCACGGCGACGGGACAAATTCACGGTATCGAAACGCGTTCTCGTGCCAGCGCGAGCGACGATAATCGCGTCTGAAATAAATTCCTAATCACTCCGGCGCGATAGCGGCGATTCGTGTAGCTAATATCCGTGATAACATTTCGCAAACTCTGCGGCTTCGCTCCGAGGAGGCCCAATTGATCGGGGTGCAAATCCGACGATGGTCGTTTGATGGTCGCTCTGCGGTACCGATCATCAAACCGGTATTAAAACCAACTGATAGGGTCACGGTAGCAATTTGCATGCGCTCGTTACTCGGTCGGGATGCTCGCGCGGATCGGCTATATCTCGCGCGGAGGGAAAGAGAGAAAGAAGAACACGAGATAGCGCGAACGTGAGCTTAAACCATCATCGCATACCTACTAATACCGGCAATATCTTTGTCGCGGTATGCCGAGGCCGTGGCAGAAGAACTCTCGAAGACGAGTTCGAGAGCCAACTTTGTGCAAGAACGTGGGGGCTCCGTTCGTCTTCCTCTTTTTTCTTCATCTTTCCTCCTCTCTCTCTTTCTCTCCTTTCCGAACGTGCGTTGGCCGCGGCGCGTTCCACCCACCGTCGCCGCGACTAAACTTCTCCGCCGGCTTGCAAAACGTCTCGCGGTAATATTACCCGAAGCAAACGACCAGGTAAGCCGTAGCCGCGCCACCCAAGTGGACCTTGTTAGCGCGGATATCCCCGGAGATGCACCACCCAGAAACCGGAGGAGTGTATACCGACGCGCGTGGAGTAACGAGAGAGGAAAGAAGCGCGGCACGCGGGCAACCGCGAGTAAGCAGCGGAGTGGGTGTGCGCGAGAGATGAATAGTGGCTCCTTTTGTGGCTTCATTATCGAAATAAAGGGTGGTACCACGCTCTACCGACTAGGTGGAACGAATCGGGCCTACGGATGCAACCCGCTGCTTGGTCACGCTCGCGTTCTCCTCCAGCGAGAAATCCTCTTTCCAGAGCAGTACAACACGCGGTGATATTTAACGAGAAGATGATTCTATTTTTCGGGCTCGCGCGTCATTGAGCGTGAAATCCAGCAACGACGGCCGGATGACTCTGCTCCGATATCTACTTCGCGCCAAATGCCGAGTTTCAAGACGTGCTTCATGGTGCTTTCGTACTGTTGCTCCAGCCATTTCGCTCGGAGTGCCGAAGTCTGGCGAGATGGGACTTAGGTTGGGTTCACCGGCGGGGTTATGGGAACGAGTAGCGGGCGATAGCGCGACGCCTGCCGCCGGTGATGCATGGGGTTGTCGCACGTTGAGTCATGTGTCATTGGATCGGCTCCGAATCGAGAGAGTGCCGTATGCCGTTGGGGTAGGTATATACGGTGGCGAAGCTTTCTCCCCTATGAAATAAGAAAAGCAAGTTGATCGCTGGTCGGGCAGGGCGGAAGAGAGAAGGAGAGAAAAAGCAAGAGAGAGAAAAAGAAACACAGAGGGAGAACGAGAGAACGATAAGGAGGAAAAGAAAAGCAACGAGGGAAGAGGAGGAATCGAAGGGGTGGTGGGGCAATGGTCCGTGAACCGCCGCCACGGCGTAATGACGCGGCTCTCCTTTCAAAGATTGCATCGCAGGAAAAGCTCCGCGCGGAGCTGCCGTCTCCTCTCGCCCCCGTGCGTCTCTCCCACCTCTGGTGCTCCCACCCGAAACACCCACCCTTTTCTCCTCCCCGGACGCGAGCGACCGCTTGGTTTCTCCTGCAGGAATCGATACGATGGCTCCAGGAATCCGGAGGATTTTACGTTAAAATACTGCAGAAAATAATGGCCCGATATACCTTCCTCCGGCGCGGGATAGCGTTTCGTACGCTCGTCGCGCTTCATTCCTCCCTCTTCCCTTTTTCTCACGTCGCCCTCCGTCTTTCGCTCTGACGTCGCATCCTCTTTCTCCGTTCCTCTCTCCCGTCCGCCCATCCCGCATGTCTGCTTTCGGGTCCTCCGCCGAATTACCATGCACCGAGAATGCATCCCTCTAATTGCATCTCCACCTCGATCGGCTTCGACTGGCGGGAGGAAATTGGTAGGAAGGTAATTCATCCTGGTGGAAGATAGCGCGACACGCACTGGGCGCAAAAGACCCTCGGAACGGATCGGCAAAACGATCGCAAGAAGATTATTTCGGGGAATCGATTTGCGAACGCGAGATCTACGCGCGTGCACCTTTAAGAAACGCGAATATTGGAGAAAGAAATTTTTCAGACATGGAAACGCATTTTGTCCCCCTTTATTTGCAGAAAATTGCAAGAGAGACATTGGCGCGACGAATATGAAAGATGATCATGTTTATTGACTGAGATTGCATCTCTCTGCGACACGCTGATACTTCAGGACGAATTACGATGCGGGGGACGACCTTTTGCGAGAGCAAAAGAGGACAGAACAAGCGTGGGTTGACAAAAATGTCGCTGAGGAGAGAAGGAGCAACACAGGACGGAGAATAAGGTAACGCAGCCAGGAAACTTTTAAAACGGTTTTGATTTGATTCCATCCGAGAGTCCCGGAGTCGCACAGCTGTATTTAAAGTTATAAGAACCAATTTAAAAATCCGGCTACCCAAGGCTGCCGCCTCCGCGCGACGACGAATTCGCCGCCTCGTACCCGGACGAATAAAGAGAGACAAAGGCGTCTGAAGTTAAATCCGGGTATCTTAGTTAAAAGAAGCAATTATAGAGCGAGCCGAGTACAAGCAAGGAGATCCGAGACGCCCGATAAGGAAAAGTGATCGCTTTCTTTCTCTGCTCCAAAAAACGTCCCGAAACGAAATCTACAATGATGTTCATCGATGCAATCGTTCCTTTCTAGTTTTATTCCTTTTTCTTCGTGCACGACAACAAGAATAATTTCTGTAATAAGAACAGCATGGTAGATTTGTTTCGCATTCTCTTGTTTCAAAAAGAAAACACTTGTAAGCATGTTTTGCATCATTTTATGAAACAAAATGGGATTACAATGCGATCGAACATGTGGCGATCATATGCCACGCTGAAATATAATTCTTGAGTGACTGTCACTAAACTATTGAACGCGAGTCATAACTATGCCGAAGGGTAGAAAACGAAAGGCGAGAGGTATCTCGTATTCGCATCCCCAGTCTTTGTATCTTGGATACGCAATAACAGGCAGTTCTATTCTTGGCCAAGATTGCCGTTAGCCATCTCAGGTACATGCGGCAGCTTCTGGTTTAGCCATGAGATGTTTATTTGCGCTATCTATCAAGTCCGAGATAACAGAACTGTCGTAGAGTATTTCTTGAAGGTAATTGCTTAGGAAATCGAAAGTGACGTCTTCGTGAAGCGCACTTACACGCAGACAAAGCTAATTTCTGCCACTGACGACGCTCGCCGTGCTGTGAAAAATTATTGTACCGCAATTGCTTGTTAATCCGAATATTATTTGTTAGACATAAAGTTTATTACATCGAGAAATGTAAAAACTCTTTATTAAAAGATGGATATATATAATTTTCTTATTATATTTTACATTACACCTATATTAAAAAATATTTAAAATATCACATTTAAACATTAAATGTTCAAACGTTATGCTAAAAATATGGTACACAGACTATAGTCGATCTAACTTTTTAAAATTTATTCTATTTAATTTTGGTTGCTTAGTTCATTAAGCATTAAGGGAAACAAGTCCCTGTTCAATAAGCACCAATGCGTCACATTTCCTTCGAAAAATGAGATATACGGTGCTCATTGTGGATTCTCGAAAACTCGTCGAAAACTCGAAAGCTACTCGAGAGCTAATTTTCGCGAGCGGGTGATCGATCACGTTCGTTTCCCTCGCGCTCGGCTTGTTCCCGAGTTCCTCGCGTTAACACGTACATAGATCTCCGCGTCTCCCGATGCAAACGAGAGTCGGAATCGCGGACGAGGCTGGAGCCCCCGTGTTGCCGGTTTGCGAAAATGCGGAAAGGCAGCGAGCCGAAATTTACAACCCCGCCGCGATGAATACTTGGGCGCTCTCTTCCCTCGTCCCTTCGGAGAGTCTTTCCGCCCCGGGGCTTTATCGACGCCGGCCGAGTCGACGATTTTTCGTGTTTACCCGCGAGGAGATGAAGTGCCGGCAATACATCAGGAACGAAATGTCCGCGCGTCCCTTTTCCCGCGTGCGGCCTACCCTCACGCGTGCCTGGCTTGCACGCGCGCGCGCGTGCAGATTACACGCAACGTGGCACCTATCCAACGATATGGACCGGCTCGATACGCAGCTTCCCGATACGCGCATCTCGTCCCGTTACGGAATTGCAAGGGAGAGCAAGATGATCACGTGCACGCACGCACGCAAGAATCGATCATAGCCGCGACAGCACGCGGCGAGAATACAAGAGTAATGATGCCGATCCGCGAGGGATGACTAATAATACGTCGGTGGCTTTGTTCTTTCATCGAAGATGTAATAATTGCGACTGAAAAAATGTATCGTCAACTTCGGAAAACTAAATGAACCGAACGACTGGAAATACTGCCAATCCTATTTCTAACTATTGGGTTGGCCAAAAAGTAATTGCGTTTTTTTCCAATAGATGGACATACATGTCTTGAAATGTAACTAACTTCATTCTAAACCGCAAATTCATTATGTAGGTTAACAACTCACAGTTCAAGCTTGTTTTACAAAAAGAAAGTACACGATTTCGTTAACAATTGTTTCTTTGCCGTCCATTTCAAAATGGAAAATCAAAAAGAACATTTTCCTCATATTTTCTTTTATTACTTCCGAAAAGGGAAAAACGCTGTGCAAGCTCATAAAAACTTATCTGATGTATATGGCGAAGATGCTTTAAAACTGCGGCAGTGTCAAAATTCGTTTACTAAATTTCGATCTGCAGATTTTAATGTGAAAGATGCACCACGCTCAGGAAGGCCAATCGAAATTGATGATGACAAAATAAAGGCACTGATCGATTCCAATCGGCGTTTAACGACACGAGAGATTGCTGAGAATCTTAACGTATCGAAATCGAGTGTTGAAAACCATTTAAAACGACTTGGATACATTAGTAAGCTCGATATTTGAGTACCACATGAGCTCAAAGAAATCCATCTCACTAAGCGTATTGACATCTGCGATTCTCTTTTGAAACGTGAGGAAAATGATCCATTTTTGAGACGTATGATAACAGGCGACGAAAAATGGATCGTCTACAACAACGTCAAACGAAAAAGATCGTGGAGCAAGCGTGATGAACCTGCTGAAAGCACTTGAAAAGCAGATATTCACCAAAGAAAGATTATGCTGTCAGTCTGGTGGGACTTTAAAGGTATTGTGTATTTTGAGCTGCTTGCAAGGAATCAAACTAGTAATTCAGACGTATACCGTCGTAACTGGATAAATTAAATGATGCCATCAAACAGAAACGTCGAGAATTGGTGAATCGCAAAGGTGTTGTGTTTCACCATGATAACGCTAGACCACGTACAAGTTTGGTCACTCGTGAAAAATTGTTGCAGCTTGGATGGGATGTGTTACCACATCCACCATATTCGCCAGACCTGGCACCATCAGATTACCATTCGTTTCGTTCTTTGCAAAACGCCTTGAATGGTAAAACCTTTACTGCTGATGAGGATATCAAATCGTTGTTGGAATTGTTTTTTGCTGAAAAAGATAAGAACTTTTTTGAGCGCGGAATCATGAAGTTGCCTGAAAAATGGCAAAAGATAATCAAACAAAATGGACAATATATTGTTTAATAAAGTTTTTGTTTCCCATGAAAAATTCGCCTTTTATTTATATAAAAAAAACGCAATTACTTTTTGGCCAACCCAATACTTGCACGTCAGCGTAATTATTCCTCGATTATCAGGATCGCAAATTCAGGAATTTAAATTTTTTTCTTGATCAAAAAAATGGATCGACAGTGAGAAAGAAAATGTTCCATCAAGCAAAACGCAAACGCGATTTTGAAGGATAACGAAGAGAGCTCGCGGATGTATCCGCAGTCACGGCGAACCGACGTTTTAATCCACGTATTTTCGGAGTCGCGCATTCCTCTGTTCTACATCGGGCAGTTCGTCATCTCGCTGGATCCGGCAGCCGGGCGTGGAGGACCAGTCGGAACGTTGGCGGAGGTCGAGGAAGGAGAAGGACGAGCCAGGATATGGAGGATGGCGACGCTACGGGGTTGGGGAAGGTTCGATGGAAAGTGCAGGTTGTGGGGCGGTGAGGTAGGAGGAAGAGGGTGGCAGGACGTGTTTGCAGATCCTCTATCGGGCGCTTCAGCCCCCGATCCGCCGTTCCCCCCGTTCACCAGGCAGCTCCCGCGCTCACCACCACCGCCACCACCTCCGTTCGCCCCTGGAGCGCGCGCGGATGGTTTGGGGTAGAGCGGCAGGCGGCGCGCGGCAGATAAGAGAATTGCACTGTCAAGCCGGAATGATATATTTGACCAACATTTCCATATAACCCCGGCAGAGGCGCTCTCGCGTATCACGCCGCTCTCTTACTCCCGTATTCTTCTCCTTCTCTCTTCCCTCGATTTCCTCCCTTTTCCTCGGTGGTTCTTTCCCTCCACGACCCATTGGCGGCGGCCGCGGCCACCCCGTGCTCTTATTTTCTCTCTTCGATTCCTCCCGTTTCCTCTATTTCCCGATTCGTTCTACCCTACCTTCTTCCACGTCTCCACTTCGCGCACGTCTGTTTCTCCAAAACCCGTTTCTATTTCCTTCCCCTCGCTGTGCTCCCTTTCGACTTCCCGTGTAACCGCTGCAAGCGAGAGACGCTGCGAAATTACGTTTGAGGTCAGCGCGCTTATTGACAGTTTTATACGCTGACATTCTTATTGCAAATCCGCTCATTCCACCGTGAAGTAGCTGCTGCGGCAAACTGGGAGAGGGAAATCTTTTATCGACGCCGAACCGAATTTTATTTTCGAAATAGATTTCATCGGCACGAGAAAGCGATAAATTACGGAAACGATTTTGAAAATATCAGTATTAGATATAAAAAAAAGTATTGACTTATTCGAGAACAAAATCTTAAAACAAGTAATAATTTAATAACATATTGTAAAGAAAAAATTCTTGATTTATATATGATAAATATATTGTACGATCCAGAGATAATAAATTCCATATGCGGAGAGCAAGAAAATCGAATTGCAGAAGGAAAGAAAATTAAGTAATGGAAAATAATCTTGATAATCAAATAAATGACACGAGCCTGTGTGCAAATGGTGGATACGGCGGGAAATAATGGAGGGATAGGACGACTGAAAAGAAATTCGAGGAACGAAAGGAAAAAAAAGAGCTGAACGCGCAAGAAGAAATGCAACAACGTTGTCTGGTTACTCTCCACTCGTAAGGAGACCATCCTCAATCCCTTCGTCTCTTTTTACGCGGAGATGTGTAGGAAGAACACGCTCCGTGCCTTCGGAAACAACAGACCTGCACAGCAGCGACGAGTTATCGCGCCGCGGATAAGGGGCAATGCAATTTAGATAATTAAACAGATATCAGACGGACGTTATCTCTTGCGCTAAATGTAAAATAGCCCTTGTGTCGAGTCTCGCGCATTCCTTTGTCGGCAGCATCAGGCAATAACGCCCGCTCGGCAGAACTTTTAGCATTCTGCAGAAATTACGAAGCCATTAACCCACGCTATAAATATTTTCCGACCGAGATGTGAATGTCTTCATCTGGTTTCCACAGACGTAGACTAATCAGCTAACCGAATCGTGGCGCGTGACAAGAAACGGACCGCTCTGGTGGCGGTCGGCATTGAAAATTAATCGATGGCAAGTTGCCGGATGTTGGGCCAGTCGCAATCAATTCATCCGGGCTCCTTTATCGAGTGAATCAGATCGGATCGTGCAGAAGAAACTTGCTCACTGAAACCGGCCGAGTCATTGTGACGAGGTGCTTTGTCCCGAATACTTCCTCCGGCCAACGATCTATCTATCACTCGTATGTATTAAATACATTCGCGCAAATATTGCGTGTAAAATACATTTTCCTTATATTATACGTTTGGCGAGTGCATAGCGCGAATTTATGAATAACATTGTAACGAGTGCGATAATTTTATAACTTTACACTTTGTTTTATAGTTTTCTTGGTAGCTCGCTTGCTTGTGTAAGAGGCGAAAAATAACTAGGAGACTGCCTTAGATTTGAACTCGAACTCTCCGGGATCCCTGGTTTACACGCCTAGGTCTTAGGCTGTACGGCCAATACTCCTACCGTTGTGATCAACTTGTTTTCATTCCGATCCTCTATACGACCTGTCAGTTTCGACTATCTTTCCGGATCTTACAGCTCGGCCAGCCTGACATTACATTCGTCCCCGAATGTCTCCAAATCGTCGGTTCACTCCACTTGAGTCCCTCCCAACCTCCATTTTTGGTTCACTCTTCTGAGTCCCTCCCAACCTCCATGTTGGTTCACTCCTCTGAGTCCTTCCCAATCTCCATGTTGGTTCACTCCTCTGAGTCCTTCCCAATCTCCATGTTGGTTCACTCCTCTGAGTCCGTCCCGACCTCCATGTTCAGGCTTCACTACCGGCCAGCTGCTTCTCAACTCCCTCCTCTCCGAGGGGTAGCGGATGAATCTCAACTGTCTTCGAGGGGTAGCGGATTTTATCCCACTTCTGAATTGTAAGAGGCGAAAAATAACTAGGAGACTGCCTTAGATTTGAACTCGAACTCTCCGGGATCCCTGGTTCACACGTCTAGGTCTTAGACTGTACGGCCAATACTCCTACTGTTGTGATCAACTTGTTTTCATTCCGATCCTCTATACGACCTGTCAGTCTCGACTATCTTTCCAGATCTTACAGCTCGGCCAGCCTGACATTACATTCGTCCCCGAATGTCTCCAAATCGTCGGTTCACTCCACTTGAGTCCCTCCAACCTCCATTTTTGGTTCACTCTTCTGAGTCCTTCCCAACCTCCATGTTGGTTCACTCCTCTGAGTCCTTCCCAATCTCCATGTTGGTTCACTCCTCTGAGTCCGTCCCGACCTCCATGTTCAGGCTTCACTACCGGCCAGCTGCTTCTCAACTCCCTCCTCTCCGAGGGGTAGCGGATGGATCTCAACTGTCTTCGAGGGGTAGCGGATTTTATCCCACTTCTGAATTGTAAGAGGCGAAAAATAACTAGGAGACTGCCTTAGATTTGAATTCGAACTCTCCGGGATCCCTGGTTCACACGCCTAGGTCTTAGGCTGTACGGCCAATACTCCTACTGTTGTGATCAACTTGTTTTCATTCCGATCCTCTATACGACCTGTCAGTCTCGACTATCTTTCCAGATCTTACAGCTCGGCCAGCCTGACATTACATTCGTCCCCGAATGTCTCCAAATCGTCGGTTCACTCCACTTGAGTCCCTCCAACCTCCATTTTTGGTTCACTCCTCTGAGTCCTTCCCAATCTCCATGTTGGTTCACTCCTCTGAGTCCGTCCCGACCTCCATGTTGGTTCACTCCTCTGAGTCCTTCCCAATCTCCATGTTGGTTCACTCCTCTGAGTCCGTCCCGACCTCCATGTTCAGGCTTCACTACCGGCCAGCTGCTTCTCAACTCCCTCCTCTCCGAGGGGTAGCGGATGGATCTCAACTGTCTTCGAGGGGTAGCGGATTTTATCCCACTTCTGAATTGTAAGAGGCGAAAAATAACTAGGAGACTGCCTTAGATTTGAATTCGAACTCTCCGGGATCCCTGGTTCACACGCCTAGGTCTTAGGCTGTACGGCCAATACTCCTACTGTTGTAATCAACTTGTTTTCATTCCGATCCTCTATACGACCTGTCAGTCTCGACTATCTTTCCAGATCTTACACTTGTTTGTTCCTTCTGCTTATCTTTACATGCAGATGTTAACCGAGACTGCAGAGGCACCAAAACAAATGAATCTTATTTCATTCCATTTATTTCCATATAACGACAACAAAGTAATCCCTTTACTTCGTAATACGTGTAAAGAAGGAAAGGGGTCGGGGTCAAGTTTCCGTGGTGCCCCATTATGCACGTATCGAGCGACGCGGATCGTGGCAGCGATTTGTCAAAGCCGGCGTGGCGCCTGTCACTCGCCTCTTTACAGCGCGATCGTTAACGAAAAGAAGAAAAGGGCGGGCCGATCGTTCTCCAAAAGGAAGACAAAGAGGATCTGGATGTACGGCGATATTATCTCCACCATACCGCGACGCAAGCTCCCCGCGGCATGGCCCTGCGGCCCCCCGGCGGGCTCTGCGTGTGTTAATTTGAATCGAGAGAGATTACGCGGAGGCACCCCGCAGGGCGCAGCCATTTTGTATCAAAATGTCGATAAAGGAAGTCAGTGGTCTCGGCCTCTGACGACGACGACGATGTATGTCCCTCGGATTACAATCCGTCGCCTAATCGTCGAGTTTCGTGCAAGAATGGATGACGTGTCTTCGTGACTCCGTTAAAACCGACCGGTAACTTCTTTCCGCGTTTACGTGTTCAGGCATGTCGCGGATGTAAAATTATTCGATATCATCAGCGACATGGGTTCTCGAGCAAGACTGATATCCGTGATGGATGTATGACGTACTCGCGTATGCGTATATTCTGACGGTAGCGCGACGAAAATAAGAGAGACAAAATTATGTAATCGTAATTTATTCATCTTGTTCACGATGTTTCTGACTGAAATATTATTAGCGCACGAAAATCTCGCGGCAAGAAACTCGATGTCCTAGGTGTGCGCTCGAAGTCGCTCTCGGATGCGCCAACTCCGGCCTTTGGCAGCCGAAAATGTCGCGTTATCGCGTGGAATTAATCTATCTTGGCGCGATTCAGCGAGCGTCGCATCATGCGAGAAGAGAAGCCCGAGGATCGATTCTCAGATCGGATCTACTGCGATGGAAACCCGTCCCGGGGAGCATGGCAGAGAGGTCGACAGGAATTTGGTCCGAAGTTATTGGAGTTCCTCCGTGGAACGTGGCCGTTCTCTACGTACGGAACATTCCATGGCGGGGCTGGTGTTAGCGGATACCTGCGGACGTTGAACCGTAGCCCGAAGAGATTTATCCGAGCGAGCGGGTAGGCAACGCCGAAAAGAGAACGCGAGCCCGACGGGAATTTTTCCGATTCCCGCCGGCGGCGTTTCCAGCCACGGAGAGCGAGGAGGCGCGAGGTCGCGTCGAATCCTTCGTGGCGATCCTCGATCCTCGTCTCCCGATGTCGACGAGAGATTTCGCGGGGTCGAGAGGAAACACTCGCGGGAGATACACGCGTTATATCATCGTCGACATCGTGTAATTCTACTCGACGCGCGCGATGCCGCCCTCTCTTCTCTTCTCTCGCGCGGCAACTCTCCGCACCCCATAAATATCTCTGAATCATCGTCGTTGCCCCTCGCTCGCAGTTCTCGAGGTATCCCCGGGCACGGCTGAAGCGCAACCGTAACGTCGCGTTCCCGATGTTGGTATTTAGCAGGACTGCGAGGAAACTTCGCCAACCGCGAAATTCAACGAAATTGTGCATGGATGTACGATCAAGTCGACTGGAAGCATTAATATTCGACGACGACGATACGCTCGAGTTATATTCACGAAACAATAACGCGGCAGGTATTCCGGGAATATTTCAAGCTAGTAAATATAAAGTAAAACTCGCCATTACACGTATCGTCGATGCAGTCGCACGTAAAGAAACGAATATACAAAATAACCGTCGCAGGATTAGCGTTCTCCAAAATCGAATCGAATCGAATCGACAGATCGTCGCCGAATTCAGATTTCATCGATCGGGCATTTTCTCGAACTTACGTATGTCTATTCGATTTTACACGCACTTTCGCCACGCGAAAGATCAATCTCCCGGGTCAACCGTAAGTTTCAACACGCCGAACGGTTGGCGAGCGTAACGGCGCGTACAACGCGCGATTTCCCGATTTCGCATTTCCTGACGATACGCGCGCGAGCAGAGTGCGTATTGCGGATACGCATCATGTGCACGCACGCAACAGCACGGGCAATCAAATGCTCGCCGGACCGTTTCGCGCTATTTGTCTCTGCGGAAGACGAGCGGACGCCAAAGCGACGCGGAGTTGTTGCCGGGGTCGGTCCGGCGAACGCGTGCGACGCACCGATTGTTCGGCGCACGCCCGATTAAACGATCATTGTACGATTTCACGATGCAAGCGCCGACGAACGACAGCAACCAACGCGGAATATTGCGTTTCCACGCGCGAGAATCGCGCGGCGGTTCACTGCGGACGACCGATGCTATCTGGGCCGATCGCGTTTTCCGGTGCATGCCGACGAAATTCGTGATTTTCGACCAGTTACGCTGAATAAGCGTAGTTTGCGCGTTCCAAGGCATCAACTTATTAGTTTAAACTTCAATTTCATGTCTTCCGGTAAATTGACCTGAATTATTTGCATCGGCATGTAAGTGTGTATTAACTATTAAAAGATTTATGACGATAAAGAAACGCGATGCGTATTCGCAGAACCAACATTATAATAGTTGAATTCACGTACTTTACAAAACGTCCTGCAAACAACTCTGGATAATCCGGATTCTACACGGCAAATTGCAGCCCGGCGCATGGCGATGAATGCTAAAAACGATCGCCGAGTTCCAGAAGCGGAAGGGATGATCGCGGAGGGTGGCTCCGGTTGCGTATCGTGTTCCTACACTTTGTGAAGGAAGGACAAGGCATAATCGGCGCCGTAGTCTCCCCACCGTGACGGCGAGAGAGGGACGTCACTTCCGACGGAAAACCGTACACTCTGTGCCCCTCCGCGCCACCTTTGTATTATTCGGGCACGAGTGTGTTTATTCTCACCCCCGTGGAAACACGTAACGACGTGTTGTACGCGCAACCCCATGCTCCGAGCTTCCCCTCTAGCCGGCCCTATTAGAGCAATGACGAGTAAACCATGACATCGTCGACGCGTCCATCAGAGGAGAAACGAAAAAGGAGCGAAGAAAGCGCGACGATCGATCGCGTTATTTGCGCTACGGAAGAGCTTCCGGTCAGCTTGCTCGCGATCGGCCACGAACCTCGAGCCGACAGGAAGCGCTCGACGATGAGGATGATTCCTGACTGGCCAGAAACTCGCTTCCGGCTGGCTTACGTTGGATAAGCGCGCGAGTAGGCTGGCACGAAGAATGGAGTGTCGGTGCTTGAGCGAATTGACAACTTGAAAGTCTTACTCACGTGTGGCAGATCGCGCGTTCGGTAACGTTAGCAAGAGCAAGGTACTCACCTGAAACAGAAAGAAAAGAGATCCGACATTATTATTGAGAATCGAACACCCACAGAAAAGATTTCTGGACTTAATGCTATTACTCTTTAATCTATCATAAAATAAGATCGCTATAGCGACAATCATATTTATTATTGAAAAGAAGCATATTTTAATCTTAAATAGAAAATTCTAAAATCTAGATTAAAATAATCTTGGTGCTATCTCATTCATTTTCTCAGAAGGATTTAGATAAAAATTTGTAGCAAGTTCAAAATATTCTTGATTTAAGAATATTGTCAGATCTAAAAGACATCTTATTGTATTCTTCTAAGAGAATTTGTAGAATCTGCACAAAACGGCCAATATTTATGTGTTGCAATCGAAAATCGGGAAAGTGTTTCTGTTATTTACAATGAATAAGTGCAAAAGATATGGAAATGTCTTATCTCGAATCTTATTTCTCAAGTAAGTATATTGTATATACTTACTTACATTTCCATATCTTTTAATATTTCTTGTAGAGTATTGCACTTATTCAGAGTAAATAACAGAAACACTTTCCCGATTTTCGATTGCAACACATAAATATTGGCCGTTTTATCGGAATAAAGGACGCAGAAGCGCCGAGTCGACGAGCGACTGTGAGAAAATAATGCGTCGACATGGACAAAGCCTACTATAAAGTGGCGCTAATATCAAATTATTCTACATACAAGAAAATATAAGCATAACTTTGTATATGTTACTCTTGTCTCGAGACAAGTAAGACAATCTTATTTAATTCGAGAGAGAAGAATAGAAATTACTGATTTAAATTAAAAATTGTTTTATTTTCATATTTTTTATACTTGTAATACGATTAAATTAGTCAAGAATATTTTTCGTCTTGTTATCAGAGATCCTTTCTGAGGGTGAATGATGTACAAACGTGACTTTGGAGAGAAGCGACGAATTACAAGTTAGAAATAATTCTTGCAGTTGCGCGCGGCCAATGTTCGGCTTTACGCTCGGCTCGTCCGCAGAGTAATGGCCATCGCGTGTACACGTATACTTCTATGTACAACAGTTAATAAAGCAGAATAACAAGTGTAGTACGTATCAGCGCACGCATACGGTTCATCGTTTCATCACAATAACGTGCATAAACCTATGATGTCTATCTCGAACATAAGTACTATTACTCCGCGAGTAATATATTTCCTATTAATCTTCCCTGCTGTCTAATAAGAACACACAACTCACATCGAGATATGATAATAGTGTATCAAGGTGGCATCCATCAAGGAAGCAGAAACCATTCCCATTATTCTCACATGAAGGTCCCCCTTTTCGCGCTTCCTCGCGAAATATGTACACGCACGACGCGACACCAAGAATGAAATAAAGGGGAACGCGCGTTCGCGACAAGCGTCGGCTATCAAACAGACGAAAGAATGGCGGAGAGTGCGTAAGGAGAAATAGATGCTATCTTCATTATAGTCATGGAATAGCGTATGAGCATGCAAAGGTCAGGAACACCGATATACCACTCGATTCGCATCTCTCGGCGTCGGTCCCGTGCGAAAAGCACACGATCCCTTTTGATGGAGGCCCAAGAGGAGTTTTACGAGTGCCACCCCGAACGTCGCTGCGGGATACGGGCGACTAAAACGAACCGAGCCGGGGAAACCGAGGGCTAGGGAGAAAAAAAGAGGACACTTTCGAGTCGTACTTTGGCAAATTCGTGAGATGTCAGCCGGACCAGCTCGTTCGGACGTTCGTATCAGGTTCCACGGCGCGGTAGGTACACTGCCCTATCACGATCTTCGACATTCCATCTGCACAGTATCTCTCAAGAAATAGCCAAAGACGTTCGGACGCCGCAGACTCGCTATTACTGGTGGATTATTTACTCGTCGATAAACGATCAAAGATAAAACTCGTACGAAGAATTCCTTAATATCGAACTTTTAATCGATCATCTCGTATCAATCGCACAAGGAGACATTTAATTTGCTGTCTCGTTGAATTTTGTATGAAGCAAATTATGGTAATTCCTCTCTTTTATTAATAATATCCGTGTCAAAAATTTGATAATTCAAAGCGGATGCGCCATCTGTTTACTGAGACATTAATATTCCAGCAAGGAACTTCGCGTCTCGTCTAATTGTAAGTCTAATATCACAAATTGATATTGAAGAACAGCTGCGCGATGAGTGATCTTCCACGCGTTCGTTCGCCATTTGAATTTGTTGATGGAAATAAAGGTGGTACTCTCACCTGCCTCCACATTATACATTATGTGCGTCCATTCATAGGTATCGCGCGCCGCGTGTCCGCGACGACGTCGTGTTCGTGTCGGGAAATTAACGGACGGTTTGCTGATACAGCGACGCGACATTTCGAAGCTCAACTGCCGTCAAACGCGACGCAAAGCAAATTCCATTTGATTCGCTTCGATCACCAATATAGCTCGAAAATCCCGACAACGAAAAACGCGAGCGAATATATTAGCGAAAAAATTCCACGTCCATGATTAGCATTTTTTGAACCGTTTCATAACTCATAAAATTAATAGAAGTGATATTGAAAATATCAATATCGTGTTATTTAATCGATTTAATTTTATCGATTAAACAGATACCGCTGAACAAATCATTCTTTCAACTGGAAGCAAAGAACGGTATTTCTTATAATCTCTCGCTGGCTTCTCATAATCTCTCGAATACAAAGGAAGTTCGAATTCAGCAAGATTTTCTCTCACTCCTCGGATTTTCGCTGATCACGCGCCCGCGAGAAAGGGAATTCCGCTCGTTCTCTGAATAATTGCAGGCGGCAGTAGACGGAAAGTACGAGAGAAGGTGAAATCGCGGGCGAAACTTCGCGTCTATTATTACCGCGATCGCAAGAATGCTGCCGTGCAGAGGTGGAGGAACGTCGGATCCGCCATGAGCTAGGCCAGAGACGAGGGAGTACGAGGAACGAAAGGGCGTAGGAAACGAGGAGGACGGACGAGAGGGAGAATGGCCCCCTCCTTACGTAATTTTAAATTAAACTGTGACGTTTTCAAATTAACGTTTTTGCCCGCCCGCCCTCACGCTCTCTCCGTCCTCTCTCTCTCTTCCTCCATCCCTTCGCTTCTCTTTCTCTCTCGTTCCTTCCTTCTCGCTCTGCCTGCGGCGTTCCAGCTTGAGGCTCGCGCTAGACCCAAGGTAGAAACTTGTGATATTACGGCAGGGTTTTTCCACCCCTCTCTCATCCCCTCGTTTCTCAATCTCCTTCTCTCTTTCTCTCTCTCTCTCTCTATCTATCTATCTCCTGTTCCTACGCTACTCATCGTTTTCTCTCCTCATCTCTCTCGTCCCGCCAGTCCCGAGCGCGGAAGCGCGCGTAATTTAGGTACCAGGAAATTGGTTTTCTCGACAATGAAATAGAAGAATGCGATGCGACAAAGCCCCGAAGAGACTTGAAAAAAGGAGAAGGAGAGACACCTTCGCGCGAATGAACGCACAGCGTGACTCACCGTCCGTGCACTTGCTTGTCGCGGCGATTGCTGTAATTGCAGTAGCTGCACACTCGGCTCTTTATTATCAAGGTACGGGGCCGCGGTTGAATAGGGAATTTCGCGTTAACGTCGCCGAACGGATTTCCATTCACGACGGTGGTTTCGCCGTCGTCGCCGAGAAACGGAAAGGATCCATTGTCCCGCCGTGACGTGTCTCGCGGAAAAAGACAGAGTCGGCTGACGCGGGACCCTCGGATTCGCGCGGTGGCCGGAAAGTACGCGGGTGAGCTCTGAATCCACTTCTGTATCCTAATTTGGAGAACAAAAGACCAGTCCGCGCGCGTGCGAGATGACATTTTTGTCGTGCCCGAAACTAGGAAGACAATCGAGGTGCCCGAGACGGAGATTCGTCGTGCTGCTCACGGGCGAGTCGAACAACTCGATTAAAAGAACAATTTTTTCCTCTTCATTCCATACACTTTTTTCTTCATGTATTCCCGAGTCGAAATTTTAGTTCTACATTGAACCTCGAATTCTTCATTCGAGGCGTTATTCAGCGTCTATTTAGCTACTACATTAACACTAAAATATGTCCGAAATTTCCTTTTTAGCCGCTAGAGCGTCAAGCAGGTTACGGTCAAGATTATAGCCGAATGTTGCAGGGTCAAAATAGCATGTTAACATCTGTTTGTAGGAGTTTGAGTTTCAATGTAAGAGTTCTATTTTCCTAAAAGTAGGTTCGTACGACTGCTAAAAGCATTAAAGTAGGCGCAAAATTTCGGACATATTTTAGTGTTAAAGTAGTAGCTAAATAGACGCTGAATAACGCTTCGAATTCTTCATTCGAGGCGTTATTCAGCGTCTATTTAGCTACTACTTTAACACTAAAATATGTCCGAAATTTCCTTTTTTGCCGCTAGAGCGTCAAGCAGGTTACGGTCAAGATTATAGCCGAATGTTGCAGGGTCAAAATAGCATGTTAACATCTGTTTGTAGGAGTTTGAGTTTCAATGTAAGAGTTCTATTTTCCTAAAAGTAGGTTCGTACGACTGCTAAAAGCATTAAAGTAGGCGCAAAATTTCGGACATATTTTAGTGTTAAAGTAGTAGCTAAATAGACGCTGAATAACGCTTCGAATTCTTCATTCGAGGCGTTATTCAGCATCTATTTAGCTACTACTTTAACACTAAAATATGTCCGAAATTTCCTTTTTTGCCGCTAGAGCGTCAAGCAGGTTACGGTCAAGATTATAGCCGAATGTTGCAGGGTCAAAATAGCATGTTAACATCTGTTTGTAGGAGTTTGAGTTTCAATGTAAGAGTTCTATTTTCCTAAAAGTAGGTTCGTACGACTGCTAAAAGCATTAAAGTAGGCGCAAAATTTCGGACATATTTTAGTGTTAAAGTAGTAGCTAAATAGACGCTGAATAACGCTTCGAATTCTTCATTCGAGGCGTTATTCAGCGTCTATTTAGCTACTACTTTAACACTAAAATATGTCCGAAATTTCCTTTTTTGCCGCTAGAGCGTCAAGCAGGTTACGATCAAGATTACAGCCGAATGTTGCAGGGTCAAAATAGCATTTTAACATCTGTTTGTAGGAGTTTGAGTTTCAATGTAAGAGTTCTATTTTCCTAAAAGTAGGTTCGTACGACTGCTAAAAGCATTAAAGTAGGCGCAAAATTTCGGACATATTTTAGTGTTAAAGTAGTAGCTAAATAGACGCTGAATAACACTTCGAATTCTTCATTCGAGGCGTTATTCAGCGTCTATTTAGCTACTACTTTAACACTAAAATATGTCCGAAATTTCCTTTTTTGCCGCTAGAGCGTCAAGCAGGTTACGGTCAAGATTATAGCCGAATGTTGCAGGGTCAAAATAGCATGTTAACATCTGTTTGTAGGAGTTTGAGTTTCAATGTAAGAGTTCTATTTTCCTAAAAGTAGGTTCGTACGACTGCTGAAAGCATTAAAGTAGGCGCAAAATTTCGGACATATTTTAGTGTTAAAGTAGTAGCTAAATAGACGCTGAATAACACTTCGAATTCTTCATTCGAGGCGTTATTCAGCGTCTATTTAGCTACTACTTTAACACTAAAATATGTCCGAAATTTCCTTTTTTGCCGCTAGAGCGTCAAGCAGGTTACGGTCAAGATTATAGCCGAATGTTGCAGGGTCAAAATAGCATGTTAACATCTGTTTGTAGGAGTTTGAGTTTCAATGTAAGAGTTCTATTTTCCTAAAAGTAGGTTCGTACGACTGCTGAAAGCATTAAAGTAGGCGCAAAATTTCGGACATATTTTAGTGTTAAAGTAGTAGCTAAATAGACGCTGAATAACACTTCGAATTCTTCATTCGAGGCGTTATTCAGCGTCTATTTAGCTACTACTTTAACACTAAAATATGTCCGAAATTTCCTTTTTTGCCGCTAGAGCGTCAAGCAGGTTACGGTCAAGATTATAGCCGAATGTTGCAGGGTCAAAATAGCATGTTAACATCTGTTTGTAGGAGTTTGAGTTTCAATGTAAGAGTTCTATTTTCCTAAAAGTAGGAGGTTCGTACGACTGCTAAAAGCATTAAAGTAGGCGCAAAATTTCGGACATATTTTAGTGTTAAAGTAGTAGCTAAATAGACGCTGAATAACGCTTCGAATTCTTCATTCGAGGCGTTATTCAGCGTCTATTTAGCTACTACTTTAACACTAAAATATGTCCGAAATTTCCTTTTTTGCCGCTAGAGCGTCAAGCAGGTTACGATCAAGATTACAGCCGAATGTTGCAGGGTCAAAATAGCATTTTAACATCTGTTTGTAGGAGTTTGAGTTTCAATGTAAGAGTTCTATTTTCCTAAAAGTAGGTTCGTACGACTGCTGAAAGCATTAAAGTAGGCGCAAAATTTCGGACATATTTTAGTGTTAAAGTAGTAGCTAAATAGACGCTGAATAACACTTCGAATTCTTCATTCGAGGCGTTATTCAGCGTCTATTTAGCTACTACTTTAACACTAAAATATGTCCGAAATTTCCTTTTTTGCCGCTAGAGCGTCAAGCAGGTTACGATCAAGATTATAGCCGAATGTTGCAGGGTCAAAATAGCATGTTAACATCTGTTTGTAGGAGTTTGAGTTTCAATGTAAGAGTTCTATTTTCCTAAAAGTAGGTTCGTACGACTGCTAAAAGCATTAAAGTAGGCGCAAAATTTCGGACATATTTTAGTGTTAAAGTAGTAGCTAAATAGACGCTGAATAACGCTTCGAATTCTTCATTCGAGGCGTTATTCAGCGTCTATTTAGCTACTACTTTAACACTAAAATATGTCCGAAATTTCCTTTTTTGCCGCTAGAGCGTCAAGCAGGTTACGATCAAGATTACAGCCGAATGTTGCAGGGTCAAAATAGCATTTTAACATCTGTTTGTAGGAGTTTGAGTTTCAATGTAAGAGTTCTATTTTCCTAAAAGTAGGTTCGTACGACTGCTAAAAGCATTAAAGTAGGCGCAAAATTTCGGACATATTTTAGTGTTAAAGTAGTAGCTAAATAGACGCTGAATAACGCTTCGAATTCTTCATTCGAGGCGTTATTCAGCGTCTATTTAGCTACTACTTTAACACTAAAATATGTCCGAAATTTCCTTTTTTGCCGCTAGAGCGTCAAGCAGGTTACGGTCAAGATTATAGCCGAATGTTGCAGGGTCAAAATAGCATGTTAACATCTGTTTGTAGGAGTTTGAGTTTCAATGTAAGAGTTCTATTTTCCTAAAAGTAGGTTCGTACGACTGCTAAAAGCATTAAAGTAGGCGCAAAATTTCGACTCGGGTTTCCAGCGACGAGGAGACTTCTACTCCATGAAACCTTCGTGTTTCAACCGATAGGTTGTATCGTACGACGGCACAGAAATTTCGAGGACCTATTCCGTGCCGAGCAGCCGGCCACGGAAGCGACGTCCGCTGCGGGAGTTCCGACATGGGAGCCACAGAGATTATCTATCAAATTAGACACGGTGCTTACGTATACGTCCAATAAGATCGCGGAAACGCCGGCGGCGAGCAGACGCGCATCGGTGGATTCGTGCCTCTCGAAGAGACCGACAAATCGTTCGACGATAATTATCCGTCGCAACGCAATCGAAGTATCCTGTAGCGACCGGCGCGGTTGGCTCGCATCCTGTTGGTTCGCTCGGTCGGTTGGTATCGCCGGTGCGTGCATAGCTCGGTACGAGTCCGCGGAATGCTCGTAATTGTTCGATCGCTAGGGCCACTGAATAAAATACGAGCTACCGGTCGCGCTGTCTGTCAGTCCGCCCAGGGCTGCTGCCTGTCCGTCACGCTGACGTGGGAAGACGCCGCCTGGTTCCACCCCAGAAGCTCCGCCACTACCGAAAGCTAGTTACGATTGTTGTTGAGAAACTCGGAGTCATGCAAGCCCGCCGCCGCCATCCGCCTCCACCCTCGCGCGCGCCATCCGCTACCCGCTCGTCCGCCTCCGCTCGCAGCGAGCAATTTCATAGTCATGCAATCATAATCAACTCGAGATAATAGTTTTCTCGGCCGGACGCACCGAGTTCCTCCGAGTAAGCGAAAGAGTCGTGCCACCACGCGTTTGCAACCAAGCCGAATTGCTTTTACCGAAGTTTTCTAGTGTCGTGACGTTTTTGAGTATACCTGGTGGTCGTAAGACTCGCTGATGTAGTCGACGAATCTTTCGTGATTAATGCAACTCGACTCTCGCCCCGAGGATGGTATCGCCGCGTTAAATCAGGCCAATACGCAATTTACGTTTCACAATACGAGCGCGTTGTATCGCGAAAGGGCCGATCCTCGGGGGAGAATCGAGATCGAGATCGTCTCGACTGGATAATTAGACAATCCGGTTAGTTTCGCAGGGGCGATTAGTCACACGACGGGTGATGCGCGGCGCTCGTGCGGTCGGGATCCTTGGGCTAACGATAAGTATACATCGAAGAAGTGGAAAGGGCAGATGGGAAGGGTTTCAGCGAGCTCCGAGGAACGTTCGGTCGTAGAGTCGCCGCGATATCTCGGAATCGCTCGTCCGTCTTGCGGCAATCGCGTAATTCCCGGCATCCTCCTCCAATTACGTCCATCTGTTACCTACGCCCGCACGTTCTTTTATTCCCTCCTTGTTGCCAACTCCGTCTCCACTTCTTCACCGGTAATCGGGACTCGCCTCGAGGAGACGACCCCACGTGCACGAAATCTGCCCGGATAATTGCAAAGGGCACTTCGAGCCACGTAACCGCAAAGTAACGAACGAATGTCGCCGCTATGAAAGGGGGAGCGAAGAAAGGGAAGGAAAAAGGGAACAGGGCTCACGTGGAGGACGAGCGACAAAGTCAAAATATGTCAATAGCCCGGCTGCGGTAGACCGCATGAACTGTTACGTCTAACCCCGCGAAGAACGAGAGCCGCGAGGGTTGCTTTGAGTCATGCGAGATGACGTGTCGACAAGCCTAACTGCGCGCGCGCCTTTCGAAACCGGCATGTGGTATTGTGTCGCCGACCGCATCGTTCGCACAGAATTAATAAGGGAATGGTCTCCTTTTTCTCCGGGTGGACATGTCAGCGTGTGCCGCCGATGCACCGTTGAACAAGTGCACACAATATGTAGCTCGTTGACGAGACCGAAAGTCGCGAAACCTCAAATCGCGACGGTTCGATGCACCGCGCGAATTAAGGGCATCGGCGAACCGAGACTGTGACCGAGCAGGGCGGTTCGCCAATAGCACATGCGCTTTTACCGTCAATTCGGTGAAACGCGAAGTGTTCACATCCTATTCATTTATTAGCAGCTGTTACACCGATAGTCGAGATTTACTTCAATTGAAAGCGATCCAGGATCGGTTCGGTACACCGAGTCGTTGCGCGAATGTCGTTCTGGGAAATTAGACGGAAGGAGTCGTTGACAATGCCATTCAGCGGCATGCACGCCTGCGAGAAGGGAAGAGAATCCGATAGGTGTAGCGAGGAGCAGTGGTACGGGGTAGACGGAGGTGATGGAGAGAGTAGAGTGCATTAGCGTAATCTAATGACGCAAAGAACTAATAAGAGAAGCTGCTGAAATCCATTTCCCATTCACGGATTTCTCCCTCTCTCGCCCTCCTTCCTTTTCCATCAAGTTCCTTCCACTCCTCATCCTCCACCATCCGCACCTCCACCCCCGGCGCTGCTATAACCTATCTGGTGCCCGTAGGGCTAATGCATCGCACAATAGATCAATTACATACATTAGTGGCTCGAGAATGGCGGAGGGTGTAAGCCTGCCGCTGCCATCCCCTCCTCTCCCCCCTCACTCTCTCTCTCTCACTTTCTATATCTCTGCTTTACTCTGTTCTACTCTACTCTGCTCTGTTCTGCTCTGCTTTGCTCTGTTCTATTCTGCTCTGCTTTGCCTGGGGAGGGTGTCTGTAAGCCTGCCGCTGCCATCCCCTCCTCTCCCCCCCCTCTCTCTCTCTCTCACTTTCTATATCTCTGCCTTACTCTGTTCTACTCTACTCTGCTCTACTCTGCTCTGTTCTGCTCTGCTTTGCTCTGTTCTATTCTGCTCTGCTTTGCTTTGCTTGATATCTATAAATAGCATCCCTGCCGAAGTACGAATGCAAACTTTGATTTTTAATTGTTTATTTCCGCCCACAGGTACAATATATATAAATAATTCGGTTACGATAGCATCACATTACTAGAGGAGAATCCCCTATTATGAGATATGCTCCTAATATGAGATACTGGAGTTTCTACTAAACTAGTGAGTACCATCTGTTAATTCCACCATAAACTTATTACTCTTGGTGTAAAACATATTTAGTGAAAAATTCATTGTTCGTTATTGCGTTTAGCTTTTGCAAGAAAAGGTTCGTGAAATTGTGAACATGTCAAAGGAACTTAAGGTAAGTCTTTAAACCTTGTTTATTATATAATAAAGAAATGGTTGGCAATAAATTCAGTATGCAATGATAGAGTAGAATCGTAGTAACAGGAAAATACGCGATTTGTTGAATTGCTTAATTGTAGAGGTTAGATTTCATGATCGCGGAACCGCTAGGCGCGTGGCTCGTATAATGAGATATTCAGGGTACTCTTAATATGAGATAATTATTGCGAATATGAAGAGTATGTAGTGTAATAAAAAGAAAGAAAATACTACGTTAAGGTTAAAGAAAAGTTAATACGAATTTATATTACGAATTTTTGTGTATTTAATTTTTATAGAATCTGACTATGGAGGTTAGAGAAACGAGGAAGCGTTGACAGTGGAATCGTGAAGATTTGGTGAAGGCTGTGGCAGCAGTAGTTTTATAAAAATATCTAATAAAGTTTTTTACTTGCAATACTGCTGTATTTTGCACTTTTAACACCGATTTCTCAAGGTATCTTATATTAGGAGCACACTTTCGCGATCTTGCGTAAAGCTGTTTTTTCAAATGTTTTTAATTTTCAGAAAAAATAATATTTAAATTAGATTTTTCATTTGACCAACCTAAAGCTTATTAAATTCTCTTCAAGAGAACGTATTACATTTTTAAATTCTGCCTATAGATTTCCTTACATTCGGCAAAATCGATATGGTATCTCATAATCGGGGACTTTCCTCTACAAGTTTTTTCTCGTCAAATTTCGCAATTCCCTCACATGCATTTCATTACACTATCTGTAGAAAGTTTGCAGTGTCTCGTAATTTAAACGGGTGGAGAGACTTAAGAGAGAACTTTTATAAGTCCCAAGATAATTTTAATTCAAGAAACATTTCGAAACTAACTCGGCAGACGCTCGTCAATCGTGGAGGTTTTTAAGGCGCATCTCCGGCGAGAGAGGTAAAAGCAGTTTCGAGGCGACGGCGGCGGGACCACGAGAGAGTGAACAATTTATGCACCGAAGAAAATTTCGCTGCCGAAGAGTGGCGGATAAGGTACCGTACGTGTACGTACACCGTGAACGCCGCCGAAGCCGCCACCGACGACAACGTCGACAGCGGCGAAGTCGACGACGACGAAGACGGCGACGAGGAGAAGGAGGACGGCAACGAGAACGACGTAAGACGTCTCAAGCAAGGCGACCAGGCGAGAGAGCAAGCTCTACGGGCATGCCGGGGAATCGTAAGTTAAGGTGGGGTGGTAAAGGAGGAAGGTTAGCCGACGCAAACATAAAGTTCCAGACTTACGACGCGAGATCCCCGATAGCTCCTCCGCGGTGGGCATAAAAGCATTAAAAAGCAGCCGAGGCAAAAACGCAAGTGCATACGTACTAGCGCGTGCGCTCGCGCACGCACGTGCACGTACACGCGACCTGGTGTTGGTGTATACGGCTATATAGATATACCGCGCCGCACTCTCTCGCGGGGTCGTCTTATTCCTCTTCTTCCACTTCGCTCCCCCTCGCTTGCATGCGTTCTTCGCGGTAGACCCCCGCGGCGACCAACCTGTCTTTCCAACACCGTTCCCCCGGCTATCTCGCGGTGGATATCCCGATAATACTCGGAGCGCGTCTAAATTCTTTCGTACGCGCCCCGGTAGGTGAAGGGGATCGAGGAGGGGTGGTAGACGGCAGGTCCGGGCGGTGCGCGATAACGATAATCGACGAGCGTGATACGACCGAGAAAATGCGGCCGTTCGGTACCATCTCGTTCGCGTTGGCGTGCGACGAAGCGCCCCCGAGTTCTCTAATTGCGCTTCCGACCTCTTCCGCGAAGGCCCGATTAACAGTCTTCCGAAATTCTCGAGTACGTATCCCGCTCGTTACCGGGACGATCGCGTGATCGTATCTATCGCGCTTCGCGCGATATCATTCGTGTTCAACGTTGACGGACGCGAGATTGGTATCACCCGTCCAGATGTAACGCCTGCAAAACGGTAAATGGAGGAAGCGTTCTACGGTGTTCAAAGCGACCCTAGATGGGCATAAAGAGCCGCCCAACGCTGTACTTTTTGAAATATGGGCTCCGCCGGCGATAATGATGAACCATGTTTGCACTGGAGGTATCATTGGCGCGGTGCGGCGGCAGGGGAGAGGCGCCTCGTCAAGCTTTATGGGGGCGGGAGAGAGCGCGAGGTCTTCTCCGGAGGTGGAGAGGAGGATGCAGCTGGAGAGAGAGGAAGAGAGAGGGGACGATTCCTTTTTCATGTAAATACGTTGTAGCCGCGTGTAAAGACGGCTGACCGCTCGTGTATGCGGCACAATGTCGGCTGCTGGGCCGTTCGCCGGGTCAAAGCGACGGCTCCACCGAGAGGAAGAGAGGAAGAGCATCGCGTTCTCGGTGGAACAGACGAGGAAGGAGAAACGGTGGACGGCCGACCGTAAAATATATCAGCCGCTGTGCGACTTCGCAGCGCGGTCACAAATCACGCGGCCCCCCGTCGCTACCCCGCTGCCACGCGATGTGGGTGTACCCTTACGTTTGCTCTGCACACTGTGTCGTCGGTGCGCACCTTTCCCGGGCGCATCCGCGAGAAACGATTGAAGGTTGATCGCGCGAGATGCTCGCGAGACCGGAGGAAACGACGGGCGGACTCCAAACGCGAATCAATTGCACGCGAGAGTGTAGCTTAATGCGGCTGTGCGGCATGAAGCGTACGTATAATCCGCACCGTAAATCACGGGATATCTCATCATTCTCAACAGCGTGACCGCGTGAGAATACCGAACCTTGACGGAGCAACGTTAATCGCAACGGACTACGTAAGAGCGAATATTCCCGCGCGAGACGATAAAAGTTCCGAGATTCAGGGTAAATGTTGCCGCGGACGAGCGGAAGATGGATCGAATCCTGCGAGATTTCAAAGATCGCGCGCGTCTCCGCTCGGCGGGCAAACTAATCCCGCAGAGCCATGTATCATCCGAAGTTCGTTAGAAACTTTAAATACGCTACCTGGAGGATCCGGCGGCGGTGAAAGTACGGGGGCACGGGAGGAAGGGGGTGGCCCAGGGAGAGGGTGGAGATCGTCTCGCATCCGAGGAGCGAGCACAACGCGCGCTCCGGCGCGATCAAGCGGGAATCCACTCCGGTGAATACTATTAATGAGGGCCGCCGTGGCCGGGAACGAGGAGCAGAAGAAGCGTGGAAGGCAGAGAAAAGACGCGGCACGGAGGGGCACGGCCGGGGGGCGGAGGGAGGGTGCCTTTTGAGTGGAGCTGCCTTTTGTTGGTCTTCGATGTGAGCGAGGAAATAATGCTCTGTGGAATGTGACCCGTGCACCTCTCTCGCGCGCACCAGGATCCGCGCGCGTGTGTGGATCAACACTCGCTCGATCCTGATCCACGGTCACGGCGTCGCTCGTAGGTGAGTCTCCTCGACAGTCATGCGAACCGCGACCATGAGAGTATGCCTCTTTATGGATGGGGGTGGAAGATGCGCTCCTCACCCCCCCGTGTCTCACATGCCTCCGGCCGATAACATTTCATACGCGTACGCAAACGGAGCACGCCGGACAACACGGCGTCAGTGAGCCAATTAGGCATCGCAGGCCGATATCGTGAGTCAAGAGTGACTATGACAATTAGGCGGTTCCGGCAATTACGCCGTGATAAGGACCGAGAGAGTTTCCACGCGCGGAAACACGAAACGCGGCTGAGAATAACTGACTGACAAGGGAAGGTTTTCGGGTGTTACACTCGGATTTCAAAAATTTTTTGCATGCAGGTAGGGAGGTCCCCAAATAGAAGAAAAAAAAAAGTAGCGGCCCAAATGCATATTTGCGCGCTACGTGCGTAATTTTCGATGTTAGGTTAATTACTCAAAAATGCTATTTCCAATCGAATTCTTTACATTTTTTATTTCACCTAATGCACATTTATATTGCTTTGAATAATTTTGTGTGTGTGCGCGCGCGTGCGCGTATGTGCTTCTGTGTGCGTGTGTGTACTTGTGTGTGTTTAGAAAATACGAGCGTCTAATGTAATCTCGTGCCGCGCGAGCACAGTGCGTATAAAAGGCCCATTGCTCAAAAATGGTATTTGCATCGTAACTTTTTTAATTTTTTACTGCAACTGCCAATGCACACAATTTGGAATAATTGTACATTGCGCAAATCGTAGTTTGCTCTTTCTGCGTGATTTATTGTATACGACTTTAAATAGATTTGATCAGAATCCATAACGAGGACATAAAAGATCTGGTCAAGGGAGGTTTTTAATTCTTTCAGTTTTAATTTTGGTTTTGATTTCTTTTTAAAGCGTTGTGCATTAGGTGAAATAAAAAATGTAAAGAATTCGATTGGAAATAGCATTTTTGGGTAATTAACCTAACATCGAAAATTGCGCACATAGCGCGCAAATATGCATTTGGGCCGCTACTTTTATAATTTTTCTTCTATTTGGGGACCTTCCTACCTGCGTGCAAAAAATTTTTGAAATCCGAGTGTAACACCTAAAAACCTTTCCTTGTGAGTAAAACCGTAAAATCAGAACAGACACGCGGCGTGACTGTGATTTACACCTTTCTCGTCGTGTCAGTTATCTCTCGAGTGAATCTGCCGGTGTCTGGCGCCTTATCGGTGCGGCTATCGCCGTTAACTTGGATGGATACCGTGCGATTCGAAAACTTGGGGCGTCATCGCGGAACGAGGAGCGAATCTTTTCGTCTCCCCGCGGCTGGTATTCATCTTCCTTGTCATCGGCTGTACAATTTTACAGGCCGAGAGAGAGAGGGATCGGCCGCGAAATAATAATAATGGCAAAAAAAGCAGGGGCAAATGGCGCGGCACGAGGTAAGACGGAGCACGAGATGAAAGCGCGAAGTCATTTATAACTCGGGCGGAGTGGCACGTGATTAGAAGTACCAAATGACCGCGCCAACAACAGCCGCAGCAGCATCGTCAGCTACGTGGTACACTCTTCTTAGACCGACGCAGCCTCGTCCCGTCGCGCACCGAGGACGAGGAATGTTTTAACCGGTAGCGAGCGGGATCATTATAACGATTCGAATCTACCGAGGAAGAGAGAGAAGGAGAGCGGCCGAGGGAACGCGCGCTTCTCCGCTCGGCTGAGCCCAGGCTCGTTATTAATATCGAATAACGAGATGCCGCGCGCTGGCCATGGCTCGCGAGCGCCAATGGCATGCGTGCCCACGGCGTATTCTTTATTAACGATGCACCACCATTCCCAGGAACGTCCGCGTACCAAAAAATCCACTCGATGCCGGGACGGGGTCCGTCCGAGTGGTTGCTGCCGGACGGCACCGAGAGAGGACCGAGCCGCAGGTAGATTCGAGATCAACCGCGAGAGGGAGAGAGGACGAGAGAGTCCAGAAGAAGATCTTTGATATTCGTGGGACGAACGTTCGTTATCGGACGACGCATAACTCGGCGAGCAGCCCTGCAAAGGCAGACGAGACACGGCGCGAGCGTTTATTGCTCGTTAGGTCGAGGAGACCGCGAATGCGGTAAGCGACGAATAAGGTTGAGATATTCTCCGGTGTCTTTGTCGTCGTCGTCGTCCTCCGGTTGGTTTATACGGATGTTGCAAAATGTGACGCGTAAAAAAATCGATGGTCGGAGTAGCAATAATTCAACGGCGAAAGAGTCAATTCCAGTTGAGGAAGCGCACGTCTGTCACGACAGAAGAATCGTCAGAAATGACAACGACAACTTGTACTTCCGCTCGCGATTACCCGGATTCCATCAATTTTCATTTCGGTACACACTCGGCGCATATCCATCCACCATCCGCGAAGTAAATGCGGCTGATAGCCACAACGCGGTCCAGCATCCGATATCCGATTTGCATTAATACGTCGCGACCGATAATTTTCGCGACGCTGGAGCGAGCGACCGCGGCTTCCTTGAACGACGGTTCAGGAGTTCTTCGTCGACGACGGCTATTTCTGCAGTGGTATGCCTAACAAATGTGGATATAATTGCACGCGAACCTAATGATTATTGATGGCCCCGTGCTTCCTCCCGCCTGGCCTTAGCTTCTTCCTCGTCGCACCTGCTCCCCCGTACCGTGCTCGTCCTTTTCTACGGACCGCGAACCGGGTCTTTCTTTAAGATATCGGACCGTGGCGTGCCGGCGTTATGGAAGCGATGCTTTAGGAGCGATACTGTCGGGCACCGACCCCCCGCCGCACGACCGACACACACAACTTGATTCACCACGGGACGACCGGCAAGCGGGCGCTTCCTTTTTGCTCCCTGCGATCTCTCGCAGGCGTTCAACGTCGGATGAAAATGCGCCGAGTCGCGCGTAAGAAGCCGAAAGAGGCGCCTATCAGAAAAAGGAATCGACACTCGAACGAGTCGAACGAGCGAGCCGCGGTTCATCCTCCTGCGTTCCACCGGACGTGAGATCGTTAGCGACGATTGTGCGAGGTTCTTTGCGAAAGAGAAGAATTAGATATGGATATTCCTTACTCTTGCTGATAATGCGTGTATATATTATTTATTTTATTTATCATTATTACTCTGTAATAATTTCTGACAGATTCCATCTTTATTCGAATATCGTGAAGAAATTTAACAACAGACATTTTTAATTTATGCTCGATTTATAGTATGTGCGAGAGAGACAAAACTTTCGAATAACTTTTATTAATTTGTTAAGATGTTCGATGCATCAGTCGTGACATTTCAATTAACGATCACGTTATGTTTTTATTTGTGATCACTGGGTCACACATCACATTACGACGCAGCGTGGCTCTTCAGCTCCTTGTGACGCGACAGAAATGATGTACCAGCGTCATCAGACGATGACACGACAAAATTCTCCGCTCAAGCCGGCAGATCGCATACAAAAGCGCGACTAAGCTCTCGCATTAAGATGAAAGGCGGTAACAGCGGCGCATCTGAGATAGCATTTTATTTAAGTTCATACGCAAGATACTAATTTCAGAAATATGTCACGTAGTGCTATAATCGACTTTATTTACGAAGATTCTTGCAACTGTCTTTTAAAAGAAAATTGTTAACATTTTAAAGATCTCGCGATCATCATTTATCTTGAGAAGAATGTCTTGAGAAAAAAGTTCAAATACAAATATTTCATTTAGTTTGCTAATTCGCAGCGGCACCGTTTTATGCGGAACACGCGGCAATAATCACGGACACTCGTTCTGGATTGGTGTACACGCAAACATGGAAGAGTCGTTAAAATGGGTGACGTTTTGCGGCTTCGCCGCAAAGCGTGCGTTCGGGGTGGAGGCATAAACGTATCCTCGTTGCTGGAATAAACCGCACGCACGCAAAAAACTCCGCGGCGTGCATGCGCGCCTCATGGCGGCTTCAAGAAGCGCGGTACACACGAAAGGATGAGAAAAGGAGGGCTAACCGCAACCGGCAACCGCATTCGCGCCTAATGACAGCGTTTTACGTTCTTATGAAACACAATTGCGGTAGGTCTTGATATTTCTTAAAATCTACGTCAATATATACATACATATATTAGTTTCACGGATCTTACTAGGTGGTTCCGTAACAATAAAGTGAGATTGGAGAGAAAAAAAGAAAGAAAGAGAGAGAGAAAGTATGTACGCAAAATCATGTATTATATAATTTCCACGACAGTATCGCAAAATGGAAAATAAATTCCAATGAACGGCGTGCCACTGCGACAAAATCGATATCCATCGCTTCTATCCGTCAGAGAAAATTCAAGATGAACCAATTTTTAATTAACGCGGAACTAATTAAAAGTTGAAGTTTGCCACCGCGATCGGAGATGCTGCGAGTTTCGGAGTTCGACAACGAAGTTTGGAAAGGACTCCGAAGCGGAAGTACGAATTCGACAGCGGGGTTGCCATCTCCGCCTCCCTGGTTCCCAATGGCACTCATATCGATAATCCCTCCTCGGATAATTGAGCTTAACGAAGTGCCTGGAAGGCGCGGAGGCGAATTCGTCGTCGGAGCGAGTCGCGCGGCCGCGTTTATTCACTCTACAGGAGTTACGACGATCCAAATCCAATCTTCCAATCGGAGTCAATTACAGGCTGACAATGGTCGTGCAGGCTCGCTGCTTAACTGTCAGCTATGCGAGACGGCAGTGTCATTTGGTATACAAACGGAATTACGCGATCTAATTCACGGTGCGACAAAGGCCCGACAAAGAAGACCGCCGAAGGGTAGAGTGCTCCTTTCTTCAACGCTCGCGCTTTTCGCCACAAATTGTATCTCTCTCCGTTGCAATTATTCAGAGGGTCTTCTTTCGTACAAAAACACGGAATGATAGAAGGTATAAGATCATTCGTAAGTTTGCAAGCCTATCTAATCTCAATCTCACATGACCAGACATGAAATGGAGGTGCAAATATTCAGTTGCTGACACGTATTTTATCACCCTGTATCTCTTGCCTAGCGCTGCGGTATCTCATTGCAGAATATCTTAAAACTATGCGAGATTAGACGTAGAAATAAACAAGCTACGTAAAGCTCGAAGTTGTTTAAAAGTCCAATTTTTCTTTTCCTCGCGCGTGTACCGGAAAACAAAGATTCTAAGTTTAATCTCCGCATGGCCACCAAACCAGGATATCTTCTGTTCTCTATTGTAAGATCTGGAAAGATAGTCGAGACTGACAGGTCGTATAGAGGATCGGAATGGAAACAAGTTGATCACAACAGTAGGAGTATTGGCCGTACAGCCTAAGACCTAGGCGTGTGAACCAGGGATCCCGGAGAGTTCGAGTTCAAATCTAAGGCAGTCTCCTAGTTATTTTTCGCCTCTTACAATTCAGAAGTGGGATCAAATCCGCTACCCCTCGAAGACAGTTGAGATTCATCCGCTACCCCTCGGAGAGGAGGGAGTTGAGAAGCAGCTGGTCGGTAATGAAGCCTGAACATAGAGGTCGGGACGGACTCAGAGGAGTGAATCAACATGGAGATTGGGAAGGACTCAGAGGAGTGAACCAACATGGAGGTTGGGAGGGACTCAGAAGAGTGATCCAAAAATGGAGGTTGGGAGGGACTCAAGTGGAGTGAACCGACGATTTGGAGACATTCGGGGACGAATGTAATGTCAGGCTGGCCGAGCTGTAAGATCCGGAAAGATAGTCGAGACTGACAGGTCGTATAGAGGATCGGAATGAAAACAAGTTGATCACAACAGTAGGAGTATTGGCCGTACAGCCTAAGACCTAGGCGTGTAAACCAGGGATCCCGGAGAGTTCGAGTTCAAATCTAAGGCAGTCTCCTAGTTATTTTTCGCCTCTTACAATTCAGAAGTGGGATCAAATCCGCTACCCCTCGAAGACAGTTGAGATCCATCCGCTACCCCTCGGAGAGGAGGGAGTTGAGAAGCAGCTGGCCGGTAGTGAAGCCTGAACATGGAGGTCGGGACGGACTCAGAGGAGTGAACCAACATGGAGATTGGGAAGGACTCAGAGGAGTGAACCAACATGGAGATTGGGAAGGACTCAGAGGAGTGAACCAACATGGAGATTGGGAAGGACTCAGAGGGGTGAACCAACATGGAGGTTGGGAGGGACTCAAGTGGAGTGAACCGACGATTTGGAGACATTCGGGGACGAATGTAATGTCAAGCTGGCCGAGCTGTAAGATCCGGAAAGATAGTCGAGACTGACAGGTCGTATAGAGGATCGGAATGAAAACAAGTTGATCACAACGGTAGGAGTATTGGCCGTACAGCCTAATACCTAGGCGTGTAAACCAGGGATCCCGGAGAGTTCGAGTTCAAATCTAAGGCAGTCTCCTAGTTATTTTTCGCCTCTTACAATTCAGAAGTGGGATCAAATCCGCTACCCCTCGAAGACAGTTGAGATCCATCCGCTACCCCTCGGAGAGGAGGGAGTTGAGAAGCAGCTGGCCGGTAGTGAAGCCTGAACATAGAGGTCGGGACGGACTCAGAGGAGTGAATCAACATGGAGATTGGGAAGGACTCAGAGGAGTGAACCAACATGGAGATTGGGAAGGACTCAGAGGAGTGAACCAACATGGAGGGAGGATCAGAGGGTGAACAAATGGAGGTTGGGAGGGACTCAAGTGGAGTGAACCGACGATTTGGAGACATTCGGGGACGAATGTAATGTCAAGCTGGCCGAGCTGTAAGATCCGGAAAGATAGTCGAGACTGACAGGTCGTATAGAGGATCGGAATGAAAACAAGTTGATCACAACAGTAGGAGTATTGGCTGTATAGCCTAAGACCTAGGCGTGTGAACCAGGGATCCCGGAGAGTTCGAGTTCAAATCTAAGGCAGTCTCCTAGTTATTTTTCGCCTCTTACAATTCAGAAGTGGGATAAAATCCGCTACCCCTCGAAGACAGTTGAGATTCATCCGCTACCCCTCGGAGAGGAGGGAGTTGAGAAGCAGCTGGCCGGTAGTGAAGCCTGAACATGGAGGTCGGGACGGACTCAGAGGAGTGAACCAACATGGAGATTGGGAAGGACTCAGAGGAGTGAACCAACATGGAGATTGGGAAGGACTCAGAGGAGTGAACCAACATGGAGGTTGGGAGGGACTCAGAAGAGTGAACCAAAAATGGATGTTGGGAGAGACTCAGAAGAGTGAACCAAAAATGGAGGTTGGAGAGTTCGAGTTCAAATCTAAGGCAGTCTCCTAGTTATTTTTCGCCTCTTACACTATTTTCACTGAAGAAATGATGGTTTATTCGGCTTGACAGCGCGCACGTAGCTTCAGTCGTAATCGCGGCGCATCGCTATTTGCATTAGCATAATCGTCATTCTGCGTCATTTCGCAATGCACATCTCGACGAAGCGGCCCGGCCGCCTGGGGTATGCGCCCCGTCATTCCGCGCGTTCTTTCCGCGCGGCGGCACGCTCGCAACGAGAGCACGAGATCCGCGCGGTGCTGTGTCGGGGCATTTAAGAGTCGAGAGCCCGCATGTTAATATAATGTCTTAGGCGGCCGGAGCCGTGTCGACAAGCCATGGATAGTCTCATGGCGTGGTATGGTGCCCCGTACATGGCGCGCGTATAGATAATCGTGGCATTGTCTTACATCGACGCTCGTATTATGCACTGCTCGTACACACGCAAGCCACAAAGCCTTCGCGATCGGTCGGCCGCCGTAACCCCGCGACTCGCTCGCGCTCGCGAAGGCGCTTTATCCGGGCGGCGATCTACCGCAAGCGGACTGACGAGACTAATCACCCGTCCGCCGCAGATTTCTGCCTACCAATCTCCTTTCTCCTTATTCAGCTCTGATCGCAGCGCGCACCACCGCTCGGGTCGTACAATAATGTCGCTAATCAAACTGAATCGATATTTAGAATGGTGGAACGGGAAAGGTGCGAAGCTCTCGTAGCTGCATTTGATCACATTTCGAAATCCATCCCGAAACATTTCACGACTGATAATAAAATATCACTTTGTGGTTTGCGCTGCAATGAAAACATTATGTCATACTCGAAACGTTTTGGTGTACGGAGATTGTTAACACGGATATTTCACATTAAACGCCTTGTACGCGATTTTGCAGGTGAATTTATGTTAAGATACATTGTGTACGCAACCCCGTGCATTTAGATATATCCTTCACGGTTTTAGATACGCGCTGCAAATTATACGTTTATGTCCAGGAGTGACGTCAGACGGTCGAAAGAGTCTCTCACCCGTATTTCACCGCTCACGATACGGGATATGTTTCACTTTGGAGGTAAGGAGCCGGCTGCCGCACGGTAAGGGTAAATATTGCAGTATGCACTCAAGCGCAGAGACAGGATGCATACCGCCACGCGCGTTGCACCTCCCCGAGCCAGCTAGCTACCCCCTGTCTGGCTGCCACGGAGGCAAAGGTAAGGGTACGTCTATGTATTAGCGCCCGCATATATTATTTCGCTGCATAGCGAGAGTCTGGCGTGCATGTTGCGCATATCCGAAACCGTGGCTTTCGCGCGATTCGTGCTTCATTCTCGTGATGCAGATACACCTCCGGTTTGCGCGTGAGATACAACTGCGTCAAGAAACCAGCCGTCTATACGTATTAAAACGTATGCGTAGCGTTATCAACCGCGATATTGTCGACAACGAGCGTTGACAAAAATATGTAGACGTAAATTCATAACACTCGTAGCCGTTGCAACCCAGTATCCGCTTATAATATTCCTATTTGCAATCTGTATTCCTTGGTCGTAAAAAAGTTAACTGATGGTTTTACACGCACGGTATGTGATAATATTTTATCGTTACCGTCAATTATTACGGATTTTCGTTTTACTCCGCGCTGAGAGATAAATATAAATATCACTGATAAATCGTACACGCTCGCACCGATCATTTGTTTATTAGTCATATTAGTTTCGTGTAACACGTATCGCACTGTTCGTGGTAACAATATATTCGCGCGCTCGTACAAGTTGTATTCGTGCGAAAATATAAGACTGACGGTTTTCGGTGATACCTACCGCGGAGGAGGGGAGGGAAAAACTCGACAAGGCTCCAGCGCGCGAAGCCGCCTTTTATTCCGGCGGTGCGTGTGAAAACACCACCCCGCGCGTGAGCCCAGAAGATACAGTAATACACGAGTACCTCGGCGACAGCCACTCGGCTCGGTTGTCACGTGTCCCGTTATTTATGGATGTAACACAGCGGCAACCCTCTTATTCGTAGTTTTTACTCATATTTCGCGAAACCCTGCCGGGAGAGATCGAAAAGCGTGCGCGCGCGTCCCCGAAACGCTGCGGGATGAGAAGCCGCGGTGATATCCGTGGACTGAAACACAGGCGAGACGAGAAAAAGAGAGAAAAACGGTGAAACCGGGACGGAAGGGCGAGGACGAGGGGGCGGGTGCGAGAGTAGATCCGAAGTTCGGGCGTTATTTATGATGCTTTCTCCCAAAGCGGCCGCGCTAAGCGACCGCGGCTTTTGCCGGAGTACGATCGCCCTTCCGGTACCTTATGTCGCGCTTATTTCTTCCGAGGAAATCGTTCCCCCGTCGAATGCTACGTTACATATCGTACCTTCCCGTGATACTGAACACGGGAACGCCATTCGGGCGACGTTGAAACCAGTAACGTACGCTACTCGGCAAGAGATGCAGCGCAGTGCAAGCAAATTATCTTAATTCCAATGCGGTGCGCGACTGTAATATCATCCCAGTGCAATATCATTAAAGTGCTTTAAGTCGTACAAAAAAGTAGTTGCGACACTAAATATATTATATCGGTTCTATAAGAATCTCATGAATAAATACTGAATACCGCAGGATGAACACCGTAAGATAAGTAACTCATGTAGCTGCTACAGCTATTCCTCTCGTGATTCTCAATCGATTTTCTCTGCGACAAGACACACCGCGAATTTATCGCTTCTCGGGATCCATTCACGGAGGGAGCACCTAGCTCCAGGTAATCTACATGTTACGCGTCGCTCGTATAATATCACGTACATGCGGAAGGGTAGGTGGTCAGTTGGTCGGCCCGTTTAATCCCTTATCCCTTTAAGCGTTGTGTATTATCCTCGTAAAAACTAATACAGAAGCGACGTTGGTCCGGCTCCGCCTAAAGCCTGCTCCCAGCAGAGGGACGTATAAAAAGGCAAAAAGAATAAAAAAATAGACGACTCCGGAGCGGAGACCCGGCAGCGTCGGCCCCCAGGGCTCGAAAATACGTCGAGTTTGCTCGCTCTGGAGCATAGGCGGGGATGAAGAAGAGAGAGAAAGAGTAAAAGAGAAAAGGGAAAAAGGAGAAAGAGAGTTTTGTGCGCAAGAGAGGCGATATATCACCGGGCGACGAAACAACCAACCCCCGACGAGAGTTGCATTTGCATCGACGGACCGACGCTCGCACACGGTCGAGGGCGCATATAAAAGGCAGACGCATACACAAGCTCACGGGCGTCGATCGACTTCATCCCCCCGTTCTAGGGTAGCTCCTGGTGCCTGCCGGGGGCGCGAAGGGGCTTTACCCGTCCTCCCCTAACCCCGAGGCCTGATTTACATTTTCTTTCCTGGCGCACGAGGTCCCGTTCCACTCGATAAGAGGAAACGCCTCGAACCGGCGGTATTTCAACCCTTGCGAAAAAGAGATTCGAAACTCGTAGCGAGCTTGCCGACTGAGTCCGGACTAGATCGCGCAGTCCAGCGCGGCGAGGAATGAAGGGGGAAACGGGGAAGCGGGGGCTGGCGAGAAGAATGGCCACCACGGAGAAAATAAAATCATCAGCCTTCTTATTTCCCCGAGTTGTACTTGTTTTGCGAAGATGGATAATGCCGCGCGCGAGTTTGGATTAGAGATAAAACGCGAAAAAGTTATTGCAACTTTTACAGCGCGCGAGGTGTCTTTTTTTATGACTGATAACAGATAAACGGTTCTCCCAACTTTTCGAGTGTTTCCTCATATTTCTCGGCGATCTCGCATCATCGAGAACGCATTACAAGTATAACTGCCGGCGGATTAAAATCTCCCGAAGTACCTCCGGAGCTTTCATTCCGCCGCGAGCGCGCGTACACGAGACGTTTGCGCTATCGTCGTCGGCAGGCATCGTTCATCCGTTTACGATCATAGAGATGTCGTAAAGAGTTGAATAACTGGTGGCGTTTGACCGAGAGATGAGACCGTGCCATACCTCGCGGAGGATCGGTTCGCTCGCGTATAAAGAGGTGCGGCCGCTGTAACCGTTATGCGCTCAGCCGAGTCGCAGGCGAGCAACATCAGGCTCGTGAATTCCAAATCGTAAATGTAATTTTCAGTTATATCGCGATAGCACGACGTTCCGAGTGCTCACTATTTTTCCGACTTGGCCGACCAAGTCGGAAAAAATGAGAGTTGATTACAAAACTGTCCTTCCAAGCGTGCACACACATTTCTGACTTTTATACGGAAATATATATTATATTTTCTATTACTGTCCGGATTATCGATTACCCGAATGCTTTCCCTCATCTTCCGAACGTGATAAAACGCGTAATCGAGAGCGTGGAAAACTGCGCGCGTGATGTTTCACAGAATTTGCAACTACTCGCCGCGCGGCTCGCGAAACGGTCGCGCGATATAAATTAAACTGCCCCGTAGACACGCCGCATCCAATCTCTCACGGAATATCTCGCTTCAATCTGCACGGTACGCGCGGTACCCACGTATGTACGGTTCAAAAACGCTCTGCCATTACCGGCACTCGTTCGCCATTACATTAATTTCCGCTTCGCGCTCATACGGAAATGTTTCGCGGATTTACGATCGCGTATCGTTCGCCGGCGATAAAACCACATCGTGTATGAAACTAAAATCAAGAAGAATCCCTTTTTTCTCTCCATCTCTCTTTCTCCTCCTCCCTATAAGGTCGGGTAACGTTACGTGTCCGAACAGAAGGCGTGTGCGTATAATACAGCGTAATTCACAGAATCGAAGAAGAAGAGGATCGTTACTCTCGAGAGCTGCGGAGGGAAACGGCGAATATTACGCGGGAGAAAAATGGGAGATTCGCCGGGTGCGGAGGAGGATAACGTCGACTATGAAATTGGATCCGGATACGGTCCTTTAAACGACGCCGAGAACGTACCGTTGCGACGACGGCGGCGTTTGTAACGGCGGCAGGTTGCCCGCCAAGGATAAAAGGTTTGCCTATACTTTGAAGATCACAGGCCTGGCACGAGCCAGGCTGCCGTTCTCTTCTTTCTCTCCCTTTCGTTGCCTCCCTCGCAGCCGCCTTCCCTCCAGTTTGCACTTTATAAACGGAGCGGCGGGAGCGGCGCACTGTGTTGTACGATCACTGAATCATTGTTGGTGATAGATAGCGCAGCTGTTGCGCGCGAGATCACACGCTCTCGAAATAGTCCGCAACAATACGCTGCTTTCGGGGTGTCTCTCGCCGCTAACGCGCGAAATCACCTCGACCAAGTCGATTTAACGAACCGCGCGCGCTTTTCCAACGGTCCACTTTGTAGACGCACTCGATCGTCCGCTTGAACGAGGTGTCAAACGCTCGACTAGCATTACGCGCTACCAGTTCGTTAAAGCAAAATGGATAAGCGCTTTAACCGGCCGCTCATGATTCAGCGGCTGATTAGGAATATATCGTCACTCTTATGCTCCGTGTTGCCAACTACCGACAATTTCGTGGCAAACTGGCAATTTAAATTGTAATTCCATCACGTCTCATGAAATGCGATAAATCTGAGTTACGACGACAACTACTGACTTACGTTGAACAAAATATGCTTTATTACCAGTTTCTATTCCAAAATCTCTCTCCAAGTGCGCTACGATGTTAAATAATTCTTGTGTATTTTCAAGCAACCGTTGCAACAAAATGTATTAAATGTTTGTTTAGACTCCAGACTCCTAATATTTCATGATGTACTGTTGAAACGTATATCCGGAATTGTTGGAACACTTTTCACAGGACGAGCATATTCGGATGCGAGAGGGCTTTCTGAGCTGGCGTTAGTCTCGTTTGGTACGACCGCGTCGCTAAATTTTACAGGGAAGATGGATCGCCGCCTTATTTTACCGCGATAATGAGCTACTCGCGACTCGGCAGTTGGGCAATGGTACTAGATAGTCTGGCGCGAAACTCGCAAGCTAAATGCGTCTTGATGGACTACAACAATGTACCGGCGGGAAAGCCCGAGGCAAACCCGTGTCGAGGATCGCGTATGCACGCTCACCCCGATCGCCGATCGGCCTGAGCTGAGTTATCTTTGGTGAGCCGAGTGCAAGAATAATTACGCGGTACCGAGCGCGTACGTGCTATTCGCTCGCTAAAGGCCGAGAGAGTCGAGCTCGCGCGAGTCGATTTCGCGAGGAAGACGAATAGGCGCGTTATTCTATTACGCCCGCTAATTGTGAGTGCGATAATGAGACGCCCGAGGGCGGGAAGCATCGAAGCTTCTCCCCAAGAGAAGTCGAATTAGTTCGATATTTCCTGACGGTGCGCGAGCACGACAGCGCTAATGCGAATCCTCGCTACGGCAGCGAATATTCGCAAATAAATGCGAGGACGTGCCTGCCTAAGTGCTGAACGATTAGCTTGATTCATCGCGAGCGCCGACTTGGAGGAAAACGAAATTTATGCATCTGTTTAGTCTGCACCCTCAGAAAGGATTTCTGATAACAAGACGAAAAATATTCTTGACTAATTTAATCGTATTGCAAGTATAAAAAATATGAAAATAAAACAATTTTTAATTTAAATCAGTAATTTCTATTCTTCTCTCTCGAATTAAATAAGATTGTCTTACTGTCTCGAGACAAGAGTAACATATACAAATTTATGCTTATATATTCTTCTATGTAGAATAATTTGATATTAGCGCCACTTTATAGTAGGCTTTGTCCATGTCGACGCATCATTTTCTCACAGTCGCTCGTCGACTCGGCGCTTCTGCGTCCTTTATTCCGATAAAACGGCCAATATTTATGTGTTGCAATCGAAAATCGGGAAAGTGTTTCTGTTATTTACAATGCAAGAAATATTAAAAGATATGGAAATGTAAGTAAGTATATACAATATACTTACTTGAGAAATAAGATTCGAGATAAGACATTTCCATATCTTTTGCACTTATTCATTGTAAATAACAGAAACACTTTCCCGATTTTCGATTGCAACACATAAATATTGGCCGTTTTGTGCAGATTCTACAAATTCTCTTAGAAGAATAGAATAAGATGTCTTTTAGATCTGACAATATTCTTAAATCAAGAATATTTTGAACTTGCTACAAATTTTTATCTAAATCCTTCTGAGAAAATGAATGAGATAGCACCAAGATTATTTGAATCTAGATTTTCGAATTTTCTATTCAAGATTAAAATATGCTTCTTTTCAATAATAAATATGATTGTCGCTATAGCGATTTTATTTTATGACAGATTAAAGAGTAATAGCATTAAGTCCAGAAATCTTTTCTGTGGGTGTGCGTGCTTTAGGATCGTTTCTTTTTGCGAGTCGTCTCTCTTTTTCTCCATCACGCTCGTTTAATCCAGCCGTTGATGTACGCGTAAACACGCGACACTGTCGCGAATCAGGCTATCTCGGAGCAAGAACTATTATTATATCGCAAACTTTCTCGAATTTGTACGACGGATGTGCTGTGATTTATACAACTTCGATTTGATAACGAGCGACATAATGTGTGGATACTTTGTCATAATTTCTGACTAACATTATAGTGTAATCCCACGTGAATGAAGCAGTGCCTCACGGAAATCACTAGCTCTCGTGAATTAATCAAAAAAGTCCACACCACAGCGAAGCGACTGTTCGAGCTGTATATGTACAACCCCGTGGAAAGTTAGAAATTGGAAGAATTATGGCGATCCGCCTCGGGTTCTCACACCATTATTACGTTATGAGGAATAGGGCATATTATACGGAAGACCGGTAGCCTGCAGGACCAACGAGTTTACGGTTTAACGGAGGCAAGTAGAGACGAGAAGCCAAGCAAGAGGAGAGAGAGGTGGCCGCTAGCTACCGTATAATTACGCGGACGCCTCTTCCGGAGATGACGCGTTATTACCCCGAAGCGACTTCCTTGTGCGGCCCAGGCAAAATCCTGCGGACCCTCCTCAAAGGAGGACCCAAGGGGGATACCAGGGTTCGCGTAATCGCCTCGTTATACTATGACCCGCTTCGCGCCACGTTTTAGGATATTCCTTAAGCAACGCCCGAACGCCGTACGAAGAAAAGAGAAGCAAGTGAACCGAAAATATCGGTACAGTTGGCACACACTGTCACATAGGGTCACGAAGAAGACATTTGCCTGCATTCTAAGAACATTGCAGTCTTTTTATACATTTTTAATAAAGCTTGTAAGCTCGATAAAATTGTTCGTTCAATTAAATTAATTAGATGTGTCCATGAATAGAAATTTTAATTTGTTATAGCACGTTAACTAACACGTCTCTCGTATGAAATATTTGAGGACTGCAAAAGTTGGGCAAAAAGACCTCCATTTTCTCCGATTCTTCCATTCTCCCGCGAGTTTATTACTTCACTCGCTTCCTTCGTTCATATCGACCTCTCCTTTCTCTACACCTGGTTCCACCGCGTGATAAATGGTGCTGTTCCGTTCAACCCTCGCCTCCGTCTTTCGAGAAGGTTTTATCAACTCGGACACGCTGTGCTACTTCTACTACTCTTCGAACGATTCTTTCATTCCCGTTCAAAAAATTCACTTCAAATTCTAGCTTAAATTTTTTATTTACGTCAAATTCACCCAATAACTGTCAAAATCATACAATTTGTTGAAAATCATAATAAATTCTTTAAATTTGGATTTTACTATACTATGCGAAATTATTCACGCAATATTATTTTTTCTCCGCTTAATAAACATTTTTCTTAGTTTATTATTATTAAAAATTCTCCTTTAAATTTAATTGATAGTGCAAAATTCTATCGAGACGCATAAATCTTGAACAAAAAGTGCAAAGATTTTTGGGATAACGCTTTCTTCCCAATCTTGTGGAACCGGCCGATCTTGTAACCCGTCGTAATGTCCGTGCTGAATCCGTACTCCCGCAGGCAGAAATGGGCTCGCGGCCAGGATAACGGCAAGGGAGAGGGAAAATGGCACCCGGAGGAGTGATAGAGGCTACCTAATAGCTCATGGAATTGCTCCTGAAACACCTTTTTAATGAACTATTGCTACGGGAAATGAAAATGGGGAGACGACAGGCTTTTTCTGGGTCACGTCTGCTTTGTCGTACTGCTGTACTTTCTGTTATCTTGAACGTTTGCGCTTCAAGTAGAAAACTTTTTATAAGGTAATTTGCCGTAAAGTTATCACGATGGGAAGACATAACTCAGTAATATCTCCATTAAAAATATCTTGCTTACGACTGGACGAAATTTCTCTGTATCTTCCTTATTAAACAAAAAATTTAGTACCTTATTCGAGATATCTACATGCACATAGATATGTGCACGCGGAATATTTCCTTCGACGGAAGCAAGCCATACGATATAAAGGATGTCATAGAGATACGCGCGTTCCGCGGGGCGCTGATAAATTCGATATAAAGGGATTCGAAAGAGCGTAACGCGTCGACCAAAACGCGAGGAGAGGAGGAAACTACCCGGTGTGGATGGAGGCAAGCTGAGACCCAGCGAGACGTCGGGTCGAAAACATTCCGGAGAATTAGACGTGGAGCCCCGCCAGGAGATCAAAAAAGGGAGCCTCGCAACGAAGACGAGGAACGAAGCGATTTGTCAAAATGCGCATCGCCGCACGCGCTCACTATTCCCGTTGCTTCTCTCCTCATGATTCCATGTGCTTTCTCGTTTCCATTGTTATGCTAAGTGCCACGCGGATGAAGGCGTGGCGAGACCGAAAACGTGGAACCGATGCGGAAGACACAAAAGGAAATGAATTCGATTAAAATCCAAAACTCGAATCGGAATAAATTTCTTTCGCGCCTGAAACATTCTCGCAATTAACAGGCAAGAACAATTCAGAATGTCATACGAAATAATCGAGATACGATAATTCTGCTATGTCCTATCATGTCTATTCCATTTGGCAAAGAACGTCGATCAAAAGAAGAAAACTGAGAAAGAGAGAGAGAGAGAGGGAGAGAAAGTCTGTAGATCTATGTTATTAAAATTCAATGACGTCACCGAAGATGGGCTTTTAAACTACCCCCGTGAGGGTCGGAACGCCAGCCACCTGACTCATTAAAGGGCTGCTTTCGATGCCGTCTTCGTGGTGGCTGCTGGTCAACTGTAACAGTTTGGATTATGGATGCATCCTGCAGTGTTTACGAGTCAGCGTAGACCGGTTACTGTCTACTTGTATGACTACGTGATCGTTTTAGGGAAAATGAGTAACTTATAAAGAAACTTGTATGTATTTTTCTGTAAATAAGAAAAATGAAGATTTTTCGGAAAAAGACTGAGAAAAAAACTTCTAAAACGCATTATTCATTATCAACGAGTAAGAAGATTAAAATAGACATAAAGCTAACTGATGTGCACGATATATAAACAACATGAAAAATAAAGTGTTCATTTCAACCTCATATTACTTTTTCATTTCGCCGATATTACCGCTTTAATAGCTAATCTCTTTTTCGGAGGGAAAGTAAATAAGGATTTCTCTCAGTTGATTATTAAATATATGTAGCAGAAGTCGATCAGCGAACAAATTTGAGAACGACACGCGACAAGCTCTCGATAATCCTCGTCAGCTCGATGACGGCACACTATTATTCCTGACACTTGGAATTAGCTCCCTTTTCTCCACTCGGCAGCCCCTGAATCCGTCGCCTCTCACCCTGCTTTCGTCGCCACCCTTCGATTTTCAACCCCACCGGCAGACTCCACTTTCTTTTTCCTCGCCGGGCCCGATTTCATTTCTTTTACAAGCGCCGCGTCATCATTTTTCATAGACCCCGGCATTCTTTCTCCCTCACCCTACCCTCCCGGAATAAGGGAGAATTTCCACGATACGGCCTCCCACGTTTTGCACCGGTAACTGTACCTCCGGTCGCCGGGATAGAAGAAGGAGCAAGGCGTTGTAAGAAGGGCGCCGGGGAATGCCCTTATTCCACGCCACCGTGAACCGTATTGGTGCCTTTAAACGACTCTCCCTCAGCCGATAGTACTGCGTCATCGTCAGTAACGGGCCAAGTAGCACCGAAGATTTCTACATGTTTAGATAAACATACTGTGAAACGGCTACATTGTTAGCCACGTAAGGCTGTCAAAAAGATAGTAAAATAATGGCGCTTTTTTTCAGTGCTGCGTTATATAATGATCTTTACTGATTTAATACAAAGAATCGTATCGTATGATCTCGTGATGCTCCGATAAAAAATGTCTGCTAATTTATCGTTTTGAGCGCAATTCATAGAAGCTCACGGGTCGCTGCACGAAATTATCACTTGATAGACTACTGAGCGTACTGTGCAACACGGTGTAATCATCGTTACGCTTCCGTCATTACGTTCCGCGGCTCCATAATGAACATCCTGTAACTACCTATTCACGGGCGCTTCAGAGGCTGAATTTCGGTAACAAAGAGATGGACAGGCAACGGGTGCCGGAGGCTCGTAAACACGAATGACGGTGACAAGCACGCGAACAACACCGGTGACGAGGACGACGACGATGACGACTACGACGACGACGACGACGACGACCACGACAGCGAGGACGAGGGCGAGCAAGTGATTTAGAATATTCGGTGGCGGATGTCAGCTATTGCTCGCCCACTGCGATGTCATTATGTCATCATCATTCTCCTTCGCGCCGACCTATCCCGTTGACGGGAGGCGCGCGCCTGGACATCACTCACCCGATCCAACACCATCAGCCACGACGAACCCCGGCTTCACTTACCGGCTCACGTCGGACAAGGCTAAACAATATTTATCATGTAGTCGGCCGCTGCCACGCTGAATTGAAGTTCCGGTGCCACCCACGGCAACGCACGTTGCATCAGTGCGTGGCAATCTGCGGGACTAAGGACCGAATCGGTAGCACCGAATTAACGTTCAACTGATGATTTATGGGGGCGTAATCTTATCGTCGCCGATATGCGCTACGTTCATCGACTCTGCTTCTATCCTCGTATTAATGATAAAAATAGATACAACATTTGCACTTGTTAACGATACTTGTGACAACTTGTGGTAAAAAGTTTCAAACTTTTGTACATATTCAAATTTTCTTTTCTGTTATATTATGTTAGATATTATATTATGTCTGCATTAAACCACGGCAAATTGTTTGTATAATGCTTCTTATAAGTTCTTTATGCCGGAAAAACATAAGATTTTTATATCAAACATCAGCATGTGTGTGGCTCTCGTTCTTTTAACGATTCCAATTTTACGTTGCTCCCTCGGTACAGAGCTTCTTCTACCCTCTTACTTCTCTCCTTCTCTCTTTCACCGTTTCTCCCCTCGCGCCACCATAGTGAACGACCAAAGTCTCCGAGGAAATCATTGAATATGCAACTTAAGAAAATCCTCGGATATTGCGCTTTATTATAAACGGGCCGGCCACCCTTCGCAAAACTTCCCCCCGACGCCGAGAAGACTTTGCATGCGAATATTTTCAGATTCGGGAATATGCAAAATCCCGCGGGACGAGAGATCCTCTGGTTATCTTCGTGGGTTCGAAGTGCTCACAACTATATTCCCGAATATTGCCTTTACCACTAAAAATCAAGTGGATTGCATCACAGGCGAATGCAAAATCACGGGTCTGCCGGACGTGTCGTATTTAAGCAAACTTAACGACAACTGAATTTCAAGTACACTTACTATGCACGTATGTTTGCACGATTCATGAGTTTTGTTCCACTATAGCATGAATGAGTAATCGTCCATTGATGCCGCGAGCGATGAATAATTAAGAATGTTTCTCGTGATGATACCGAAATTAATAGCATCTTTAAATGATTATACCTTTAATTGATTAATCCTTTAAATGATAATAAAGGATGTTGAAATTTGTACAACTTCCCTTATTTGCGAGGCGCAAAGGATACACTGTTGCTCCTCTTCAAAAGAGTATAAACCGCACATTTAAGGAAACGAAATTGGATCGTTCAATGAAGATATTACATTACAGTCGAGTGGAATTGCAGTACGTACTCATCTCGATTCTTACATGAACGCAAAACGTTACAGCCAATTGCGCTTGTACGTATACATACACGCGTATCTCGTACATTATAAATGGCGTCTCTATGCGCTCGCTATAACGAAGAGGGCTTTTCCTCGCAAACTTGGTGGATGGCAGGATGAAAGACGCCAAGGGAGGAGCGCTGAGAGATTTGGGGCTGAAGGAAGGATAGGTCGGATGTATAATTAGGCAGCGTTTGTAATTAGCGTAAATTGCTTCCCGGTAAGAGGGATACAAGCTTTAACACCGCGTGGGAAGTGAAAACTATTATAAATTTAATATAATGCAATCCGGTTAAGGTGTTAGGGGAAGGAGGATAATTAATTAAAGGTAAGAGACTGAAGTTCCTGAAAGGTGAAAATACCGATTCCATATTTGAATATGTCAAGTGGAAAGTAAAATGGTATAATTGTTTTCACGATATGTATAAACAAATACTTCCTAGCAGTGGATAAAAATAAATTTATATTTTTCTATATTGGATTATTTCAATTAAATAGTATTAAACGTATAAATCGATCTGTATATACGTGCGCAACGGAAATCTTCGAAATGACGGAACTTCTAATAAGAGGTACAGAGATGTGGTTAACCGGCAGAACAAAGTTATCAAGGGACGAGGCGAGGGAAAGGCGAGATGAGGTGGAAGGAGAGATACCTTTAAGTATTGGAACGCAGGTGCCGGGCGCGTGATCCTCCTTCGGAAATATACGGTTATCCGCTTAACTTAGACGCTGGCGAGACGGAAGCCATCGCCGGTCCGCGTAATATACTGCCCAATAAAAACTTAGTTACTACGTTCCACCTCCGTCGTTCTCTGCACAACGCTCGCCAGCGTCTTCCTCGTTTCTGACCTAAGAAAGAAGAAAAAACCACCGAACGGAGGGATGAACTAAGACTAAGGGTAAAAGTAAGCTCGAAATGTGGCAAGGAGGGACGCGAAGGTAAATAACGAAAGAAGGTAGGCAACACCAAGGGCCATCCTTGGTAAATTTTAACAATTCCTCGGTTCTATCGTTATCGGGTGTGTGGTCAACGATGCCGTGGAAGCTCATGAAACGACACGAAATGCTGTCTGGAGACAATAACGACTACACAGGCCATCAAACGAGCTTTCGAATGGCGTAGCAAGGCACGCCGTAACCCCGTGAACGTCTTTTCCTTCCTTCCGTGCGAGATACCACGAAATACGTCCTTAGTCCTCCAGAAGATCCTAGCTACGGTGTCCTTTATGGCAGCTAAAACGCCAAGCTTCCATTCTCCTTTGATCCTACAGTAACGCACGCGTACCGTCTTCCACGAACTTGTCGACGACGCAACATGAGTCTTACGAACCTTGAAACGCTCGTTGCATGCCTACTTAACGTTGATGACTTCTTGGAAGCGACGTTGTTTGCCGATATTTCGAAATAAATAAAAGGAGCGACAGAAAGCATGCTGGATGAATCACAAGTATAAAAATAATTTTAATAAAGATTTTAATAAAGACTTTCTTTAAATAATGAAATCATTAGTAAGTATGATAAAAACTGTAACAGAGTTTTAATTAGAAATTTGCGATTATATTGTGATTGATAACGTATATAAAACGCATGTGAAGCGTCATATGAAACGCACGAAGAATCGTCGAGTTTCAGAAACGCACGCATCATAAAGCACGAAATAATTAAACCGGCCGTGACGACATATGCTCACTTGCATTCGCTCCACGAAAAGGCTAAAGAGCCGAAGGGTTGTGTATGTTTTGGCCCACAAGCAGCTAAACCAAGCAACCGGACTGTTCCGGAGGGTGACAGATTGTTTGATGGTTGATTGTCGCGCACTGCTTCGGGGGTCGTCTGATTGGGTCGCCGCGAAACATCTGGCGGTCTCCCGCGGGGCTCCCAGACGACAATCATCCTACAATCGCGAGGTAATACTCCGAAAGATGTCTTCATCCTCGGGGACATCAGATGAAAATGGAGGATTTGCCCGAGCAATGGAAATTCCCACCGCAACATCAAAGAAAACGTGTCCAAGAAAAGAATAAGGAAAATACGAAATCCTGTTAAATCTCTCTGCCGTAAATTAATTTGTCGTAATTGTAATTTTCTTTTTAATTCAATACTGGACAATATTGAAAATAACGATTCCAATCGAAATAAGGGTCAACTTTGTCGCTGTCGATGAAGAGCTTTACCGGGCTTTTCCACGTGATTGTGGTTCCACTTGAAGCATACGTAATCGCGGTCAGACTGAAAATAAAAGGCCGTTTCTGTCTTTTAGAAGCGCGATGGCGAGAGAACGCAGACAACGCAATCCGGAGAAGGCACGCAAAGCGGGAGGAAGCGGAAGGAAAGAAGGGACTTTTACAAAACCCATCCATCCCCCAACCCTTACCGCATAGAGACATTGATACCTACCGGCTGACGGTACCCACCTACAACTCGATGACAATGGATCCTTTGCGGCCAAAAAAGCGTAAAAGGAAAGAGCGAGAAAGAGGAAGAGAAAAAGTGAGATAGTGCGAGCCACCTCCGACGCGGGGAATGAAAGAAAGAGCGGCAATGATGAAAGCATTGTCCCTGTTCAACGACTCTTCTGTGAGCCTTCGAGGCGGTCGGTCCATCTCCTCCAGCTCCGCCATGTCGACCATAACCGCAGTCACCTCCATCTCTTCGATTCATCGTCTTCGCGCTATCTCTTTTGCCAAACGACGATGGAGTCCAACTGCCTACGGTCATCATAGCAATCGCAAAGATTGCACGAAGACGCTTCTCAGCGTCACGCATCTTCAAACGAAAATTTACCGAATTTTGTACGCGACTCACGGTGATTTGCGAAACAAAGAACCAGTTGTCTGAGAAGGAAACTGAACTTTCAATACTCTCAATAACGCATATAAAATACAGGATGAGGCACCTAAAACAGGCCACCTGAATATCTCGGCTGTTATTGGTGATAGAAAAAATGTGTCAGACCAAACTTGCATGGTTTCGAGGGACACATAATTTGTTCTAAATAGTTTTTTTTAGGTCGACGCGTAGAGGTCATATGAAGGTCAACTTCGTTTTTTTAAATGGTATGATATGTTTTTTTACGTACCATCTAGTAGAGCGTTTGAAGATGCGCACATTGATCTACGGCTCAACATCATTCAAGGTCACTGAAGGCTAAAATTTCTAAGTGCTAGAACTTTTTCATTTCTGAATTTACGGTATTTTCAATAGCAGAGAACTCTAGGCAATATAAAAAATAATGATAACAACAACTCAGAACTTCGCGGAAAAAGAAAAAATTTCTAAGGGCTAAAACTTTTTCATTTCTGAGTTTACAGTATAAAAATAGCAGAGAACTCTAGGCAATATAAAGTAAATTATTTTCCCTTGCAGTTGGCCTTCAGTTACCTTGAATGATTTTGACCCGTAGATCAATGTGCGCATCTTCAAACGCTCTACTAGATGGTACGTAAAAAAACATATACCATTTAAAAAAACGAAGTTGACCTTCATATGACCTCTACGCGTCGACCTAATAAAAAACTATTTAGAACAAATTATGTGTCCCTCGAAACCATGCAAGTTTGGTCTGACACATTTTTTTCTATCACCAATAACAGCCGAGGTATTCAGGTGGCCTGTTTTAGGTGCCTCACCCTGTATATTGCAAACTAATATCCGTGCAATCCTTGAAAATTTTGACATTTTGTTAACAGTACGTCTCAACTTAGAGAATTGCCAAGAGAGAATTTCGATTCAATAAATACCGAAAGGTTACAACATCAAACGGCATGTCGTCTCCCAATCCGGGAATGTAATTCGAGAAGCCAAGTGTTTGCGTGTCTTTGAGCGTGGGGTGATCTTTGGGACCCTTGACTCGCCGGGCGTAATAACGCGATAATCTTCTCGCGCAAAACAAATAACGGGGCGGCCGTTTCACCCCCGATGCGGCAAGCTCTAACCCTTTCGTGAAAGGGTCTAAAGAGAGCAATCCCCGGTGATCGATCACAATCGACTCCTTCCATACGAGAGCATTCTTTGCTACGTCGACGCTCGCGAAGAATGGCTAGCACGGGGGTTTAGGGTTACAACCCCTCAGTTCAGCATCGTGTCGGCGTTGTTATTCTTCCAGCGAAAACTATTTACAAAGTCAGGGCTAATGGCATCAAACGATTTTATTCCATATGCCTCGACACCCCTGCGCAACATTAGCGTACTATTCCTAATAGGATTCTATTTCCAGTGCCGTAACATCATAATGCTGTATTATTAAACTACGCAACCCCTCGTTCCCCAGTGCTAAGAAAATGTTTACACTTTTTCATAAAAAGTTTAATATCTTCTGATAAATTTTAAAAATTAGATATTTCTTAGCACAAAATTTAATATACTTTAGAAATAAGTTTATAACTTCATAACAATAAGCCAAAAATTATCTCATAAAATATTATAAAAAGTTGTACAAAATTGTTTTTATTTCTTTCATAAAAATTCTTCAGCGAATAAAGTTTTCATATTATTATTTGTTTAAAAGGGAATTATGTTATCAAGAATTTTTATATAGTTTCTAAATTACATGCACGTGAGCATTTATCATCTTTGGTCTGTCGACCTCGTTTGCGTTTATACATGTCAAAGTGTTCTTCCTGCTTATGTCGGTGATAATGCTGATTCTCAATGAGTGTAAAGCGAACAGGATCAAAGCAAAAGAGAAAAAGAGGGAGAGAGAGAGAGAAAACAAAAGCGGCCAGTACAGATGCACGTGTAAAGCCTAATGCAATAAAAGTTTGTCGAGTGGGTCGAAACGTATGTATTTGACCCGGTCAATCTCGTAATGCTACTGATCCTCATCCTCTTCTCCTCTCCTCGCCCACGTATTTCTTTCTACTTTACAAGTACATAAGAGCAATTCATGTCGATTGCGAGATCACTTTAGTACAAATCATATCGCACATCCTTGTTATCCGTTTGCAGACAGCGGATATTTCGAGACGTAGCAAGAGAGGAAGTACAATATAACTATAGCTATTAATTATAACGTCTGCAATAATTGCAAATCAGAAAAAATGCTAGAATCAATCTTAATACACTTTTATAAATCTCCAGAGATGAATATATTCGCAAGCGGTTTAATGCAGACCATGAACAATTTCCCTTGAAACATCGAGAGCTTAATAACTCCGGTTTCCGAGATCTAGTTCCACTCGACTCCAAGAAGAATCTGCGAGCGTCAAGGTAGTTTTGAAGTCTGCGGACTTACAATAAACGCCTTTATTGTGAGGATTTAATTGACCGGAAGCTCGACAATGCCAATCTCGAAGTTACCACGGCTACGAAATCGCGGAACGTGTTCACTCTCCGTCGCGACCGCACCCCTTTTCTCTTTATCTCATGATTTCGGTGCCCCCTTCCTGCGAAGATTCTAACCGGGACCTCTATTCCTCCCTTTCTCGTCGACTATTACGACGTGCCTGCTCTCGCTTTCTATTCGCTCTTTCACCCCGCTCCTTCGCAGGCGGGCGCGCGGCGAGCACAAATGGAAAACGGATTGATTAATCGTAGTAATTACCGATCAGCCCCCGCTAATTAGATATCCGACTCCTGCCCACCCCAAGGCCCCCAGAGGGTTTCCTGCTAGCTACAGAAGTCGATAGTGGTAGTACCACCGCATTGAGGGGGCTTTCCGAGCTTTCGATGGGGTTGATGGGGGACGTCGAGGGGGCGGATACGAGGATGACTAAATGAGATTGTTTGACGAAATCAGCCAACGGGCACACCAAGTTTTATTATTTGCAACAAATTAAATGATTGTGATTTCGCAGCAAGACTACATTGTTGCATCTGAAATGCTTTAAAAGAATAAGAAAAATATTTTGCTGAAGTTGTTTGTCAATGTAACAATGAAATAGAGACAAGGCAGAATTATATATAATCTGGACAATTCCATGATTTCGCGCATTGACGATACACTCGCCGACCTCTGAAGATCGCGGCCTCTGAAATTCCGGAGAGTAAGCGAGACCGTTGGCTTACGCTCGATCGAGTTGAAAATCCCGAGACGCCCGTATAAGGCGCACCGACACCGTAAGAAAGTACCACGAGGTGATGGAGCGACGCGATACGAGCAACACCGGTGACACCGCACACCCGGCTGACTTACAGTCCATGGTGTCACCTGCCCTCGCAGCGCGCAAACGAGCCTGCCCGGCGTGAATCTTGATTCACATCGAGCCGCCACGTCGCGGAGCGCAGGAACATTCCTGAAATTCTCCCTGGAACGCGTCTTCCGATCGCTCGGCAGATCGTGTGATAACAATTTTCCAATTAGCCGAGGCAGTACACTGACAGAACGCCAAACCTTGATTGCGAGCGGATTATGTGGATGATTCATGCCTCCACGAATGACACGTATGATATAATCTCAGCATTTGATTCCTCTCAGGTAATATTCGGTAAAGAGATTTTACATAAACACGGAAACCATTTGCAAACTCCTTCATAAATTTATGCATATCTTTAAGAACCTTTGGAATTCTCCGGTAAGCACGTTGTAAAAATATATTTACATTCCTGGTTAATTAATTGAGATACATACGCAAGATTTCCATTGCCGTTCGATTATCCTCGCTACTCTCCAGAATGGGATTGTCGCAGGCGAGTCTCGAAGATCTACTGTAGAATTATCGCCGCTACTGAATAGGTAAAACGGTGGGTCTATCCTCATTTCCGGTAATAGTGTGCTTTCTTCCTCAGTGACCTCATTTGCGGGAAGTCGCTGCTATTCTCCGCTCCTATAGGTAATCGAACGATCCACGGCGAATCCGGTATAGCCGATTCGAGACGCGGAGTTGCTTACTTGAAATGCAAACGATACCGCACACTCTCATTCTCCGAATACTCTCAATGATTGCGTAAGATCAAGAATAGAAAGGCACGATCGCGCCGACCATTCTCTTAATCCTCGCGAAATATTTTAATCCAGCGTAATGTTTCTATTATCCAAGTATCCGCGAGTCATTCGCGTTTCATCGTGACGGAATCCGGAACAACAAGACGCGTTAACGGTAATTATGAATCGACTTTGTATTGCGCGTGCAGAGTGCAACACCATAATCTCGCATGCCCCCCTCTCGCATGAGGAATTGCCACGATCGGCGATCCGCACGAAATATTTACCGCCACGACGAAACGCGTTACCACCTTTACGCGTGCCAATGATTTATCGCCCATCGTTCAGTCGCGCTGCCAAAGGCCGTTTACAAAACGAGTCATGGCGTTTTCGTGGAATACGCGCGCGAGATTAGGTCCGGCCCAGGGCAACCAGAGTGACGTTTAACGGCCATTGCCTTAAAACTGCGACAACCATGCGGTGCAACAATATTTGCAGAACGCGGACCGAAGGTGGGGTGGCTGTGCTGGTACAGGGAAGGTGGATGCTGGAGAAGGAAAAGGGGAGGAGGAGAAGGAGACGAGGGGGATATTAACATCCGGTCGCGGGGATTTACGGCCCCATTCGCGTGGCTCCCGGGTCTCGGACGATTTTGTGAAACGAAATGTCTCGTTAGCAAGTCGGTTACAGCCGAACGCATATACACACGCGCGCACGACATACGGGGGGATCGTCGCCGGACTGCTCGTGGTTTTACAACGGTCTAAATTACCCTCGCAACGTACGGTTATGATGTTAACGATACGACAGTGAGGAAGAAGGAGATCGAGAGAACACCGCTGAATGGCCCTTCGTAGAAAAAACTCTTTTCGACTATTACCCCTTTAACAAGATAGTATGAGGGGAACATGTCAGAAAGAGTGCTTTCTGTATCGGTACATTTTTCAAATTCTCTTTCAGGGATATAATTGGGAACATTATATGTTACCTAGATGCTAAATCAAAACCTTTCCTTTCCTTCTCTATATGAGAACAGAATGTAGTACAACAAGAGAATGGGATTATAATAACTGTGTAGTAAGCCGTACAAGAACGTACATCGAGATGACAATTTCCGTGGTAATTTCTAGCACGACTGAGACGCATTTTGTCGTTCGCTCTGCTCGCGCGAGTGCCAAGCTCTTTTTCCTCTCCTCCGAGAGGCGCGGCAAATTTTACCCGGTGATTAAGCGTCGTCTTGGAGGCTTAAGCGAAATCGCTCTTCGTCTCTGTTAACATCGAAACGCTCTCAGGACACCGCGTCGTGGCAACGACGGCAGTGCAGCTGTAAGTGATAAAATTATTCTGGTCTTAAATAGATCAAATCGCATCGGGACACCGTACGTCCCGAAGCCGCGTCGGGGAGGAATAAAGAGCGAAAGCGCCCAAGAATTATATCCGTGCGCGCAGGAAACCGCTTATCACGATGGACAGACAAAAATTTGTCGAGAATCGTAATTAATTCGTATGAAATAGCACGGAGAAATACAGTTTTCAACGGGTGTCAACACAATGTTTCGCCGCGAGAAATAAAACCGCCCTCGTTGATATAGCGCGCGAGAAACGCCCGGGAGAGGGAACAAACGAGCCTAGTGATAAAATTATTTAGTCCGCGGCTTAAGTAACCTAAATTACGGCGTACCACGTGCGGTGTACGCACCATGCGTGCATACGTGCGCGCGTACGGTGAAAAAGCGCGCGCGGCCAAGGGAGCGGCGCCGGCGGAGGAAGCGCCGACGAGACAAACGACCCGCGGGATAAAATTATTTCGACCACGGATTAAACGGGGTGAATCGCAGGCTACCGTTTGCGGTATACAACGGTATACGCGCGGAAGAAAAATGTCGCCGAGGTCTTCGCGAGTAGTGGCTGCGAAATAAACGGCCCAAGTGCCAGCCAGCCCGGCCACCGTGGTCGGAGGAGGACGCGCGAAGCCGATAAATAACCTCTGGTTTATTAGCGAAATACGCCGCGGGGTGGGGAAAGAGCGGTTAAATTAGCGAGAATATTAGCAGACATTTGCGCCGCTCGCGCGCTGCCGGAATGACGCGCGTGAACATTAGTGCGCGACCCGAATAACGATGGCTTTGCGGACACGTGTCTTCAAACAAGAAAACGAGCTTTCGAGCAGGAAAATGCTCGAGTCTTAAATAACCAGATTCGTTAATTTAAACACTATTTAACATGCCACAGTGCGGCGCAATAATTTATATTACCGAAATCTTCCCTTGCGATTCTCAAGAGCTTAGAGAAGCTTTTTAAATCATTGCCAGCTGTTTGTGTCCCTATATTCCGCAACTGTGTCATTGCTCGCACATTCTCGCGAGTGGTTTCTTCCCTACGCTAATCCTGCGTATGCGATTTTCAGGCACGAGCTAGGTATAGAGAGAAAGAGGAGCATGCACACGCTTGTGTGCGCGAGCCACGAAGGGTTACGCACAGTAACAAGCTGGCAACGGTTCTAACTACTGTCCAGGCTGATATATGTGACGGAAAATTGTGGACGAAGGAGAAGAGAGAGAGAGAAAGAGGGAACGCAGAAGCGCCGGAAGGGATGGCGGCCACCTCCGCCACCTTCGGACGACGTACGAGTTTGCACGTGGACGTTTCGCGATTATTTTATTTACGAATTATTTCATTTGTCCGCATAGCGTATTCTAATTAGAGCAGCTATTTCTAAACCGCTACCGTTTCCATCGTCGTCGTCGTCGTGTCGTAAGCGTCCGCCCTTCCGCGTCCGAGCGGTGTTGCGAGGCGCGCGGGGGCAGCGGCCATGCTCTAATTGCATTACGGAAACATGAGTTTCCCCCGGTGAAATATATCACGAAACTTATCGCGTCGCGAAGAAATTGCCGTGGGCTCGCTCGCATGCACTTCGGCGCAAGTGCAAGCCTCGTAAGCTCCGGGGTACGCCTACGCGCGCGCGCCCTTACATACCTGCCCACCCACGCAAATCGTACATCACGACGCGCACTTTCGTCTCGGTATGCAAAAACGCGGGTGGTTTGCCTCCCTCCCCCTTCGACACAGTTCCTCGTAAAAGAACGCCGATATACGAAGGAAGATGAAGATCGAACGACCGCGCGCCGAGCCTCATGGAAGGTGGGACGAATTAGGAATCGGGGAGATAAGTCGCAAGGAATGGCAACATGTGGTCCGGAACTTTATCTCGAGACCTTTATACATGAAAGAATAAATAAAATTTCTTCGAATACCATTGCGACCGGAAAACATTTTATAATACTTGGATGTTAGATTGGAAAGATTAACGCTATTGAATGATCTTAAATCCATTGTAGGATTAAAGATGACAAGAAGAAAATTGTCGTGTATTCATAAACATAATTCACCGGCACTAGTTAGTTGAAAAATAGTGAAACCAGCTCTCATTGGGGCGATCAAATCTATGAGAGAATTTATTTTCCGGCGTTGTCGTTTCACCAGAAACATCGGACGTGTGTTGGTTGGTTGGAAAACATCGAGAGTGCAAACAGGACTCTTGCCAAGTGTTCCAGGTCCGCGGCTTTTTCGATCGCAACGACGCAATTAGCACTGTTCATCCGACAACGAAACGTCGCGACCCGGTAATTACCGTGGCGTTGCGTGGGTGCCCGGCAACGCGATGAAAATAGACGTAAACGACGCGCGTGTAGCGTCAACTTTGCGGATCGCTACCGGTGGATCCTCCTTAAACTTGATTTGTGCTCAATTACCGCGATCCTCCACCCTCGCGTTCCCCGTCGCCCTTCCCGTAAGCCAGCGCGAGGCGCTTGCGAGTGTCGCGACGATTTTATTTATACGCGCCGCAAGCCGACCGCGTCTCCGCGACGTCGCGGCGCAACGACAGCAGAGAAAAAAGAAACGGCAAAGCGAGGGAGAAACGGAGGAGAGAGACGCGTTCTGTCGCGCACCGATGCATCAGGGAACGTCGTGCAATTTATTTCGAATTTTATATCCACGGGCAATCCCGCACGTTCTTTCTCGCACCCCCACATGCTTCCCGTACGCTGATTCCTGCAGCACGTCGCGTATGCACACTCGCCCGATTCATTCCTGTGGAACGACGGTAACCTGGATTATTTCGATCTTCGCTCTCGCTAAAGTTAGCCCAAGAGATTACTGCGACGCGACACGATTTCATCCGCGACGGGGAGGGAAGAGACAACGATGGGGGATGCGGAGGTCGGGTTGTGACGCGACTACGTCGCTTAAATATCACGGTAAACAGGGCCCGCCGTAATTCGGATGCCGGCGCAGGTGCCACGCGGAAACATCTATCAAGATGGCGAGATTGGGGGTGCGAGGAGACACCGGCCTTTGTAGGGAGAAAGGGCGCGAGGGAGACAGGCGGTGTGGATCAACTCGAAGAAACGGGGGATTTCCGTGAGACAGAAAGGACTAAGCTTTCACAGGGTGGCTCTCCGCGTCGTCTTAACCCTTCCCAGCTAATACCGGATCGCGGGGAATTAACAGCCGCGACGACGACCGTGTTTTCGAAAACCTCTCTCACCAGAGAGTAACACGGTCGGCTGTTGAATAATTTGCGAGCCTGGAAATACCGCGCGGTTGTCTCGAAACTTTATCGAAAAGCGATCGTCGTCGCGAAAAATGGAAATTGGGAGAAATTCTTAGAATATAAAATGCAGTGTCGCGAAAGCGTTGTCTACGACTCCAATTTTTCTGCGCTTGACATTACAGAAATTTAACAGACATGAGGATGTTTATAATCCACATAAACAATCATGAGTTTTGGAAACGACACATGATTTGCTACTACAGGTCTGTTAAAAATAATTGTCATTTGGATAAGTACAAGTATGAGAAGATTATTCAAATATGAATACTGTTTCTTTGTATAACTTTCGAAATAAAGGAAAATTATTGAGAAATAAACGCGACAGCTGTATTATTATGTAATTTACGAGTTTCGGAAATATCATGGTAATAACTGGAAACTTTACTTTCGAGAAGCGATTGTCGTTACATAATGTAAAATAATGACTTGGAAAAAAAGACTGTAATTTTATTAAGGTAAGGGAATTAGCGAAATTTCTGCACTCGGAATAATTAACTCGAACAGCGTTGCGAAAGCTGCACGGTGGAAGACGGTGCGAGAGGACCGCGACAGTGTCCGGCCAAATTCCGCCTTAAGTGGGAACACATACTTAAATTCATTATTATTACGCGTAATGGCCGCGTGCGGCAATTTATTAATTACCGCCATTACAGATATACGCGGATCTCGCGGCTGCATCCCCGGATCCGTAAATTTAATGCACCGAACGTACCGAAGACAGTCATAAAGTGTCAACGCGTTATCTCATGGTGATCTTTCGCGCCCGTCCCTTCTTTTTTCCCCGTCATCGCTTGCAAGTGTATCAGCCCGCACGAGTGTTTCATAATCCGCGCACTACGTCTCGCTCGGATATTCGCCGAGGTATTCGCGAACTGCCTACGCTAACGACAAGCGATTCGCGGGTCGTAAATACGCACCCTGGCCGTTAACGTAATCGCCGGTACGGCGCGTCGCACTTATCGGTCGCACCTGCGACAACGACGGAGCCGACGATGCCATCACGAAACGTTTCCCGAGTGCGAACGCACCTACCAGGTCGCCGGAACGTTAACGACTTCCAGATCGCGACGACGCACTCTCCCCGCAAAAATGATAGCGAGGTACCGGCGAGACAACCGGAATAAGATAATCGCGGTCAACGCTCGGTATCAATCGCGAACGATTCAGTGATAGCCATACGCGTTACGCGAGAAAAGACAGAAACGGGTGAAGCGAGGAGAGCGGGAGAAAATTTCGTAGCCGAGAAAACCGTAGGGAGAACGAGATTGTCGAGAGTGCAGCCGAGACTGACGGCCCAGATACGAAAATCGTAAAGTCGCTACATAATAGCAACCAGTATAATATCCAGCGCGGCACTTCGCGCCGAGATTAAAGGTGCATAAAGCGTACGGGGCGCATAAGGGTTTTACGTAGCCATGGGCGCGAGCGAGATGTTGCTTTAAACGTTGCGTTATACCGCGCACGTTGTTTCTCGCACACGTACGTCGTTCAATATTGTTCAGAGGCATTCGCATTATATTACGTGATGTGTTATGCGAGCATGAGCCGGTCAGCGCACAAGCGCATTCGTTACAACGCGAACGATGATTGAGAGCGGACGAACTCGTTCGAGCGAGTGAAAACGTCTTGTCTACGGCATAAATTCATGCAGCAAATCCCGACGTGAGTTTCACGATTCTGCAAAGGTAAGAGTCGCGTTTTAATTAAACTTAATTACGTTTATTACTATTATAACATTGCCTTAATCGCAACGATAGCTTTTTACGCTTAAAACGGTGAAAACGCGAATGAGAGCGTCATTCGTTTAATGTTGGGAGGATGTATGAAATACACTCATAAAGTTGTTGGGCTGTTAAATCCGCTCTTCCGAGCTACGGGCTCCTAAATAAAAGAGCATTCGTTCGGGATAAGATTACGGATCCAACGGGTTATGGAGATAAGGCGAAAGCATTGCTTACGTCGGGATGTCTCGCGAATAACGCGCGAGATGTGGATCATTGACGCAGGAATTTAGCCGCGATAGCACAAGCGTTCCTTCCACGAGCACCAGGGAATTAACGAACGTATACTGGCACTTGCACACGCAAACGCACCTTTGCGCTCGGTTCCGCCTGCTTGTACCCGGGCTCGCGGAAATTACTGCGCTCGCATGGACGGACGCACAGTGGGGAATTTTCACTGAAACGTGGCCATAAATCGAGGAATCATCAGATTTGCACAAAACTTGGTAGACTTATGTTTTCGAGGTTGCTGATCACGAATCCAATATGTAAATTTGCAAAAATAAAATGGCGGTCTTAATATAGTGTAACGAACCATGAAATACTCATCAATATCGATATCAATGAATGTTTGGGGTTGCCGATTACGAATCAGATTCAAGAATGTCTGGAAAAATAATGTTAGACTTAATAATAATGGTGCAGGGTAGAGTTTATTTTTATAAGTTTAAAAAAAAATAAAAACAAAAAAATACAAAATGTTACAAAATGTTTTATACAAAATTTCATGGTACAAATGTCTCTATTTAATGACATCAATAAAAATTTTTTTTAATAATTTTTTTAAACAATTTTTTCAAAAATTTATGTAAACAATTATTTTTCAAAAATTTTATTAACTTCATTAAATACGGGTGTTTTTACCATGAAACTTTTGTATAAAACATTTTCTGATATTTCGAATACTTTTCGAGATATATCGAGAAAAGTAATAAGGTGGTTGTAATAACCTTATAACAAAAGTAGCAGATAGTAGCAGCTAATTATTGTGAATTTTAGTTGCTAATAGTATAAGACTACAAGATGAAAAAGAAAAGAACGCGGGATCTAGCGGGATCTGCAACTAAAATCTACACGAAGTAAATATTAATTTAGGAAAATATAAACTTTGTCGGACTATCGTTACGTGTCGTAAAACAAACACGACAAGCGTTATTTAAAAAATGTAAATAAGAAAAATCTTCTACAATCCTCCAGGAAGAGCATCCATTTTGCAGAACTTGATTATCACTTTTATTTACAAAGTTATTAACGCTCAAAGTTCAATGAAAATATTCACGCAATGCGTGAGAAACGTGTGTCGCCCATAAAGGCCTACTTTCAACTGACATACCTGCTCGACTTAAAATAGTAGGGGACTAAGGGCAACGGGATTCTATCCAGGGAACAGTCCTTTATCGATTCTCAAGGACAATAGACCCTAACTCGACACTTCATTTTTCGATTTTTGACCAGCTTTTTGACAAAATTCCCACTGTGGGACGGTACAGACGCGCTTGGATGAGGAGCATACTCGCGCGGTGAAAGAAACCAACGAAACCGTACGATACGCCGGATATTAGCGGAACGCAGATTTTTACGCGGCGGAACAGCGATAATCTAATAACGTTTTCATGAACCGTAAAGAGCCTTTAGTGCGTCAGTGTAGATTCGACGCGATAAAACACGCCCGAGTCGGAGCATTACGCTCGGATGCGAGCGAGTGAATTGTATGGGAAAGTGCGCATAGAGAGAGATCGCGGCGGTGCATTATGTCGTAAACTTACGTAACCCGATATTTCCGATCGGCAACGATGTGGCCGGGGTGAAATGTTTCCGATTAGTCGTAACGATCTGGAATAAATTTCTTTATCGGGGACGCGGAATGATCTCTTCCCGCAGCGGTCTGTTACTGCGGCCTCAAGTGTAACGCGGAACTTCATGCCAAGCCTATTTCTAATAACGGCAATTTTATAACTCACTCGAACTTAAAAGCAACCGGCAATTTACTTCTTTTTTGTGCATACATTACTTCCTTGTTTTCCAATTTTGCGAAACTGTTGCGCGATTAGTTACACTCGATTTCATTTATTCTCTTACGCCTCTCTTAACGAGAAACACGACTACCTGTTGAAAAACTACGACAAAAACCAAGTTGCTCAACTTCCTATGCATTTGTGGAAAGAGATTACGGCCAATTGCGATCATTATCAATTATTTTAACTGCGCCAGTCTTTTAGCACGACATACGATACGCTCGATACGACTTAATTTTCATCATTTTCTATGGAGTTTATCTACTGTACCAGAACGAGAGAGTAATCCAGTGCAAATGCCGGAAATACGGGATTCATCTTATATAAAAATTATGTAACCGGTACAACGCGACGAGCAAAGATGAGAATAATATCGATGACGCACGTACGTGTCAGAGCGAACTAAATCAAAGTCAGCAGTTGCAATGGAATCGGCGTTTCCTTGAGGTCATGGAAAAACACGAATTACGATGATTTCGAAATCCAGCTGTGCACGCCCGCTCTTGCCTCATCTCTCGGCCAGCTCGCTGACACGCATACGCCTACCACACCGTTTGTACTCGCGTGATTGGCGCGCTGAAATAATCAGCTCGTTGCAACGTCAACGTGCTGATCGTTGGTGCCGGGGCACTGGTCGTGCACGCCTCGTTCCGTTTGATGTACGGGCGTAATTTCAGGGTGTCTGGAATTCACGTATGACACGTGCGACGTGCCGTATGATTCGATCCCGTCCGCCGCTCTCATGCCCGCCGGTCTAGAAAAAGTTTCTCGCTTGGCACGCATGCAGCGAGCTTTCGATCGTCGTCGCCCGGAAAGGCTCGATCGCAGCCAGGAGATAAATTTGTTTACCCTTGCGAGTAAAAGTCTGAACATGTCCTATAAAATTCCCGATGAATCACAAATATTTATTAGAATGAAACGTGCGCGCGTATTGTTTTTTACTGCTTTCCACCGTGCGCTTTTACTCGGAGGCAAACTTGCGATTTATCGAATGTTTTCTTCTACAGATGTTACAAATAAAATCGACGATTAAAACATTTGCGATTGATGTTCGACCAGTGACTTTCTATTTTTCATATTATTTGCTTGTTAAGGTTCCCACATAACGGTGGGAATGGCGAATATAGAGCTACTTTAAATAGGAATTATTTATAAATAATTATACGGTAAATACATGTATAAAATACTGCATAAGACAAATTACTCACCAGTTGTTAACTTGAAGGATCGTCAGCCCCGTGTCCTGTGCCAACTGTTTTTTCTGGTCTTCCGAGGGGTAGGGATGCTGCAAGCAGAAACAATAAATTCACTCGATTAACGGCGAAATGTAGCACAGATGATCTCGCGTACTTAAATTGAACGGTTAACGCGACGCGAGCCAAAATTTCAGGCACTAATTAGCGCAAGCCTACAAACGAGATGTCGCAATTATTAAATACTATACAATCCGACGGAGCAGTTACGTCAAACGCAACAATTAACGGACGTAAAACGGGAGGATAAAAAAAGAATTTCCGCTCTCTCCTTCTCCCCGCCTCACTCCATCTATCGCTTCAGAGTCGTGTCTCGCCGGCAAGCGCGTGGCGGGCTTTCAAACAATTTATGGAGTGATTTATCGCGCACCAAAGTAAGTACGTAGAGCACACAGTACGTCGCGCGCGGACTTTTATCTGCGCGACGATCCGCGCAGTACAGGCGCCGCGTCGTCTGAGCGCACCTGCGAAATATTATTTATTGCTGGCCAACAACAACAATAAAAAGGAAAAAAACAGGGATACAGAAGAAGGACGGGGAGGGACGAGGTGGAAGAGACAGCGGCACAGTAAAAAGCTGCTCCTATGTATCGCGCGCGCTCGAGCGAGCGCATTTTATCGCGCGGTCGCATCGGCGCAGATGCGCTCGTGCTACGCCGAAAAGGTCCGCCGGGCGCAAATGCGCCGCCGCTCGTGTATTCCCTTTCGTGAAAGAGAAACTTTACGAGAGCGCACCAAAGAAATACGAGAACGATACTGACATAGCGGAGGAGACCCACGAAAAGGAAGCTATTCGATTTTTTTTAATTCGCAGCAACGCGCCATCTTAATCACCGTCGCACAAGAAATTTGTACAAATCCATTGTACAGGGTGGGGAAAAATTATTGGTCAAGCTTTCGCCAGTCGATTCTACTCGTCGAGATCGCCAACATTGCATCATAAACATGATGTCGCAAAATTAACTTTCAAGGTTGATTTTAAGAACTTTATAAGCATCAGATTTATTTTCTGACTTCATAAAAATCGATTGTTTTGAAATTTCAGGCAAAAAAACTTCAAACGAAGATTTCTCTATGAAATATTGATTTCCGGCATATGGTCCCTTTGAGACTTTTGTTCAGCTCGACGAGTAGAATCGACTAAGCCAATAAAAAAATTTGACATTGAAAATGACCTTGAAAGTTAATTTTGCGGCACCATGTTTATGATGCAATGTTGGCGATCTCGACGGGTAGAATCGACTGGCGAAAGCTTGACCAATAATGTTTCCCCACCCTGTACAAACATTTTTGCTTCGTGAGTTCGCGAAAAGTCATGAGCTGCTATTGCGGAACAAATGATTGTAAAATAATATATCATTGCGAAATAAATCAATAAAAAGGAAGATACACTTTGCTTCGTGTAGATGAGCAAATGAGCAGCGGGATGCAAAAATAAGTGCTTTATCCATGTAGATTCATGATATTTATATCGTGAAATCTGCGGGAGCGCTTGTCTCGTGTCCACCGAATAGAATTTAGATAGATAAATTATACGCTTGTCGGATATTCTATCGATCTTGCCACACGAGTGTATAAATTCATGCAACGTTCTATCCGCTCTTGCGGAGAAGTTACAGCCCACATTAATATCGCACTCGCAACAAGAGCCGAATCTTTCCAATGGTGCTACGCATTCACCTCGTGCCAAGCTTCTAAAAGATGTATGACACGCGTGCGACATTGCGCACCTGCGTGCTGACGTCAAGTCTGCTATCCTTGTTCGAGAGTGATATTAACCTTCGGGAAGTTCAAGTGCTCCCTTTCGTAATATTGGTGGGCGTATTAAATAAAGGGTCGCAAAATTATTTGTTGTCACATTGAAATCGATAGCAATTAATCAATTGACGTTTCAATCATCATCGACGTTAATTTAAAAGATGTTTATGATAAAAAAGCAAGTAATTAATAAGCGAAATAAACTTTTTAAGCAAAATCCACTGGAACGGGATAAAATCCTCGCGGGTCAGCATTGAGCAATACACGTGCCCCAAGGAGCGCTAAAAATTGTGCGCGCGACATAAACGCACAGGAAACTGCACAATTACATTACACCTAGCGAGACGTATTAATTTCGCGAGCGCAGCCACATCTCAATTTTAATCTCGCATTAACCGCAATTATGAAATTAGACGCACGTAATCGTCACAAGTAAATAGTCCGCCGACAGTTGCACTCCCAGAGGAAACGTTCAAAGACGATCTATCCACGGCACGCGATGGCCGCATTGCTTAATTTCTTCGATGTAGGACACCGAATCTCCTCGACTTCCGTTGACGATTACTCCGTTATAAGTAGCAACGGAAATTAAGCATTGGATTTCTTCAATTAATCGCAGCTTGGAAATCAAATTATTGGTACTTAATCATCTCTTTTCCGTTATACGTTTTCAATTACTGAGAAAGAAATGAGATACATCCTGTGCGTCAAGCGAATACGCGCACTCGTAAGGCTCACGATGTCGCGATGTATTGGGTCATTAAGTATGAAACTTTACAAATAGAACATAAACTTTTGCATTTTTTGGCACATGGACATGATTTATTTTCAATCGAAGTATGCGCCCATATTATCTACACACTTCTGCCATTTTAGTGGTAGTTGGTCTATGCCTCTACTATAGAAGCCAGGAGTACGGGAATCGATGAAGTCGCGGAAGGCTGTTTCGACTGCCTATTGAGAATTGAAGAATTTTCCCACCAAGAAGTTGTCCAAATTTCGGAAGAAGTGATAGTCGGTAGGTGATAGATCTGGTGAATATGGTGGATGATGGAGAGTTTCCAATTCCAACTCCTGTAGCTTTGCCACGGTCAGTCGTGCAGTGTGCGGTCGAGCATTATCATGCAACAGGATTGGCATTGACCGGTTGACCAATTTCGGTTGTTTAATAGCAAGTTGTTGCATCATTTCGTCCAGTTGCTTGCGATATACTTCAGCCGTTATCGATGTACCAGGTTTCATAAAGTTGTAGTAGATAACACCTGACCTGGACCACCAAACAGTCACCATAAGCTTCTTCTGTGTAACGTTGGGTTTCGCGTGATGTCTCGGTGGTTCATCAGCGTTCAACCACTGATGTGAGCGTTTACGATTGTCGTAGAGTATCCACTTTTCATCGCAGGTCACAATTCGATTAAAAAAAGATTCATTTTTGTGACGGGAAAGCAAAGAAAGGGAAGCCTCTAGACGTTGCGCCTGCTGCGCATCGGTCGATTCGTGCGGGACCCATTTGTCCAACTTCTTTATCTTACCAATTGCAGCTAAATGAACCAATATGGTGGGTATGGAAACATTGAATATCGATGCCAATTCACGTGTACTTTGAGATGGATCGGACTCTACTACGGCTCTCAAGTGATCATTATCCACCTTCGTCTTTGGTCTTCCACGTGGCTCATTAGCGAGGCTGAAATCTCCATCTCTAAAGTTTTTGAACCAATTGCCCACCGTTGCTTTAGTAGTTGAACCTTCACCAAATACAGCGTTGATATTACGAGCTGTCTCCGACACTGTGGTTCCACGGCGGAACTCATATTCATAAATCACACGAATTTTGGACTTTTCCATAGTTCTATAAAAAAGAATCGACCAATAAAACTAATGAAGATATTTGAACAAACAAATATGACATTTGAAGAGCGAACATACATCTATCACACTAACCTAACCTGATACTGACGTCTGGCGCCAAATTTGAGATAACAAATGTTAAAGATGGCGCTTTTACATTTGTAAAGTTTCATATTTAATGACCCAATATGTGCATTAAGTTCGATATAAAAATCAACATTAACCGTGCCCTGTCTCTGCCAAGGTATCGACCGGCACGGAAGGATCCGGCTGCACATAAAAGCCCGCGGCTGCACCGCAAGCGGGCGAACCGCATCATATTTTTACATAATTAGCACGTGGCGCCCGCGGTATTACGGCCTCCCCTCCTCCTCCTCCGCCTCCGATCGTTACTTTTTGCCGAAGCCTGCGGTATTTTTGGAAACCGCCGCAACCCGCAGATCCATCCTCCGAGTCCCCTCTCTCCCCCCGGCCGGCTGTATCATGTTTCTTGGAGGCGAGCCACGGTATACATACATCAGAAGCGTCGCTCCGTCCCTTACCCGTCGTCCCCCTCCGGTACACCCCATTGTGCGCCGGTGTATATCCGATCCGAGCGATTCTTATCCTAATTAAATCGGCCGAGCGCATTGTCTGGGCGTAGAGTTTCCATCGGATCTCCGCGGATATCTAACGCCGCGTATAAAGCCGCGTCGAGAGGAGGATTGAGACGATCGAGAGAGAGAACAAGAGAGAGGGGGGGGGAAGCTTGCGATCCAATGTACGATGTGATGCAGATCGATGCGCGCTAAATTGCAGATTTGACGACGCGATCGACGTACGTACGCACGCGGTGTGCCGCGAGTGAATATCAGGGCGACAGGCCGATTGGCAAGGTATGCGGGCATCATTCGATTATCGAGAATCGAATCGACCATGTTTATCGGTTAATTTCCCTTTACGTATAATGGGCTGAGCGATGAAAAGTTGATGCGTTCCACGAGGATTCATATCAACGCGCGCGTATTGTACGTGTGTAAATACATAAAAAGATGCATCCTCTATTTTTAATGCTACGAGGTGTGCACGTGCACTGATAACGTATGCTCATTGAACGAGAATGATTAAATTTGCGTAGCAAACGTAACGCAACAACGATCGCCTGACTTGCACTCGTCAGTACGTCGATCGATGATGTATGGCCTCGAATTATGGAAATAGACGATATTCGGTGAGGCGATACCGCACTTTCCCTTTACGGTTTGCCTTCTCCAGAGATAAGTTGCTCATGGGTTCGTCGGTGTATGCATAAAACAATCAAGATAATTGTCGAAGCTACGTGGGGGACTGGCTGGCTGCCTTCCACCCTCTGTGCGATTCGAGATAGTTGCTGGAAGCGAAGGAGGAAATAGCGGTCGTGGGAGGGAGATGGAAAGCAGAAGCTATCCAATTACATTGAAAACAATAGTCTTAAGTGCTCGTGGCGGTCCGTTCTGGGCCACCCCCAACCCTGCACCACTGATGCTTTTCCACGAGGGTTTCCGTTCTCTTTCAGGCTGCGTTATGCTCCTGACGACGTGCACGTTTGATTTGAAAAAGATATTGCCTGCAGAATGCTGCATAAAACTGCACATTCCTCGAAGTGCAATCTTCGAAATACAAATACACATACATACAGTACGAGCTAGCTATAATTGCTCTATCATTTTCTATATTCTAATAAATAATATCTACGATCTGACAGGCAACAACGCGTTCGGATAAATTTTTATCTCTTCGTCGAATACGGATCCGAGATTCGGGACGCGAAGGAGAGGACGAACAGAAAAGGCAGAAACGACGAGAATGAGAACGCGCGGCGGTGCACGGGCCGACAGCACGACTCGGTGGCCAAACAAGCGATAAAATGAAAATGAGCGGTAAAAAGACAATATGAAAACCATTTGGGTTCTCCCGAGGGCTGGGGTAGGAACGAGCCAGGCGGAAGCGGGACTAAGTGTGTAAATGAGTCCGTAGTTTAGCCCGATTGCCTCTAGACGACCCCTTTCCGCGGCGCGCTAACCTCATCCACGGCCCGCTACCCTGATAGCAGCTACCGACGTAGCTGAAATAACCGTAGTCTTCCTGAGGAGCAAACTGCTCCCTAAGACAATTCTCGAGACAATGAGATCGTTCGTAGCCCGAATTCAAATCAGTACAAATAGACGATGGATTAAATGTCTGTATTAGATGCCGGGCCGTTTCCCGAATTGATGGCCGCCCCGATGCTCCCGAGACCATCTCGGAATTATTCAATTACGCCAGCAGACCGAACAATGCATCCGAGCCGATATAACGCAAGATGTATCATGACTCGTCTCGATTGCCTAACGGAACGGATCGCCGAAATTGGAAACATCTATTCGTCCATACAAGAATGTGCAAAATCACGTGTCTCCCTATGTAATTGATTTATGAGCCCTATTTCTACATTCCCACAATGAAAAAATCCAGCTACCGTCATCAGCCCAATTGTCTTCAATCAAGCAATCATTTGATCAAATGTTACGATTTGTCACGGAGAAGGCGGTCCTCTCGTTAGTCTCCCGTCTCAATACTTCTCCGCGCATTGATCGGCAATCTCGCTCGCAGCGTTCCCGCGAGCGTAACAATTTGCTGGCACATCGGTTCGACGACGGGGACCGAGCGCGTGCTGCGTCAGGTCGCTGGAACGGGGCGGTTGGATGCACGTTGGAGCTCTTCCTGGCCCCGCGTGTCTCTTCGTGTCCTTCGTCGTTCCGGGATGTTACCTCACCCCCGTGGTAACCGGGGCCCTCGGTGCCGAATGACACGTCGATGACGACCGCTGCTGACTCCGACTAACGAGCGGGGCGTTGGGGGCGTGGGAGCCACCAGAGATCGCGCCTCGTCATCACGCGCCTGGGATCCCCTCTTCCGCGTCGCGTCCGGAGAATTCATGTCGAGAGGATGAGGTCGCGAAGCATCGAAGAGGTCACTACGGGTGGCTACGCCGACTCCACGTCACCCGATCATCGACCGATCGTGTGGATCGGACGACCAAGAGAATCGATCGACGTGGGATCCTTCGTGACTGGCGCGCTGATAAACGAAGGGCGAACGCGGTGAAATAAATGGCGGTGGCCGCGATGCGGATTCGTCTTTGTCAGAATTGCGGTGGATTTAAAGCTAGAAACGGGAATCACGGGCTGGCAGAAGTGCTGATTCTCAAGGTCGAGGGACGTCTTCGTCCCCGCGATGACTTCACGTCTAATTACAACGGAACGGTGGGAGTCAGCCAATTGTCACGAGTGAATTTCGCGCTGGGATTGTTCCGGCCGGCGCGGATTGATGAGAGGGAAAGCGGACTCCTCTCTTCGGCGATGTGAAAATGAGGAGGAAATGGCGGATGAGCGAGAAAGAGGGTGCGGATATAAAATAAGCGACGTCAGCGCGTCAGTCATCCGTAATACCTTCATTCCGTTTGTCCCCCTTCATTGGCGGGTAGAGGTATATATAAGGTATTTCCATGAGCAGGCATAACTTCGTTACCGCCTCGGAGGTTATTCAATTTCGGCGTTAAAATCCTCTAATGTGCCGTTATTGCTTCGGGGGGACACGACGACCTCGCGGGACAGTAATGGCTTGCCGCACGTCGAAAGAACTTCAACGAGATTCTCTTTAAGGCAGAAGAATAGCCTGACATTGCGTCCGATTGACAAGGATAACGAAAATACTTCGTAATGGATAAAAGATATTTTAACGCTCTCGCGCACTTTGTCACGAAGTATGGTATGTTATAATGGACATGTGTCAAGATCTTTCCAAATGCTTTTATTTTACTTTTAGAGGTTTGGATGTTATAATTTTGTATAGTTATAAACCATGACATCGATGCAAATTGCTTCTTCTCATAAAAGCTTTTTCATTTTTTTGCTACGTACGTACATTTTATATTCTACTAATACTTGAAATATACTTGATATAAACAACTTCTCGCTGTAAAATGCAAAATAAGTATAAAACTTCTACCCGCAAGCTTACATGATAAAATAAAAAGAGAAGAGAATTAAAATTGTCACGTTTTAACAGATTAGGATGAAAGACCAGGTCGACTACGTACGTTCAGATTAAGATCGACTCGCAGTAAGATTTCCCACGTGATAAACTATTCTGGAGAATGCAGACGCCTCAAATCCCTTTGTGTATAATTATAAACGAAACACAGTGGAATGTATAAAGGAATGCATGCGTGTGGACGCGCTTGCAGCCATGTTCGAACGATACCGGATAAGCCGTGCCCAAAGATGGTATGCTGCTCTGATGCCGACTCGTGGTGGAACATCAACCACACGGCAACGAGGACCCGACAAACGCGGAGTTCCATCTGCCAGATAGACATCGTTCCTCTACTTGCTTCGTCATTGCGGCGGAGTGCTCTCGCGTTCGATATGCAGCCGCTTATCCACCTTAGATTCACTCGCTAACAACCGAAACGTTCACTTCCGCGTTGCTTCTGCCAAGTCTTCGAAAAGTATATAAAACTTTAAATTACACATTAAAGCATGATGGAGACAAGTAACGATAGATGCTCATTGAGTGTGAAATACGTTATAAAAATAAGAATTATTAATAAATAAATAAACATTCAACGTTGTATTTTCTCGTTTAACTGAAACTAAAATCCAAATCTTGCACTTTGCATCGCAAAATAAGTAATTGTTAAGTTATTGTGCGTGATTGAATCACGCACAATAAACAATACGCGCACTTTGAAAGAGTTAAACCGATAGGGAGTGCCAGAAATATCGACAAGCAGGAAGCACAGCGTCGAGCGACGGGTGGCATTTTTCGTGCCGGCTTACCGATACAAGGCTCGAGGACAGCCCCGAAGGTAACGCGCTTACGAACGCAAAGAGAGTCCTCGGGAGTCCATGGACTGTGGACGATTCCGCTGGTCGTTCTCTGGAAATCGATGCTGACGAGCGAATTGGTACGGCGACCTGCGGGGCGTGGTCGAGCCGGGTCTCTGTGACACGGCCACCTCAATCACCGTGCGACGCCCAAACCTGTCATTATCACGCGACCCTGTCTACCATGGGGTCTACGCGTACACGCACGCACGCAGACCAACATGCGACGAGTGCGTGTACGTGAGCGTGCGCTAAGTCTCGCGCGCGATCAAACTGCGTGATCCAGCGGATCACAAGGAACACACGTCAAGGGCACCGAGTGTAGGGCCGACGGGGTGCAGACTCGTTGATCACCTCCTTGTCGCAGCACAGCAGACACACCCCCGTCATTGTGTCCTTCGAGGTAGCGCGACACTGGAGGAGGCGGTTCCTTCCTTCGCAGGAAGGTTCAATCGTCCGCAGGTCCGACGACCGTTGACCCCGGCTAGTGACCCAACTTTGTCTCTCGATTTCATTGATTAGACCTCGTTCTCGTCCGCTCGCTGCAAGCGCCGAGTGCTGCTCGCGACCCCCACGAACCCAAACTGATTGGACCGTGCTAATGAAACGGCTTAGGACAGGCTGTAACCCTGGCCTAATCTCGCGTGCGAGATAGCGGGCTTTCAACTTGGATCAGGCACGATTGACCTACTTTCAGCGAAGAAACGTAGATTGGTGATGAGTAACTTGCTACCGCGATACGATTTTCGTACGTTTCTCGCATGAACGTTCTTTCACGTACTATTTTAATCGCGATTGGTACAAGCGCGGTTTCCAGAGCGGAAGAGACTGAATTAAAGCTGCAGATATCCGCGTCAGTTGATAAAACTGGCAAGATCATTGGCGTTCTCCGCTCTCGCTTCGCCGCCTCCGGATGCGAACACCACCATTTCCAACGTCATCGGTCGCTATTATTACCATCCCCGTTGCTTCGCAGTCAATGTTTGAAGACCGTATCGAATTCTCGCCGTTAATGAGAGGCGGGCGGAATTATTGACAAGAATCCAGCTCGCTCGAATCCCACCCTTTCTCCCGCCCAACGTGCCGCACGTCAATCGGTACCGAGCGCGCCTCGTGACTTGTGGGAATCGGGATAATTATAACGTTTCCGCCGAGTTTAGACACGGGGGAGGAGGGGCGGGCGTAATGGTGGAACCTCCTCCTCTTTCTAGGGGCCCCTCGGGCGGCAATTCTACGCTCACGCTCGCGCCGCTACCCGGCAATCATCCCCAGTCAGTCTTTCAGTCAGTTTCCGTTGCTATTTAATTATCCATTTAAAGCGTGTAATCTTCTCCTACGCGGTACCGATTCACTCGTGCCGGCCATCGCCCGACGAGGGACAACGGGAACGATGATGACGTCGGCGTACTCGAAGGTCCGTGCAACTTTGAGCCGCGTGGCGATGAAAGCGCACGAGAGAAGACGAAAAGTCCTTTATCTTAATCCTGGTGACGTATATGTGATCATTAACTTCCCTTCTAATTTTACAGCTAATTTATCTTCTATCTCCAAGTATTCGTTATCATGAGAAAAGCCTGTTACTGTCTGCGCATAAGTGACGCAAAAGAACGCAACGTTTAAACTCCGAATGCAATACGTTTGATAGCGAACAATAGCGATCGATCGGCGACTGCTACGATCAAATCACCGCATGTTTCATTCAAATTTGACGTAGGAAGAACTGTTTTGTATGTTCGCCCGACAATGAGATCGTAGAACGCAACAGAGAAGGTTGAATTTAGATTGCTGCAGAAAAGCGTGGGAGTGCACCGCATATATACGTCGGCCCTGTCGGGACGCGAATGGCCGTCCTCGTCGTTACCGGTATCGGTAACAAGGATACGCCTCGTATGGAGGGCCATTTCGTTCGAAGGTTTACTGGCGAGGCGCGAGTTCGGCGCGATGGGAAGCCAGAGTGGGACGAGGATTAGAATCGCTGCGAATCGCGACGACGCGATTCCTTTTTTACAATTGAAGCGTCTGCACCCTCAGAAAGGATCTCTGATAACAAGACGAAAAATATTCTTGACTAATTTAATCGTATTGCAAGTATAAAAAATATGAAAATAAAACAATTTTTAATTTAAATCAGTAATTTCTATTCTTCTCTCTCGAATTAAATAAGATTGTCTTACTTGTCTCGAGACAAGAGTAACATATACAAATTTATGCTTATATATTCTTGTATGTAGAATAATTTGATATTAGCGCCACTTTATAGTAGGCTTTGTCCATGTCGACGCATCATTTTCTCACAGTCGCTCTTCGACTCGGCGCTTCTGCGTCCTTTATTCGGATAAAACGGCCAATATTTATGTGTTGCAATCGAAAATCGGGAAAGTGTTTCTGTTATTTACAATGCAAGAAATATTAAAAGATATGGAAATGTAAGTAAGTATATACAATATACTTACTTGAGAAATAAGATTCGAGATAAGACATTTCCATATCTTTTGCACTTATTCATTGTAAATAACAGAAACACTTTCCCGATTTTCGATTGCAACACATAAATATTGGCCGTTTTGTGCAGATTCTACAAATTCTCTTAGAAGAATAGAATAAGATGTCTTTTAGATCTGACAATATTCTTAAATCAAGAATATTTTGAACTTGCTACAAATTTGTATCTAAATCCTTCTGAGAAAATGAATGAGATAGCACCAAGATTATTTGAATCTAGATTTTCGAATTTTCTATTCAAGATTAAAATATGCTTCTTTTGAATAATAAATATGATTGTCGCTATAGCGATCTTATTTTATGATAGATTAAAGAGTAATAGCATTAAGTCCAGAAATCTTTTCTGTGGGTGTGGGAGCGCGCTGCCGATGCAAATGTTCTGCACAGGCTGTAATTTTATATTATTATTATAGATATTTAATTTACTCAAAACATTATTGATACGATAAATCAGTGACGTTATCAAAACGTCATCAACAATGTTGTCTTTATTTATGTTTCTGAAATTTTTATCAGTTCTCTGTCAGTTCTGCACTCGTTTTATGGTTTAATCTCACCGCAAGTCAGGTTTCGAATCTTGTTTTCCGTCACGAGCAAGAAATTGCACGCCTGAAGAAATAACGTGGTACGTGAAGCGTCGCCGAGAAAACAACCCTCCGTCATTTGAACGGGACTATGCATAGCTTCCGGAGAACACGCTCCCAGATCGTCTTCCTTTCTTACCCCTAGCCGGGCGCAGGGGCGTATAAGCGAAATAGCTGTTAGGTGATATTGGGATACGGCGTGTGTTGCGGGCATCGATATATATTCTCCTCGTTCTTTCCCATTCAGGAACGTAGGTGGCTCTACCACTCGCGCTTGGGACTCGTAGGTGGAAGGGTGGAAGAGGCGACCCTTCCGCGTTTAGTGTCAATTTATTCGGGATTCCCGAGATTCCCGAGGCTTTGCCGCGCGCGATCAGCCTCACCCGTTTGCATAATATTGTATTTATTTCGTCTTGTAACCTCGTACACGCTTTTCCCCGTCCCGCATCGTCGTTCCTTCCCCTGTTCCTCACCTACACGATCCCGCACCCTGTACACGCGCGGGACGCGGCGCGGGGCGACGCTTCGTTTAGTTGCCAGCTTTCGCACGAATAGCATCGTATATGCGAGCCTGAAATGGCCTATACGGGTTACAAGAAAATCCCCGACACTTTCTTTCGCATCCTTCCTCGCAATCGTCGTGTCGCAACGTACTCGCTTACCGCGTATTCGTGACGAACTGTACTTATTTAGCCAGTGCGCGTATCGACTTTTTAATCTTCCAGTCGCATAATTGCAGAATTCTCTCAAACTCAGATGCTTATGCGGAAAAGAATGCTCCTCGCGTTCAGCATATTTCCGGATCGTGCGGTGACGCGAATCCAATCTTCGCGATGGGACGTATTTTCATCGATTCGATCGTTGATTAGTATTGTGTCGTGTCCCGAGGACATTAAGCTGTAACTGCAACGTCGTACGGCACAAACGAAACGTATTTGAGGAGACACCTACACGGCGATGTAAATGTAACTGGCCGAGACACCGGCCGGAATTATTGAAAGCGAGGCAATAGCGCTGCTTCAGCGATAAAGAAAGGCAAGGGGGCGGCCGTTATCGCCGCTCGTTTCATGAATAAGCACGCAACATCCGTATCCAGCGCGAGGAGCGGCCAAGTTCGATAAGGCGAATCGCTAAAGTAGACTGGCGTGTTATCGCTCGTATCACCGGCGTGCCGCATTAATTTAAATACTTAGCCGCGTATCGTGCCGCGACGCCCGCATATTGCGAACGTGTTAGCTCTTCATACTTCTGCAGAAAATCGATCTCGACGAATAATCCGATTTACAGCCGAGTCTCTAATAAACGATTTTGCTTTGACGGGTAAACACGGTTTCCAATTAACAACACACATCGCGCGCGCTTTGCGGGTATCACGCGGGAACAGTTTTGTCTATTCTCGTTATCGCGCGCATCTCTGGTAAAACATTCATGGATAATAGGCGCGTGTGCCTAGCGAACAGCGAATGGAATTATGTAAATCGCACGCACGTCCTCGATGATCGGTATCACAAACGACCGGTGCAGACAGCGGAGCCCCATAAGTCCCCATATAAATATTACAGCGTAACACGATCCATCGTGTACGCGACCAGAACGATATTTCTCCGCTTATAATACGCCGCCGTAAAAGACGACATTCGATACGAGGATAATTCTCCGCGTCGAATTATTCGAACGAGACGGCGGGCATAAATATTCAAGCGCGGTCGAATTATTTCGCGGTATAACTCCTCGGACACACACGTACGCGAATATCGGTATGATTTCACAGCGGCACGTCAAAAGTATTTGTCGATATCGAGAATCACGTCCAAAAATGTTATTAACAGCTGCTCGGGGCACGCGTTGATTTAACGAGATTTTCTTTATATCCTGCGAGGTAAATCACTTTTCCCGTCGAGCGTAAAGCACCGCGCGTGGTCGACATTCGCAATCATAAAATACAATATTCATAATGAGGACGTCAGTCAGAGAGGTGCGGACGAATTGACGGAGGTTGCTGTACGGACGAATGGCCGATTGCAGCGCGACGGGGGTGGCGGCGGTGTCGACGGTGGTGGCGAGATGGTGGTGCTGGTGGCGGCGGTGATGGTGGCGGTGGTGCATCGATAACCCGCGCGTCGAAGAGTTTGAGTGATTGACGCGATCGGATGGAACAGATCGTGATGCACGCGGAGAAAAGTGTTGACCGCTCGTTCCGGGCGAACATACGTATGGCAGCCGACCCATTGACAGGTGCATAACGCTTTCAAACAAATAGGAACAAATTCCCCTCTCTCTTTCTCTGTTTCGCGCACATATCAAAATGCATTTTTAAAGCTTACCGGTGTACGGCAATAAATATCAACAAACGAGCATCCCCCAGGCTATAAATAAAATCTATGTATTTTTAAAATCTTTTTTTTCGTTTGCTTTTCGTGCTCGTAGACACAACGTCCGTTGGACATTCGGAGGTATTTTGCCATCACAGGTAAGTCCGACGTATTTCGTCGCTGCGCATTTCGCCAGGCGTCCATTTCCGAATGTGCAGAACTTTTTTCCGCGATACGTTGGCGACTGACGCGATATTTGCACAGCGCGGAATTTTTTCGAAAAAAAATACCAAACAAACAAACGAAAAAGAACAAAAAGGGAAAAATAAAAAATAGGAAAAAAGCGCGCCCGTCGCTTTTCCACGTCGTAACAGAATGAAAGCACTAAACGCGCGATAGCCAACAACAACGCGAACGCGTGTACCCATTATGGCATAATATCGATAATAAACTTTTCGCCACTCGCCGAGAGAGCGGCGTGTATTTTTCTGCGTTGACTCATCGGCGATTCGCGCGCCAGTGGATGAATGCGATTATAATCAGCGTAAAACGTCGCAGCTCGCGACAGTGTCGATAAATTCCGTCCATAATCAACAAATTCATCTGAATTCCTCAAAGACGTGCAATAAGACGTTCTGCCGAATAAAAACATCTTAATTCCGATTTTTTATGTGTGCACCGTGACGAGCCGAACGATTCTTTAAATGTTTCTCCAAATTTAGCTCGCTGCGAGCTTCGAAGGACGCGCACTATCTAATTTCTATCTAATCGAGGATCTGGCAAGTGTAAGCATCGCTGATACCACGCAGAACGTCGGCCCCGGCTGTGACAAATGGTAACTTCCGGTCAGGTCGAAGCACGATAAACGGAGTCGTACGCGTCCTGGGCCTGGGCCCGGACAATTGATCCGTCAGGCTGAACGTAAGCCGCAGCGTTGCACCTGTGCATCGTGTACAGCGATGAGGCGGCCGGTGGTGGATGCAACGCGCGCGAGTCTGCTTGGACAGGTGATTGTCAGTGCTTCAGGCGGCGCCCCGAGATCTTCATAAACTATCGCCCGCGCCGAGTCATCAAAAACTTGAACACAGAGAAGCGGTATATCGCGGCCGAGATTGAAATCTCGATAACGCGGGTGGAAAAAATAACGTGACGACACGAATTCTACAAAGCACTGCGAAACGCGTATCGCGCGTTATCACGCTTCACGAGGCATTTTTGCCATAAAAGCAAACGTGCGTTCATAATGACAAATTAATAACGTTACGTTAATTTCGGTTAATTACGTATTTCGGTAGATTAAAGCAAAGTAGATGCCGATAACGAGGGTAATCGGGATTCGACGGCAATAACGCGGCGAAATTACAAAATTTCGTATTGTGAGAGCGCGCGATGTTTACCTACGCGTTTGATGGCTCCGCTCGATTTCACTACGTGCAACGTCAAACGTTTCCGGTGCGCATCGCGCGCGCGGCATAAAAATGACAGCTCATTGGATTTTACGAACCGGCCCCACGGCCGCATTGCACCGGCGGCGTATCGGCGTGATACAAACAGCCCGTTGCGTCGGTGATTTTCATCGCAGTAATAATGCGTTTATCGGCATTCCCGCGCCCGGTCGATCAGTCCGATGAAACCTATTCCCAGCGTATAACCGAGTCGCGTCCACGCCCTTTTATCGTTAACGCATCGAATACTTTTTTCCACGCGGAATAAATTAACTTTACTCAATCAAGCAGATATATTTTCCAGTACGACGAACATATTTCAAACGATTACTGCGCTCGCCAATAAATATTGTGGTCACGTCGAAGAGACTATGATATCGCGCGAAAATATATTCGCTAGCATCGCGCATGAAAATTTAGACATTTTAATGTAGAATCATTTACCTCGATGCAGTATAAAAATTCAAAGTTGCGGCCCCCCGCGTAGAAGGTAAATTAATGCCAAATTAAATCGCACGTATTATTATGCGAATTGCAAAAAGTGCAATGTTTCCATTAAACTTTAGGTTGAAGAAAATGTGAACCAAGTACTTTCCATAAACATTTTCGCCGGCAAATGCCAGTTACTTGCTTGACATATGTTATTGGAAAAGAACCGTGTGCTTCTCCCGCTATAAGCGTATAATAGCATGATGCAGCAAATGCAGCAACATCTATATTACTCTAATTACAACGTATCTGCGATCTCCCTTCGAGAAATCGGTATTGAGCACAAAAATGAATCATGTATTATTCGGAGCGTCCTTTCACGAGTTAATTATTATCATTATACGAGGCAATGTTCCTAGAACGCTGCGCCGCGTTGCAAATAATTACCAGTTGTTCTAAAACGCCGCAGGATGCCACAGCTCTCGCTCGATCGATCATCCGGTCCGCTACCATCGTCGTGTTCGAACGCAATCGCGATAACGGGAAGAAAAAGAGAGAAAGAGAGGTATGTAAGTTTTCGGAGTCTCTCAATCACTTTAGCAGAATTAAATTTCCGCGCATAATCTAACGAATAACAGGGAATGAAATTTCGTAGCTTGGTCTCGAATTGGATTACCACGAGCCGATTAAAACCCGTTAAGAGACACTGTTTCCTCACGTTGTCAAATATTCCATCCCGCCGGCGTCTCGCAAGGCAACGTATAAATGTGCGCAACTTACAGGTCGTTCCCCTCGTTTCGCCCGTTGGTATAAATTGCAATTACACTCCCCGTGGTGATTTTCGAGCCGCGTCTGTTCGCACGCGATCGATCGCCGCACCAAATGCGAGAGCGTCGTTCGCCGTCTCGTCCGGCAAGAAACAAAGGATGCGGGAAGGCAGGGAATAAGCCACGCGGGTGTAAAAGGAAGTCGATTATTTCGCGGGCCCGCTCGCCGCGGTCAATTAAGTTCATGAAATTTCGCCGCAGAAACAACGCGCGGTTCGCCGGTCCGGCGCCATCGAGCGTCGGTTCCGTCCGTGTCCCCTGCCCTCTCCGCGCACAGGGCATCATCGTCGTCATCGTGGGCGATTCAGGGGGCAAAAAGAAGATCCGTTGACGGCATCATTATCGTTATTTAATATCCCGGTCATTAGCGCGTCCCGTCGTGCCACTCGAGAGTGTTGTTTATGTACTCATCCGGACTCTCTTGGAGCTCGCCGCGTCGAGCCTGAGATTGTTCCTGCGCGTTTTTGCAACACGGCGCATACTGCGCTAGAGGTGTATCGCGCTTTGAAGTTCTTTCTCGAGTACGCACCGCGGGGATACGCGCGCTTTTGCGCGAGTTAATAGGGAAGGCTCCGAGAGCGCGCGATGGGTTAATTATTATCGTGCTGCGACTTCGTCCGCGATCGCCGCGGAACGGCCTCGCGCACAGAAATTATGTACGGGCTACCGGCATACCGGTTACCTCTCACGGATACCCGGATCAGACGTTTGCGCGGGAAGAAGCGATTGTACACGCAAGAATTCGCGGCGCCGCTCTTACAAAGGATCTACGAAAAAAGCGGAAAGTACGAGCGCGGGCTCGGTCGTGCTACAAAGTAGAATCGAGATGGACGCCGTTCACCAGGCAAAAAGTAGACGAGCGGGACCTGCTGCACCGGCTAAAAGAGCGATAGTGGAGAATGTCATCAGTTCGAGTCACGACCGGACAATAAGTTCCAATGATCGCCGAGGATCTTACACCGTTGTCCAATAATGCGTTGCGTTTTCGTGATCAAACGCATTGCTCGCTCGTAAACGCGATGGCCAATATCATTCCGTGGTTTGCAAATGAAGCGTTACGCGCACGTTCGAATGCAGATGTAAAATTTTTATTACATCGATTATTGACAAATGGGTATCAGCACCGAGCGTGGTCCATTCATTTCAAATTCTCGCTGGTGGTTTACCGCGCCGCAGCAATAAACAACCGATTATGGAGATGTTTCCAAGGACCACCAGGTGCATAACACGTACGTAATTTCGAAACGGGCAATATAAAGTGGGTTAATTAAAGCCGCGGGGGAAACGATGTAACGAATGAGCTGAATTAAAAATTCCAAAAGTTCCCGGAGCGATCGAGCTGCAGCGTGCAAGCGAATGATTCAGCGTACGTCGCAACTGCGACATTAATAAGTGCACTGAGAAAAATGACTTGATTGTATCAACAAGACGTATCTGATAGAATGCATTTTGGTTAAACCGACCAAGAATTTCTAGTTATCACGATAGGACTGGATATTTTATAACTAGAACGTTTGATAGACTGTACTATAAGAATTTGGTTAGTATTTTCCAGTTGGATCTATAAAGCTTCTAGTTATATTACACTAGACATAAGAACAAACGAAGATGCAATCAGAATTCTGGTTAATCGCAGGGCACTCCAGCAGCATTCTATTGTTTCGTGTCGTGCGTGTTGATGCATCTTCGGGAAACGGATCGGCACGGACGGCACGTTTTCCTCCTCTAGTGAAATGAAATTAGTTAGTGCAATGGCTGTGAAGTGATGGCGGATGAAAAAACGTGTTCTCTTCTTATATTTTTTTATACAGGGTGTCCCGTAATAATCGCCTAACCTCTCGTATGCCAATAGAGCAGATCGAGATGAAGAGAAAAGTCCCATACCATTTTGCGACATTCGCAATAATAATCCTATACCTCGAGCGGCTCGGCACTTGCCTCCGCGCGCTCTGGATTCGCTTGACTTTAATATGCAATATTTCGATTATTATTGCGAATATCGCAAAATGATATAGGACTTTTCTCTTCATCTCGATCTGCTCTATTGGCATGCGAGAGGTTAGGCGATTATTACGGGACATCCTGTATAAATATCAACATGATATTTCATTTACAGCAATCCAAGAAAACTCGCGGTAACGAAACAGAAAAACGTTTCTTTTCACTAAACAGTCATGTTAATTTAACTAAATACATTTAGTATTATTATCAAGAAAATCTGGTAAATTTAACAGGAAGGAATTAATCATGCTCATCTGGTAATTCCTAAAGGAATTCTGATTCGTCCATTTTCCAACAGACAAACTGGTTGAATCTACCAGATTTCTAATTAATGCAACCAGATTTTTTTTTCAGTGTAGCAAAGATAATGAGTGTACGATGAAAACTTGGCATTGCGAAACCATTAACAGATATTAACAGAGATTAATTATGAATATTTGAATTGTCGCTGCTGCTGCAGCTACTGCAACAGCTGACTTGAACACTGACAAATGAAATGGATTAATAAAAAAAATATAATACATTGCGCTGAAAAGAAACGACTTGGAAAGTACTAATCTCAATTTTATTAGACGCAGCACGTGGTCGGATAACATTAGCGGCAGAGGATGAAGCTGCTTACCAATATGGCCGGTTATGCAAACAGAACAGACATAGAACCGCGGTAGACAGAATCATGCAGAGTCGCGTTACCATTATTTATCTGCCTGTGAGGCCGGAAGGATGGCGTACAACGTAATGCGCGTATCCCTCGGCCAACAAAGACCCCCACGCAGAAATTTGCATGGTACCACGCGCTCGTGCGTGCATTTTACGCGCGCACACGTACGCACATAACTATGTCGCCGCACCAGGCCGTGAGTTGCGGTGAGACCGGACCGACGTCTCGGTTGATGAAGATCAGAGTCAAGACGCGTGACTTAAGACTTAAGAGACGCTCGCGCGCGTGAGAATCCCGTCAGACACGGAAACCACGAAGGTGTCGCGCGGCTCGGAACATCCGGAACATCACGCCCGGACGATAGATTAGCATCTCTTGGCTGGTGGTCTGAGGAGTAACGACTCGTGTACGCAAATTCACGTTTGCTTTCGGCTGCGAGGAAATGTGGGAAAGTGGCGTGGCAGCATCCGTAAAATATATATAAAGAATGTCGCAATATGAAAAATATCAATATAAATTAATCTAAATGTAGCACGGAAATCGTCCCATTGCTAATCAAAAAAATATCAGCGCGCGCGTTTGTTTCAGAAAAATTAAATAATTCATAGAAACGTGTGATTTGATATTATTTTCATAATAACATAATAACTATCTTAGTATAATTATTATTCCGAATTCATTCACAATCTAAGAACAACGTCTCTCGTAACACATTTATGCGGTATCGAGGGAAGATAGAAGGCAGCACGTATTCGCGGCACTAAACGTATGTAGGTCACTCTGTACTACGCTAAGCGCAGTAATTCAGCGGCGCGTTGAAAGCCCGCGGAGACACGAGCGGCGCGAACCTGTACGCCGGTGATCTAAGACACTCGGTTGCCGCATCTACCTTAATTTATAGACGCGCACCTGGATAAAGAATTATATAGGAAGCAGGTGTTCGTTAATGGGGCTCGCGTTTATTTGCTCCCGTCTCGTGGCCGAAACGAATCGACACCCACACGTTTCTACCGACGCCGCCCACGTCGACGACGACGACGACGGCGTCTTCACGGAAATGTATGTTCGCATTACATGACGTAATTTCGTACAATGGATATCCGATAAAATAAAAGGAGAACGACCAAAGCACACCACGTCAGGCATGGTATGCCGCGCACATTGAGTTTTGCGCGAACGACCGCCCATCCGTAATCGATCGGTCGGTCCGTAATTGCTAACTTTGTTGCCGAGAATCAAACGTGAAAGAGGCAACCAAGTGCGGAGAGAAGGAGAGGCAAACGCCAGGCGGAGGTGGACCAGAGAGGGCAGGGAACGAGAGGTCGTGCGAGCGGTCTGCACTCAGGCCACTCTCTACGGCAATTACCGCTGGGCACGGCCTCCTCGTGCATGCTACACACTCGACCCCGTGCGGCGAGGCTCGTGGTGAATCGCGTAGCAACGACGGGCACAAGGAACATGGACGCAGCATCGGCAGGAAGAAATGGCTGCTCGTCCTCGCGTCAACCGCGCACTACATTGTACGACTTGCAATTACCCGTGTGCGCAAAACGACGCTACGATGGGGGTAACGTAATTGCACGTGCTCCGCGGGATAAAGTGAGTATAATTGCCTACGTGGATACGTTCGCGCGCTCGGTAATCTGTGACGATATGAATGGACGAGCGATTAATCGAAATCGTCGACCGGAAAGAATCGTTTCCAGCGCAAGATGAGTTAAAACACGTCGCTGATAATTCATTAACGTCCCGCTCCGGGCTACGCTCGCCTTGGACTTGGAGATTTGATTAGGCCATTTCAGCATTACGCGCGGCTCGCTTAAGTCAGTTTCAGAATTAGCTCGCAGCAGCGACAATAATATAATTTATTATTATCGTCACATCTGCTAATGGTTTCGCGATGCCGAGTTCTTGCTCCCCACGAGACGCGCACTAAATTCAAGAAATTAAATGCACTTGCTGAGGGATGCGGCGACTCGCGGCGATCCCGCGACAAACACGTGGGAGGACACGCGCGCAGATATATCGACCCCACGCGAGGAATCGAAATGGTTACCTATGACCATTTACGGGGGTGCATGTCAGACTGTTATGGCCCGCGGGCACGCGCTGTAGGTTTGTACGAACAAACGTGGCACGGAATATATGAATAATAATAGCTCGCTGGATCGCGGATACACTGCCTTCACTCATCGTCATGATCACCCCCGCCCGCCACGAGCATGATGTAGCGCAAAAGCGCGATACGGCGCGATTCGCTCTGATTAGCGCTATCTATAACGATAGCAGCCGCATGGCTGTCCCATTATGATCGCGCCGAACAATGCGCGACATGCATCGATCTCACTTTGCGAGAGAAACTTTGCTCTCGCAGAACGTTATCCTTCATGCACAACTCTTGAGATATTTTCAACTCTCGCTGGAGTACATCGCCAACCGTTAATTACCGAGCAATGTAATTAACATCACGTACAAGATTAGCTTCCTCATGGAATTCCATTATGCCGCTCATTACTCGGAGATATTACTTTTCGTGTGTCTTCGGAGATAATTTCGAGTTACAATTAGCCCGCATTCCCCATTACCGTACGAGAAGGGATCATCGCGTACGGATCATGCGAGAAGCAATGCATCAGCAGCGACAAAGTAACGCAATAAATAACGCTGAGATCGTTACGAGTGCGCCTCGCATGGTTACACGCACGTTGTACGCGATAAATCCGAAGAGAGCGGAGATTTTTTGTTTCACGCTCCGTGATTCATAAAGCCAATAAGCGGCCCGTAAATGCGCTGCGGGGTTGCGTCAGTCTGCGGTAACAATGCAACAGATATTTTATTTTTAACCGGGTAGACGCGGAACGATAAACGGTACAATAATCGCGAGACATCGTGCATCGAGATCTCGCGCCGTCAAACTAACTTCGCCTTGTAACAATCACGCTTTACGTAATCGATACGTCACGGGCGATCGGTCAGTCAGTTTTCTGAAGAATCCCTTTCTCTCTCTCTCGCGCCTTTCGTCTCGGCGCGGGGCACCCCGCGCAACACCCGGGGATATATTACGGTACGAAGTGTTATAAATATGGTTTATAGGAGCGTGCAGCACACGCGGTGCATTAATGCGGCTGATTGCCCGTACATCACGACGCGGCCGGTGCCTGCGGAGAGTCTCTCTCTTACTCTCGCGGACCACGTCGGCGCCCGACCTCCTGCCGGCTCTCGCGAGTTTCTCTCTCACCTCTCTCTATCTCCACCTCTCTTTCTCTCGTTTCTCGCTCTCCACGGGTTAGTCGGTTAGTTACGGATGGTGGCCGCGCACGCTTTATTAAAATATTGGGTCACCCCGGCGCGTAATATATATCGCGATGCGGTCCGCGCGACGCGCACGTAGGCGCGTACACGTACGTCGAGTCGTCGCCGAGTCGTCGGCGAATTGCCCGCGGCCGTGAGTGGCCGAGTTCGAATTTCGCGGGGGTGGGGTATGTGGCTCGTTACGAGCATCCTTTCAGGGCTCCTAAGTGGATGTCGAGTTCGTTAGAGGGGCCCTTCCAGGAGATCGCGGAGGATGAACAGGGTGAAGGCGGGAGATGCATGGGCTCGTGTTTCCACAAAGAGATATGGCTTTCGTTTAGACGGCAATGAGGCGCGAATCGAAATTCTCTCCGTCTGCTTCTCTCTCTCTCTCTCTCTTTCTTGCGTAGTTTCTCTCGTCGTCTTCGTCCTCTTTGCACGCATCATCTCTCTAGACCTCTCCTTACGCTGTTCTGCGGTCCCATGAACCCTCACGGTATTATCGTCGCGTCGTTTGCTCCGTTTGATTACCTCGGCGCAATACAGTCGTACGCGAGAACGTCTTGATACGCATAATTGCGGAAACGCGGGCGCGGATTTCTTTCCGTCCCTTTTTTTACGGTTCGCGGGCGTGACGGGCGTGAATAAATATGTAATAGCGGACGACACGGGGGCGCGTGGAGTAATACGCTGACGTTTTTTGTCGTCGATCATAATACGTCGAGCAACTTATAATCTTATTTTCCCTGTCTCGTTCGTGACCCCAGCGACTTAATAAAACTGCGCTTAGGCAGAAAATGCTTCTCCATTACGGCGCTCGCGGCCATTCGTTTTATTTACGCCACATAATAATTACGCGGCGCGTGTTTTCTCTCGCGGACTTTGTTCGCGCGTAAACTTTCTCGGTGGCGTCATCCTGTATATATCATCGTCATCCGGAAATTACTTGCCCCGCCGAGTTTCCCGACGACGGAGAACACGTGAAAGGGGTAAAGTTACGAATTCCTGAATTACGCTCTCGGCACTCGCGGCATCGTCGACCGATTCGAAACACAGGGAGGGATTAACTTTGACGGAGGGGCGACGCTTCCTTTCGAACGTCGTGCTCGTATCCTGCGAAAAGCGCTATCACCTCGCAAGTATCCGACTTTGGCATGAAATTAACGGCAGGAAATTAACGTGAAAATCAATGCTTCGAATACGTGTGATACAGTAAGAGTATTTTATTTTTACTAAGAAACAGTCATCTACTTATACAAATATCTACTATAAAAATCAATCAAAGCTTCGTGCTTATTCTGTTTATTGTGCGCTGCGTATAGGGCGTACAAATTCATATGAAAAATTTCTCCTTGACTTCTCAATCGCGCCGTAAACTCGGAATTTTAGTTTCCGTGACGAATGTACGTGCGCAAACTTGCATCTCCTATCTGCGACACCTGTCCCCGTCGTGAACGCGATATTCATATTTTCCGGTTGCCGTAGTATCCCGTAGGATTACACAGAAGCCGGAACATCGTGTCAGGATAACGCTGTAACAGTACGTATCGCATCGTGGATAACGCCAGTCGATACCTGCAGGAAATGTCGAAGCGTGTTTCTCTCGTATGACGTCAAGTAACTACTCATTAACCGAGAAATCAAATGATACGTAATACTCTCGATTTGTTAAATTCATTCGCCGACACAAATTTGTAGACCTTCGTTTGTCACGTATATAACGACAGAACTAATAAAAATTCTTAATTCTGCGAAATAAGTTTTGCTTGAAATTGAAAAATTTGGATTATATAATGTATTAGGTTGGCAAATAAGTTCGTTCGGTTTTTGCTTCGGTGCAACTTCTTTCCAATTCACTCTTGTTTTTCTCGACACTATCGCGCAACTTCAGAGTGCATTTGAAAGTACATGTTTCACATAACCTTTCTGTAAATTTTGGTTTGATTAACATCAATATTGTGTGTGCTGCGTAGCTGTAAAAATGGAAGTAAATAACGTGCATTATCGTCATATTTTGTTCTATTATTTCAAGAAGAGCAAACGAGCTGCAAAGGCTCATAAAAAGATATGCCGTGTTTATGGAGATGATGCCTTAACAGAACGCGTATGTCAAAAGTGGTTCGTCAAATTCCGTTCTGGAGATTTTGACGTCAATGATGCGCCTCGCTCCGGTCGCCCGATCGAGATTGATTCAAGTAATGTCAAAGCTATCATCGATAAAAATCCATCCCAATCGGTGCGAGAGATTGCTACAGCACTTAATATATCTCATACAAGCGTAGAAAACAATTTGCGCCAACTGGAATACGTTTCTCGGCTCAATGTGTGGGTGCCGCATGAATTAACCGAGGCCAACTTGGCCACTCGCATATCCATCTGCGATTTGCTGCGGAAACGTCAAGAAAACGATCCATTTTTGAAGCGGTTAGTGACAGGAGATGAAAAATGGGTCGTCTATGAGAATGTAACGCGGAAAAGATCATGGGAACACAGCAGCGAGCCACCACAAACAACCTCGAAGGCAGGATTGCATCCGAAGAAGATCATGCTCTCCGTATGGTGGGATTTCAAAGGTGTCATTTACTACGAGCTGTTACCGTCAAGCAAAACGATTGATTCAACCACATACTGCTCGCAGTTAACAAAATTGGACCAAGCACTCCGCAAAAAACGTCCAGAATTGATAAATCGAAAAGGTGTCTTCCACCACAATAACGCCAGACCTCACACATCATTGACAACTCGGAACAAATTACTCAGTCTTGGCTGGGATGTTTTGCCTCATCCTGCGTATTCACCGGACCTGGCCCCTTCCGATTATCATTTATTCCGGTCGTTGCAGAACTCTTTGAACGGAAAAATCTTCAAGGATGAAGAGAACGTCAAAAGACACCTGGATTGGTTTTTCGCCGATAAGCCTCAGATGTTTTACGAACGCGGCATAATGAAGTTGGTGGAAAGATGGCAAGAAGTCATCAATAAAAATGGTCAATATATAATTGATTAAAATTGATTTCGTGTATCAAAAAAATTGTATTTTATTCCACCTTAAAAAACCGAACCAACTTATTTGCCAACCCAATACTATCGCTTACAAAACGTAATACTTCAAAAACAACATATTTTTACACCATAAGCTTGGCGCGCGAAGCGTCTGGGCCCCATGGATGGCCGAAGATAGCAGGGCGAAGTGGATTCAATAAAAAAGGATGGCGCTCTCTTGCGGCACCGTAAGTATGTCCTAAGTGCATTTAACGATTATTTTATATTAACGGGTGAATTTATTAGCGGCCTCCATTATCAGGATATGGCGGCCCCGAGGCGGCCGTCTATACGCCTTTCGTTTTACTGAGGAGCCATGGAGGTCGTAAGGAGCCGCGCAAGAGAGAAAGAACGAGGAGGGTGGCTTAACGGCGGCCTCCGTGTCTTTATCTGACGGCGGTGGACCGTCTTTTGTTTCACTTCGTGGCCCCGTGAATACTTCAGGAGATGTCCGGACCCTAGTGATATCGATAGCGTTAGCCGACTATCTCTCAACAGCGAGGGCTCGATTCACCCGCGCGTATGTACACAGTAAAGCTTTTTAAAAATCTAAATGGCAAAGAAGCGAAGCGTCGAGTCATCGAAATCGCGACGCACGCTTAAAATCGCATCCATCGCGGACCCTGGAGTCTCAAAGGCAGATTTTCGATACGCGACCGGGCACAAACGGCGAACTAACGTAACGAGTCCTCGCGGGAACTCGGGTTGGAAAGGACAAGAGTTCACTCTCAGCCGCGGAGCTTGCACGTATCCATCCGCCAGTCTCCGGCGGGTAACTATGGCTTTTTTCAATCCCCGCGAGCACGGAGGGCGCCGTGGTTTTCCGCGGGCAGAAGAGACCGAAGAAGAGGCGGCGTTGGAGGAAGACTCCCGGGTTCTTGGTCGAGGCCGCAGGACCGCCATCGAGAGGTTACGAGTCGGTGGCCGAGCGAGAAGGGTGGGAGGATGGTGGCGGGTTATGCCGCCCCTGGGACGAGCCCTGATGGGGTTATGGGCCTCCGAGGCCTACTCTTTCCACCCGGTTTCTACATCCCGTTTTCCTTCCATTCTATTCCATAATACGCCGGGAGATGTATACGTCCTGCAGGACGCCCGCAAAATGCGTTCTAGATTGCATTCGGATATAGGGAGATTCACGGCGGGATGGAAAGAGTGAGCGAGAGAGAGAGGAAGACGGCAGCTCGAAGGAAGAAAACGACGCAATCCTTGCGCGAGAGATCGAACTGGGATTTGCAAGGGCGTCCCGATTACTTTTCGCATCGGCAATCCACCGTATTCTCCGCGCCGAATGACGACGATCCACGCTCTCGCATGTACATGTACTTACGTCCCCGATGCGAAATTCGATCCGTACCCCCGTGGGCCGTTCGGTCGGGGATTGGACGCTGCGTACTTACCTGGAACAGAAAGAGAAACAAATTATTCGAAAATTGCTCGGCGCTGAATATTGATGAGCGGCGAAGTCGCACGCCCGCGCGCGGACGACGCGCGTTAAATCGAAATTGCGTGTACGCTTGCGACACGAAAATCTTCCCTACGCTACAGAATCGCAGAAGTTGAGATGGATTGCCGGAAAAATGTTGATGATCGATGCAAAAACTGTCTTAACATAACTCGGAATCGCGGGGCCCCTCTCGATTCCGCGTCCCACCGCATTCTTCGCGTCCGCGACGAATGCGCGCGACGAAGAGGATACGTTTCCTGTTGCTTCTCTCTCGTTAAGTATAATGACGCGCGACGAAACTCTCGCTCGATAACAACCCAGCTGCGTGCACGCGTGCATAGTCGGCGTGCTGGAAAAAGCCGTCGCGCGCGCGAGGGGCGAAGAGAGATTTATGTTCGCAAGAACAGAGGAGAAAAAGAAGCGCGATTCTCTCTCTTCCCTGCAGCAGCAGCAAGACGCTCTGGGAATCGAGAACAAATCTTGTACGGATGCCTGACTCGCGGCTTGCGCGTACAAAGGGAAACAAGTAGACACGCGGAAGAAGAGGGGAGTCGCGCCGTAATTAATAAACCGGTATGCTAATTTCGCGACGACAGAGCGCACGTTTTCTCCTGGCAAGGTGGATGCGCGTCCGGTATAATCTCATGTAGCTCGAGAAACGACGTGGCCTCTCGCAATGTGGCGTGATACAAGGTCGGGCAGAGAGAAAGAGTGACGGCAAGGGGTGTACATGTATATATATATATATATATATATATATATATATATATATATATATATATGTATATGTGTATGTATGTATGTATGAGGTGAGATAAATTGCGATGCTCGCGCGCGCTGGCCGATATGGGGCAGTTTCGCATTTCCGATACGAGCGCGGCTGGTTTTCGCGCTGCTCGTCGATTGGGACGCGCGATCTATCGCGCGCGAGGTTGAATGATTAATTCCGGAACACCTCGCGCGAACATCGCGAGATAAAAAGAACTTTTGACGTGTACTGTTATTATGAATTATGCGGCGAGTCATGCGATAGATTACATCTAAAATGTAATCGCAAAGTATTCGAATATTAATGATAAATGGTACGACCAAAGTAACTTCCTCATCGTGACTGGCGTCCGCAATAATTTCCGAGATTTCATATTAATGTACGAAGAATATAGAACTAGCGTGTCTTTATATCTTCGTGTTGTCACAGAAAAATTGAAATCGTCACATTGTTGAAAAATGGCTCCTTGTTTGTTATTATATATCTGATCTTCGAAAAATGAATATCATAATAACATTATTAATATTAAATGTTCCGCTTATTATACATGTCTCTCTTTAAGCTCAGTTGCCTTGAAACCTAAGTTACAACGGCTCGGCAAATTTCGCTAAATACGCATGACGCGTTCTTTGTGCAAAATGGAAGACAGTGTACACTCGAGGAAACGGCGAACAACAAGGAGTGGCCCGAGCTGGCCCGACGTAAATCAAAACGCACTATGCGGAGGAGCCGCGTCGTCACGTGTAGATGAGACCAAGAGAAAGAGAGAATAGCATGAGAATAGCGACCGAGCAAGGGAGAAAAGGAAAGGGAGAGAGAAAGGGAGGTAGAAACATGCGAAAGAGTAGCGCCGAGCTTTCCGGCATCGCGAGACGACGAGCCAGCGAGCTTTGTGCTTTGACGAAGGGTGTCTCGCGGCAGCCGGAGGGTGTAACCCCGGCTTATTCACAGGCAGGAAGCGAGAAACGAAGGAAACGGAGGACATGAGACACGTCGTCCTTTTACGGAGCGCGAGCGCGTTTTCGTACCGATAACGTCGACCCCATAGAAAACGCGTACGCTTCCTGTTTAAAAGCCATCGATTGTTTCTCCTCGAACACGTCTGAGACAGCTCGCCCCTACCGCCCCCCTTGCTGCCCCCTTTCGCCTTCTCGCGTCGCGTCGAAAGTTTGTCGGCGAACTGTACAAATGCGGTTTTAGCGAATGTCAGTAATGTGCACGAAAATGCGCGGCAGATACGTCAATCTGAAGGAGCGAGAAAAGCTTGGCGGACAAAAAACCACGAGCGTGTGTGGGCTCGGACGCAAATAAGCGGCAAGGGGCACTTTTAATTACACGTTTGATTGCAAGAAGCTGCAAGTAGCGAGAGTGCCGCGGAGAATTGCATTGCCGCGATTACATGCAAAAATACGACCGGAGACGAACAGAAAAACTGGTCGCGGATGGTCTCACGGGGGACTTATCATACCGGTAATAAGCGACACAGCAAAAGAAACGAGTGAAAGTAATCGAACCTATTAGGCTTGTCTCGCGACCACACGTGAGATGAGAATACGCTGATACATTAAACCGTAGATGTCGCGCACTTTCAGGAAAAAAGGATTAATCGCGGATTCCAATTTTAATGATCCGGCCAAAAAAAGTAATTATACGGAGTAATAGCTCTCACATGTGCAGCATACACACGCGCGTACACGCGGTCCGAGGCCAAAAAACTTTTAATCGCCAAAAATCATTATTTAAAAAAAAGGAAATGATAGAAAACGCTTTTCGACTTAGTAATGTTAACATTCAGCCAAATATTTTTTAGAAATTACGATGGCGCAGGCAGATACAACTAACTATCGATGAGTATAGTTGCATGTTACAGGTTTCCTCGGAACGGTTTATTGCAGTTAGCTATCTATCTGATAATACTGTTTCCTCAGTTTTATGCATAGCGATGACGCCAGTGACGCGTGAGCCGTTTTCCGAGAGCATGGGCGGCGATCTACCGTCATCTCGTATAAAACCAATTTCGCGGGGATCGTATGGCCGTCTCAAGGAGTTTTACGCGCCCGTGAGGAGCGATTGTTGGCCACGGGGATTGAGGAAGGGCCCCACGAAAAAGACATACAACAGGGAGATTATATTCCAGGATTTCGCGTTTGCCAGGCGCGTACCGCGAGGTCTTTCACGTTTCTCCCTCCGTTGCGCTGGTTCTGGTACCCCGGCGACTTTATATACACCGAGGGATGTGTCGCCCTTCTAAAACCATTTCCAGATAACACATCGGCTCCATTACGATCTCACACACGCGGCACGCTCGCCGCTCTCCCTCTTACCGCCTACATTATGCATGTGTATAGCCACGGACACCCGGTATATGTAATACGCAAGCGAGCTCTATATCGTTTTCCCGATCGGTTTACGACCCGATGTGTGCGCGTCCGTCGGGGTTTTACAATGATTGGAAATACCTCAAAGATAGATGGACGCGCGCGAGCGCGCGTAAGTACGCCGCCGAATCGCGCGTGCACGGGTGAATACACGTGGAGGAGAGCGGCCGCGTCGGGAATCGGGAGAGTAGGTCTCATCAAAGTTGCATAAGCAGCTCTTAGGAAACGATCGGCCGCGGTTATCCCGCGGGATACCGTGGGTGTCCTGCGGAACGCGTCGGATCAACTATCGCCCGCCTTCCGTTGCTTTTTCCACGATAACACGAAACGCTTGTAAAACGATGAGAGCGGAATCGCCGGGGACAGATCGGGGCGGTTAAGTAGTTGACTCATAAAAGTAAATTCCCCACTCGACTGTTTCAAGCATCGGAAAGCGTGTTCTCGTAAATTATTTTCTATTCTTACGAATATGCCAAAAATATTATAATAAATGTATGTCAGACCTGAAATAAAAAAAGGAAGACTATTTTTTCTACCTGATGAAATATTTGCGAGAATTGTACACAGAACGGTTTTTCTGTGATAAAAACTGAATCGGCTTCGGCCGCAATTCGGCGCTTATTGCCTCATGACCGTGTGAAAAATCGTAGGGATGCGGAGGTGCCTCGCGAAACACAGGGCTGCATTTTAATGCGTTCCTTATTCTCGTGCGTGTACAGAGGAGCGTTTTGCACGTCGTGAGTCTCACGTAGATGTGCGGAGAAGCTGTCCGTGAGGTGCGGCAAGCCGGTTGACTTGTAGATTTATTGACGAATTTGGCCGCACATTTGTTCGCCGGGATTTCAATACAATTGAAGGATTCTGCCATTGTTACCCCCGCGGCGAGACGTCGTCGCGGCGCGTCCACCGGATGTGAAGGGAAAGGAGACTCGCTCACGGTCCACCATTTGGTATTGTAATAGCACTTCTTCTCCGTCGATCAGACCACAATCCGGATTTCTTGCGACTCTACGGAATTCGCACCCTCTAGAAATACCGTCTATGCCGATCTTGTAATTGAAATTCAAATTAGATATTTTTCAAACGCACTTGCCATTACGATAGCAAGATAACTATACTCACAAAAATTTAAGTGCAGAAAAATTGTGTTATCTGCACCTTTATTCGACACATCCTGCGTTTCGTTTTCGAAGGGTTCCAATCTCCTCGCGGAAGACAAGGGGAATCGGGAACGCGCACAACCGAGCAAAATCGGGACGGAAAGGAAGGACTTGGCCAGAGGCCTATACGCGATGCGTGCGGGAGATAGCCGCGGCACGTACAGCGAATCTACCGGCCGCCGTATCGAATAATTGGCTCCCGCGGCAAGTGCACATCCCGCCCATTATGTGCATCACTGCACCGTGCACTGCCATGCCGGACTCCGGATGGACGGGGGATATCGTGGACGATACGCTTCTCCTCCTCCTGCAGATATATCTATCTCCGCCTTGCCTCCCTGGAAGATCCTTCAATGAGCGCGTGATCGATGCGCTTCGTCTCGGTGGACTTTCGCGCCGGGCCCTCTCTCACGCTTCGCGAGTAGACATCTTCTGCATGCTGCTCGCGGACCTTGCTAAATCGTTATCTGAACGAGCCACGAGTCGCCATCGATAAGATCGCTTAGCGTTAACTGTCTAAACGCTTCCCCATCTTTCGCTCGTAAAGGTGGATATAATATAAATAGCCGCAACATTCTTCGCTCGATGTGTACACCGGACGTCTCGGGGTAGTTTCGGTCCGGACACGGACGGACGCGTTTCACGTCGAGTTACTTAGAAATTCCATTACCGGCGTGTTAATGCTCGCGCGCATTACCCGAATGCGGCGCGCATCGACGCCGCCGATCTTTTTCGATCGCCCGGCTATAACTCGGCGGAGTCGCTGACGCGCGCGCGAGTACGTCGCGCCGATGCAGAGTGCAGTCGACCATAATTTCATCAACGGCACGAGTGTGTGCGCTGGCTGCTAGGTATATGCATTTGAATTTGATTAGTGGTGCAAAAGGGAACGACGGCTGGATAGCGGGCGGGAGGGTCGGACCGGTGACACCCTTTGCCACCGCAACCCCAACCAACGGTAGGCAGCCACCAGTGCCACCGCTCGCTGCTGCCACGGCTGCACGGTCGTGGCTGCAACTACTGCAATTATCCGCACACGTCATACGCGCGCATTACGCCGAACCCCGGCTCTCTATGCCTGCGGTCACCTCACGCGTCCAACCGACCATCCCGATCCACTTCCCCCTCCCCCTTCGCCCGTCTACCCCCTCGACCGAATCCACTAGATTCGCCTGAAAATACAGCCCGAAATTCGAATTTGCGTGTAACTTATATTTGAGGGATCCTGGTGCGTCTCTGTCCGATCGTATACTCCAACATCCCGTGTAAAAAAATTTATAGGGTCCTAAGTAGGACCCGATTAATCTTCCTCAATATTAATATGGCCCTAGGGTATGTAACAAATATTTTTTCGGGACCTTATAAGGAAATAATAAAAAATATAATATCTAATCGGGCTACGATGTGGCAATGATAGGGCATCATCCCTTTTTAGGACATCCCTATTTATTCCTTATGGGGGCCTTTACTTTTATATTAGGCCCTAACAATTTTCTGCACGGGATGTTTCGAACGTTCCGGATAATTGATGAGTTCTTGCTTATATCTGAGCTGCAGATCCGAGAAACGTTCTATCGTTCGGCACGATTATGTGAGGGAAAAGTAGCGCGGGTCGGACTTGGATACCAACGCGCAATTCTTACGTTCTTCTCGCGTATAATGCAAGATCCTCGAAATCGTCTTAATACGCTTCGCGGTTCCGAGCGATCGGCTCTTACGTAGCGGTGCCGGCGGGCTCGGCGCAATCCCGTTCGCCGATCGTCTGAGAATTATGGCCGATGATCGTTCAATACCTCGGCATCAATCACGCGTTCGCCACGGCGGCGAACGTCAAGCGGCGTAGCGCACGATCGCATTAAGGCGAACACGATGGCGATAGAAGCGCGCGCAGGGCGGCCGGCCGATTCTCGCCGGCAGTAAACCGTCTTTACGAGTATTCTGCCTGTTTACCGGCGCAACCGGCGCATTTTTTTAATCGAACGAAAGAGGAAAGGCGAAAATGGGCAGGCGAGGATGACGGAGGCGACGAGCGAGGGGCGAGAAACGCCGGTATATATACGTACGGTACATATTTTATCGTCGCCGCCGCAATCGCCGTCGCCAGTCTCGTACGCTCGAATCGAGCGACCCGCCCCCTCGCTCCCGCTCCGCGCGAGCTAGGTTTAATTAAAACCTAAATCGTATTTAACTGCGCCGTAAAACAAACCCGATGTCTTTCGTAGCGGTGCGCGCGGTAGCTACCAAACGGCTCGCGCATGACGCGACTTCTTTTCGGCACCCCGTCGAAACTCCGTCGTGGTATTCGAAGGAACGCGATCGATGAAACGATAAAGATAAGATGCGATGCCGCTCGTGCGGTTCTCATCGACGCGCTCGTTGGATTTCATTGGCGTTCTCTCTGCTTCTCCGATCGTTCGTGGTATGATCGTGAAAAACAATTATCAGATGCTGCACAGTTAATAAAAGTAATTCAAGTGTCGGCTGCGCTCGCGCGAATTATGAGACTGCGTTACGATATCGACGTCATGTTTCTCACGAAACTGCACTGAAAACAAATCTGGTTGCATTAATTAGAAATCTGGTAGGTTCAACCAGTTTGTCTGTTGGAAAATGGACGAATCAGAATTCCTTTAGGAATTACCAGATGAGCATGATTAATTCCTTCCTGTTAAATTTACCAGATTTTCTTGATAATAATACTAAATGTATTTAGTTAAATTAACATGACTGTTTAGTGAAAAGAAACGTTTTTCTGTTTCGTTACCGCGAGTTTTCTTGGATTGCTGTAAATGAAACATCATGTTGATATTTATACAGGATGTCCCGTAATAATCGCCTAACCTCTCGCATGCCAATAGAGCAGATCGAGATGAAGAGAAAAGTCCTATATCATTTTGCGATATTCGCAATAATAATCGAAATATTGCATATTAAAGTCAAGCGAATCCAGAGCGCGCGGAGGCAAGTGCCGAGCCGCTCGAGGTATAGGATTATTATTGCGAATGTCGCAAAATGGTATGGGACTTTTCTCTTCATCTCGATCTGCTCTATTGGCATACGAGAGGTTAGGCGATTATTACGGGACACCCTGTATAAAAAAATATAAGAAGAGAACACGTTTTTTCATCCGCCATCACTTCACAGCCATTGCACTAACTAATTTCATTTCACTAGAGGAGGAAAACGTGCCGTCCGTGCCGATCCGTTTCCCGAAGATGCATCAACACGCACGACACGAAACAATAGAATGCTGCTGGAGTGCCCTGCGATTAACCAGAATTCTGATTGCATCTTCGTTTGTTCTTATGTCTAGTGTAATATAACTAGAAGCTTTATAGATCCAACTGGAAAATACTAACCAAATTCTTATAGTACAGTCTATCAAACGTTCTAGTTATAAAATATCCAGTCCTATCGTGATAACTAGAAATTCTTGGTCGGTTTAACCAAAATGCATTCTATCAGATACGTCTTGTTGATACAATCAAATCATTTTTCTCAGTGTGGTCGCCCGATGTGTGCCAGGCACATTCGCAATCTTTAATCTGTAGAATCGCTTTCCTGTACCATGTATAGGCAGGAGCCTATCGGAGGTCGAAAAACAGAAAAGAAATCTTTCGCGATCCGCCGGCAACAGTTGAATGCATTTTTGGCGAGCGAGTATCCGCGTATGGCCCTAGTATGGCGTCGAGCCCGGCGGAAGGATTCCCATCCGACCAATCCCTCTTCTTCTCGTGGCCCTGTACACCACCATTCCCCGTTGATGGGGAACGAGAAAGACGGGCGCAAGAAGGAGCGAATAACGGCGGAAAAGGAAGGAGAAAGGGAGAACAAGAGCTGCGCGTATAGCCGCGCGGCAATAACGTCGAGCACCAGACGCTAATAACAGACCGTACCGGCTGCCCATAGGCCATCCCGGGCAATGAAACGGGACCAAATAAAAATCACGGGGGAATTATTATGGTGGACGCGAACGCGCGCAGCGCGCCGGGTGAACCGAGTTCTGCGAGCCGCGTGCCGGCCGGTTCGCTCGTCCCGACACGTAGAGATTTCCCAGCGTGACGATTTCGCGAGGAGTTATCGCGCCAATTTCGCGCCCCGGGCTCTCGCTTCCGATACGATACGCAATTAATTGCTCCGTCCTTCTTCACGCCGCGGAACATCGAGCCGCCGGAACGTCGTGTTTGCACGCACGTTTGCCTTCGCGTCGGCCGCGGGGAAATTTATGAATTTGGTCAATGCCCTCTCGAGAATGCACACAGCGGCCACTCGTTCCCCGTAATCCCCTCAAAGTCAGTTCTCCACACATTTGACACTTCGCTGCAAATAAACAGGTGTAAACGCATTTATTAATTTCCCGGGCTCCGAGAGCTCCCTCCCGAGAGCTACTCCTGCTCGCGATCAGGATTGATTTATTAATGATTGCCGATTTTCGCAATGCAGAAAAGGAACTCCATTAACGGGACAAGTACCTATTAACACGATGCGATTATCGATATGGTTTGCTGCCACGGCCGTAGCTATTAATAAATAACTCGTTTTACATTACGGACCCCGTACTTTCAGTCCAGACAAGATCAAGAAGTAAAAGCGAGCTTTTACAAGACCTCATTCGAGCGGAACCTCTAGCTGGCGGGGATGTGCCGATCCGTAGGAAATGAAAGACGGAGATGCGAGGCGCAAGACGTCGAAGGTGAAGGATGAAAGGTGGCCGTGCACGGTTTTCGCCAACGTGCAATCATCATGCCCGTGGGAAATTCGTGAGACCGGGACGACACGAGGCGCGGCCATGCCGGGACCTCGCTCGCGGATGAGGTACTCGTCCTTAAGGGCACCGGCACGGGGCTGGAAGGTGCCGACCTTCGCGTGCACGCACCACTGCCCTTAGGTCGCGTCGGCCGTCGCCGCCGAGTCGAGGACGGTCGGGACGAGAAGAGGAGCGATGAGAAAGAATTGCACGGCGGGGAGGGAGACAGACGCGCGCGAAAGCACCAGGTGGAACCCGGACGGAGAGCCGGGCCAGAGAGGACGAAGAGAGACCTCCGAGAGAAGAATGGCCGACCGCAATGAAGATTTTAACTGGTACCGTGGCCCTCGCCGACCGCCCGAGTCGCTCTTTTTATTATTGTTTCTCTCTTCTCTTGCATCCTTTCTTTTCCTCTGCCGCCCGCCCTCAGCATCCCGTTCCTCTTGGAGAGAACAATTTACCGAGGCCGCGTACAACGTCATGAAGGCTCTTGCCAGTGGATAACGCGAAGAGTTTTACGGAAATCGCACGACGCTCGCGTGCACGCGATTAACGCCACGGCGAATGAAAAACAATGAACCGGGGAGAGAATTATCCCCATCGTATGAGTCGGACGACGATTAATCATCGGTGATCCGCAGCGCGGACGAGAAATTATCGCACCGGCGCACAGTGGGGCCAAATCCCGAAAAGCTGGCCAAAAGTCGAAAAATAAAGTTTCTATTTCGGGAATTTAAAGTATTAGGTTCGATAGACTGATGAGTCAAATGTCAAATAACGCAGTTAAGAGGAGTCGACCGTGTATATTTGCGTGTATGATCCACTACTAAGTCGACCTTCGCACAAACAACATCTAGCGCGCACAAATACTGATCTGTTTAGGAGGACGTCAAAATTCGTAAAATTAACCAATTTTAAATCTGCAAAATGGAATCTTTTGCTAGTAGTAAGTAGAATATTAACATCTATTACACAATCAATGTACAAAATAACAATTTACAAATATTTGTAGTGAAACTGAATGTAAAATTGCATGTAAAAATTTTTAAAATGTAAAGAAAAAGGTATGAGTTCCGCAGAGTTCTGCAACGAAGCTTATTTGAGATTATAGTTTATACTATTATGTAATAAGAAAAACAAAAACCAGCTGCCACCAGGTGCCACTCTGGGTTTCGCGCACGTTTTTGTAATAAGAATCGCATTAAAACGTACTGTTCTACCTATAAGAGGCGTACAATCATTTGCGAGTCATTATTGAAAATCATCAAGATACAAAATACAGAACCTTATCAAGATACTGTACAAATTTATAAGAATACATGACCCTGGCACGCCAAGTACTTCAATGTCGTCATGCGATAAGAGAGTATGCATGGAAAACGTTTGGGTAAAATACTCAAACTGAATCGCTTCGAGGTACTTGATTAGTTAACTATTGATTTCATATTTAGTTTTGATTTTTATAAATAGTTTTTTTAAACTGTTTGTTGCGTAAAAGGTGGGACTTTTTATGTACTTGGCGTACTTTTTTTTACCTTTGGTTACCTAAGGTTTTTTAGTTATAATATATATCGAAGCATATTATGAAAGAAGAATATATATTAATGTTATATATATCGAAATATAACGGTAGAGCATTGTTTATATTGTTCTAAGTTTAACAGTACTTTTTACGTTCTAAAACATTTTTGAAATATACGTCGGCCATATTGGAACCAGCATATTATTGCAATTTTGACTTCGGATTCGTAATCAGCGACCTCTAAAACCCTTGGATACAAAGTTTCGTGCAAATTGAACAATGCTTTCATATTTTGACCAGCTTTTCGGGATTTGGCCCCACTGTGCGGCGTGTAAAATTATTCTCACAGTAATACAGACACAATAACAGTTCCGTCGTGTCTCACAAATTTCGTTACGTTTCGTTACTTAGCGCCGATTCGTCGCGAATGCGAGTGGTAGGTAGAACAAATTTTCGATTAAAAAAAAGATTTGTTAACCATCTCTCCGTGACGAAATCGCATGAATCGAGACAGCCCTCTGATTTTACGAAACATTCGTCGACCTGCGGTAAACGTCGCGACACCGACGAAAAGTGGGTCAAAGACGAGCGATTCATCTTACTTGGCGTCGTCTTGGCCGGCTGTTTAACCGCGGAACGTCCAAGCCGCTAGTCGAGCTCGGCGCGTCACTTCCTGTGCCAATACGCAATATCGGACGATGCATAAATTTCACACGGTGACCGTAATTGGCACGAAGCGACATCGGCGTTCACGAGACCAGTCCCCGATAGATCGTCATCGGCGACGAGCGACTCGTCACGGCCAAGACGCCTCACGCGTTACCCTACGTGTACGCGACCTATGGCGTCTTTCTTTCTTCGTCGGGGAGACTTTTACCAGTCCTCCACGAAAGCAGACGATATTCCGCGCCTCGGGCATGCGACGCGTGCAATTATCGCGACGGCATGTCGGGCTGTACGAAGAGGAGAACGCATCGCTCCGATCGGCGGAGCGCTCGCTTGCTCGCGCGCGATCGTAATTACACGCGTCGCGGATCCCGTCTCGCGAGCGCTGACCTTGCATTGCGACGGACCACGTCACGTGTCTTCCGATCTCTCGGATTACGGTCAATTACTTTTTAACCTGAGATCATTGGCGGGAGGAATGGCGGATCTCGCGCTGAATAACGAGAGGGTGTACTCGGCCGTGGCGTGGCGTGGCGCGACGCGGCTCATGTGCAATTTTAATGCAATCCGTGCACATCTCCGTTAAGTATAGGAGCAGCCGCTAACTACCAGGTGCGAACGAACACCCGCATTAGTCGACGCGCCGGAAATTAATAACGCTAGATAACCGGGGATAGTTGAAACATCGACGTCGGTCATCGGCGCGGTACTTGGACGCGGTCTGTAATTAGCGAGAACGCGCTCGATATAATCGCGCTATATTAGTTTTGCGGGAAAAACATTAGAATACTTAGTGCACCGTGTCGCCGTAATACATTTAATTGCAGCTTGTTTTGCTCCTTTTAGCCGTCGCGTCACTTCATCCGCGGGGATGAAAGTAGACGGACGAACGGAGGAGGGGGGAGAGGCAAATTCTTTTCCCTTTTTTTCCCATGCAAGAAAGTACGGTAAATGTCCGGGCTGAAGGAGCGAGTGCTAACCACGGCAACGCTGCAACGCAATCTCCCCATAAAGGAGTACGCGCAAAACACTCGCGTGCACGCGCCCGCGCCTGCATCGCGTGTGTACGTGAACGAGGCACGCACACGTGCGCTCGCGAGCGCCCGCGCGCACGCCCTTATGCGAAAGCACACACGTACACATCTATAGAAACGTACGCCCACACGGTCCGCGGGCACACACGTCCGGCGAAACATGCGAGAGACGGGAGGCAGGTGCTTCGCGCGCCATTGGCCACCTCACCAACATGGCCGTACCCCTTTTCCTCACCAACACCATCGCGCACCGACGTTACCACGACCTACGAAGGTGTCTGCACGCTTAAAGGGAGGTCTGCATCGGTACTCGAGGTGGAAATATTACTTTATTGTTGAAAAGGACACTCGCCCCGTCACTCGTTTACCATTCTTTCCCCGGTAGAAAAATCGCACTATTTTGCTAAACCAACGTATTAATTAAGCAGCTTTTAATTATTACGGGAATTCAAAGCAGAGAGAAAGAATCTCTTTCACTCGTGCGTTCGTGTAATAGAGACGCGGACGATTACGACGTCTCGTGATAGGTTTCACAATCAGCGCTTGGTTTAATCGACCATCAAACGCGCTTCACGCGGCACACCGTATCATTACTTTAGGTGTTTCGGCTAGATACAGTCCTCTGACTGTCCGAAACGCAAGGGAACAGCGATTACACTGTCGCGCGTGCGACTTTCTTACGTTATTAATAGTACAAATGGAGGAATAACTTGCGGCCACGTAATCCACCAATAGACTTGCTTTCCCCATAAAGCGTGCAAGTTCTTCCGCCTGGCAATTACTTGGAGACTTATCGGCGAACCATTATCGAGCGTCCGCGCGCTTTCCCGCTGGAGTCTTTCGAGGATCCAGAAGAAGGCGATTTCGCCAGAACTTCGCCGGCAGAGGAATCGCACTCTCGCCAGCAGCGACGGCGGGAGGGCTCAATAATTATCGCTCGGGAGTTTCGTTTCGGCCATGGCTACGCGCGGGCACATACACGTGCATGAACACCGACGTGTAGAGGAGATACGCGATCTCCGTTCCACCGTAATGGCAGACTCGCCCCAACCGAAGCAATTAGAAGTACGAGGTAAACACAGAGCAGTGCGTTCCCGAGCGGAGCCATTCGGCGCTGGTCCGCGTTATTTTCTTCTCGCTCGACTGTAAAGGCTGTAATTAAATATTCCTTGGGCCGCAGCCGTGGCCCCCGCTGAAGAAACGCGCGGTTCCCTCCGCTGAGACCACCTCTCACGTCCTCCCTTCCTCCATTTCTCGCGCACCGGTAATATCGCTCGGCTGATGGAGAAAAGATAGACAGACACACCGGTAGTTTTGGCGCGCACGCGTGTATAGACAGTCGGGAATAGAGAGCTGCTCGAGATGAGACAGCCGAGCTGACAATGAGAGAAAGAGAGAACGAGAGAGGGAGCGACGGAGACGCGGGGTGGCCCCGGGGATTTAAGTTTCTATAAATCATCTCGCTCTCTCGAAACTCGGACCCGTATTTACGACCCCTCGACCTCAGTCGGTGCCTGACCCACGGGACCGCCTTGTCTCATCTGTGCTTCTTTGTATTTAACTGCGAAGCCTTTTAACGACAACTAAGTGTTCCAGCGCCCTCGGCCCGGCGTGCCGTCCTACGGCGATGAGAGCGTCCCGCTCCCGGGGTGATTTCAGCGCGAGCGTATAGGAACGGATGATGCCTGTCTTCGGCATAAATTACATCGGCGGGACCCGTTCGGGTCTTGCGAGCGCCGCGGATTTACTACCGGTTCCAGGAACCGTCGTCCGTGCCGGACCGGAGAAATTGTTTCTGCCTCGGAATTCCTCCGCGCCCGTTCCTCCGAGCCGGCAGTATGGAGATCGCGTCGCGATCGCCCCGCTCGAAGAGTAACTAACGACGTCGAGCGCGCGATGGGCCCGGTTATTATCGCAAATAAGACGTTTCCTGTTTCCCGATCACAAGCCGGTGAATTACGCGGACGCACACGACGCGTCACGCGAGTTAGTATCCGAATCAATTTGTCTCGTTATTTCCGATTGCGTTGTCCAACAATCCTTTCTCGGAATTTGTCTACGGCTTCCGTTGCTGCGTCACGGTGAAACGGATAGCACCGCGACGATTTCTCTCGAAATACTCTCCTCTATTATCATTGCCTAGCACGGGCAAGAAATCTGGCTAACGAGCGCGACGGAATAACGAAAGAGCGCGCCCGAAATTTCCTCCGCACCTGCGTTTAGTCTGCCGCGCGGCACGTCCACCGGCAATAACAGGCTTTTCGGTAATGCAAAGAGTAATTAACATTCCTGTTTTAATTACAGCCTCCGCCCGACCACCCTCTTTATTTTCGCCACCCCTTCCGTACCATTAACCGACGTTGGTCCCGCGCGCGTTTGGCGAGCTCGCACACACGCACGCACGCACGAGCGCGAGCCTGTAGCAGCGCGTTGGAAAATGCACGCACACCAGCGCGCGCGGGGTTGCAACGTATACCTTCGACGGAGGACAGCCCGAAGGTTTTTAGCCCGCGGTGGCGAGCTTTACAATTAACGGAATTAATATCGGGCGTTCCTATTTATTATGGGCTTTTGATATACGCGCAATACGCGCGCGAGCGAGGGATACCGTCGCGTTCGCGCCGACACAGGCGGCCAAAAATCCGGAGCTGGCGTATTCGCGCGTCGGTGTACCGGATCCGATCCGGATTTCCGTGTGCGGACACCCGTGTGACCTTGTGTGCATTTGAGCAGGACGTGTGCTTCGGAGCCCGCGTATGCAACGCATGTCATATCGATTCCCGACCTCTCCTCCTCCCTCTTCCTCCTGCTCTAGCTCTTTCTCTCTTTCCCGTCTCATCCACAAACAGCACTCGCCAGCCGGCCAGCTAGCCAGCTCGCTCACTCGCTCACACTCGCCCTCGCGCGCACCTTTTGTAGTCGCGCGACAAACGCGCCGTTAATATACAGGTACCTACCTACCCTTCGCGGCGCAACGATATCGCGAAACCACCGAGTTTCAATTTCCCCGATTTACTCGATATTACGCGCGGTTGTCACGCCGTGTATAAACGAGCGCGAATCGACGATCCGCCAGCATTACGAGGCGTAACTTTTTGCTCGCATCGAAGCCTCCGCCTTCGCGTTTTACCGCGGATACGATTTGGAATTCGGTATTCCTCGCCGTAACCCTCGTAAACTGGTATCATTTTGTAACTTAAAGGGAGGAAATATCTTGTATGTATAACAAGATATTATTCCCGTTATTTCTCGCCAAATCGAAAGGTGAAATTGATCTTCTCTGCTTGAGAGATGTTGGATTAAACGCGTGCGTTGGCCACACGTGTGAATGATACGATGACGATGCGCTTCTTCAATCTTTACGGAGTCTCGAGTTGTCAAGCGTCATTGGCGACGTCGCGAATCGATCCGATTTTGTCCGAGAGGTAAACTAATATTCTCCGCGGGATCCGGCGCTCGATCGCGTTCATATATCAACGATACTCGCAATCTCTTTTGCGGTTCGCTCGCCGAGACGGGATCTCCTTTCCGTGTCCTTCGTTCCTCGAATCGGAAGGACGGGAAACGGGGTTCCGTCTCGTGGCCCGAGGGCGCTCGGGGCAGGATCGTCCCGAACCTCTGGTCCGATCATTAATCTCCCGAATCGAATCTCGAGTGCCTCGGGACGATTGGAAAAGGTGGGTACTCGACTCTCCTCGCGCAGCCCTTCCTCGTCCCGCTGTTCTCTTTCTCTCCCTCCGTGGCTTTCTCGATGTTGATGGTTCTTATAACTCGCGCGACCATGTTCGTCGGCTGCTCAGCGACGTGTCGACGGTTCCTCGGTCGAGAATATTTCGTTAAGGCCGAGATCGCGAGAGAATCGGCCAGAGAACACAAGGTGAGCAAAGAGAACGAGAGACGGGGCCCGGAGAGCGAGCGGATTGTCGAAAGAGGTGGAGGATGAGGCAGCAAAGGGGGAAGGGTCGGTCGGTCGGTCGGAGGTTCCATTTTGTTTCTCTGCCGGCGTGTGGCGGCGCGATAGCAGCGGCACTCTGTCAGAGCGTGACGTTATCACGACACCCCTTCTACTACCTAGCCAGGGGGTGCCCCGCGCACTCCACCTCCTGCCAGCCCCGGTGTGCCAAGCCCGAACCCCCTTCCGGCACCCTCTACGCGGCCGCGGGTACAACGTGGATCAAGCCAGGGGTTGCCTGACTGGCTGCCGTGCGTTCTCCGTTCTCTCTTTCTCCGTTCCACGCCCGTCCCGTTGCCCCTCGCAGGCTTTAAGGCCTCCACCTTCAGCGAGGGGGAAGCACGTGAGGCGGGTGGAAAGCCGCAAGCGGAGCCGCGATAAGATTGTATAACAAGCCGAAGGAGTTAGAATTTCAGCGCGAAACGGGGAAAGCGTTTTTGCATTCTAAGAGCGACCCACCCCTCTATACCTGTCCGTGCGGCACCACCCTACGCGGCCTTCCGGTATCCGCCGGTGCACGAAACGCGTCACGAGCCCGACACGAGCCAACCCCGACACCCGCACTCGTACATCGCAAATGGATTTTATGTCTATTCGCGGGACGAAATAATACAGCGCACCGGGGGTATCGTGTTTACTGTCCGGAAACCGGCAGACTCCCCAACGGAAGCGCGATTTCACTCTCGAGCTGGCGTTCAACGATGATGTAGTGGCCGGAACGATGCTCGATAAAATGAAAGGAAGATGATGCCGCGTACTCGTTACTTTGCTCAAAACGCATGAATGCGATGTCAGATGCGATCGCGGAGCCAAGATGCGGTCGATTTATATCCTTCTCGAAACGGACTCGGTTTACTGTTATAGCTCATTCTTATATGCAAGTATTACTTCGAAGATAGAAGTCGAAGAGGCATTGGAATTACGATTGCCGATGTCGTTGACGTTGGCGATAGCCGTTCATGAACGGTGCATACGACATGAAGCGGTGAACAAAGGGAGAAAACAGATAAGAAGAGAAAGAGAGAGGAGACGCAACTAGGTAGAGACGAAAGCAGTAGTATATGATTTCGGATCGGAGCCAAGAACATTTCAGAGATCCCTCTCGGATCTAACCAGGTATGCAGGCAGCGGGTTGAAAATAAGCAGCGACACGCCATCAACATAGCATCGCATAGCGAAGGGAACCTCGCATTTGACTTTTTTGCCAGCTGGCAGCCTGTTATAGCGGCAGATGATCTCCGAGCCGAGAGTCCTCTCCTCCTCGCTTCGTCTCCCTAGTCCTGAATACCACCACCAGCACCACCATTGCCACCTCCTCTCTTTCTCCTGCTCCTCCTCGTCTCCTTCTTCGTCTTCTTGTTCTTTTCTTTCCTCTCTTCCTTCTCCGTTCCTTTTATTTCGACTCCTTATTTTCTCCGCACAGAGGAGAAGGCGACCGAGGCGACTCCATCATTTCTCAGAACCCCGTGCTCCGTGCTTCCATCTGATCGTAAAAACGCGCCACTTTTGTGCCCCTCCGAGGGATAATATCGTCGAGCATGTATAACGTATATATACGTGTACACATATATATATATCTATACATATACGCGAAAGGTTGGAGAGTCGGACTGGAGAGAGGAAGATATATTCGCGAGGAGGCGTGCACGATCAGAGTCGGGCAGAAAAGCGAACAGAAAAGTCAGCGGGCACGTAACGAGATCGAATCCCGCAGATACATTGTTCGCGAATGTGGAATAAATCGCTGGCCGATTTTTCGCGGTTCGCGGCGCGGCTCGACACCTGTCGTCACACTGAACCCGGAAACCGCGAGCGAGTACGGGCAAAAAAGCGCCCGCGCGCAGTTCAACGCACGACGACGAGCCCGAGAATTCCTTGTAAATCGCCCGGACACGCACGAGAGATATTATCCGTTGACACGAACACGCCGGCGATATCCTAAACCAGATCGGCCGCCCATAAATCCGAGCCCTCTTCCCGAGCTGGAGGGAGATCAGGCATACCTGACGAGACGAGAGGTGAACGAGATACGCGTTACAACGCGTCGGATCCGAGATCTACGATTTCCTTCTGCAGATTCTCCAAAACGTAAGGAACCTTTGATTCTTGAACCCGGTCATCCTTAGCGATCGGAGACGAGATCGCAACGTCGGATGGACGAGACGAGGGTTCGGAGAATCTGATCCGCAAGAGTAGCACCGGGGAGCGCGGAGGAATCGCTGTTCTATTCCGAGAACCGTTCCATTCGCACGCGGCAGTCGTTGGCTTCGACTTTAAACCGAAATAATTAATCGGCTCGGACTGGCCTGATCAGGCTTCCTCGCCTTTTGTGGCATCCATTACGTTATACACATCACCGTAAATTCGGGCGAATTCTAATTTATTCACCAAGGTGCTTCATGAGGCCGAAGGTTTGTCCATTCCGATCCTAAAGTTCATCCTTTTTGTCTAAAACACCTCTCTCCTCTGTCCCATCGTCCCTACAAATCTTCCGGATGTCTCATAATTGTCGCGGACTCACTAGAAAGGATTCTGCGGTGAAGAAAGAGGTTTTTACGTCACTGCTAGCGAAACCGACTATCCAATTCGTCTTTTCTCAGTAAAGAAGACCGCATACCGTTGAACCACAGGAGACACCCACCAGTTTCTGCGGATTCTTCAATACTACACAATTAAGCACGTAAATATTGAAAATCAAATGTCGAAATCGAACTTGGAGAAATCTGCATTACGAAAACAATAAGATAATAGAACAATCGCATGTGCATTCATGTACAAAAAATTATAAAATATTCCAATAAACTGCGCCCTAGGAGGAACTATTTAAGAGATGAAAAATCCGCGAGCGTCTCCATGCGGAAACGTGTATCACGGTGGGAATTTCCATTTACAGATAGCGATGTCCTACCGGGACAGCACTCTCGCGTCTAATTCAAACGAGAGTTTCGTCCGCGGCTATATGGAGCAGCCGGTCGGCGCTATCAAGGCTGATTCGCAGAGGTGGCTCTGGGGCTGCTGGTTCAGACACTAAGCCTGTAGACGAAGAGAAGCACCTGTGTCCCTGCTCCGCCCCCGGCCGAACCGACGACTAGATCGATGCCAGAGCTGGGCTCTCTCCCTTCTCTGTTCTCGAGCCTCACTCCCCTCTCTCTCTCGCTCTCTATCTTTCTCTTTCTCTCTTCTTCTCTCGTCCATCTCTCGTGTCTCTTCTTCCACCCCTCTCTATCTATCTTTCTCTTTCTCTCTATCTCTTCGCAATATCTCTCTGCGCATCTCCACGCCGGGTTCTCACGGCAAACAATGCACCGCGCGACGCCCTCGAAAACATCCACTTCTCTTGTCGCGGCGACGAGAAAGAGAGGAGGAGATAGGTAGAGAGGACAGAGCTGCTAGCCACGCCGGTTCGGAAATTTATTTCCGAGACCGAAAGCTCTCAGCGCACCGATTCGGGAACCGAGTACCGTCGCACTCGAATTTTCCGGACGCCTCGCGAAATCCCGCGGAGCTACACTCGTTTTGATTTATCTGCTGAACGCGCTGGACTCGCGGAATAATACAAAGTGCAATCGGTTCAATGTATTAGCTACTCCCGCGTTATTTAAAACATTATTCGGCATTATTCATCAGTGAGACGATCGCGACGATCATCTTTGCATCCGATGCGCGCTCGGATTTTTCCAAAAGTGCATTTTTCTCACCTGCTTTCGCGATACGTATCGTTGAAGCGTTAACGAGTGGTTTAAAGGCATCGTACAACGATACACCGTGACGAGCATCCGGCATTCATGCTCTCGGCCTATAAACCCGTGGCAGCACAAAGGTCCCTCATCGTAAAGACGATCGCCGAACAATTACGTTAACGAGGATAATCTCACCAGAAAGGAGAATCGTCGTCATGAACGGTGGTGTATTTATCGGACGTCATCTGGCGACTTCGCCAAATGGAATTTGATTGGCCGTTTGCCATGACCAGCTCACGGTCTCCGCCAGACGAGTGCTGCGCTTCGGCTGTTCATGGTCCTCTCTATTCCTATCCGCGCGTGTATCTATTCTCTCTGGTTCCTCCATTTCCTACCTATCCTATCCTAGCTGTCACCGCGCTACAGTACGCGAATGATATACTACGGTCTAACGGCGCGGCCGGTACGTCTAAAGAAACGTAATATTTAAATCAGTTTAGCCAAAATGAAAAGCAGACAAAGTGAAATAATAGCCGCATCTCGACGAAAATTTCTATTGCGCTTTGTTCCAAAATAATAAATTCATTCGATTGTCAGAAAGAACCGGACATAAAAATTATATTGTGCAATCTTTTTAGAAATAAGAAATAGATACCTATTTTTACGGAATATACACCGTTAAAAATTGTGCGTCCATATGTTAAAATTTTCTTGTGTTGCCATGTTTTGATTACTACTTCAATGTACAATTAACATACAACTGATATGTTATTATTTTTATAACAATTTTATATGTTACATTAATGTTACATTAACTTCATAACTTAACATTTTGTGTATGTCTCTTAGAAATGGAATATTATTTCAAATGCTTTTAACACAATAATTTTAAACAATCAACATGTCACAAAGTCAGTTTAACATTCTAAAAGAAGTTAAAGTAAATCTTCAAATAATCATGAACTTTGACATATAAAATAATCAAATTTACTAAAATTAAATGTTTCTATCAAAAATAATTTAAGTTGAAATAATTACTATCATGTGTTAATATAACATAAAAAGTAAATATGTTCAATGTTCATATTGTATGAACGAAAATGTTCTATCAACTTTTCTGATGAGTTATTGTAACTTCTCTTCCATGTAGTTTTCAATTACTTTGTATGTTAGTTTTACATCACACTTAAAGTTACAATAACAAAAATAAATGTAAAGTATTGTGTTAATTAACTTAACATTTCTAGTTTGTCAAGAAGTAACATATGACGAATGAGTTACTTTAACTTAAAATTTAGAGTGGACTTTCTGGGACATGCAAAAAATGTTAAAATTAACATTTTATTTTTTACTGTGTATTGTATATAGATTGAATCGATTAAATATGCACGTGCGTTACAGAAATTTAAAATAAAATTTATAAAAGATAAGACTATTTTTGTTTGTTCCATCTCAATGTGTTAAGCGTGGAATTTATGTATTTGGAATTCCTTGGACCAATAAGATTATATTAAAGCAGAGAGACATCAGAGATGTTCGATTGAGATATCGAGCTAAGCTACGTAATCAAGATCACGAACGGAAAAGTAGGAAGAAGATAGTCGATATGTTCTAAAGCAGCCATAATTTTTCTATCCGTTTTAACAAATCTTCGAATGCTGAAACGATATTGGGTCGCAAAGATGCGTATTCGAACGCCAAAGATCGATGGTCGGAAGCGTCCGCAGAATAAAAATTCCCGAGCTTGCACGAAGCTGGTCACTTCGAAGGTTTCCAGCGTATCTACGAACAAGATCTATCAACTCTTCGTACGACAGAGAGGGGACCCTCGGCTTCGCCTTCCCTTTTCTCCCTTTCCTTCGTTCTCGATTCGGCTCCTTCTCTTTTCCTCCAGGATAAACCAGGATAAATGTCTCGGAAATACAGCAGGCCAGCGCCTGACAGAGACCGGAAATAGAAGCTTGTGGTCGGATACGGATATGTATTTCGTTTGCCTTGGCGAATTTTTTTCGGCCGTTCTCGCCCTCATAACAGTTTTTGATATCCGGGATATGGCCTCTACAAACCCCAGCTACAAAATTCCTAAGCCTCGTCCGCAGAGCAGACGCGGTTCTTAAGCCCACCCTAATACGTCCCTCCGGATCTTGGTCCCATTCCGCGGTCTGCCCTCGAGAAGGGCAGCCGACGGAGTTCTCTTCTCTCCTTTGAATTCCGACGACGCCGACGCCCACGCAGCGTGCGCGACCAAAGCGTGGTAGAACATAAAAGAGTTCGTTGAGCGGATCAGCGACGTATAAAAGAGCACAGTTGTCTAAACAGAAATTCATGTCGCGCTCGCGAAGAAAGAACGAGACAGGTCAGGAGACAAAGGCGTCGGGAGCCTCGAAACAGGTGGCCGGTCGATGCCTGCGTAGCCTATGGTGACTCGGTTCGGCTCGATCGCAACATGCATGTGTATTGTACGTGAACAGTGATCGATCGACCTGTCCGCGTCGAATTCCCTGCCGCGCGCCCGTCCAAGGCACTCCCTGATCGTCTCTGTAACCTGAACGCTCGATAATCGGTGAAAAGGCAAACAACCCGGCAGAGTGTCTACATCCTACTTTCTCTCCTCGCGCCTGAGGATCGCTTACACGTACACAAATAAAAAATGCGGCAACATACATACTTTTTCTCCTCCACCGTGGATATCGAATCCTTCCCGCGCGTATAATCTTTAATCTTTCCGTCCAATTAAACACGTGTTCTCTCAAACTCGACTTGTGGCGAAATTGAATTGACCCTACGAGCCAACTATTAATTATCAGCGCAATCAAATTGAAAAAGTAACAGTGTCGATATCTTGGCAATTTACGCGCGTGAGACACGCGTCGGACCGGTGACGCGCGCATGTAGGTCCTCGCACCCGTGCGAGAGAACCTGCCCCGTATCTCTCGCACGGGCGATAAACGACAAGGGGGAAGAATCCAGAAGGGTGGCGGAGGTGCGCGATTAAAAGTCCTTCGGAGGATGCCGCGGATACACAGCTGGCGAGAGGTAATTGCGCCACGTGACTGTCGACGTATAGTGCACCGTAGCCACCCTGCACCCCGCCGCGGAATCTTCTACCAGCATCGCCGGTACCTACAGCAGCCTCGAACCCCCGTCGAGTCCCACTCGGTTCCCACCACCCCTTGGATCCCCCGCTCCGCGCCCCTCGAGGAACGAGCAACGAGCAATTTCATTACTGCTTAACGCCTGTCATAAATCTCCACGGGCGCCCTCTCGCTCTCCCCTCCCCCCCTGCCCTTCCCTGCGCCCGTCCTCCATCTCTTCCGCCCACCACCCTGTCGAGGCGCTTTCCCTTGTTTCACCTCTTCTCCCCTGAAGACTCCACCCTCGACTTCGCGTCTCCTCTCTTGCTTTCTCGCCGGCTCAATTTCTCTCCACTATGTTTCATCGCTTTTATCCTCCGCGTCTCTTTCGTACCTTTTTTCCTCCCATCACGCGTTCTCTTCCGCCGCGTCTAAAGAAGAGGGAAAGGAGACGGAGGACGCGCAGAGTGCTCATTCTGCACTTTTTACGTTACAGTTTAAAGAAAAATGAGGATGAGGGGATATCCTCGATGTTTCGTCGCTCCCTACACTCCTCCGCTTCTTTTTCTCACCTTCTCGCTCGCTTCATAATCCTCGATCATGTTGTTACGGAATTTCTTACCGTGCCGCGGGTACTATAATTCGCCCGGGAAAACGGAGGAAGCGAGTCGAGGGGTACAAGCAACACGATGGAAATAGGAGGCGGGAAGCTGAGAAAGCTGCAACACTAGCGCCTCTCCCGTTCTCCCCGCGCCTCCTTGAGCCGCGAGATTGTCGTTAGACGCTTCATTTACGCTCGCTCTCTGCGAAATTCACCGGTTGCGTCACAGGCGCCGCGCTGATAAATCACGCAGTCCGCTTTAAACGTTCCTGGCGCGAGGAGCGGCGGCGGCGCGTTTTCTCACTTTTTCATCGACCCACGACCGGGTTATATCTCTCCCGCACGTGAGCACGAGTATTTGCCAAACGCTGCGCTGCGAAAAACGGATGCTGAAGAATGCAACACGGCGAGGGTAATTGCTATCTGCTCCCGAAGCGCCTACTCTCCCGGCATTTCTCTCTTTCCCTCTCTTAATCTCTCTCGATCTTAACGTTATAAGACTACGATTATTATTAGGGGTGTGATTTAGTTTTGAGGGTTTTTTTGCTCAAAAACGCATGTATTTAAATATGATAATGAATGAATACCTTAATCCAAATATTTTCCTTCGTTTTCTATCACTTTTTCCCATCTTTCTGGCAAGAGATGGATTCCACCGCGATAAAATCACTCTTCTTTTCAGTTGATCCATTCGTCGACGAATTTTCGCACTTCTTCCAAATTATCAAAGTGTGTATCCTCTAAAGCGTGTTGCATCCACCGGAACAAATAATAATCGCATGGAGAATACGCGGGGTGCGGTAAGACTTCCCATTCAAGCTCTAATAGCGTTTCTTTCACTGATAACGCAACGTCAGGTCGAGCGTTGTCACGAAGAAGAATCACTTTCCGTCGTTTACTCGCAATTGGTGGTCGTTTTTGGTCCAATGCTTGCTTCAACTTGTACAATTGGTGTCGATAACGATCAGCCGTGACAGTCTCGTGCGGATTTAACAGCTCATAGTACACTATCGCACCAAACACAGAGCATTACTTTCGAACCGTGAATATTGCGTCTCGGAGTGGATGTTGATGATCCATCCATGATTTTCTGCGTTTCGGATTATCAAAATAGGTCCACTTTTTATCCCCAGTAACAATCCGAGACAAAAGACTCTTCTTTTTTTGCCTGGCGATCAACGAAATGCAAATGTTCAAATGGCACTTTCCGATAATTCATGTGGAACCCATTTCCCTTCTTTCTGAATTTTTCCCATTTCATGTAAATGTTTGGTAACTGTTGTACGATCAACATTTAATGCTCTGGCAAGTTCTGAAGTGGATTGTGTTGGATTTTCTTGCAATAATGCTTGGAAATCTGCATTTTCAAGCTTTCTTGGTTGTCCCGAGCGTTCTTTGTCCTTGACATCAGTATCACCACTTTTAAAGCGTCTAAACCAGTATTCACACGTCTTAATTGATGGGGCAGAATCACCATAAGTTTCCACAAGAATTCTATAACCGTCAGCCGCAGTTTTCTTTTGATTAAAAAACAAAAGCAACGCATGTCGAAAATGCTCTTTCGGATTTTTACGATGATATAAACAGGACTGTTATCGCATCTATTGCTATAATGCTACTAAATGTCATCATGGATAATGTCAAGACTGTAAGAAACAACAGTTATCGGAAACAGCTATTGGAACAAACTGACACTACAGCCATCTGTTGCAAAACCCTCAAAACTAAATCACACTCCTAATATTTCAAGTATCTAAATACCAAGTTACAAGTACTTGATGTAATGAAAATCAGTAACTTATCTTATGACGTCAGGATTATACATTCTGCTACCCTACTACACTCTATGCTTTATTTTTTATATCAACGAGTGTTGCGCTAAAGTAAAGTCTGACGATTAGATCTCTTGGTCGATGAATGCTTTCTGGAATGGCAGTCCGTCATCCCGAACAGTGTCAGCGGGCAAGAAAGAAGCCGACAGCCCGCGATCGGCTTTCTCGCCCGCAGGATTGGAATGCAGATGGCATTGTTCCAGGGCGCCAATGGGTTCCAACGTTGGAGTCGGAGGCGTTGATGAGCCGGCACGGTCCACGGATGTTTTCTCTCTAGTCACGCATTCTCTCTCTCTCTCTCTCTCTTTTTCTCGACCCGCTCATTCTCACCCGTGAAAGACTGCGGAATGCGATTCGCCGAGTTCTCGCGGGTCCCGACTATAGTAATATGCGGCCACAAAAACTCTGTCATCGTGGATATCGTGGATGCTCGCGGCGAGGTAACACGCTGGCAAGCCGCCGTCAGACACACACGAAGCTGAAGAATGCCGCTTTGGTATCATATTCTTCTTCTGTCCTGTGTGTTTCATCTATATTATTATTAAACTATCGAGGTGTCTCGTGAAATTTTCATTAGATTAACGAACACAGAGTTCTCTCTGTCTCTCTGTCTCTTTACGCATCACTCGTTGATCTTGGAAGATGTTCGAAATCTCTCGATCCAGGAGCAGAGATGACTCGTGCGGATCGCACGTACAATCGATAAGGCATCAAAAGTAGTTTGAAGCGTAATCTGACACGGCTCGTATAATTTAATACAGACTAGCTACGAAAGATATAGGGTTGTCTCGGTTTCTTTTTCACGACAAATCCTTTTTCTCGTCCCTCCCGTATAAGATTACCAGCACATACGCGCTTTCTCAGCTACCGACCTATAGCGCACGTTGCGGCTATCGTGCCGCGCCACGAATCGAGAATCAAGCAGCGGACGGTATTCGAAAATAACAGCCATCAAGAAAGGAAACTCGATGAAATCCTATACATTGAATTTCATGGCGTACGCGAGCAAGTGGGCAACGGTGCGAGGCATTCCAAAACAAAGATAATCCTGACGCGCAAAGCGGGATTTATGAGAGTGTCTAGGAGCATTTTTCAGCTACTGAACTCTGGGAAAGCTGGGATTAAGAATATTTTCCCAACGAGCCCGATCCACCGTTATCCGGACCGGGTCCGCCTGGGATCCCGCGCGCCGTTCATACGCTTCGCGGTTCCCCGCGCGCGCGAGGCGTGAGCGACGTCGCTAAATCATACGCGGTTACGGACTGGTCCTCGGAGATGGCTCGCGGATAAGGAGAAGCGAAGATCATGCCGCGCGCGGCTTGGCTCGCGTGTATCAAAGGACTCCATCTGCCTGGAGCCACGAGCTCGCCGTCCAGTCGCGGCGTCAATGTCAACGGCCTAATCATGACTAATGGTTCTTCGCTAGCCGGCTCCTCTCCCTTTTTCCTCCCTTTCTAGACGCATCGACACTGGAAATTCACAACGGTACCGGGGTGCACGCATGCACACGCACATAGGAAAGCACTGCGTACTCGCGTAATGTGCTGCCGTAATCGTGCGTACGGCAAAAAAACGCAAAGGGTACGAGCGCGCGGAGGGGAGAAAAATAGGAAAAAACGAGAAAGGCAAAGGGCGAAGGGGTAGATACTTTGTAAAATCGTTATACCATCGTTTCTCTGACGGGTTAACCCGACTCTCGCGTATACCTTACCTACAGTGACGCTCACGAGAAGCGAGAGCCGATCCCTATCTCGTGTTCTCTCTGTGCTCGGCGATCCGCGCGATCCGCGGCGGAACACGGCCGGTACGGGCGGACGGATTTTTGTCCAATTAGCATGCACCGCGTTGCAGAATCTTTTGCCGATGCAATCTCTACGTGGCGCGGGCCTATATCTCGCGATATTACGATTAATGCAATTTGACGTCGGTATTCCGGTCGACGATATCGCTCGGGCGCGAGCTCCGTGCATGCGGGCACGCCGGGCCGAACACATTGCTCGATCCCTCCCCTCGATCCACCCCGATCTCGCTCGGAGACAGAAACGACCGCCACGAATCTCAGATTATGCCCGGGGGCCGAGCTGCGTCCGCGCGGATTTCGATCTCTCTTGCCTCGACCGCATAAAGAGCGAACGCGGATTCGGTCGGGTCCCAGCGTCGAGTGTGAGAAAACGAGTTCGGACGGTTATACGAAGGCCTAACGACGTCGTTACTTAACAGTTATTATCGTTCGTCGATATCCGGAATCTCGAGAGATAATTATCGGAATTTGCATTTCGCTACGGTTGAGTGGAGAGCGCGACGCGCCCGCACCGTTTTACTCTATTTAGCGATACTCTCCTCCTTCGATGGTCGGCAGATGTGAAATCAAAAGGACTTTAGCGTAATAACCGCGAGCGTAACTATACTGTAAACGTCAGACTAGTCCGCAGTCAGCATATCTGGATTTCCAGAAGATCGAATAGTCGCGCTACGGATGATTCGAATGAGGCAGGACGAAGGGCGGAATTGCTTATATAGAGATGGCCGCCCGTGATATAAGATCCGGCGGATCCCGTAGGAAATCCCGGGAACGGATCTATCTTACCCCGAGGGATAGCACAGTTGCGCGGGGTGAAGGAGCGTGCGGAGGGGGAGGAATTCACCTGTCAGCCTGAATTAAAGGATGGCGGGATCGCGCGCTTGTGAGAGACCCAGTCGGCTCGGTTCCCGCAATTGAGGCGTCTTGCAGACCGCCCGGTTCCCATTTCGAGGTGCCGTGGAGAGGATACACGGTCTCGACCTCCATCCAAATCGATCCTCCCAGACATCCATATTCCGAATTTGGCGAAAACTTTCATTAGCTAAATTTAACGGAACGCTAATCGACATATTCTGATGACGCAAAATTAAATGTGTCTATTAATGAACTTAATCTCAGGTTTTGCATTATTTCTTTCATCTCAATTACCCAAGAACTTTCACTAGAAAACGTAAGGAACGTAAAATTTAATCATAACTTAATTATAATTCACACGCATATGCGTATATTCTAATTATCAATAATGAGCTATCTTAAAAGTTTCATTAGACTTATTTAGATGAGCGCTCGCTCGGTGTACGATTTGAGCACAAAGTCCTTTGTGCAAACGATATAATGCGAGGATTTAATATATAGGACATTATCGAGGATACTTTCGGATAATCAGGGATTCCCAGGACCGACCTCTTCAGTGCAATCCTCTTGCTTTGGCTTCTTTCGCGCGAGATATGCCGCGACGGGCATTTACGCAGCATCGACCGCGAAACGAGTCGCCTCTTAGAAGTCGCCGTGTAAGAATGAAGAAAGGAGAAAAGAAGAAGAAGAAAACGGGGAACGATACCGTCTGAAGACCGTGAAATCCGGATCCACTCTAAGCCCCGTTCAAGCCGCGGCGAAGCGGACTCTTGCTTTTCTCTCTCGCTCTGTTCGTCTTCTGGACGCCCAATCCGATAAAAGGAGGATGCGCGAGAAGCGAGAAGAGAAGCGCGTGGCGAATCGCCGCCGCGGTTCGTTCGCCTCGCCGGTTCGTTAACCGTCCAATCGCGGTGGTGCCGGTACGAGAACAGCGAAGACACCGTCGTCGTCCACCGGCAAAGATGCCGCAAAAATCTGACGTGACTCGCTTCGGCTATCCGACATCCCGTCCCTGCGTTCCAAGCCGAGAGGAACGCGTGTACGAAGACGCGAAGATTCTCTACCGGGATTTACATTTTAGTTATGTTCCAATGCCTACTTCTACTTCATAGGCAGATAGAATATTAGATATTCTAGAAGGTTGTAACCAGAAAATCGGAAATTAAATTATTTATTTCATCTGTAAAATATACGTTATAGATTGTGTATAAGGCAGACCGAAAGCGCGCACGGTTCGCAAAATCAGAGCCAGTTCGTTAATTAGATGTCGAGATGTAAACACGCATAAACATGCGTTGGATTATACACTATTGTATATAATAATTGTTAATTAATGTTCCGTTAATTACACGTCACAGAAACTCATAGCGCGTGTATGTCGAGTGGTCGTTTACTCTTCCGGTATAATTCGCTAGCGCTGGTCTACTGGATGTAATTTATTCCAAGTTTCATTGTTTCGTATCCTTTATTATCAATTGAAAACGCTCGGCAACTGATATTTTGTTAACGCCAGAGCAATTAATGTCACAAACGCGCTCGATGAAATTAACGACGCATTGGATAAGCATGAGAAGATTAGAAGCGTATACGCAAAATCATTAATAAGTGCGGAAATTAACGGAGAAAAATGACTATTTCGTTTCTATTAATGATTCCTTCTTTCGTAAATAATAATGAAAAATACACCCACAGAAAAGATTTCTGGACTTAATGCTATTACTCTTTAATCTATCATAAAATAAGATCGCTATAGCGACAATCATATTTATTATTGAAAAGAAGCATATTTTAATCTTAAATAGAAAATTCGAAAATCTAGATTCAAATAATCTTGGTGCTATCTCATTCATTTTCTCAGAAGGATTTAGATAAAAATTTGTAGCAAGTTCAAAATATTCTTGATTTAAGAATATTGTGAGACCTAAAAGACATCTTATTCTATTCTTGGAAGAGAATTTGTAGAAACACTTTCCCGATTTTCGATTGCAACACATAAATATTGGCCGTTTTATCCGAATAAAGGACGCAGAAGCGCCGAGTCGAAGAGCGACTGTGAGAAAATGATGCGTCGACATGGACAAAGCCTACTATAAAGTGGCGCTAATATCAAATTATTCTACATAGAAGAATATATAAGCATAAATTTGTATATGTTACTCTTGTCTCGAGACAGTAAGACAATCTTGTTTAATTCGAGAGAGAAGAATAGAAATTATTGATTTAAATTAAAAATTGTTTTATTTTCATATTTTTTATACTTGTAATACGATTAAATTAGTCAAGAATATTTTTCGTCTTGTTATCAGAAATCCTTTCCGAGGGTGTATATTTCAAGAAATAGTTTCGTTCGCAGAGTGGAAAACGCGTACCAGAGCGGGAGAAATACTTTTACAATGTCACACAGCGAAGACTATATACTTTTTCAGACAAAATAACCGCAAGTTATCTTCACGAGAAAGCCATTTCCTGCGGTCGAGAGGTAGAGCACGCGCGTTCATCGTGATCAGAATCTCGCGCTGTCTTCCGAATCGAGCCATCGCCCGATACAGTAATAGATCGATTGTATCAAAGTGTCACTCCTGCCCCGTCGTATCACAGCTCCCCCGATCGCGAGGACAGAACAGACGCGACTCCCCCGTGGGCTGCATCACCGCATCCATAGATCTCGCTGACTCGTTCCCCGCGATCACACCGCGAAAGTGCTTAATGTATTGTGAATAATATAATCGTCGACCGTTACAATCATCTCCCGGTCTGACCCGGACCGTGGCGTGCGAGCGATATGGCGGAGGGTGAAGCCAAGGGTGAAGCCAAGGGTGAGGGAGAGAGGAGAGATAAAGAGACAGCCTCAGTGTACGAAGTCGCATCAAGTATTGATACCACCTCGGCCTGCTACGTGCCGTAAACGCAGGTACGATTCGATACGCAACCTACGCACGCATACGCCCGATCGTTGCTCGACCCATAAGCACGATGGGGCCTTTGGAGCTGCGTTCAAGCCGCGGCTAGAGGTCCGGCACTCTCCTTAATGGGGTGCCACCGATATCCTCCGTCGCCGTTCGCACACGCGTGAACGAACTGGCACACCGACGAGCGAACGCGCACGCAGGCACGCCCGCAGACGATTCGCCCATCCGGATCCGAAGCCCAGATCCTGCGTACCTCACACTCCGTTTCTCATCTTTGTACCTCGGAAACGTTACCTAGACTCCTAGAAGAAATTTAGAGGTCTGCCGGGAATCGCGAGTAACGCACCTTAATGGGATTGGTGTTCGCGGAACGATCATTAACGTCGACGGGCGAGCATGCGGATCTGAAGAGAGGAGGAGAGAGAGAGAGAAAACGGCGTTTTGTCCTTGATCTCCGGCACGTCCTGGTGCACGGAGAACAACGTGGAACCACGCCATAAATCCGCTACGGTGCCTCCTGGGACGTCCGCCGACCCCAGCGCTTTCGAAGTTGCGATAATTGCGGGCGGTTAAGCGATTATCCAAAGAAGGTCTTACCGGACGTAGTTGAGTGATGATGATGGGGTGTCGCGACATCGATCGTGTATCACGATATCTTGCAATAATAAGCGCTTGTACGAACGAAAGGTACACGTTTTCGTCAAGGCTTCCCTGTCGATGATCGACGCCTGAAGCGCGAGAAAATCGCCGCTACACGGATACATCGCGTGTGTACACGCTGTGTACCGTGTTCGAGGGCGCGGAAGATCGTTAATAACCGGACAAGCATAATCCGCTGCCATGTGCCTGACACTTATGATTAGATTAATCAAGACCGCAGCAGCGCCGCGTCGTTCCGCGCCCTCATAACGAATTCATCCTAGCGTTCCCGAGAAAAGTGCGCGGCCGCGGCCCGCGCACGGGCAACGCAATAAAGTTATCTTTAACTCGAAGAAACGACCGTGTGATCCGAGAGGAGAGAAATAAATGGCCCGGATGACTGATAGCGCCTGGCTGCGGAATCAGTACGGCAGTCCCGGCCTCCAAAAAGGCAACCGGGAATTAGCGATGTCGCTGCATCAAAGTTAAGCCTACACGGTCGGCTGGGACGGACGTGAGATTACGTCGAGCGACAAGTAGAACCAGAAAGGCTAATGAGTGGCCGAGCTAATACCAGGCTCAGTGCCGTGCCCGCTGTCGCACACCCTTACGTCAGATGTACTACGCACGCGTATACGCGCGCGCGGGTGCACACACATACACGTGCATGTGGGCGCGGGTAGGTACAGGGGAGCACGACTTTCTCTCCCCTTTCTCCGTCCGGCCGACGACGGGATCTACGCGTACCGGCCCTCGGTTTAAACCTATGAATGCATATTCAAGATACGAATGTTTTAAATCCAGGCAGGATTATTCGCCGACGAGTAGGTACGCTTCTGGCCCGAGGGAGACGGGGTAGAAGAGCGAGAGCGGCTCGGGTGTATAAAGATGGGCTATTTTATTATTTTTCATATCGACAAGAGCACAAGAGGAAAAGGAGGGAAGCGGAGAGCACGACGAGAACAACGGGGCGACGCGGAGGAGCGGGATGGAGTGGCGCGGAGGGTGAGGGATTAACGGCGATAAATTTCGCAAAAATAGGGGCTTAAGCTGTCGCGGGGCGACAGTCTAATCCCAGTTCCGCGCGCGCGCTACCCCCCTTAGAGATGGGGGTACGGCTCGACGTAGAATTGTCGCGCGAGAAGCGGCGCGCTGTTGGTGGCGATGCTGGCGGAGATGGCCGCTCGCAGTTTTTGCAATTATCTTCCCAGCTCTCAAGACTCTTTTTCCTTTTTCTGCCTTTCCTTTCCTTGCCGATATTCGCGAAATTCGCAGACTCCGATTTTTCCCCACAGTCTGGTGGTCTCTAAAGGAAACGCGTTTCGTCAACCGCGCGGACACGATCGTGACAACATGGAGATTTCCTAACCACCCACAGTGTCTTCTTCACGTCATCAAGACTTCATCGCAAAACTTCATCAAGTCGCCTGAGTGGCACCAGTGGAGCAACGCGTCGTGAAGCGGATGCATCCGGTTGCGGTTTCGTTCATAGTCTCCCTGGCGAGAAACGCGAGTGGGCGAGAGAAGAGCACGGCGAAGAGGGAAAGGAGTTTCGGCATTCACCTCGACGTGTCCAGAACGGACGCAACAATGGCCGCGCATCAACATAATTACAGTTCGCCTCGGTTAGCGGCGCGCGAGCCCGACGAGGGCCAAGTATTATATTCAAATGCGAGGCGAGGCGGCGCCAGGAAGCAAAGAAGAACTGGCAAAGGCGAAAGGGGTTGCCGTGCCCCGCGGTCGAGTAGTGGAGGTTGAAGGTTGTGGGTTCACATAGGAGACGCGGAGAGAAGCGAGAGACCAAGGACCGAAGAACGAGCGAGAGGACGCAGAAATGTCGCTTCGAGCAAACTGTCCAGCTTGAATCCCAAGAGAGGAAATTATGTCGTCTGGCTTGACCCAACTGGTCACTTTTGCAACGTTTCCTTCCATGAGAAGGATGAAGAAAAGTTCGGTAACCCTATAATACTGATACTCTTTTCGACTGACTAGTTCTTAAAAGCACTGTAAACAGTTAACATGTCATAGCGAAATTGAATAGTTTCAATATTTAATAGAAAATCACATTTCCTATTATCAATCACAGATTATAATATTCCTATATATGCAAATGAATTTATAAAAAAATATCGGCATATTTTTATTTATAAATTTTTAGGTGACTCAGATTTCATGCTTACTAAATTTTCATTATTTCTACATCCCTGGTTTCTCACAACACATATAATCTTTCGATACGGTAACGGAAAGCTTTCACAGCCACGCGAAACGCGTGTATGCACCGTAGCGGTGATATCACCGAGCCCGAGAATCCTTCTGTAGGCACGTCGTAAGATCAAGGAACACAGACGGAAGAAAAGACGTTCCCGGGGGAGAAAGATGACGGTGAACGGAAGAGCGGACGATACAAGGGGTCCGGGGCAAGCATTGACTTCCCGGGCGAGGAAGAAACGAAGGCTCGAGGATTTGTTCGAGCGGAAAACTGCCGGTCGATGTATGCAAACGTCTCCTCCACGTTCTTCGGAGCCGATAGGGTGACAACGGGCGTGTCGTGTCGCCTCCGGGAGCCGGTTTCCGCGTCGCGAAAGAATTGTCCGCCCGCGTGACGGGCGTCCGCCTCCTCCGTGGTAGCCGTCGCGAGACGAAGCGGATGCAAAGCGCGGCGGCGGACAAGCCGGGCTCGTGGACCTTGACCCACGACACGTCAAGGACGGGCAAGCGGTACCGGAAGCAGGTGGATAATGGCCGGTCCAGGGGTGCCAAGGGGACAATAGATGTCAGCCGGTACGCAGCGGCACCACGGCGCGGGACCGAGATAGCAGATCTAAGTGGGCCATGCCGCGCTACGGTTATGGCGGCATAAAACGCTCCGGTAGTACCGGAGGGGGCGGCGCAGCCAGCCGCGCGACGGGTCGTGCGGTAGTCAAGTTGAGTGCCGGAGAGAGAGCCCCTTTACGGCCGAAAAAACTGCCGCTATGATTGTCTATGCAAATTGTTTAAGATATCCGGGGTGAAGGCAGTTCCGCGTCTTTTGCGGCGGCCGTTTCGCGAAAACCGGCACTACTGCTGTCAGTGGCGCTCAGCCGTCTGTGACCTCACAGTTCTCTACAATCTTGCTCGTGCTGACCATCGGTGTGCGATCGCGCCTCTGCGTTCTTTTAGCGGGATATTACTCCAGAGCGAGGTGATCGCGACTTTTGCGGTATTTAATGGCGCACGCGGCAACGCTTCGTCTGACAAAAATAATTTATAGTCGCGCGGTGTCGGCTACCTCTGTGAGTAGACAAACGGATAGAAATAAGATCCGTACAAGCTACCTACCGGTTTTATCGCGCCGTAAAGTATTAAACGTTCTCCGTTGCATCATACCTTGATGGCGATGTGGATGAATTAAAGATCGTATCAAGATATATTGCTGTGCCGCGGAGCGCAAGCAGCAAATGAAGCGCGTTTCATTATCGATCCCGATGGGAAGACGTTAACGTTTCGGTCTGTAGGACTCCACCACATGTAGGTAATGGCATTGCTGGTTTGTGGTTTGCAGCACGCCGACCTTACCTATCTCTTAGATGGCTTATTGATTGCCTCGACTGCACTCCGTTCTCCCATTACGACAATGCAGAGACAATCTACCTGTTCTTCTGTGCCAAGCTTTGAAAATTTCTCATAGTTTAATAATTCCACATCTTTAAAGTAGTTTTATCATTACATTCAAAATTATTTAATTCACAATTTTGCGTTCTCTTGCACAAGAGCACACGTTTGTCATAAAATTCTTATATTTGACTAATCAAATAACTTTGATAATCCTTCATTACATCATCATGTAACACATAAAATTATCAAATATTAAAATTTTTTTTATAAATTAAAATATTTTCAGATTACAAATTAATTTCTTTCTACAATTTCAACTTTATATGCATATATATTTCTTAGGAATAACAACTTTTCGTGAACGGCATTCGATAAAGTGCCACATAAAGAACTAGCAAATGCAATTTCGTAGAATGTTTCATTGATATAAGAAGACTACAGTCTATCAGAATAAAGCTACGGCTAAGAAGCGAAAGGGTAATGGGAGTGACAGCGGGGACGCTAAAGCAGCGGGATAAAGTGGAGGTAGAAAATTAAAGAATGAAAAGAACGACGAAGCGGAAGAAGGAGCGAAGTCGCGAGAAACTGCAAACTAGAGACGGGTATATCTCTCGAGTAAATTAAAATGGATTATATGTGTGGACTCCATCTTCAATCTTACTTCTCTCCTCTACCGCATTCTCCAGTACACTTGTGATGCCAACGTCTGCTTATTGCTAATATTTATCGCACGGAATCCAACGTGTGCAGATATCTGGAAATATTCAAAAGCCGATGGCAAGCCATATTCAATTTGCATACAGAGAAGTAAGAAAATTCGCCGCGGAAATTTATGCTGGAAAATGAAATCTCGCAAAAAATTATTATTTTATGAATGATGTAAAATTATTTCTTAACGTATATAATCTTCAATGTGCAATAATTTACACGAATTAATCGGAATTTCATGGGCTTGCCAAACGTCAAATAAAATTAAATTAAACGAAACGTGGCACTCTTGCACCAGTGCATCCGCGACTTGAGAATTCGTCGCAGAATTTACGATCCTCTTTTTGGAAAGAGAAAAAGCAAAACGTTTTACGAAGTTTGCTGATGTATTATACAGCACAGTCCTCCCGTGCAAAGGTGTACACGAGAAAGGACGAGGACGAGGAAGTCTAGGTCGGTACCCACAATTCTGGAAAGCCCAACTCCACCGACCGGGGAAGGTCGGGACACGGAGTCGACCATGATGTATGCTCCTCTTCCGTCTAATTAAACTTGGGGAGGGTCGCAGAGTTGGTTGGTTGGTTGGTTGGTTGGTTAGTTGGTGCGCCGGTTGTACGGACGGACGTACGTACGTACGATCGGACTGACAGCGAGGGGCGGTCGGCGGATGGCTTTCAAAATGACAACCGGAGAGAGCAGGAAAGAGCGGGAGACTGAGAGCATCCGAATGGAAGACCACATAGCGAGAGAAGGATGACGAAGGATCCGCGCCTCTCCGCGAACGCATGAAACGGTACTTATAGCGAGAGTGGGATCACCGACTTCCTCCCGGGAGACTCGATGCACTTAACTTCTATTACATTATTCATACGCGGCGATAAACAATTCGATGAAAAAAGAAGATCCGGCAGCGATGCCGGACGATAGTTTCGTACGCCGAAACTTTTATCGGATATTGGCAAGCGTCGCGATTTTCGAAAATATCGCCGAGTCAGCGCAGCACGGCAAAACACGCGGTTTCGTATGGGAATACACGCCAACGAATACATAAACTTGCTTTTAGGAAATTCCATTAATCTCCAGTTGCACTCCGTGTACACGAAGTTCGTTTTGTGCGATAGATCGACTGTTTGAGCGGTAGCATTCTCTCTTTTCTTATCCGTCCTTATTCGCCCGAAGATACTTTTTCTCTTGTGTCACATATATATTTCGTAATGTATAGAAACCAACTACTCAACTTTTCGCTTGGCTTATCGTCGAAATGTAAATGACTCAAGACGAACTTACAATAGCGCGAACACACGTAAATGATCGGCTAAAATTATTTACTTTCTCGTGCAAATTGCCTAATATCCAAGTTGATTAATAACTGCTAGCACGCCCGTGTGAGCGTGTAGATACGCCACAGATAAGGAATATGGTATTTCAGAGAAAGAGCTAAGCAACAATTATTAATAGCTCCCTATTGCGAATAATCCACATCGGCAACAATCGTTTAATCGATCTCGTATTTCTTCGCTAAACCCGTATCTTATATAATATTAAAAGTTGCATTCAAGCGTTGCCCTTATTCATTTTTCTCAAATCTCCGATCAAAAGTGTACATTATACTGAGTAATTGCCCTCTCTCACTCCATGTTAATCCTGACATTAAAATTACATTGCAAGTTATGATATTATCCCTTATAGAGATGATTACAAATTCCTACATCCTCTTTTCTAATTCACCCAATCTCCGTCGCAATTTTATTCCGGTATTTACCTTTCTCCACATTCTCTCGGCACTCCATTCCTTTTCATTCTGTGCATTCTAACGCAACGCTCAGCGCGCACTTCAGTACTCGCTTTTCATTGAGCGCTACTTATTTCCTTCTGTCGGTTTCTCTCTCCATCTATGTAAACTATGTGTATACATAAACTATGTCTATTCAAGCGTGCTACGGTGCGCTCGGCTGCTTCCCGTTTACCGTGTCAATGCAGACTAGCTGCTACGAACCGGGACAGACCATTGGCGCGCCCCAACGAATTCCTTGGCGCGAGACGTCGCGATTCCGAATGTTTAACCGGCTAGATTAAACGACGGCAGTCGATGGCTGAACGCGAGCTGAAATTCTCCACGGCAATGGCTTCCATGTATGACGAAAATGGAATGAGCGACGATCGGCGTATTCGCGCTGGACACAATGAATTTATGGCGGATACCTTCAACTTGCCTCGACTCGCAAACATCGCCGCGAAACCTCCGAGTACGTGATAACTCTCCGATGACTATTGGACCGCTGGTGTGCTACAATCGTGCGCCGTGATATACACTTATATTCACGCTAAGATAGGTCATCGATCCCTGGAGATTATCAAGATCCGCGTATCATCGGAGAAAAACACAGAAAATTAGGACATTAAACGGAGAATGGTAAGATTGTAATTTGTTCGACGAAAAAAGGCAAAACGTCGAGAAGAGCGCTCTAAAGACCTTGGCACTCGAGTAAATACGAAGTTGGCTCGCACCGCTTGCTCTTTTAAGGTGTAATACGTATCCAGTGCACCGAATGAATTCCGGAGACTGCGGTGCAGTCGCTTAATCGCTCGTAATAACGCCGAGACGAATGCGGCGCTCCCCGAGACGACTGTCGTGAAAAACCTCCGTAATTTCTGGCGGATGGCACCGTATAATCGCTCGCAGACGAGTCCCGAGTGAGTTTCGCTGCGTCTTGGATCGGACGTTTTTTCGTCATTAACAGCACGAACGCGTTTCGATCGTGCCACGAAAATTTAACAAATTTAAACACGCGTATTTTCTAACTAAAATGCAACTGTGCACTTGGAGCAATTTAGAATATAACGTTACGTAGAACAATAATTTAGAGCAATGAAAGCAATACGAAAACCGAATAATTATATATGCACACGTACACATGTGTGTAGGAGAATTAACAAATATGAGAACGCAAGGCACCCCGAGGATTAGTGTATCGAGTGAAACTCTCTGGACTCCCATATGTACATCGAAACAAACTTTGAACGAATCGACAGACATCGAAACTCAGACCGGGTGTCGTCAGGGGACGGCGCATCGAGTCCCGGCGCACCGTCGGTTTACACTAAAATCCTTTTAACTTGGGCACCGCGCACGAGGTCGTTAACATCCGCGAGAGCTCTCGACGACGCGATTAACTGAGAGGCAAGAGGAGCGCCGACCGCGGGCTCGTCTTTCTCGTCGTGCGAGCGCGGTATCGTCATCCTGCAAACAGCGTATATGCATTAAACCATGAACCCACTATCCCCGACGTCATATCCAATACACGTTGTTAGGGGGTTGCTGAAGCCGCGATACAGTACAGGGAAACGTACGGCGGCGAAGCGGAGACAGGGGAGGACGGTAGGTGGCTGCAGGGTGGTTTCGAGGGTGGCTGCCAACCCCCCCAGTGCGGTAATGGCATTAACCGAGCTGCAATATGATTACCGCTCTCGCAAGGTAACCTGATCACACCCGAAATCTATGGGGTGTCCGGAATACAGGCGGGAGAAAGAGAGAGACAGAAACATAGGCCGAGCGAGCGAGAGAGGGTGATAAAGACAGAGAAACTTGTGCAGTGAGGGACAATGTATTGTGTGCTTGGAATAGCCGCGCAACGTTACGCAACTGCGGCGACCGCCGCCGACGCCGGGGTTCGGTTGGCGTTCTCCCCCTTAATCGCGTTGCGCTTTTTGCGGCTCAGATTACCCGTGAATCATTAGACACTCGGGGCCCCGGCAGAATCGAGAGCCACCACTACCACCGTCGCGCTGCGGATCGTTCCTTATCTCGGCATTACAAGATTAGCCTTTCATCTCCCTTCCTCTCTCTTTCTCACTCCCTTATTTTTAATCGTCTTTCTTTCGTTCGAGCAAGCGTGTCTTTTTTCTCGCTAATTGTTCGCAGGCTTTGACACTGACACGTGCATGCTGAGAGGTAAGGTTCTCCCGACAGCACAGTTTAAGCTCCATGAGATTCATAGCGATATAACGTAAAAAGTAACTCGCGCAGATGCGTTTGTGTTGATATTAAAGTGAAATCTTTACAAGACCAGCCGCGGTCTTCACACCATTTCGACGGTTTTTACGAAGAAACGTGTCAGCACGGCTTTTTCTCCCTTCTCCGCAACTGCGAGTAATGCATGCGTGAAAAAGATACATTTACGAACGAAAGCGTTAAGTGACGATTCTCTCGACGGCATCGCGACGCTCGGCACACTTTGAAGACAGCAAGTGTCGTCGATGTGCTACATGACGAAGAAGGTACTTACCGTGAGATGTTGAAAGAGCCACGCCCTAAGGATGTTCGTCGCAACCTTAGGAAAGATACCGCGCTTCTTTTGGTTCTTCTTGCCCGTCGAATCGTCGTCTTCCTCGCCCGTGCCCTCGCCACTACCGATACTCGCGTTACTCGCGTCACCTGCAACAGTAAGAAGAGAGCCAAGGTCATCACGTGCCGCCTCGGTAATCGATGCAAGTCTATATGACACTTTCCAAAAAATTGTTTTTCCCCTGTATTCAACTGTGCCCTAAAATAAATAATATCAAAACTTCTGTTAAAACTTAAATTAAAAGGTGTTTGCATTTCACTTATAAAATATGCATTAATTTAATCTTCCTGTATTTCTTCTTTTTTTAATACGTACTAGAATAAAGAACAAGAGAAATCGAATTTGATTCGCGATTAAATCGCGAGGCATCTCGCACGTAGAAGCGGGATTTCCGACGCGTTTAAACCGCGCTCCGATTTTCGGTCCATACCCTGGTGGGCGATAACTACCTCGACCCTAGGGCTGGTTCCCATGCATACAAACACCATTAAGCCACCCGCAATCACCCGGCCCCCTTCGACCCGGCGGACCCCGTAACACGCTCCGCTCTCTCGGCTCAAGCGTGTACCCCTGCCTCTTTTCCACCCCGCCGTCACCCCGCGTGCATTAATTCCCCGTCATTTATCAATCTTAGCTTTTTAATTGCGCAGTCACCAGGGACTCGAGAAGCGGGACAGTAATGAGAGATATTAAGACGCTTTTGGCTACACGCTTCGGAAGCCGACGCCATTTTTTTATATTATTGAACATGCTTCGAGTTATTCATTAGTACACTGTATTAAACGACCTACATGTGCTCATTTTGTTAACGCGTCTTGAGGCCAGCCGAACTTGAAGAATACAACAATATGATAATGGCAAATTTCCGTTATTAGATTCATCCTTAATATATTTATTATATTTATTATAAAAAACTGAATTTTCATATATTTAATCTTTACATTGTACATTAATATTAAAATCATTTTAAATAATGTCAATTATTGTAATATGTTTAAATCGTTAATTTCATTACGTTAAATATATTATACAGGGTGAGGCACCTAAAACAGGCCACCTGAATATCTCGGCTGTTATTAGTGATAGAAATAAATGTGTCAGACCAAACTTGCATGGTTTCGAGGGACACATAATTTGTTCTAAATAGTTTTTTATTAGGTGGACGCGTAGAGGTCATATGAAGGTCAACTTCGTTTTTTTAAATGGTATATGTTTTTTACGTACCATCTAGTAGAGCGTTTGAAGATGCGCACATTGATCTACGGGTCAAAATCATTCAAGGTCACTGAAGGCTAAAATTTCTAAGGGCTAGAACTTTTTCACTTCTGAATTTACGGTATTTTCAATAGCAGGGAACTCTAGGCAACATAAAAAATAATGATAACAACAACTCAGAACTTCGCGGAAAAAAAAATTTCGAAGGGCTAGAACTTTTTCATTTCTGAGTTTACAGTATTTTTAATAGCAGAGAACTCTAGGCAATATAAAGTAAATCATTTTCCCTTGCAGTTGGCCTTCAGTGACCTTGAATGATTTTGACCCGTAGATCAATGTGCGCATCTTCAAACGCTCTACTAGATGGTACGTAAAAAAACATATCATACCATTTAAAAAAACGAAGTTGACCTTCATATGACCTCTACGCGTCGACCTAATAAAAAACTATTTAGAACAAATTATGTGTCCCTCGAAACCATGCAAGTTTGGTCTGACACATTTTTTCTATCACCAATAACAGCCGAGATATTCAGGTGGCCTGTTTTAGGTGCCTCACCCTGTATATGGACATTTAATGTACGTATAGAGATTTTTATGCCAAGAGTTTTATCTGATAGGTGAGATATTTCGTGACCGTAAATTTCCACCCCACGGAACGTAATATTACAGCGGTTTTGATAATACGACCAGTGTGATCGTTACCACCGTGACGTGGGGTTGGAGGCGATTATGGAATAAAATGCAATTTCGTCGGAATTCCCGTGATGTCCCGGCGAATCAATCTCCCGGACGAGCCCGGCGCCGGAAGTTCGAGGTTCCCTTTATTCCTTCTCCTCGCAATCAGCCAGAAAGGAGAGCGGAGGGCTACTTACGCCGGCGGATTATAAATGACCGAGCCTTATCGTGGTGCCCAAGGCCCCGGTTCCCAAGGTTCTATCGTAACAGAGAGATCAGGGTGAACCCGGCGCTCCCAGGGGGTTCACGATGACAGGTCGCCCGAGGGCGCCGGCGACCCACCCCTCTCGCACGCCAAAGAACGGTCTCGTGCCCGAGATTAACTTTGAATTCGTTGAGAGGACCGCCGTCGTCGTCGCCATCGTCGTCGGGCGAGGGTAGAGCGACGGCAGGACGAAAAATTTGTCCGTCGTAGGAACGGACGGACCGGAACGACGGGAGATCGATGGGAATCGGTGCCACGTACGACGTATTTTCGCGCGCGGTGCCGCTTTCCTGAAACGTTCTAGGGGGAGAAAAAAACGAGAAAAGGCGCCGCGCGACTGTACGCCATCCAGCCTGATGGGTATTCACCGTTTCTCGTGATGCGATTCGTTCCAGCGATTCGACAAATTTCGCGAAACGCAATTTTCCAGAGGGATCGCCGTAACTTATCGACGGCGTAATCGAAATGAGATTTCGATGCATGCAAGATATCCGTGGCCGCGGTTTGCGATCATCAGGAACGAAACGGGAAATCCTCGTACGAGGGAGACGGCAGATATATTTAGAACTGCTAAAAATAACCGACTATTCGGTGACATTAAGATACCGAGCTGCGTCAGCGTTATGGATCCGTCTGGTTAGTCTCGCGAGGGTCGGCGATTCTGTGGCCATTTTTTTGCTCGTTGACCATACTTGTTTTCCATCCGGAACGTAAGACCCATCGGCGGCGGTCGTTGCGAACACGGCAAAAACGACGTTAGACGTTCGCCCTCTCCTCAGAAGTCCGTTAATGGCGCGGCCGCAAGAATAGGGCGCCCTGCGAGCTCATAGAACGAACGGCGGGTGGCTAGCGGAATAACGGAATGGCTAACGGGAACGTCCCTCTGATTGCAGTTAATTTACTCGCTGAATCGGGTTAATGTAGCGTACCGGTCGTGCCATGCGGCTCCGTGCAGCGACGTATCGGTGTCCCGGCGAAGGAAAATGGTTTTCCTCGTCCGAGTATCGTTCATCGCGCTCAGACCGAATCCTTTTTAATCGCGCGATAAATTCCTACGCAATTATCTAAATACGGTCCATCGATCTTTATCCCGAGAGCAAGAAGATTGCAACCGCACCGGAAAGAACTGTACCAAGCACGAGCTGCAGAACACTTGAAAGTATCGTAATATATTGCTAGCGCGCGTAAGGAATATCTGCAAGGTCGCATCGGAAAAATATTATATTGCGGTCGCAATAATTCACTCGAAATGTACAACGCGGTTTTCCCTGACGGGTCGTTAAAATCTTATTTGACTTTAGATAGTCGTCGATGCACACATGTAATCCAGCTGCACTGGTATTTCACGCGCGATCATACGCCCACAGGCTGTCATCGATAATGTAATGCCGTTTCTCGTCGTCGCAATCGAGCGCGCGTCACGGGATCAGGATCGTGATCGACAACCCACGCCGAGTTCCGTCCTGTCCCGGGGCAAGCCCGTGCGCAAGCCTCGAGTCCAGCAACGTTCGTGCTCGAAATGCCGATTGTGCCCGAAGTTTAATGTGCCTTGAGAGAAATTGACGGAAATTACTTTGGCTGGTCGAGTGCGATGAGGAATGCGACGGTCTCGCTATATCGTCACAGCTGCGGGTAACGAGTAGGTAGATACTTGTTCGCAGCGATACCGATACCCGTGCCGTTACATCCTCATTCCAGAAATTGATAGCACGGGGCCACCCACGTGTCTCGCGCACGACGATCGCATATATCGACGGGCGAGTGTTCCCCGCATCAGCGCGGAAATCCACCAGCAAGATGCACCGGGCAGCGCGAGTGCGGTTCATTCTCCACGACGCGTTTACGAGGCCGCCCTCGGTGGAGGAACAGACGTGGCGGACGTCGGCGACGAGCGGGGGATAGAAGCCATATCGTCCGCGTGTTGATTTACGCGGCGTACCGCGCATTTTTACTACCGCGTTATAGAGATTTAAGTGCGGCCAATTATACGTTTATGCCGTCTCCATGCCCGTGTCCGCCCTCGCCCCTCTTTCTTTCTCGCTCGCTCGTTCGCTCTTCCGTTCAATGGCGCTTCCGACCGACGCGACGCGGCCCGGTTTCTTTCTCCCGGCTTGTCGCGGCTATACTTGGCGAATGGAGAATGGGCGAAGCCTCACACACGCCGGCGATAATCTATTTCGAGACAGCCACAGCCACTCTTGTCGCGCGCGCCATTCTCAAAATCAGGATACGAGTGGAAGTATATCACGGTGACAACGCTACTGATCGGCGACTCCGAGTTTCAGTTTAAACCAGGAACACCAATTCGGAGGGAATTGGATGAATTACACACGGTCGCATTCAAATAGTGATAGCTAAATTTATGATATTGTGATATCTAAAATTTGATATTTATTAATATAACAATATATGCATTTCGTTTGATTCCGTTCATTAAACTGATTCACATCATCTGCAGCTTTTCTGAATGATACGTAATTCATAGAATTTCAAAATATTTAGAACCTATCGGGGCAATCGATAAACTCTGATGATCACATCGAGATAGAACGTCAAACCGAGAACGTCTTCCTCGAAGACGGAGGCCGCTGCCTCTATTTAGGGTGGCCGCGCAAACTGTCGAAATAACCAGCGCATATGGTCGCCGAAAATAAACTCCTCCTTATTCCCATCCCGTCGAAGCGAGGACCGTGCTAGTCTCTTTCTCTTTCTTGTTCTCTTTCGTCTGCTCTCTCTCTTTCTCTCTTGGCTTCTCGTTCTCGCCTCTCCCCTTCTCACCCTTCCTCGTGAGCGCTTCTTCCAACCACGCGATCCGCTTCGAACTCCTCTTCGCATATACGACTTTAGACGCGAGCTCGAGAGTGCGCGACCCTCCGGCACGAGCGTGTAGGTAGAGGACCTACCGGATACCGAGACATTTATTTGTTGCCGCGTCGGCTACGCCACGCGCATAAGAGGGACCATCAGGCGAAGGGTGGAAAAAAAGGAAAACGAGAGAAAGATGGGTCGGTCTATACGCCTCGGGTATCGCGTTTCGCGGTCACGAAGACGAAGATTCACCGCGCGACCGTAGCTTCCGCAGCTTCGCGATGTCGAGGAAAAATTTTGTAAGTCACGAGATAACCATCGCGAGGATTATCGATCATTCTCGTTAGAGGAAGCGAGATCGATTCGCAAGCTGCATTCGTGTTTCCACTTTCGGTGGCGGAGAACTAGCGATTGCGCACGGCTGAAAATCGCGGGGAAGGTCGTTGCACCAAAACACGCCGGCTTCTGGCTCGAGTTGATTCGAGAAGTCTCGGCGACCGCGGGGGATAGGAGTCTTACTTCGGTGATTCCCAGACTATTTTTGACGATGAAAATGTGGCTCGTCGGCGTTCCCTCGGCGCGCTTTGCCGCGCGCGCGAGAGGATCGTCGCGGTCGATTTCACGAAGCGCGCGTATCCACGCATCTGCGCGACGCATACGGGAGCGCCGCTTAATCCGAGGATCTGCTTAACCGGAAGATTAATCGGCGATTGTGGGAGAGATGAGGCGCGATGAGAAACTCTCTCAGAAGCGGGGAGATCGTCGCATCTCGCGAGGGGCTAGCAGCGTGAAGCACACTTTGTGGAAGTTTGTCTTGCAAATGAGCCGCGCGACGCGCATAATTTATAAATGTCGTGTTTGCGTATACACGCTTTGGACCGCGCGCACATTCTAGATTGGCACACAATCCAAAATCAGGTTAATACTTTCTCCATGCATTTAATTTAATTTAATTTTAATTAATTCTCTCTATCTTTTATAATGCATTTATAGAAAGGAAAATGAGGTGAATGACAGAACTGCGCCGAGCTTCTTAACGCTCCAACGCTCTTGCATCGATTGACAAAGTTGATCTCTGACAAGATCGGTATTTATCCTAGAAAGTTCCGGTAAGCTCTCGCGTCCATTAACGTTAACGCTGCAACACTGTAACTGTAACAGCAGCGACATATTTCACCATCAATGAAGATCCACCGAGTTTGAGGCTCTCTCCGCAACGGATCCGCCGATTTACAAGAGACGAGAATCTTGGATTCTCTCGAATCTCCGTAACCCCAATGACGCACGACACGTCCGCGTGCGGAACGAAGGGGGAGGAGAAATATCTGAACCGAAATATCTGCCTATCGCTACGAGCCACAGCGAATGTGAGACGAAGGGACGAAGAAGTGGTCGGAGATGTCGGAGCTACGTGGATTAACGGATGGAACATCGGTCTCTCTCGGCCGCTTCTGCCGTCCCTAAAAGCATCGTCTTTCGTTCCGCTCGCTCTAGATATTATTGCTATGATACAGGAGGAGTCTCGGAGATCCACGGAACGAGGATGGCGGTCCTCCGTTCTAATTCCTACGATTGTTTATACAGGACCGGGCGAAAGAGCGTGCGTGACGAAAATGTTCGGCATAGAAGACCGACGGTCGCGACTTTGCCGATTTATCTGAACAGGCGAAGTGTAAACTCGTTAAAAACGGCACCGACACAAAAAGAACTCGACATAAGGGACTCGAAAGCGGTATCCCTTCTCATGGCGCCCGTGCTCGTTCCCTTTGCCAGTGGGATTCGTCGACCGTCGTGAGATGCAAAACGAGATGCACGAACCGAGTCGCCAAAGCTCCGTGAATGAGAAGCTAGCGCGTATCGCGGGATTATGGCGATAAATAAAGCGCCGGAGAGCGCTAGAGCAAGAGAGAGAGAGAGAGAGAAAAGCGAATAGGCCGGGGCGAAAGAGGAAAAAAAAGGAAACGAGAGCGAGCGAATGAACGAATGAACGAACGAACGGACAAGCAGATCGCAACGTCCGCGAGAGAGCGAAAGAACGAACACGGTTGATTGAGACATCGGTGGAGCAGCTGTGACAGTTATCTGATTCATGGACATGCCGAGTGTATTTTATGCCGTACGACCTATGAATACAGATCGATCGGACGGCGCGGCCGCTCCGGAGCGCCCCGAGGAAATCATAGGTGCGCCTCCGCGTGTATGGCTGTATCAATTACGTGTATATGTACCCGAGAGCCGTGACACGTAGACGAAGAAACGGCTGCAAGGGGCATTAGAGCCGGGCAGAGAACAACGCATTAGGATTCATCGGGTGTTCCCTGGCTACCAAGTTCCGCGAGGATCTGCGGCGTCACACGACGCTCGATAACGATCCACGTGATAAATCGCCGATTTGTATCTGTGGTTCCAAGCGTCCACGTTGATCCGCGGACACCTTTTTCAAGGATCGACGTAAAGGGGAAACGTAAGTGGATGGCGCTTGGTCGCTCGTGGAATTTATGGACGAGCGGAAAACGAGAGATGAGCTCCCGCGAGAATCGTGGAATGCACAAGAAACGTGGAGTGGAACGAAATTTTGGCACGACGCTTTGCTGATGCATGATGACAGGTGTCATCATTACTTCTACGCGATATATTTCTTTTGTAACGCTTTGTTCCAAGTGTATCAAACGTAGCTTGATGGAAAACAGTTTTGGTAGAGGAAAGTCCCCGATTATGAGATACCATATCGATTTTGCCGAATGTAAGGAAATCTATAGGCAGAATTTAAAAATGTAATACGTTCTCTTGAAGAGAATTTAATAAGCTTTAGGTTGGTCAAATGAAAAATCTAATTTAAATATTATTTTTTCTGAAAATTAAAAACATTTGAAAAAAGAGCTTTACGCAAGATCGCGAAAGTGTGCTCCTAATATAAGATCAGTATTGCAAGTAAAAAACTGTATTAGATATTTTTATAAAAATACTGCTGCCACAGCCTTCGCCAAATCTTCACGATTCCACTGTCGACGCATCCTCGTTTCTCTAACCTCCATAGTGAGATTCTATAAAAATTAAATACACAAAAATTCGTAATATAAATTCGTATTAACTTTTCTTTAACCTTAAGTAGTATTTTCTTTCTTTTTATTACACTACATAATCCTCATATTCGAGCAATAATTATCTCATATTAAGAGTACCCTGAATATCTCATACGAGCCACACGCCTAGCGGTTCCGCGATCATGAAATCTAACCTCTACAATTAAGCAATTCAACAAATCGCGTACTTTCCTGTTACTACGATTGCATACTGAATTTATTGCCAACCATTTCTTTATTATGTAATAAACAAGGTTTAAAGACTTACCTCAAGTTCCTTTGACATGTTCACAACTTCACAAACCTTTTCTTGCAAAGGCTAAACGCAATAACGAACAATGAATTTTTCACTAAATACATTTTACACCAAGAGTAATAAGTTTATGGTGGAATTAACAGATAGTGCTCACTAGTTTAGCAGAAACTCCATTATCTCATAATAGGGGATTCTCCTCTACGTCATAAACCTATAGAACTGTAAAGGAGCGACAATGTGTTTAGTTGATCCTTTAAATATCTCGCATTTTTATATGACGTCGCGCAGCTGTGTTAATCAAAACGGCAAGAGAAATGCGCTCTCTTGTTCGTTGGATGCCGTAAGGACAAACGGATAAAGTCGCAATATCTCCGGGGCAACGTTGCCAACGAAACACGTACGAAGATTATGCTAATTAATGCCACGGGACCGTGCTGCGGCTTCGGTGATGTGCTGTTACTAGAAACGGCGCTATTACTGTGATAATTACCGGTAGGACGTGAGGCTGCGTCTTAATTTGGTCTACCGGTGAAAATGATTAACGCGCAACGGCGCGAGATGACCGTGGTATTAAATAACAAAAATAAGTTTGCCGCGCGATAGTCAAGATTATCAGCATAGAATCATTTTTCTTCTTCCAATTTGACAGATAGTTTCCGCGATTGAAAATTAAGAATGACTTTTTGTAATTTAGAATGGAAAATCTAAAATGAATAATGATACAAGTCCGCAATTAATTCCACATTTTCTTATTTATCGCAATAGCTTTTTGCGGGGAACGAAACACTCGATTCAGTTCCTCGAATATGCTTGATACATTATTCAGGAGAATCCATGTAAGTATAATCGTTAACCACGTGCAAAGTTATGGAGAATTATGCCATAATTCTTATAATTATATAGCCATAATGATTATAATTGTACATCTTTATCACGGCAATCGCAATGCTTTTAGCACTGACTAGTATGCTATTTAGCGCGTCTGAAACTTTCCTATTCTTCTCGATTAACCGTGAGATCACGTCAAATGTATCATTAAATTATATTTATGCGCAATTTCGAATGCACAAAATGTTGCCACATTTGTTTATGGTAGCAACATTACTCCGCAGTTCAAAGCCATTTTAGATCGCTAAACTCGACTTCCTGTTGATGCGAACGACGGGCGACGCCATTAACGGATAATTCGCGTTCGAAATTCCGGAATTCCGATAACCCTCATGTTTACGTAAACTTTCGCGCGATCCTCTCGAGTGATCGTTCCGGTAAGGATGTTAGTTCCGTGGAAGAGGCCGCAGTAAAATCGGTCGTTCGACCAGCTAGCAGCCGTCGTAACCCATGGAAATAAAAGCGTTAATGGAAACGTGCCGTTGGATGAATGCACCGACGACGTCGCGGCGTTTGCCGAGCTTCGTCCTCGTCGTCGTCTTCGTCTTCGTCGGTGACAAGCGCGGATAGCTTTCGGGACATGTGACGAGCACGTGTCCCGAACGGGAACATATCGGCCTTCGTCCTGGGATTAGTAAGCCACGGCGGAGATCTCGCGCCGGCGAACTTGACTGCGGCGCCCGAGTTTTACTTTTTGTCACCGTGTGCGGCGTCGCGACGCGTTTAAACTTCTCGTTATGCGCCGCGACGCGTTAACGTTTATTTCCACGTCTCCAGTTTTTTCTGCCTCTTTCGCTTTCTCTCGCCACGAGAGTGATAATTATAAACCGATCTGTTCGGTCGGTTTTTTTTTCGCTAACGACGTAAGTGAACAAATGCGTCAATACATTACCGTAATTAAATCACAATCACGCTTTTTATCTCGGATCAAACTTTAATTATACCAATTGTAGATGTCTAAAATCTATTGGAGTCTTCTCTGAGAATTAATGACGACTCAACGTGCAGGTTTAATTAAAAACTGACAACGCTGCGATCGGTTTGAGCTTCGTTAGCGCTCGTAATACATCTACGGGTAAATACGAAACGCACGTGTGAACCAATTCGGTTTCCGCTTGGTCGGGAGCAGAGAGAAATGAGCGCCGGTGGCCAGTAACGAGCCAGAAAACTGGCGACAGCTTCGCTATGCACTCTACATCCTGTTCCAACGAGACGCAGCGGAATAGTGCGCTATGTTCGTACACGCGCGCACATGATCGCGAGCTTCGGACCACGGCGCGTGTGTGCGTGGTGTACACGAGGGCCCATAATTCACGTGACTGGCCCGCAGGCCCGTCTTGTTAGCGCCCCGCAGAAACCGAACTGAGATTCTCCTAACTATGATACGGTCTCCCTCAGCGCTACACGCGGGGCGCCGGAGGTTCGAGGTGGATCCGATACGACGAAGGGGGAAAGGGTGGAAATCGGCGATAGAGAGAGAGAGCACGGGGGCAGCTCGAGCGACGTGAAACGGAGAACGAAGGAAGAGGAGAAGAAGGAGGAAGGTAAACCCTCCCTCTGATCTTCATCCTCCACCAACGCGCATAAATGCATAGCTATCTCCGGACGCATCTTCCCCGGCGGAACGACCGAACGAAAAGAGCGCGTTATCGGTACTCCGACCTGATAAATCCCCCGAAAGAATAATGAGTCGACATTATTCATGCCGACCCGTCAGCGTCGCTCGACCGGTCCGCGTCCTCTTTCTCTCTCTATCTTTTTCCCCCGCTCGCTCCTTCTCTTTTTCCTCTCCCCCTGTTCTCCTTCTCTCGTCGTTCGTCCGCTTCACCGAAGGCAACGTTTCGGCACTTCGCCATTAGGGGATCCCCGAAAACGAGCGCGGGAGAGATCCGCTCGTGGAATCGGCCGGACGATATTAGGACAGCGCTTAGCTGGATCAACTGGAATTCGTTTAGGGCACGGACAGAGGGGTCGGACGACCGGTTCGTTTGATCGATAGCGCGCTTTGACTCTTGCCTGATATCCCTGTGTCGGACGGCGACGTTCGAGCCACGCGGAAGAGTGCTTCGGTCCACGATTTACGCGGTGGATTTTTCAAGCGAGCCGAGACTTCACGGGAAGAAACGAGGCTCTTTAACATCTCGGTCTTACGCTTTGCGCTTCTTAGTGGTGCATGGCCAGGAATCATCAGAAATGGCGATTACATCATCGTGGGAGTATCGTAAATCTAATGAGCCTTCACATTAGCAAATATGCACGACGACGCGATAAGACCACTGGAATGAGAAAGCACTGGCAACTCACTCGCTCATGAATTAATGCACTCGTACTCCTTCGTTTTATTAATGCCGGTAATAACTACCCCTTGCCCTTATTTGTCTAAACCTCCACCTGCGACGTTTGCAGCGCGAGCGCGAATTCACGGTTGCCGTGACCGCCGCGGTTCAATTTCCGTTCTACCAGAAGAGGAACAACGTCGTTCCGTCTCTCTTTCTCTCTCTCTCCTCTCGCCCACCGCGATGCTCGATATTACTACGGCTAGATTCCAATTGTCCTCTTCCCCTCTCCCAGATGTTGCGCACCCGACAGTATCCACCAGTGACATTGAGTGACACGTTTAGCGCGTCCGTTTTATTACAACTTCCCCTTTCGGTCATGCCTCTGCCGTCAATTTGGTCGTATCATAAAACACGTGGCGACAGATTTGGCGCTCTACAATCACGGGAGTACCGAGACTGGGCAAAGGGAGGGCGAACCCTTCGCCCGGTCTGCGAGCTGACGAGCGGCGACGCCGGGACTCTCTTCGGTCCGCGCCGAGAAGAAGCGGAAGATCCCCGGGCTCCGATACGAACGGTGAATTATCGCGGCAAACAGACATTCAATTTTCCGCGGAACGTCCACGGCGAAAAATCAGATATCGCGTGGTATTCTCTCCCCGGCGTGTCAAACTTGGTTCGCAGATATAAAAGTCGACCGCGATATTTTATACGAGCATGTCGGCTATCGACCGCGCGTCGACGTACCCCCGATCGCCGATAAGGCCGCGCGAGCGAGCGGTCGGCCAGAAGTCGAAGGAGCTTTTTATCCACGGCACGCATCTATGGAACGGAGGAACGGCGGCACGAACGAGGCGGACGTGTAAAGGGCGAGAACGAGGCCGGCTCGCCTCTTCTCTTCGGACGCACCGCGTTATTTAGTACCGAGCATCGCAGCGCCGTGCTTAAGTGCTCCGTTGACTTACATCCCTTCGTACCGCGGCGGACTAAAGGAGCGAAGTGTTTTGTCGTTCTCCGTCTACGAGCATGATGGACTATCGCTGGAATTTGTTGGACGCGGCCAGAACACCTCATGAACGAGTGACTCCGTCGCACGCGTAATTCTAATGCGATACATTACTGCAAACGATCCTGTTCGCCTTCAGAATAACCCCAGTTTGTTACATCGAAATTAAAACGAACTAAAAAGAGTCAGAGCAAGCTGTATATTTTCTACTCGCAGTATCAAAGAGCGGTGGGAAGTTAACACGAACTACAGTCGCAAGCAACGAGTAATCCGCTTCAATTTCCTAATCAAAGCGACGTGACGATTAGTTCCCTTTTAGGAACACAGGAGCCGCGTAAGGGAAACTATATGGAGATCCAAATATGGCAGTCCGTCCATTGGCTGCCTTAGGTGGCTACAGACTCGCCCGTTTCTAAGCGTCCGAGATTGGTACGGCGGTCTGAAAGCGTGCGAGGGTCGTCTTAACATGGGCTCGCACACATGCTCCCGCAGGAGGATGGCGTGCACGAGGTGGCGAACATCGGAAAAGGGAGGGCTCTTGGTTGGGATGGAAACGGCATTCCATCAAACCAGACTCCATCTTACGTACGTCTAAGCTACGGCCAACGTATCTCTGCTTTTTTTTCTTTTTTTCTCTCTCATTCTTACCTTCTTTCCGCCTGAACGCGATTACGAACGTATCTCTTACGTATTCGCAACTAGAATGTTACCAAAAAGTGTGCAAACGACGCAAAGTGCGACGCAGAATTGTATGTAGAAGACGCAATACTTTCGTCGAAGCCAAGCTATTATTGTCCAACGTCTCTAAGCTTATGGATCGAACCGGAATACTCGAGAACGGTGTTCGCTCTTGTACGATCGGCCGAATGTCGCTCGCTCGCTTTCAACGAGAAATATTGCCCGCGAGGATCGCAGAGTGCCGCGCTAAAACGCAATTTCGCGTTTGAAATAGCCACAATGCGGCGATTTAACCGTCGTGAATGAAATGACAGTCGGCAAAGAGAGACGAGAAACGTCTTATTTACAATGGCGTCGATTAGCGGGCTACTGTAAAAGCAGCCATGAAGGAGGGTGCAAGCGGTCGTTTAATGGCGCCTTACTTACGCGCTCCTCGTGATCTCTCGGAGATCGGGGATCGACGTGGAAACGTTAGCCTCCGACTATGAGAAAGGTCGACGACGCGACGGCGAATGGGCGCGTTGACGTGGCTCGATGGATGCATTTTTAACGTAACCAAAATAGCGACGGGAGTGCGGCATTCGGAATAGCTTCCAAAGAGAGCGAGAGAGGATAAGATGAAAGTATCTCAAGAAAGAGAAACAGATAACGGAGAGAAACGAAAAGAGAGAAGGAGAGAGCAAGAGAAAAATCGAGAGGCAGACAAAATAGCGACAGCTGCGACAAAGTCGACAAGCGCTACAACTTAGTACCGAATTCTGTACCGTTCTTTCTGTTCTGCTCCGTTTGAACTTCGATGGCACTTATTTATCTTACTCTCAACCACACTTAAACATCATTCGTTTCTTGGCATCATGAAAATTTCGATTTTAATAACAATATTAATATTTAGCGAATTGATCGCAGCTAATGGAAGACAGTTACGGGACAACTCGAGATTTTTGTAAGACGGTGCGACAGTGAAGCAACAGAGTGCAAGTTGCTTTGGGTAAGGCTGCGGGTGGAAGTTCTCGAGGTCAGGCATACCTAGGGCGACACCGTGACGGCGATATCGACAGTCGGCTGAAGTCGTAAACCTGACCCCTTATGGTGTGCAGTGCGCCCCGCACGCTATCTCACGAGAGACCAAAACGAGAGTGAGCTGGCGGACGGAAGAGAAGAGTCGTCCGATATGCAGATAGAAGAAGTAGGTGTTGGAGTATGTAACATCGCACGCGCGGGAAAGACCCGTCGCGTGGGCGAAACGTTCCGTTACTTTACGATTATTTTACCGTCGCCCGTCGTTGATGTCGCAGGGAAAAAAGTAGAAGCGACCAAGTTGAACAGACGGAGAGAAGGAGTGTGTAGTTTTCGTTACTCCGATACGTGACATCGCTCGAAGGCGCATCGGAGTAAATTTTCGTAAAATGGTGAAAATTGTGTGGGCTACACGAACGTTTACCATCCCGAGTCGAAATTTTAGTCCTACATTGAACCTCGAATTCTTCATTTGAGACGTTATTCAGCGTCTATTTAGCTACTACTTTAACACTAAAATACGTCCGAAATTTCATTTTTTGCCGCTAGAGCGTCAAGCAGGTTACGATCAAGATTAAAAGCATTAAAGTAGGCGTAAAATTTCGGACATATTTTAGTGTTAAAGTAGTAGCTAAATAGACGCTGAATAACGCTTCGAATTCTTCATTTGAGGCGTTATTCAGCGTCTATTTAGCTACTACTTTAACACTAAAATACGTCCGAAATTTCATTTTTTGTCGCTAGAGCGTCAAGTAGGTTACGATCAAGATTATAGCCGAATGTTGCAGGGTCAAAATAGCATGTTAACATCTGTTTGTAGGAGTTTGAGTTTCAATGTAAGAGTTCTATTTTCCTAAAAGTAGGTTCGTACGACTGCTAAAAGCATTAAAGTAGGCGCAAAATTTCGGACATATTTTAGTGTTAAAGTAGTAGCTAAATAGACGCTGAATAACGCTTCGAATTCTTCATTTGAGGCGGTATTCAGCGTCTATTTAGCTACTACTTTAACACTAAAATACGTCCGAAATTTCCTTTTTTGCCGCTAGAGCGTCAAGCAGGTTACGATCAAGATTATAGCCGAATGTTGCAGGGTCAAAATAGCATGTTAACATCTGTTTGTAGGAGTTTGAGTTTCAATGTAAGAGTTCTAGGTTCTATTTTCCTAAAAGTAGGAAGTTCGTACGACTGCTAAAAGCATTAAAGTAGGCGCAAAATTTCGACTCGGGATGTTTTCTCAGTTACGAATAAACGAACACATAATACGTACGTGCATCAAACTAAAACAACATTAGGACATCAGAAATGCTAAACAAATACCTGACAAGAAGACGAAAAAGATAAAGAATAACTTATACAAATAAATTTTTCCCTCTGGTCTGTGTATTTATGATAAATCCGTTATCCTCTAAGACTACCAGCCGGTCTCTCATATTTTAATTAGATGCATAAATTTAATAAAAACTTTTAAATCACAAATTCTACATGTTACATCATACAATCATATTTAAAAACCATTTATCGCAAATGAGAAAAAATATACAAGACGAGTATAATAATGCAAGGCAACTTGCGCATCGCGTAAATGGTGTTGCGTATCCGAGCGACAAACGTAATATCGGTTACGAGGACGATCAACGCAGGTCGAGATGGGGACCGCGGGCGCGTGGACAGACGATCGTACGACCTCGTAAATCAATGCGCGCTCAGATTGCACTCGTATTAGCGTTGGTTTTACGGCGCACTTGGGGAGATAGATTAAGTACAGACGCGACCTTAGCGCCGGCTGGGTTGTCGGTGGTCGCGGCCGTTAACGATTAATGCTCTCGCCCCATTAAAATTAGAATGAGATATTTAAAGCGTGACTCGGTGCGATCACCCGATCGTCCATCCAGGGCATTGATCCTTCGCGTGTCAGGTACTGTTACTCCTGTTCTTTCTCTCTGCTATTCGGAGATTATGTAAACCATATTTTAAGGCCTCCGTCGCTCTCCTCATGATTAATGAAGAGGACGAATTTATACAAAGATACTACTACTGGTGATCAAGGTCGCTTCCATGTTCCTCCCAGTACATCACTTTTTCTGGGCATTACTTAGAGTCTCTCTCTAATTACTCTTACATCGGCGTTAACCCATTTTTAGCACCATCCATTATTTTCTTGCGACTGCCGAAATATATAATCAACTGAGAACTGGTTTGAGAAGTTTTATTGGTATTTCAATATCTTCGTTGAGTTATCAAACAAAAAACGACCGCTGTGAACTCCTCTACGTCAATTTGCATCGAGCACATGAGCATAGCCCGAAAAACAACGACTATAACGCGAAACCATGACTGTAACGTCGTCGCATATGTAAATTCGCGGAGGCACCTGCAGTGATAAATTGATTATTCCTGACCCTCCCTCTCTACCGATTCTCTTCCTCCTCCTCCTTCTACCGGCAGTTCTCCCGAGGCCTCTCGAGCAACGTGACTGCTCGATCGGCCTGCCTCTAGATCGCATTATAGTAAATACATAATGTCGATACTTTATATTTTCCGTGAGCAGAATTTCAAGAATACCGTAAACATCCTTGTGCTCTGCAATTTAAAAAATTACTTAAACATCAACAAGGTATACTCCAGAGAGCCATCGAAAACCCAACCTGCCTACATATTACATGGATATCGATCAAATCTTATTTCGAGTTTAGATAAGATTGCATTAAATAATAAGATATTAATAAACAGAAATGGTATACTAATATGTTTCTGAAATATTTGCATAAATGAACAATCTTGACGAAAAGACATAGATTGCAAAACTTAAAAGATCGACTCATTAAAAAAATTATTGTATCGAATTTGAATCTGAAATACAAATTCCTATTTGCAACGGGATTCTTTCGCGTCTGCCTTTTAATTTCATTACACCGTTATTACCGAATCGGACAAGAAGATGCGAGGCAGATCGGACTGCGGCACGCGGACGCGTGATCGTGTCATTTCGGTAACCGAGTCAATACGCCATTGAAACACTCGATGCCGAGTCGTCGAGTGCCTCGTAGAAGCGTGCGTTGCGTGCACGTTGCACCCGAGAAAGGGAAGATTAGGGGCAGCCAGGGGAGGGACGGAATTGCATTGTTTCTCCCGCCGTGGCAATCTGTTGTCGGCCCTCTTCACTCAAGTGTCCTCGTTCTCCCTTCGCCATCGCCACACCACCAGCATCACCATCACCACCGCCACCATGACAGCATCACTACTATCGCAACCGTCTCATCTCGTCTCGTCGTCCACCGTGGCGCCCGCTACTTTTCGCTGGCTTTCGTCGAGTGCTTAGACTTTTCGACCACCCTCGGATCGACCCTTCGAGTAACAGCAAACGTCCCCATGCCACCCTTTTCTCCAGCGCTCTCTCTCTCTCGCTTTTTCTGTTTCTGACTGCACCCTCCAAGCACCGACAATTAGTTTCCCATTGACCTATACCGCGGACCCTCGACGATATACCTCGCAAAAGAATTAAATCGGAACAACAAACAAACAAAGAGCCGCTTAATTCAAGGGTAGCGCTTAAAACTCCTGTGTCTGTGTATTTATGGTAAATCCATTATACCTCTAACAATAAGACTCAGCCGGTGTCTCACATTTCGATTAAATACACAAATTCAAGTCAAGTATAAATTTCTAAAATACGGAGGAATCCGATGCTCTCTTGTGCCTTCGTATTTTATTAGAGTGCTTGAGGATAACGAAGAGTGGTTAGAAATGTATTGCTGTGTCGCGCTTGACAAATACCCACGCATTGACCCCTCGGCAACGTCCAAGTCGAAGGAGCCACGACCTCATTATCGAATCGTACACACGATCGGCGTTTACGACGTCAGCCGGTGCTGGTCCGCGTGCGTGGCCGTGTGTGTCTGACATCGCCGATACCAGACGATACCAGTCCAGGGCACGTGTTGGTCGTGAGAGCCGGTGTGTCACGTCCGGCAGGTAGCCAGGAGTGTGTACCCGAAACGTCCCCGCGCGTCTCTTCTGCCGTCTCTCTCTCTCTTGCTGTTGTAATTGAACGCGAGGGAGCCGCGGCCGGGGCTAAAAGTCGTGCGGCACCGCTAATTAACGATGCCAAGGTGTCGCAATCGAGTCGCAGTATTTCACCAGACCCGTTGGAACTCGTCGGATCGTTCGCGCTAACGTCGAAGGCGATCGGCGGGGAGAAACCCGGGACGACCCGCGCTGTATAGATCCCTGGGACACGGGCAACTAATAGGGCGGGGTGAGAAACAAGCCGCCGAAGAGATAACGGCGAGAGGTCCCGCCGCCTGGTCCGGCATAATAATTTGTGCGCGCCTCTTCCCGCTCGGTGGCGCGAAGAAGGCGAGGAGGGATGAACGAAGACTGAAAGCCTGACATCCCAATTACAAGACGGAGAGACCTCGATAAAGCGAGAACTCGCGATTAGAAGCAGCATGTGGAGAGGTGTCCATCGGGACGGGCGCTTGTGGTCATATACAGGGTGTTTCCTCTAACTGTAGCACTTAGAATATCTCTGCTTCCTTTGATGATATGAAAAAAGTCAAAGGACGAAAATTGTTCGATTCAAAGAGACTAGTACTCTGGTAAGAAAATTATTTTTTTAATGTCACCTTTCACAAGATATCAAGGTCATCAACATTTTTTAAATGAGATGGTATATTTTCCTTAACGAAACGATGTAGCTTGTAAAAAAACAAATTCAACCATACAGAATATGTTGACCTTCATTTGCACGGAACATACTCAACGAATCATTTCCTGATCGCTGGATTGGACGTGGTGGAAGAATTTCTTGGCCGGCTCGATCACCAGATCTTACGCCTCTTGATTCTTTTCTTTGGGGACACCTAAAAAATGAAGTTTATCGCGATATTCCGACAACACCTGAAGATATGCGAGAAAGAATTCAACGTGCGTGCACCGCAATTACTCCGGAATCTCTCAAAAACGTAAAACAATCGTTTAGTCATCGAATTCGAAAGTGTATGGAAGTAAACGGTGATCATTTCGAACATCTGTAATAAAGGTATATCTTTGTAGTTATACGTATAATAAATAGAGTTTCTTTTCCTAAACGTGATTTTTGTGGTTCAAAGTCAACATATTCTGTATGGTTGAATTTGTTTTTTACAAGCTACATCGTTTCGTTAAGGAAAATATACCATTTCATTAAAAAAAATGCTCATGACCTTGATATCTTGTGAAAGGTGACATTAAAAAAAATAATTTTCTTACCAGAGTACTAGTCTCTTTGAATCGAACAATTTTCGTCCTTTGACTTTTTTCATATCATCAAAGGAAGCAGAGATATTCTAAGTGCTACAGTTAGAGGAAACACCCTGTATAAGAATTCCTGATAATTTCCATACATATCTCCTGCCGTCTTTGAACATTAGCTGACAATGGCTAGAAATTTAATTGTTTGTCTGAAAAATCTGGAATTGTAGAGTACTTTATCATGCTGCGTATTCGTCAACAACTTTCTCCAAGATTAATTCTACACATGTCCAGTACATGCACGTATTATGAGTAAAGAGCAAAAAGTGCTCGGAATGCTATTCTAAGCTGAATCTTTAAGCGCGCTCAACAAAGTATTGTTCGGGTTGAATGAGACGGTCTTCTTACCGAGACCCGCCGTGTATAAGCTCGGAACGAACGGTGAGATGCACAGAGCGAAGAGCGTGATCCAGCGAAAAAATACGGATACAACGAGCAGATCTTGTTGTACTTGTGGGTTGCGCGCGATGGATCTCGTGTACGACGGAACGTAATGCCGTAATAACACAGCGGGCGCAGTGGTAATATCGTTCCAAGCGTACACCAGGCCTCGGAACGCAACAATGTAAACGCATCAAATGCCTCGACGCGACCTAATAGATGCACCTCTCCTGTGGCACAGGCTTCAACAACCAGCTGTACTTTAGTTCACCAGTCGAACATGGCATCAGTGACTATTCGATAAACTCGGCCTACCGCGGCGTGCGCAATGTCAAGAGACAGGTATAACGGAGGAGCGCAAGCTCGATTTTCCTTGCTGGTTCCCGCGTGCTCTCCCGTAATGAGATATGGGGAAAACCGTGCGCGGGAATTCGCGCTTTGTATAGCGTGGAATTTTTCTCAGAGGAACCGCGCGAGGTTCCGCAGCGTCGTGAAAGGATTGCGTCAAACGACGTCGACGCGAGTTACGCGGCAGAAAACAAAATGCAATTAACGACAATGGCCGCGTCTGTTCATTAGCATTTTTTTACGCGCTCGCTCGTTCGCTCGCGTTCTTTGTTCTATTTTCATTTCGTTCCATCACGGCGATCTACGCCCGGCTCTCTCCTCTCTTCTACAGCCAGCCACTTCGCTCCATCGCCGGTGCGCGCTTCATCCCTCTTCGCCTCTTCACCTTCAGCGTCCATTGTTGTCGGCGATGGCGGTGCGCTCATTGTGCTCCGACACAATAATAATTGCGCTAATGATCGCGCTCGAAAAGTGCTTCGTAATCGGCGGGGTAGGGACCCTTTCAGACTCTTTAGCCCGTTCCTTAAAGTAACTACCAGCGCGATAAAACCTCACGCTCGATAAAAAAAAAGAAACGACAAGACAAGCTACAAGTTAAAATCCATACGCTCAGCAGGCGATACGCGCGAACGAACAAGATGACCATCAACGATTAATACTATTTTTTTGATCGATCTCTCTATGTAGTCTACTGCGTTTCGCCGGATCGGGCATAGCGAAAATTGCTAGAGACATCACGACGGAACAGAAATGAATACGCAGGCACGATCAAACACGCAATTTAAATAACCGACTAAGCGAAGTCCGACGTGGCCGATGCACAAAGAGGCAGATACGCCCGGAAGCGATCGCCGGGATCGAAAGAAGGGACTAGACAAAAAGGACTGCAGATCCATTCTCTCGGTTTATTCCGCGAGCGGTACTCGCATCGGTGCCCAACCACATATTAAAGGGATAATGTAGGCGCGCGCTCGCCTCCCCACTCGCTCGCTCGCTCGCACGTGTGTGAACGAATCGTACGTACCTAGAACGTGCGTTAACGTACGAAAGCGGGTAGGATACGCCACGCGGGGCACTCTCTTCATTTCCAGGCTGTCACGAGCAGAAGAAGATTCGGCCTGCGTTTGACAGCCCCAGGGTCTGGGTTGGGTGCTGCTGCTGCTGCCGCTGCTGCCGGGGCTGGGCCGTAGGTTGGGAGACTCGTGCAGGGGCACGTTGGAGGTGGAGGGCACACAGTCGGGTGGATCGGCGGGGAAAAGGGAGAGAGGAAGTTGGCGTGTGCCCATGTGCCGGTACTACCGATTATACCGTACTGCATCGTGCTGCTACATCGCGGAACCACCCTTTCGCTCCCCTTTTCTCTTGCACGGCTTTGACTCGCCCTCCGCCAGCGCGCTCTTCCAGCTGTATTCATCTCTCCCACAAAAAAAAGGAAAATTGCGGAAGAGACCGATATAGTTGAAAACGAGCTACCGTGCGTGTCTTCTTGCTCCAGTAATACCAACGGTGCTTCGTCTCTTTCTCTCCTTCCTCTCCCTCTCCCCTCTGTCTCTCTCATGCAGACGAAAAGCGAGATCCCTTCGTAAATTTTACAATATGTTTCAGTTACTCTACCGTCTGGTTCATTCGTCTCTGTCGCGGGCAACGTCCAATCACGGGTTCTTAAAAACGAACCCCGCGAATGTAATCTCGCAGCAAGCAAATTCTGCCGAGGTCTAGATTGAATCGTCAAGCAGATGGAATACTCATTGGAGCACGTTGTTGCATAAGATGCCAGGTGTGAAGTCGTAATTACTTTGCATAGTAATAGCCTCGGCGTATCTGCATACACGAAGGTTAAGAGAGAACTCGCTCATCGATGGGCGTACTACGAGGCAGTCGTGGCTTGACTGGGATTGGAAAGAGTACATTGAAAATATTATCCGAAGGGGATCTCTGAAAGAGTATCGAGCAATATCTGCAAATAATTAATTATGTATGTACCGTTCTCTCTCCTTTAAGCATTGCACATCTTTATGCAGTTACCGTTCTTCACGCAACGCATGCAAGGAACCTGTGCCTTTTAGCTGATTTGAGTCGAAAATAAATACACGCGTACATCGTGAGAATGACACTAATACAAGCATAGACTGTGGCGCAAGAACGCCAGGTCCTTTGACCATTAGACACATCTGCTACATCGGCAGATTCTTTGCACGATGGACTACCGTGTTTTCATATCGCGAAGAATATATAACGGTACCCGTTGCACACCTCCGTTGGAATTATTCCCGCGAAAGAAGCGGAAAATCACTGGGCGTACGAGAGAATGTCGGAAAAAAGCGGAGACAAGAGAAAAAGAGCTCGAGCAGAAGGCCATGCGAACAGGGGAATGGTGCGGAATCGAAATTCGGAGGACCAACGAGATTCCCGATGGAAACACGCGTGGAGCAGACGGGTTAGCGGGAGGGCAGACGCAATGACGGCTGCTGTTTAATATCGGTGCCGCACATGGGCGCACTCCGAGACACATTTCACTAATATTGCAGTCAGCCAGCGAGCGAGCGAGCGGCAGCTAGTGCGGAGACGATGCGCTTCCCAGTCGCGCACGCTTTACATATCTCTCGACGCATTAATATATTCAACACATATGAATATTGCAGAGGGACCGAGAGACACGTAGGAAGCGAGATAGAGAAAGAAAACCGGGACGGAGGCTGAGAGAAAGGGACGGCGAGAGAGGCAGGCAGAGATGATGTACTCGCCAGCTAAACCATTGTGCCTATCTTGAGCTTCATGAAATCTGCAGCTCTCGCTTTCGCTCTTTCGCTATCTCCATCCCCGTCCCTCGCTCCCTTCGCCTCTCATTGTTCCGCGACAGAGCTTTGTGCTTTGTGCCTCTCGCAACTCCGGAACTATTTCCGTGGCTTTGAATAAGGAACTAATGAATACGAAACTGTGGATGGTGGCAAGCTTATATATTCCCCGACGTGTATCACGCTTATCGCACGCGCTTCTTTCGTTCTCGAGCTACTCCATTTCCTTTCCCGTGTATTGACGCGCAGTTGCGGCGATCATATCGAGGAACAACGATCGGAACGAATAAGCCCGATCTTAAAAGTGTCGGGAGACCTAACTCACTGTACCGTCAACGATCACTTCCGCGTTCGTAGTCGGCAATTACCGCAGCCACGAGTAACTTTAACGCACGCTGCGTACTCTCGAATCCGCTTCCCTGCCAGTTATCTTCGCTGGCGCGTTCCAGCTGTGCCGTGCAGTTTCGGCGAGACGTTTTCGAACGAGGCGTTTTCTGCCTCCATGGGAACCAATTACCCTCCCACCCTCTTACGAGAATGGCCGCCCCTCTAGGCGATGTTCGCTGGTATGGGAGTCCAGTGCGCGCGCGTGCGTACATACGTACGTACGTACGTACATTCTACGAGAGTCGAGTGTGTGCACGAGTACACGCGCGACAACGATAGCCACGCGTGTACACGTCGCGTGCATGTATGAACATGCGCGTAATCACGTGTATGAACTCGCGGTTACACACGAACGCACCCCTATGCGCGTACGTACATATATATGTAATATATATATGAGCACATCGGGGCGCGTACGTGTGCGTCCGACTCCTTGGCAATAGAGACTGAAGAGGACAGAAAGGAGAGACGGAGAAAGAGGAGACAAGCTGGTGAGCACGAGAGAGAAGCGACGGTGATGGATCGTCCAATCAGTGCCGCGAGATGGAGCACGAGAGAAACGGGGCGAGTGAGGAGGCGAGACCGGCAGAGAATCTTCTCCACCTATGGCATGGTACGCGTTGGACGATGAAAAAAAGAGAGAGAAAGAACGGCAGGAGCGACAGAGAGAGGGAGGGGTCATGGTCGGGTCGGTCTCCTGCTAATCGAAGAACACGAGGTGGCCCTGTGGCGGCTCCGCGCGAGAGAAACTCTACCTCGGCTATTCTCATCCGCCATCACCCATCGCCGGACTGGCTATTGTGTAACTTGCTCTCCACCAGCAACGAATTCTCTTCCGCGAGACCGATGCTCGTGACCAAGCTTCCTCGACAACGCCCGACAAAGTCCCAATTAGCTCGCATTTCGGAGTCACTTGCGAATGCTCGTTTCCGCGATACTCCTCTTCGCGCGCGATAACTCTATCATTCTTAAGGGGGGAGCCTGCTTTAGAACGCTGAAAATAAGGTATATTTTACAGATTGTTTTTGGAGAAACTATACAGCGGATCATTATAAAACTTTTATGCATTTATTAGTACATGTTTAAAGATAAAAAAATTATTTTTTGATTTGAATATATCGCTTGCAGAGGTCGTCCTGGAGAAATCTTAGTGCAGCCGCGTCGCCGGCATTGCAAATTGGTGAGCATTCTCCTGCCTCCAAATTTCGTCTAAACTGAAAAATTGAAATATGTTCTCGTTATTTATGAATTCCCATCGTCGATGAACCAAAGAGAGAAGAAAAAAGTTGAAAAGTGCCAAAATGGTGGAGCTTAGAACACAAAAGTACGATTTTTAGGCAAAGTTTTTGAACTTTTTCATACAAAAATAATTGTTTAACTTAATGTTTTTATGAATATTAAAGGTTCATCGACGATGGGAATTCATAAATAACGAGAAAATATTTCAATTTTTCAGTTTGCATGAAATTTGGAGGCAGGAGAATGCTCACCAATTTACAATGCCTCCAGGACGACCTCTACAGGCGATATATTTAAATAAAAAAATAATTTTTTTTTTCTTTAAATATGTACTAATAAATGCATCAAAGTTTTATAATGATCCGCTGTATAGTTTCTCCAAAAAAATTCGTAAAATTATACCTTATTTTCAACGTTCTAAAGCAGGCTCCCCCCTTAATCTTCCCGACAACAAGATTATCGCGTTAATGTTATCAAACATCTCTACGACTGATGATGACTAATGAAATTAACAGAATTAATTTTTATCAGGATACGTGTAAATATAGTTCAGCGCACAAATTGGATAATCTCAGATAAGACTGAATAGTTCATCAGAATTGTATCGATTACGCGGCGAGGCTACGCTCGCTTGCTCATGAAGGAATCGCGGTGTACCGAGGAACGAGACAAACGGAACTGCGGTCGAAAGGGTTGAGCCCAAGGGTCGCGAACCGCGAGGTTGAACATCGCTCAAACTACCGCGCACAATACCAGAACGAGGGGGGTTGCCGGGGATCCGCGTTACGGAGGAGTTTCGTGGACGAATGTTTGCGCGCGGAACGCCATCAGGAGGGTTTCCGCAATGGCGTAATGCCGTCGTAACGACGTAATCGAACGGGCATAACATTGGGTAATCGCGAATTCTCTTCCACTCCTGCGTTCTTTCATGTTGCATAACGATTTAATCGAGGAAATCATGTGTTTCTTAATTACAGTTCATTATTTTACGTCTCTTATGCATGGCGGGTTTATGTACCTCTCTCTTGCATAAGTAACGATACTAGGTTATGGGAATTGTGAATATATGCAACGCGGTACAACGCGAATCTTTCGTTAATGTAAGCTAAACACGATCGTTGCATACATTAAGCCTCGCGGAGAAGTTTCTATTGTGTGAATGCAATACACGCTGCGAAGAATTTTTATTCTCGATTAGTGACATTTTCTTATTTTCTACATTGCATGTTTAATTAAAAACCGCCGCTAATTAGGACATTAGTTAAAGAGAATGATGACAGTAACGATTGTAGAAAGTATGTTTCCTACTAGCCAAAGGAACAAATACGAATTGCGGCAATAAATGTACGAATGATATATCCAGCTACGTCGATTCTTTCATCGCCCACGCAGACCGCCGAAATGCACTGCGGGAGATTGAAAAATGATTTCCTAGCAACGACGTACGTAGCGCGAGCTACGCCACTGTGCGTAGAGTAGCGAAAGAGAGGAAGAGAGCAGAGAGAGGGCGGCTAACAATGGCCGCCAACCAAAACATCCGATAAATCTAACCGGCCCGGACCTCAAGCCCCGAGGGGTTTTAAACTCTCTCACCCCAAACGCCGACGCGGGCGCAACCCTTACATTACGTTACACTCACGGAAAAGGGAGCCATGCCGTGTGCTATTGCAGGGCGATACGGGGGTAACGAGGGGGTGGCAGCGGGTGTGCACAGTACGGTGGTTCCGCGCGATGGAGACGGGGAGAGTGGAGGGACATGATGTGCGACCCACGAAAAACCAGACCGAGAGAATTCCACCCCGTCCTCATCCTCCTTCTCTTTCACCACCGTTCCTCCAACGTCTACCGTTCTCCCCGTCTCGTCTAACCTCCTTCTACCAGCGAACGTAACGAGATCTGCCGCGCGCGAGCGGTCGTGTACCGGCTCTGACGAAATTTCGACGAATTTGTTTCGCTACCGCATCCTAATTCGTTTTATCCCACCCCTGTTCGGCCGCGGCCGAAATTCCGGCCCGCCGAGCGCGCGCTTCCAAATTACGATGGAGACCATACGTTATTCCAAGGGGTTTTTGTACGACCGTAAAAGATACGATTAACGTGACATAAAATCGCTTTCTTCATCGATATTAATGGAAATGAGCGTCACGTGAATCGATGGATTGTTTCTTGCAGCAACGGCGAAAGACCAGGTACGCATCGTATACGGAGTGCAGTCGCAGATCGGAGCAACGTTTGAGCGAGCTGTGACGCGTGTCTATAGCGGATCGGAGAAAAATCGCGACGTCGGCCGAGACGTGCCATTTCGAGCGCGTTCTTACGAAACTCGAAATAACACAGGCGACGTCGGGAGATGCCACCGTCGCCGCGCTCTTCGTAATAGACGGCGAGACGGAAATATGCAGTCAGGGAAAACGCGGAGGCACGCTAATGCCGTCGTCGACGCAGAAACGCGACGCTCGGCGCATCGCCGCGCGACGTATCGAGAGTTAAACGACGCCTGGAATCCCGGAATTCCACGACAGCCGTACATAATCAGCCGTGACTACGATATTCCGCGCCCGAGCTGAGTGGCGAATCGCGTTTCCTCGTCGAAGATTAGTCGATAGCCCTCGGCTATGCGCGGGATCGCGCCTCAACGCAGGCGAGCTCGATCGCTCGCTTCAAAAATCTCGAGTCAGTAAAAAATCTAGAGAGCAGACGAGAGAGACGAAAGGTACAGGTCGCCTCTTCAACATTACATAATACCCACTTTTGCCGAGGGAAAACTTGTTTTATGTAACGAACGCATGTATCGTTTCTGATCGATCTGATATTCTTCATCGCAGGGGATGAATACGAGTTTTGTGCGCTTTGCATCGGTTTTAACGACATGAATCGCGCTGGGATCTGGAACATCGACACGCCAAAGCGAACGAAATCTTGCGCGGCGGCCGATACATGCTTCTCGTTATTTGCGCGCTGCATCGAAATCAACTCGATACTCCCGAACGCGGAAAGAAGGATTCACGGGAGGCCGCGCGAAACACGGGAAGGGAAGGGAAGAAAGAAAAAGAGAAAGAAAAACCCTTTCCCGGAGCGGCGCGCGAGCCCAAGTCCGCCCCACCTTTCTCCTTCGCGGATCGGCTCGAGAGGAGCGGCGTCCGCGCGGCTCGCTTGCTCGCTCCATGGGCGGAAGGAAGAGGTCCAGATGAGGAGAACGAGGACGAGAGGCCAGAAAGAGGGACAGACAGGTCGGCCCGAGAGAGGAACCCGCGGCTGCCATGGTTACCGTCGCATTCCCGCCTCGCCTCGTTGCTATGGAGACGGCGGCACCCTGTCCCTCTCGCTCTCTTCTCTTCTCCTCTCCTCTCCTCTCTTTTCGTTCTCCCGCTTTCTCTGGCCGACTCGCTCGCGCTCGCGAAATTCCGTCCTTCTCGCTCCCAGGCGCCAATCTTCTCTCCGACGACGACGGACGGGGAGCTCACGCTCGCTCCGTCCTTCCTGCGGAGGGAATCGCCGGAGAGAGGGAAGGCGAAAGAGAGGAACACACGGAGGAGACAGCCCGCGAACATGTGCACATGCGTGATACTTGGTCCTCCGCGACATCGAGACTCCTTCGGAATAGTTCGATCACTTATCAACCACGAGGCACTCTCGCGCGATGCTTATCCGACGTTCAAGAGGATCTTGATGATGCCTCTCTCGGCGACACTCCGGGTGGACGCGCGGTGTCGCTTGATACGGCGTGAGAAGGGCACATAATCGCGCACGTGCGACGATCGAGTGAAGGGATGACGCCGAAAACTTTTTTGTCGCACACGTTGATCAGTTTTTTTTTAAACATGCTGAACATTGTTCAATTTGGATTCTACATATATTCAACGTTGAATTGTACGCTGCGACACCGGGCGTAATTCGAAAATAATAAACGAGGCTTTCCGCAATTTTGTGCAGCGGCCTGCGTTATGCTCGCTGACCATCGCAACCCGAATTATTCGCGCGCGAAACGAACGAGGTGCAAGCGCCCTGTTTCGTAAACCGCGGTTCTGATTGGCCGTCGCGTCACCCGATATCAATATTTATCCAACGCGGCGAATGCCCGAGGCCGATTAAAACTTGTTTATGCGGCCAACGAATCGCTCCTCCCACCGAACTGCACAACCGTACGCATGAAATGAACGCGTCTTTCCCCTTCGCCTTACGCGCTGCACGCACGTTTCAAAATGATCGATAATTAATTTCGGCGAATCGAAACGGATTTATGTTTCGACGAGCGTCGTTACGCACCAACTTTATGTTGCTCTTGAGAATTATAATTTAATATTGTGAGAGTTGAGAAGATTAATTGCCGAGGATTCGTGACCTCGTGCCATCTTAGAGAACTTAATAGCTTAATACATTATATATTATACCTCGGATTTTCAAACTAATAAAAAACAATTAAAAATATTAAAAATATAATTAAAGAATGTTAAATTATACAATTTGGAAGTGATTGATCGCGTTTTGTTAACAATAGTAAGACTTATTTGAAGAAATTTATTTTTTGATAGACTGCCATTCACAATTCTATTATACTACTGTACTAGATACAAAGCAATTTTATTAAATGCGAAGCAGGAATTTCAGCTTTATGCGAAGAACTCGACTTACCGGGACTGCCGAGGAAGACGGAGGAATACAGGACGCCACGACGCGCGTCGCTCGCCGCGCGCTGCGCGTCAGGTGGCGAACTCCATTCTCTACGAGGACACCATTTGCCTGAAACATTTTATTTTTTCGTTAAAATAATCATGATGTTTTCATTGTAGTAATGCTAGTTTTTCATTCAAACTTCGCTACTTCTTCATTGTACCTTAATATACGTGTAAAAAATAAAAAGATTGTGTTACGGATGGATATAGAGTATCGCGTGCTTTTCAGGAAAAAATTTAATATTGGTAAACCGTATCGCATAAATCTCGGTTTTCCAACTGATTAGTACGGTTCACACGCTTTAAATGCATTAAAGCAAAAGACGTTTGGTGAGACGACGGTTTGAATTATGAAAAAAATTCCTCAATGGATTTGCTTCGAGATAAAATGTCGGCGGTTACAACGTTGCGATCAAAATAATGTAAGAAAATCATGGCGATAACACGAAATAGCCTGTTCTCGTGTAAAAATAGATGTTCCCGTATCGATCCTCGCACGAAAGCGTTATTATGCGAGCGTGTGGAGAAAAAGTATACAGAGGAGAGGGTCGATGTGGAGGAAGCAAAAGATTCGTGATCGTCGGCGTCACGACTTCAACCAAAGAGATTCTATCGCACACCGCTCTACATATACGTATACCGTTATAGTGCCTTCATTCTTTTTTCAGCGAGTAACATGCGACGTTATCCCTATGCGATTTACTCCGCTAAGAATAATCCTCTACAATTATGCTGATTATAATAATTACTTAAGAGTGCAGGAAACCACTTATGCTAAATTGCGCGGCATACGCTCGACGATTACATTACCCGGCGTGATATTAATCAATGCCATCACACGAAGCGTTCGAACGGTAAAGTATTACTCGCATTTCACTCGTTATTAACAGGAAGCTAATAATTTCTGATTTGTTTCTTTGTGCAGCGACGCAAATTTCGAATTTCCGCCCTTCAACTGATTTATCGAGCGGGGAGAGGTGAGCACCACTCGCGGCTGCAGTATTGCAATTTTCCAGATGCGAAAATAGGAAAGGTATCTACTTTATTTCCAGGGAGATCCCGGCTGAATGAGGATACACGGTAAGAAAGGGTGGCGCCGGGGGATAAGAGTAAGCCGCGGAGCGAAGTAATTTCACACGAGAGAGTAGGGTCTTGCTGGGTGAGAGGAGATCCCGCGGAGCTATAGTCTTATCTCGGAAATATAGCGGGCACATCCCCCTACGAAAATTATATTCTTGGAAAGCAGAAAATTGCTTCGCCTCAGCCCGTTCTGTGCGAGCGCGCGGTGCACCGATATTAGGTTCTCGTAATGGTTTTGCATACGATCAACCCGTCGTGTTACCTTAACATCGTGACAGCGAGCTTAAATCACGTATGCGACCAAGTGTCTCGGCCAATTCGCACGGCGATTAACCCTGGATATCATCTCGAAAGCCCCGTTCGAGCGGGTGTAACTGGCGCACGCTCCGAACTAATGGATTTAAAAACGGATCCAGCGATGCTGATTATAGTGTGCCGAGTGAGGCGCGTTTAACTCTCTCGATGTTACGGTCACGGTACGTCCCGTCAGTTTCTGGTTAAATGAAATGACAGGGCTGTGCCGGTGATTCGAAAATAATGGTTATTCCAGCACTAGGGACAGCCGGGATCGCATTAATGACAAGAGATTAGTGTCCCGACACCTGACTCGCGAGCAAATCTATCGAGACGGAGAAACTTCTCTTCGTTTTCCGCCTTTTCATTGATACATACGTGTTAAAGGAACGGGAAAAAAACGCGGCGACGAAATGCACATTTGCACTTTGACGTGGAATATCTCGTTGCCGGCGATCCCGCCTTTTCGCGTCGCGTCGCGGATAAGTGAATAAACAATAAATCAGGATTATTCGTAGTCATTTGCTCGCGTTGCCGACCCATTACGCACCAGCGGCCATACGTCACCGCCATTTCGAAGTCCTCCGAGGCACAAGTCCTTTGGATACCTGTAGAATCCTAGAACGGAGGTGGGACGGATGGATGGAGATTTATAGCCGCTAGGAGACAGGGTGTAATCATACACATCGCCCCATCAACTCTGTAACTGTGATTTACCGTGGGAATTCTAAAAAGTTCCGGACTTTCTACCGTATTTTTACCCGAATTCTCCGAATCTCGGCACACGGCTATGACGACTGTCATACGTCAAATTTAGATGACATTCGTAGATGTATAGTTACGGAGCCCATTACTAAACTGGTTACTAAAATTGTATAAATAAAAATCTCTTTTTTTATACATGCTATACCTGAAAATGAACTTTGCAAAAATTACTTTTGGCAAAGAAGGTCCGTACCAAGAAAGCGTTACTAAAACTTTGACAAAGTTACAACCGATTTAACGTCTGCAGAGAGGTTATCGCATCTGGGCACAAAATGTTTTTTTCGGAAGAATGAAGATTCGTTAAGCATCTCAAGTGAGACGTCTCCTTTGAATGATCACCGTAGCTAAATCGCGGGTTAACTTCGGCGTACGGGTTTGCGTGTTCGCGACAGTCATGCCACAGGGCCGAGTCATGTATCAGGGCAAAGCCCTGGTGGAGCAACGATCGGTGGGAGGTAGTCGGACCGTGATACGACGATACACGTCATCTTCGTCTGAGACCGAATTCGCATAGCCACGCGCGACTCCCGCTATGGCTTTATTTTTGCGGCCAACGACAGCTGACGGTTATAAATTGGAATGTAACGCGTCGGGCACGCGACAGGCGCCCTCCGTCCCTTCCCGATGTCGATAAAAATTCTTCAGTGACTAATTCGTTTCGACAATGGCACAAGTTACTTGAATCACCCGCATCTCTTGTCCTTGACGGTTGCTGCAACTTCGTGTCGTGTAAATTGCAGAAAGCGTTCGTTACAATTACAGACACTTTTACAAAAGGCGATGATCGCGACGACTTCAGTCTCTCCAGATGATTTCGCGCCGTCATCGATCCGATGGTCTCAGCTCGAGCTGGAGAGATTCGAAGAGGATCCTCGACGTCGGTATCCGGCTCTACCGCTCGTAGAGACCATGGCGGATGTTATAGATAGGATATAGGTACGTACCCAATAACCCCATCACGTCGGGGATGCTTCCTCGGTATAAATAAATCAATATAACTCGCTTCCACCCTTAGACGCCGCCCTCTTTCGCCGTAAGGAAGTGACGTATGAGGCTCGCATCCTCGACGCGAGGGTTGAGGCCACCCTGTTATTTCACAGTTAGGCTCGTCCTCTCACTCTCCCCTCGAGCTCGCTCAACCATCTTCCTCGTCGTCTTCCAGACCGACCTGTGTGTCCCTAGTGCCGCTTCCAAGCGCGCACGAGTCCCTCGGGAAGCTTTTGTCCTCGAGCTGTAAGCGACTTCCTGACAGGCCAAGTTTGCACCTGCTCTCCTTCTGGCTCGTCCGTATCTCTTTCTCTCTCTCTCTCTCTCTCTCTTTGTCTATCTATCTACCTTCTCTTTCGCTCGTTGTTTCGCGTCTTACTCTTCCTTTCTCTCTTACCGTCTCCCCTTCGCGAGCTTCGCCTAACCTTACGTCGCCTCACACCAACATCACCATCACCACCACCCACCGACGTTACCGGTGCGTAATTTATTCGGGATGGGTATCCTCTCTCTTCGGCCGAAGGTAATCCGTAGATCAGCGCGCCGGATAAACCGGGCGTGTCGTTATATACGTTCGTCGAAATTATTTTCGAATAATCCCCGCCGTCGACACCTCGAACTCACTTATCTTAATTAAAATTACCCTCGTCCCGCTGCTCGGGGCGAATCGGATGTTTGCGCGATTTACGGTAATAATATCGGCGGTAGACCAACTCGTTTAAGTGACAAGCTTTATAGCCTGCTTTCTGCGGAAGATGCACGGGGACCACTCGTTGTGAAGGCGTTTAATGCAGGCGTCAGCACACGTGGACCAATAATTGTACTTTGAACGCTGACGCTTCCTAAAATTTCCACTGACGTTCCCTTCCCGTAAATTAAAAAACTGCACAAGCAGGACGAGATTAAATGAAAAATTGCTTTTCTCGTACATTAAGATCTAATTGCGAAATATTGTTTGAAGGTTGTGACGTCACTGCTCTTTTCCATTTGCGAGCAGAAACACCATCTTTCTCCGGTAAGTAGAGAGCGACGGGTGGAGGAGGTCCATGTTCGCAGATGTCGGAGATGCCGGGTGATTAATGACACTCGATAGACGTAATTTGTTGCGGTCCGCAAACTCGCCGTCTCTCGGTGCGTCTTTCAAATTCAAATTATTGATAAACAGGACGCCATTTGTAACAATCGGTATACGGGATCCTGTCGGACCGAGCAGACGACTTCACTAAGCGAGTAAGATGTAGTAATTGATTTTGAGCAGCACGTTACGCGATTTTCGTTACCTCAAGTCGAGACGTATCTCGACTTCTAATCGTACAAAAAACTTCCTGCACATATAGCGGAAAGAGGAAACTCGTGCACGCGATAGCAGCGCGACTGAGGATTATATTACCGTCATAAAATCATACGCAAGTATGAAACAAGATGACCGTTAGGCTCGTTATCGCGTCGCATGTAATTACTCCAGTTTTACAGATAATAATATGCGCGTCCTCGTTTATTCGCGCGCGTCAGCCAGAACGATCATCGCGATGACGAACGCAAAAAAGTGCACCTGAATAACAAGATTGGATTGAAACACAATGTAACCGTGTATCAGCCGCGTTTTATCTCCGGCATGAAAGGGAAGGAACGATTCTTATTAACCAGAATAAAGATAAGAGAGTGATACGGCGCTCGTTTTAATGGTCGTGCTGCTAAGTGCGCGCGAGTGGCTTCCTCCGTCGCGATCGCGCACAAAACAACGCTCGTCGTCGTTTCGCGACGAACGGATGCGCGATTACCATTAAACGCGTAATGGCAAGGAACAGCGTAATGGAAACGGTCGTAGGGCCCGGCTGGTCAAGCGGCGATAAGATCGAACAAAGGTGTTAATGTAACTCAACGGCGACAGCTGAGAGCACCGGGCTTCGGTTATGCGCGCCTTCTCCCGCGCACACGTCCACTTCCTCCATAAAACGCAAATTCACAATTAACACTCTTTCGTTCGCGACAGCCGAATTTACGCAGGCACTTAGCGCATACGACGATCGTGCCACCTTTTGCTCGCCCTTATTTTAAGCCCTTATCGCGCGATGCCTTCGTCACACTTTTACTTTATGTGTAGATGCAGGCAGAGGCGGGAACGAATGCTAACTTTGTCAAGTCTAAATAATTTCTGAAGAACTAAAACAAACATTTAGAACAAGATATGTGTTTCTTCCATAGAAGAAATGGAAAAAGAAGAGACAAAATATTCAAGAAAATTATCTTACTAGATCTCACTGTGGCTTGATATTTATGGCTTAAGTTTTCATTAATCCCCGTACAGATCCACTACTAAGTTCGTTTAGGTACACGAGAGTACGTGTTGAATCCTTAAATGCACGGGAGAGTTCCAATTAGCCGAGTCGATACTCGCCGATTACCATTTCGACGCGTCGATTAATGGCATTTGCGCTCGCTCGGTGCCTGCGCACCGACCAATAATTCGACAAAAATCCCTATCGATCTCATGATGCGGGTGCTTGCATTAATATCATAAATCGAACGCTTAATCTTCGGCCGCGCGAAGTCAATGCAATAATGCTCCGCCCCACTGCAAACTTCACAATCGTGAAAGTAGATGTATCATCGATACCGGAACTCCCCGAAAAAAGAAAAAATTTTCAAGGCTAGAACTTTTTCATTTTTGGGTCTGAAGGATTTTTAATAGTCGAGAACTCTAGGCAATATGCCAAATAACAATATAAACATCACAGAACTCCCCGGAAAAAGAAAAAATTTTCAAGGCTAGAACTTTTTCATTTTTGGGTCTGAAGGATTTTTAATAGTCGAGAACTCTAGGCAATATGCCAAATAACAATATAGATATCACAGAACTCCCCGGAAAAAGAAAAAATTTTCAAGGCTAGAACTTTTTCATTTTTGGGTCTGAAGGTTTTTCAATAGTCGAGAACTCTAGGCAATATACCAAATAACAATATAAACATCACAGAACTCCCCGGAAAAAGAAAAAATTTTCAAGGCTAGAACTTTTTAATTTTTGGGTCTGAAGGATTTTTAATAGTCGAGAACTCTAGGCAATATGCCAAATACCAATATAGATATCACAGAACTCCCCGGAAAAAGAAAAAATTTTCAAGGCTAGAACTTTTTAATTTTTGGGTCTGAAGGATTTTCAATAGTCGAGAACTCTAGGCAATATGCCAAATAACAATATAAACATCACAGAACTCCCCGGAAAAAGAAAAAATTTTCAAGGCTAGAACTTTTTCATTTTTGGGTCTGAAGGATTTTTAATAGTCGAGAACTCTAGGCAATATGCCAAATAACAATATAGATATCACAGAACTCCCCGGAAAAAGAAAAAATTTTCAAGGCTAGAACTTTTTCATTTTTGGGTCTGAAGGTTTTTCAATAGTCGAGAACTCTAGGCAATATACCAAATAACAATATAAACATCACAGAACTCCCCGGAAAAAGAAAAAATTTTCAAGGCTAGAACTTTTTCATTTTTGGGTCTGAAGGATTTTCAATAGTCGAGAACTCTAGGCAATATACCAAATAACAATATAAACATCACAGAACTCCCCGGAAAAAGAAAAAATTTTCAAGGCTAGAACTTTTTAATTTTTGGGTCTGAAGGATTTTTAATAGTCGAGAACTCTAGGCAATATACCAAATAACAATATAAACATCACAGAACTCCCCGGAAAAAGAAAAAATTTTAAGGCTAGAACTTTTTCATTTTTGGGTCTGAAGGTTTTCAATAGTCGAGAACTCTAGGCAATATACCAAATAACAATATAAACATCACAGAACTCCCCGGAAAAAGAAAAAATTTTCAAGGCTAGAACTTTTTCATTTTTGGGTCTGAAGGATTTTTAATAGTCGAGAACTCTAGGCAATATACCAAATAACAATATAAACATCACAGAACTCCCTGGAAAAAGAAAAAATTTTTAAGGCTAGAACTTTTTCATTTTTGGGTCTGAAGGTTTTTCAATAGTCGAGAACTCTAGGCAATATACCAAATAACAATATAAACATCACAGAACTCCCCGGAAAAAGAAAAAATTTTCAAGGCTAGAACTTTTTAATTTTTGGGTCTGAAGGATTTTCAATAGTCGAGAACTCTAGGCAATATGCCAAATAACAATATAGATGTCAATATAGATGTTGCAAGAAATATATTATTAACACTTGAATTGCCCAGCCAATTTTGAGCGTAAACCCGCGATAATGTTCATTCTATTTTTTTACATTAATATAAGTATATTATACAAACGATATTTTATTTTATTTTTATTCAGTATCTCTATAAATAGTTAATAAAATCATTCCTACTTAAGTTGTTCAAGTCATCGCCCGTATGAGTGACGGGGCAGTCTAAGTGTTAACGCAGCAACATTTAATCAAAATTCTTAGTATTCTTTATTTATCCCTCGTTCTGTACAACGCGGATTGACATACTTCGTATCGTATCGATACGCATTGACATCGCAAATGAATCCTTAGAGAGAAAGAGATTTACGTCATCAAAAAATCTATCATACCACGATTTATCTGCTCGAAATTGTAAGCGCAGTTGGCACCTGATGCCCATGAGGGTGCACAGTTGGATTGATGGCGCAGCGCGCGGGATTAGAGCCCGGAGACGGGCGCGCGGAGAGGACGCGGCGGATGCTCGGACAAGCAGGAGAGTCCGACCTCGGTAGTGGACTCGTAGGTAGCGGACGGTTAGAAATCACGGCGCGTGACGTCACCTACCGTGACTCGTGACACGCGCCGGTTTAATTAGCGCTACAACGCCGAATCCGCGTGCATGCGCGCGCCGGAAGGTGGAAAGACCGAGGAGGTCGGGCGCGGAGGGCGCCGTGCCCGGGTAAACCGCGTGCCCTGTTCCCGGTCGCGGAACCTCCTCTCTTTCTGGCACTTTGCCTGCCCCCGACCTCCGACCTGCCCCCGGGACCCCGGGACCACGTTCTCCGAATTACCCGGCCCCGTCGTTGCAACAGCGCTGCACTTAGCGTAAATTCACGGCGAATCGACGGCGCTTGACGTCCCCTTTCCCAGACTCCTCCTTCTCCCCCCCCCCTCCTCCTCCTCTTCCTCCCGGATCTCTTTCCAGCTCTGCCATTCTGTGAAACGATCACCTCCATACCGATCTACAGCGGATCTACGGCAAACGTTTTCCTATCGTCACGGCTAAGTCTAGGATTAACGATACGCAGAGGGAGAGAGAGAGAAAGAGAAAGCTGCGAAACCGCCGAGATCGATGAGGAGGTTTGTCCTGGGAAACTCGTTGATATCACGCATCTTTATGAAGTAACACCCGATGAGCATTACTTACATACGTCGCAACGCGGCAAAATTCCTTTGAAGTTTCCATTGGCAGGAATTTGCGTCACCATGAGATTCTAATCACGCTCGCTTTGATTTGCTCTATCTCGTTTCTCACGCTGCGAATATGCGTTTGATATTTTTTCCGGTCGTGAACGGTGAACGTCAACGCCGCGCATGAAAAATAGAACGGCCGTAACACGGAAAAACGATAAAACGCCGATAAAATCGGAATATGTACCAAAAATAAACGAATATCGCGTGCTTTCTCCCTTTCTTTGGCGCGGCGTACACTTCGTAAGGTCGTAAGTCGTGTGAGTGCGTGTGAGTGCGTGCCACGGGCATGTGTCGCAGGCCGGCCACGACATACGGGACCGAGATAGGAGAGATTTAAAATGTTGCGGCAGGTCGGGAGAACTAAATGATGATAAACTATCTCGGCAGTCCCGGTAGGCTGACCCTGCACGACTTGAATTACGACCGTAAAACAAAACTACCCGATGCCGACCGCGCGCGCCACGTAACGAAAGACGTATCCGCGCCAATCTGTCCGCGCGCGCGAACCGACGAAATGCGTAATCACACGTGGAACTCGTCGCGCGGCTTATTTTGCCTTTCCCGCGCCGCGGTGATTGATAATTACAGCCTGCTTCAACTTATTACGGTGTCACAAAGGGCATTAATACACGACGAGGCGGTTTTATTTCAAAAGCACAATGAACGTATACTTACCAGTAACACTACCCAAGTGCCACTCGCCGATTTTCTTGAAACTTTGCACACACGTAGCACATCGAAAAACATTAGACACGTGTCTTTTTATTTGTGCTAACAACGCATGTTAAGGTTAGAAAACGCATTCGAAAATTTAACACTCTATAGCACAATGGTAACTAACGCTACTCCTGAGCGTTATTCTCTTACAGCTTTTAAGACATTACTCTATTATGATTTCATTGTCTGAATGTTTAGCATTAATTTTACGAGATTCGAAATGGCAGATTCAAAATCGCGGGCCGAAATCACAGAATTTTCAAAAATTTTATTCAAAGTCAGTTTCGAAGAAGTGGTTTAGACCCGTGATTACGATTTTGGTAACAGTTATATCAATCTAGAGGTGGCAGATGAAAAATGGCAAATTCAATATGGTGCATCCAAACTGGCGGACCCAAATTCCAATTGTTTTAAATTAGTTGCAAAGACCATTTTTGTGGTGGTTTTCGAGGTCACTGTTTACAATGTTAATAGTAGTTTGACAAAATTCCTCTAGATTGATATAACTGCGTTAGTTAACCATTGTGCTATAGAGTGTTAAATTTTCGAATGCGTTTTCTAACCTTAAAATGCGTTGTTAGCACAAATAAAACCACACGTGTGTGCAAAGTTTCAAGAACATCGGCGAGTGACACTTGGGTAGTGTTACTTGTTAGTATAGGATGAGAAGGGAGAGAGGAAGGAAGTAACGCTAACAAATCTCCTCTCCGATATTTCCGCAGCGACTAGAGCACCGATAAACTCAAAAATCGCCACCGCTGTCGCGGTATGTTCGCTCAACGAGCAATGTGATTCGATATATTGTGCGGGTATAAATGTCAAAGTTTGTAAAACGAAGAAATGCTTGAAAACGCAGTGCGGGCCAATGGTGAACATGCATTTACTGCTCAATGCAGTTCGACGTGCAGATGTCGCGCGGGTTAAAGGAACGCGCTAAATTTCGCGCCGGTCTCCGTTAAGGGGGAAGCCTGCTTTAGAACGTTGAAAATAAGGTATAATTTTACGAATTTTTTTGGAGAAACTATACAGCGGATCATTATAAAACTTTGATGCATTTATTAGTACATGTTTAAAGAAAAAAAAAATTATTTTTTTATTTAAATATATCGCCTGTAGAGGTCGTCCTGGAGGCATTGTAAATTGGTGAGCATTCTCCTGCCTCCAAATTTCATGCAAACTGAAAAATTGAAATATTTTCTTGTTATTTATGAATTCCCATCGTCGATGAACCTTTAATATTCATAAAAACATTAAGTTAAACAATTATTTTTGTATGAAAAAGTTCAAAAACTTTGCCTAAAAATCGTACTTTTGTGTTCTAAGCTCCACCATTTTGGCACTTTTCAACTTTTTTCTTCTCTCTTTGGTTCATCGACGATGGGAATTCATAAATAACGAGAACACATTTCAATTTTTCAGTTTAGACGAAATTTGGAGGCAGGAGAATGCTCACCAATTTGCAATGCCGGCGACGCGGCTGCACTAAGATTTCTCCAGGACGACCTCTACAAGCGATATATATTCAAATAAAAAATAATTTTTTTTATCTTTAAACATGTACTAATAAATGCATCAAAGTTTTATAATGATCCGCTGTATAGTTTCTCCAAAAACAATTCGTAAAATATACCTTATTCTCAGCGTTCTAAAGCAGGCTCCCCCCTTAAATCCGTCCGATTATTCGGAGCTGTTCGAACGACGCGCGCTTTTCCAACGCATGCAAATACTCCCGCGTCGTAAAATCGCGAACGAACGCCCGTGGTTCGCGAGAGTTTCCTGCGAGAGCGAGCTACGCCGGCACGAATTTCGGTAGTGCCCGACGCGCACCTCCCTCTGCCTCCCGTCCACCCACCCCCCAATCTCACCTCCCGCTATACAGCCGGGATTATTAATTCCCTCGTTAAAATCCGACCCGCGGCGTCGCCACGGTTTGTTATTTACGAACGAAAATTGTAAATACGAGCGGACGGCGCGCGTATCGACGCGCGACCACTCCCGCGGCCGCGGGCAATTAATAATCGCATCGGAGCTAATTAAATCCGGAAAACATGCAAATGCACTGTTTATATTTCAAAGCGACGGTCGATCGGGTGCAACGACTGATCAGGGTAGAGGGGAAGGAGGGGCGGGCCGTCCGGGAAGAGCGAGGAACCGCCCAAGGGATTCGATTATACATCGACCATAAAAATGCATAAAATACGATCCTATTCTATTAATTGCCGTTTTAAGGGGAACCCAAAAAAGTTAAAAACTTGCATTTGTCTTTTCTAACTTTTTTCCATTTTGAATATAAAGTCCTGTAGAGCGGGCTTTCTTTCTATCTATACTTCGTTTGTGGAAAAGGATTTTTTATTCTGCACAAGCAATAAAGAGAATTTTCGAAACTGCAATTACCATCGCTATAGTGAAAAAATAGTTCACTAGCAACTCCAGCATCCCCTTAAGACAAATGCAAGTTTTTAACTTTTTTCCATTTTGAATATAAAGTCCTGTAGAGCGGACTTTCTTTCTATCTATACTTCGTTTGTGGAAAAGGATTTTTTATTCTGCACAAGCAATAAAGAGAATTTTCGAAACTGCAATTACCATCGCTATAGTGAAAAAATAGTTCACTAGCAACTCCAGCATCCCCTTAAGACAAATGCAAGTTTTTAACTTTTTTCCATTTTGAATATAAAGTCCTGTAGAGCGGACTTTCTTTCTATCTATACTTCATTTTGGAAAAGGATTTTTTATTCTGCGCAAGCAATAAAGAGAATTTTCGAAACTGCAATTACCATCGCTATAGTGAAAAAATAGTTCACTAGCAACTCCAGCATCCCCTTAAGACAAATGCAAGTTTTTAACTTTTTTCCATTTTGAATATAAAGTCCTGTAGAGCGGGCTTTCTTTCTATTTATACTTCATTTTGGAAAAGGATTTTTTATTCTGCGCAAGCAATAAAGAGAATTTTCGAAACTGCAATTACCATCGCTATAGTGAAAAAATAGTTCACTAGCAACTCCAGCATCCCCTTAAGACAAATGCAAGTTTTTAACTTTTTTCCATTTTGAATATAAAGTCCTGTAGAGCGGACTTTCTTTCTATCTATACTTCATTTTGGAAAAGAAGTTTTTATTCTGCGCAAGCAATAAAGAGAATTTTCGAAACTGCAATTACCATCGCTATAGTGAAAAAATAGTTCACTAGCAACTCCAGCATCCCCTTAAGACAAATGCAAGTTTTTAACTTTTTTCCATTTTGAATATAAAGTCCTGTAGAGCGGGCTTTCTTTCTATTTATACTTCATTTTGGAAAAGAAGTTTTTATTCTGCGCAAGCAATAAAGAGAATTTTCGAAACTGCAATTACCATCGCTATAGTGAAAAAATAGTTCACTAGCAACTCCAGCATCCCCTTAAGACAAATGCAAGTTTTTAACTTTTTTCCATTTTGAATATAAAGTCCTGTAGAGCGGGCTTTCTTTCTATTTATACTTCATTTTGGAAAAGGATTTTTTATTCTGCGCAAGCAATAAAGAGAATTTTCGAAACTGCAATTACCATCGCTATAGTGAAAAAATAGTTCACTAGCAACTCCAGCATCCCCTTAAGACAAATGCAAGTTTTTAACTTTTTTCCATTTTGAATATAAAGTCCTGTAGAGCGGACTTTCTTTCTATCTATACTTCATTTTGGAAAAGAAGTTTTTATTCTGCGCAAGCAATAAAGAGAATTTTCGAAACTGCAATTACCATCGCTATAGTGAAAAAATAGTTCACTAGCAACTCCAGCATCCCCTTAAGACAAATGCAAGTTTTTAACTTTTTTCCATTTTGAATATAAAGTCCTGTAGAGCGGGCTTTCTTTCTATCTATACTTCGTTTGTGGAAAAGGATTTTTTATTCTGCACAAGCAATAAAGAGAATTTTCGAAACTGCAATTACCATCGCTATAGTGAAAAAATAGTTCACTAGCAACTCCAGCATCCCCTTAAGCAAATGCAAGTTTTTAACTTTTTTCCATTTTGAATATAAAGTCCTGTAGAGCGGGCTTTCTTTCTATCTATACTTCATTTTGGAAAAGGATTTTTTATTCTGCGCAAGCAATAAAAAGAATTTTCGAAACTGCAATTACCATCGCTATAGTGAAAAAATAGTTCACTAGCAACTCCAGCATCCCCTTAAGACAAATGCAAGTTTTTAACTTTTTTCCATTTTGAATATAAAGTCCTGTAGAGCGGGCTTTCTTTCTATCTATACTTCGTTTGTGGAAAAGGATTTTTTATTCTGCGCAAGCAATAAAGAGAATTTTCGAAACTGCAATTACCATCGCTATAGTGAAAAAATAGTTCACTAGCAACTCCAGCATCCCCTTAAGACAAATGCAAGTTTTTAACTTTTTTCCATTTTGAATATAAAGTCCTGTAGAGCGGACTTTCTTTCTATCTATACTTCATTTTGGAAAAGAAGTTTTTATTCTGCGCAAGCAATAAAGAGAATTTTCGAAACTGCAATTACCATCGCTATAGTGAAAAAATAGTTCACTAGCAACTCCAGCATCCCCTTAAGACAAATGCAAGTTTTTAACTTTTTTCCATTTTGAATATAAAGTCCTGTAGAGCGGGCTTTCTTTCTATTTATACTTCATTTTGGAAAAGGATTTTTTATTCTGCGCAAGCAATAAAGAGAATTTTCGAAACTGCAATTACCATCGCTATAGTGAAAAAATAGTTCACTAGCAACTCCAGCATCCCCTTAAGACAAATGCAAGTTTTTAACTTTTTTCCATTTTGAATATAAAGTCCTGTAGAGCGGACTTTCTTTCTATCTATACTTCATTTTGGAAAAGAAGTTTTTATTCTGCGCAAGCAATAAAGAGAATTTTCGAAACTGCAATTACCATCGCTATAGTGAAAAAATAGTTCACTAGCAACTCCAGCATCCCCTTAAGACAAATGCAAGTTTTTAACTTTTTTCCATTTTGAATATAAAGTCCTGTAGAGCGGGCTTTCTTTCTATCTATACTTCATTTTGGAAAAGGATTTTTTATTCTGCGCAAGCAATAAAGAGAATTTTCGAAACTGCAATTACCATCGCTATAGTGAAAAAATAGTTCACTAGCAACTCCAGCATCCCCTTAAGACAAATGCAAGTTTTTAACTTTTTTCCATTTTGAATATAAAGTCCTGTAGAGCGGACTTTCTTTCTATCTATACTTCATTTTGGAAAAGAAGTTTTTATTCTGCGCAAGCAATAAAGAGAATTTTCGAAACTGCAATTACCATCGCTATAGTGAAAAAATAGTTCACTAGCAACTCCAGCATCCCCTTAAGGGCACGCGCTCTAATACGAGCGTGCGAAAAATGTGTAAGGACATTCGCGGGGAAGACAAAATAAAGTCGATATATTGTTTTCGCCGGGAAACAACATGTCGGAAGAATCCAATCTCCCGAGCGAGCGAGGACAAAGTGAATCGCGCTTGAAGTTCTAGTTCCATTAAAACACTTGGATACTTACGAAGGAAGAATAGGAGGAATCGATAGAATCACGATCGAGGAGCGGATGCAATTCTGCGAATGAAGAATTCGCACGTCGAGCTTGCGGAGCTTGTACCTCGAACCATTCAAACGCACCCGAAAACCGTTAAATGCGCCTTGCTCGTGCTGCCAGCTAACGAGCGGCAGGAAAAGCATCGCCGAAGCCGCGCGCAGCGCCGCGCGGCGTTTCTGCCAACTATCGTTCGCTCGTCTCCGTCTGCCCCAGCGCGCCTTCGTCTTTCTCTGTCCATCTCCGTCGAGCGGCGACGATGATTGCACCGTGCGGCTGGTGCACTCTCCGGTCCGCGTGGCGGGATCGACGGCGCCGCGGGAGGAGAGGAGAGAGAACGAGAGAGAAGAGAGGACGGCGCGATCGGCGATGCGCGTCCGTGCGGGCAAGCGAGAGGAGAGAACCGCGCTGACCCCGTCGAACGTTCCTCTCCCTCTCTCCTTTTTTCCCTTGTCGGGTAATTACGTCGTTAAGCGCGAGGCAATTAAGACGCAAGAAATCGAGCAACAATCACATTTACGGGGCTGCCGCTTCGCCACGGTGTATTGATCCACGACGGTGGCCGAAGGGGGCTGAGAAAGAGAGGAAAGAGCGAGCTCGTCGGACGAACGAAACGGAAAGAAAGGGAAGACAGAGGCGAGGAGGTGCCGGACAAAAAGACCGCCGACGTTTTGTTGGGATCGAAGTGCTGCACGCCGCACCGAGGCCGGGATTTTCCCGGCCGGTGCGAGAGCCGTCCGACAAAACCGAACGTATAGCTACCCTGGCAACGCGGAAGTCGATGCGAGGAGAAGCTCGTCCTGCTCGACTGGTCGTTGACGATCAAAACTGGAATTTATGTCTCGCGGTTAGATCTAGCAACATTCAATCGTGACCCCAATTAAGAGGTCCTTCTTATATCACGTGGAACAATCGGCTATCTAATTACAAACTCGCTTTACTCTTGCGACCGATGCTTAATGAGTTCACAAATGAATCATTGCATTCGCGACTCATTGATTCAGAACGTCGATAACGGGCGTCTGTTCTCGAGAAATGTCGGCATAACTCGCGAGAAACGCTCTCCGAGGGCGACTCGGCAAAGAGACTCTTCCTTCAGCGCCGCCATAGAAAGCAAATATCAAGGTGTATGCAATAAATGCACGCACGCTTCGTTACGTCCTACATGAAGGGACCACTATGTGCCGGTAGGTAAACGGCGCGGCAGATGGGTATAAGGTGAAGGGAAAGTGCACAGCGTGTCACGTCGATGTTTCCAAAGGTCCTGCACGTATGGAATTTCCACGCTTCAATCAATTTCAAGAGCACGTAATCAACATGAAATACGCAACAGGAAATAGGCAATACATATGCGTTACGAAAATATAAATGTACATGCAAGCCGCGAGTAAATAAATGTTTGAAACGCTTTAACAATTTTTCGATGGCGTAAATGCGAAAGTGCGTAAATTGCGGAATTTGAAATTTGAGATTAAATCGACGCTAATCGATAATTTAACAGTGCGATATCAAGCTTCTAAATTAATTTATGCGAATATTAAAACGCGTTTGACGAAGGCATGCATACCGCCGTCACAACCCTGAGGCTTACTGTAACCTTCGATCAGTCGACAAATTCGTCTCGCCCTTTACCGCACTCACACGTATATACATATATGCGCATACACACTTGACGATACCTGATATACTCTATTCAAGTATACCATAAGTATTGCTCCTGCTAGCGTTTCATTGCGGAATGTGTTCAAACCTATTGATCGAATGGCGGTATAAATTTTTTATATTCGCCTAGCTCGTGCATATCCAATGTTGCTTGATAGAACAGGACCGTACATTTCTGAAGTTGATTTATAATTTACTGAATGCAATTTTATTGCCAACTTACGCAATGTCAAACCCCGTTTTAGATCACGATTCGTCTCATTTGTATGATTGTTTGGAAGTTGCAGCAATATCACTTATGTCCTTGCTTGTATTGGTATATCCGTACTTATCGCGAATAGAAAGTTGCAGCAACGGCAAGTTTAAAGTGCCTTTGCAATCTAAAGTGACGCTAATAATACACAAACGCAGCTCGGATGCGTAATAATGATCTTTCCGCTCTCAGTGTAATTGGGACATAAGTATCTGCGCGATGATCTGTCGCGCGTTGTGTCCGAGATATACATTGATCGTTTTTGAACGGAAACGAGGCAATATATCGATCGATTTAATGAAAATACCCGTCTACAAATTTGCCCCGCGTTACACGACAGGATCGAATTTACGCGGCGACTGTGCTAAGAGCACAACTACACGAGCGGAATTACTTTACATTAATTTTATCACGAGCTACGATAAAGGCTGAAATATATTACGCTGGGCACTTGCTCCGCGATCATCTCCCGCATCTAAGTGCGAAGCACGTTCGTTATTCCCTTAAATACAGGACGTAAAGCAGCGGAACATCCACACAGGTGGCAAAATTTATCCCGCGGCTCGCCGACCGTTCCCCGACGAGCATAACGATTTTTAACGAGCGGTAACGAGCTCCTTTTCCCGCGCGCAAAGATAAAGGAACGTCTGTTGTTTATTCCACGTGATGTAACGCGCCGGAATAGCGCGGATTCTTGTCGATCGCGCTTATCTTCGCCGTCGATCGTGGCCCGCCGGAACTCCGGCGCGATCATTCGCCGTCGATCTAAAGACTGCTCGCTCGATCTAACAGGTATTCGCTCGAGATTTCTAATGACGCTCGCACTTGCGTTGCGGAACCCACCCCCTCGCGCATCCGCTTTCTCATTAATTACTCGAACGGCGCAAAGCATCGAGGTCGACGCCGTTGCGCTCCGCAGGAAAGCTACAAGGACTATTCTCTTTCACGTAGCTCCGTCACTGTCGCTTCCTCACGGCGAGATACAATTTACCGAATTGTTTCTAAAACCCCCTGGTCATTCGGATCATTCAATTAAGAACAGCAAAGTACACAAAAGCGGGAAAGGAAAACGGGAATACACGGTGGAGGAATGAGCAATGGAAGGGAGAGTGATGAAGTCGGCAGCCATGACGTCAGCTGTTTTGTCCTGGGGCGCGCCTATTGCTTTATGTCGCTTCACCCCGGAAACCTGTGCCCACGTCGCGCCGATATATCGTGCTTTCTTGCCATCCGCACAACGAAAATAGGCGAATGAGTGGTTAAAAATGAATAGTTGTCGAGCGACACCACTTCGACTTCACGATCGCTTCTCGTACTTCAGGCGACAAGAGCCGAAACGTCCAATAGTAATACGGTCCTTACACGGACGCTTCATAAATTCTCCCGTATTGGCGAAATCAACGGCGGCGATGAAATTCCATAATTTACGACTGCCCACATTACCTACCTACATATATAATTTGACTAATGCGAGTTTAAAGCGCGGCAGCACGATGAGGCGTATTGCAACGCGTAAACCGTTTCACCCCTTCCGCCGATGCGCAGATAAGTCAGAGGCGTGTCTCGCGAAACGCGTGCACAAACCTGTCATGTGAGCGACACAGCGCGTTAAGTCGCACGACGATTATCAGCGACGCGGTGCGACAGGTGCGCGTCGATAACGCCATCGACAATAATTGCAAATCGTGGTCGATGGCCATACTCGAAACGTCGATCCAGATCCGCATAACGTAACGGAGTGAGGCTTCCGTTATACGACGACGATGACGACGACTAATTCCGATCAATGAAACGAGTCGCATTTCGTAAAAGATAAGTAAGGAGAAGAACATCCGAAATTAAATCACGCTAGAGATTTCGAAAATGAGCTTTTCTTGAAAATAGTGCTAATTATATCTATAAAGAAAAAGAAATTGTATAAGTTATAGACTACAAAAATAAGCAAAGGCAGTATAAGGAATGGAATGCCAATTTGTAAAATACGGATGTATATAGGAAATGATCGTGCGAAATTATTCCTTTGCAAAACCAGGCGAATTATATTTTGCCACATCGACGCGATAAAAATGTCACGATCATGAAACATTTATTATTTTCGTCTCTTTAAGATGACTAAAATGGTTTTCCGATAAGCGCTGGCAATGAATGAAGATAATTAATGTTTCATGCGATCTTTCATTCAGATCTTCCATTTTTGTCCTGCTATTAATATATGTGCTATTATAAAAGTAAAATTATCTCTAATCTGATATACATAGTATATAATCTTATTTGTATATAAAACTGTAATCGCGTTCAACTATTATAAAAGTCCCATTCATGTAGGATTATATATCCGTCATTGAAATCTACCGTTTTGATGATTCTTGGCGTTAGCAACAGAATAATAGATTTCAAAATAAAATCAATAGAGTCCAATTGAAACATATTTTTATTTAAATATTAAAATATAAATATCTCGATGCCATGACTGTTTAATTAAAATTAAAAATGATAACGCATAACACATTTAGTAGAACATTACCATACAATAAATTTTCTGACACGCGATATATAACGTGAGACGGGATCTGACGCAAAAGAAGGATTGAGGAAACTGCGGTAAACGGTGGATCTCGTACCCCCTGAATCTTCTCCGGTTGCGACGCACTTAAACCGCCAAATGGACGATCGGCGCGCGAATCTTCGGCGGACCACATAATCCGGATCACGATTAAAACGTGAAAATAACGTCGTTACGTCGGGAAACCGGCGAATTGTCCTCGACACCGGCGTCGTGTCGGAGAGAATCTCAGTCGTGCACGAGGAGGTGGGACGAACGCGGGGGTGCGCAAAGAGGGGTAGCCGGCAGCCGGGGTAACAGTAACGACGTCGACGGGGTTGGCGCGGAGGGTAACTCCCGTCGGAGTCTCCTCCGGCGGCGAAGAGGGATGGAAACGGGAATACGATTGGTTTGTGAGGGTCGCCATTCACAGGGGGTCGCCGGTGCCGTTTGGAGTCTGCGCTCTTCCTTGATCCCGAGAGAAGCGTTTCGCTCGTTTCCAGAGAGAAACGAGAGGAGGACGTGGAGGACGCGGGGCGGCGGAGGACGTGGAAGATCCTTTCCGCCGAAGGCCACAGGGAGAACACCGGGAGAGGGAGAAAAGGGGGAACACTGCCGGCCGACCAACCGGCGCGGCTTGACGGACGTCGCGACGCCCTACGTCACCTTTATCGCCGACGCCCTTCTCCATCTCTCCTCGCGGCCTCTCACTTTACTCCTCCTAAATGGGAGAAAGAAACGATCCCGCAGTTTTTACGTCTTCTATAGACGCCGGATCACGAGCTACTTCTTCTTTCACTTTCGACATCGCCAAATACGCGTTTGGAGACGCACTTTTTCGTCCAAAACGGCTATCGATGAAGGAAGTCTTTACTTCTTTATCCTCTCATAATTGCACAAATATTCTTGTGACGCTGATATCTTAACGCCAATACTTTGCAAATTAATAATCTTTGGCAAGAATAATTCATAAATTACTTTTACTTTTTACGTTGAATAATATATTATTATGCAGTTAAATTTATTCTATTTCCATTACAGTAAATAAATGATCTTGTCGGATAAAATGCAAGGACTTTTTATAGGTTGATGTATCCATAGGGTCCGATAGGATGACGGTACATTTAAGGCGTTATTTACGACGTCGTTTCGTCGCTAACGTTTCGATTGAGGAAGGTCGGGTGCCTGCCTGATCTGTTTACGAAGAGAACAAAAATTTCACAGAGAGTTCAGATATCAGCCGCGATGCAGCAAACAGGAAAAGCGAAAATGTCGAGTGAAAGAAAATGCATAACGTAACCGGATCCTGCGTCCCGCAAAGACGCTACAGAGACTTGCATTGATTCTTAAAAATATATAGCTTGTCGCGTCGTATATTCCTCAAAATGACACGATAGTATTTTTCCCATATTTTCTGTATTTTGTGTTTCGCTTCAACGAATTTGACATGCCGAGTGCATAGTTGCGAGACCAAAATATTTCTTGACGATGTAAAGTGCTTTAATATTTTGTAATCTTTAAATATTCCGTTTACATATTTTTCCTTTGCAAAGTTTAATTAAGACTTATTTAATTATATTGTTTTGGAATATTTTTAAGCATACTTCTCGCAGAGAATAATTGCAACAGGGAACAAATCGTCAATATTTTCAACTGCAAAAGGCTTACTTGAAATTTTGAAAAACCGGAATATAGTATTTCGGATTGGTCACGTGACGATCGTATCGACTTTGACATTGTTTTCACGGCCTCTACTACTACGAACTCGTTTATGGAGCAATGGGGGTGTGAAACAGGTAGACCTATCAGAGTGCAAACAACGAGAACAGACTGCAGAAAGGGGGTGGACGAGACAACAAGAGGACGAGAGAGGGGAACTGTAGACAGGTTTGGAAGGAAGTGAAAAGGCCAAGCTTTGTGTAAATTTAAATTTAAATATAATGCAAATCGAGCGAGATAAGATGAATAATAATTGTAACGACAAGGGCGGGTGACTTGACGCGAGGGAGGGCACCGTCGACGCAAAAGGAAGGAACGGTGTCGATAAGCCTGCGCGTTCAAAAGCTACGTTGCAATCGTCAACTAGTTTGGTATCGGTACTCCGACGAAATTACTCGCTAGTTAGAAAGCGCAGATCTACCTAAATACAGAAGTTTCACGCAAGCGCAAACAGAAAATGTTTTCAATGAACGGGAATAATCTGGAAATTGCCGTGGGAAAGTAAAGTATCTCGTGCTGGTAATTAGCGAGCAATGCTTATTGATGGTTTTAATATAGCTGCGACTTTTTTTTCCGTGGACCGAGTTCCAATTTTAATTTTTTATTGCGCGTCGCTATTAGTCGCGTTTCCCCGGCATCGCCGCTTTATTGGCGCATCTGCCGTTCTTTACACCACCAAGTGCACAATACGACGCCGATTACCTGGATTATTTACCGCTGCCGGGGAAAGTTCCATAACGGAGCCGCGTCAATAATGTATTATAAATTCGACGGCGCGTCCAACAATAAGCGCAACGCGGACGCAAAAGTTTGCGGCGTCGGTAGATACGAAGCGTCGCGCGCGCGCTGCTGCAACGCGAGTGACAGTTGTGACAAAGTTACGTCTCTTTAACCGCATTACACCGTGCTACATCGCGCGTCGCGCCGGTTATTTCGAATAAATCGCGCGCGCTAGCCTAGATATCTAGATACTTTATTGTCGCTTTACCTTGACATCATAGTCGAGTTTACGACTTCGAGCATTATCGTCGGTATTCCGTGACGTAGTCGTCTTTCGAGTTTTCCGCGTCTTTTCTCGTCGAGCAACAAGAAATAATGCTCCGCTTTTTATAAACGCTCCATTCTTTTTATAAATGATGCAATCACGATAAAATGATGGATTGTGCTTACATATTTCTCAGAGTTCACATGTTTACTATTTCGCGTAGATACATTATTTTTATTATTCTCTCTTATGTGTACGTCCCTCTCTCCCTCGCACGTATCTCGAGTAGTGACGAAAAAGATGCCTATCCAGCTGGTCTAACTATAGCCAGGCGCGGTCGCCGCGAGATTAATTCGCGGATTGAAATACACCACGCCGTCGTAGCGTATCGAACCGTGCCGCGTTCCAGCTGTCTGGAAAAGGCCACGCAGCCGAAGACGCGTACGAGTGCGGGTTCGTTAAGCACTCACCGGGTTGCCAGGTAGGAAACGCAGTGCTCGGCGACGCGACGCAGCGCAACGATGTCGAGGACGCGGCGGAGCGTTACACCCGCGCTGAAGACGCGGGGCCGCGATATTATTCCGCCGTGCGGAATATCTCTATTCTGTCGGCGGTGGCGAAAGAAAAAAAACCGGAAGCGGAGGAGCGGAATAGAAACGGAGGAAGGAAGAAAGGAGACGGTCGAGCACGCCCGAGCCACGCCGCATCGGCCGGCGCGGCGCAACAATGCGCCGCGAGTGCACCGTAGATAGGTAGATATCCGATTAATTCCCACTGAATGTCTTTATTGTAGTTAATGCCCCGCGCGCGAGCAGCGCGCAAAACGAGAGAAAGGGACGGGTGCAAGAGAGGGAAAAGAACAAAGCGATAAGAGAAGGCTGCGCCTGGCTCGCATCGCGCAGTTGCTTCCTCGAGTATATCGGTATGTATAGAAGCAGATATGGCACCGGCTGTGCACGTCGAGCGTACACTGTGTGGGACACGTCTGCTTCGAGGGCACGCAAGCGCGCGGACGGTGGCCGAGGTGTACGGAGCGCATCGTTGGAGGACTCACAAGTTACATGTATATTTATGATATAATCGTGGATACTGATCTCTCTCTCTCTCTCTCTCTTTCTGGCGGAGAAACGAAAAAACGCGGCATCAAGGCCGAGGGGACCGAAGCGACACGGGACGCGCGTGTACGCACGACGCTTTTCTCTTACGGACGGCGCGCGGACGACTTGTAAAGTCACTTGCCTTCCCTTCCCGTCAGCGCCGGGAACGTCGTTTTTCCCGATGAGCACCAGTCTAGGTGCCAAGCGGCCGTTTCCGCCGCGAATTCCATTCCTAAGCGCGCACGTCAGACTGTCGGATCAGGCGATGCGTTAATTACTCGTCTCACGGTTCGCGTTCGCCGCTCGTCGGCGAGTAAACGGCGAGTCGCTGCCACGGATCGCGTGATTCCACGCTGCTCGCTGCTACGGAACGGCACTCGTACGAGATTTCGAGCAATGCCGAGAACAATACGCGTCTTGCCTGTGTAACATGCCGCGTGTGTGCCATCTCTTTCCCTTTCTCTCTGTCTCATCAATTAATTGAGTTAATTATTGTTAAGTATCGGATGATCGCATCATCTGGAAGGAGGCCAGAAACAATTGAATTGCATAAATAATAATTTTATGTTTAGTCAATTTACTCTGATTTTTTATTTTCTGATTTGTAAAACAAATTGCATTAATTTCTTTCATATATATACATATATATATAAATATAATGACGTGCACCGTATCATCAAATTCATCAGCAGGAGTATAAAGTTGCCACCATCGGAAAGTACAGGGTGTCTCACGTTCACTTCTGTATCGTAACGAAATGATCTCGCTGTTATTACGGCTAAATTAATTGCAGAACTTTGGAGAATCCGTAATTACGAAAGTAAGAGTGAAGTGGCGGTATCGGGAAGGATCTTAATTGTTCAATTACCTGTCTCACGTAAGAAGATAAACGCACAGTTCGACGAGCGAGACGATCGATCGCGCGCTTTTAAACGGCGAGTCGTGCGCGCGACGGGGATGCAGCCGGTGCCCAATAAAAATTTGGAGCCCTTTAGTCGTTACCGTTGCCCGTCAAGAGCAGACAAATTTGGGGAATTTGCGAGACGGACGACGAACTGCCGGGCAATTTCGCGTCCGCGTGCGGACGGGCGCGAGGGCTGTTTTCGGACCTATATAGATCTCAGTCGTTTTGAGAGAGACAGAGAGAGAGAATGAGAGCGAGACGAACGAAGAGCGGAGTTCAGGGTCGAGGCATACAGGTGGTCCATAACATAACAGTCACTGCGTTTTATCCGGCAGTAAACCGGCGGCAGGCGCGCTCCGGCTCTATGATTTAATACCCCAAACCCTTCCCTTCTCTCCGCCCGACCACCCCCATGCGACCCCTTACAACCGCCCCTCTTCGGCCGACTACCCTCCCCTCCCGCCGGCACGCTGGTACCCTGGCCCCCCTCGTCACCGCCGCGATTCTGCCCTCTCGACATTGCATCCGCGTGCTTGCACTAACCCAGTGCCGCGGAATGGCATTATCAGCCGGATGCTTCTATGACTGCATGCGGGTTAAATGGCATCGCGACGGGAAGCCCGAAGGGCACTCTAATTTTGTCGATCTGTCACACACCCGCCGGCGAAAGTGCGCGCTCGTGGGGTTAATATAGAATAAAGTCGTATTGCAACGAAGGACAAAAGTTGAACGTTACGATTGTACTTGCATAAAAGTATCGACCGAGAGAAACAAGTACAATTGAGAAACAAGTATTCTCTAGTGAAAGAAACTTCGAAATATTTAAAAACAATTAAGCTAAGAGAAGTTAAAGTTATAATAAAATTTTAGTATTTTTTAAAAGCTCTAACTTTATGTGCGTGTGTGTGTCTGTGTGCTAAGAATGTCTGTTTATCAGTGACGAGTTTCTTCATGCTCGAGTCTCTTCGAATCCGACGTTAATATCGTTATGGCATGTAGATGTCGTGACAAATTGCTCTTTGGCGATAATCAACATTCGTGACGAGTACCACTCCTATGTCGACCGATTTAATTATCCTATTAATCCCCGTGACTATATCTAAATTAATAGTCCGATTACAAAAACCGATCCCTGTGCGGATGTCGTGAATCAAAATGCGCGTAAAGTCGAATTCCATCCTTTCGCGATTCCACGCGAACGGTATCTCTTCCATCTCTTCGATCGATGGCTCGTATATCGATAACGCATCAGCAACATTTTACAATCGGTAAGCCGCATAACTCGAAGCTCGGCCACCGCAGAGGCTCCGTAACTCTGTTAATTCATATCCGGAAAGTCGCTCAGAATGAGGGTGGGAATGGAAGCGAGCGGGCGGGTTAGCGGATAGAAGGGAATAGCGGAGCGGCCCAAGGGGTCGGAGATGGGCGGAAGACGAGGCGGTACGAGAGGGGCCGCAGATGGTGGGTGGTTGGGCCGACTGGATGGACAGAAAGAGAGAAAGAGAGGGTTAGCTCGGCACGGCCGCTCGGGGGTGGACGAAGCTGGAGGTAAGGGGCGTGGGGGCTGGTTTCCTTGCCTGGCATCGAGGAATCGATACGCCGGTGGGAACCCAGCGCCACCAACGCCTCCGACGCCCTACGTCATTGCACCCCAACGACCGAACCCACCCCCGGTCCGCTCCGCTCCTCTCCGGCTTGCTGCTTTCTCCGCTACAGCTCGTTCAATTTCCAACCCATAACCCACCTATATGAGGTCTTCGAGACGCGCAAATCTCATTGCTCTTATGCGCGTCCTCCATCCGGCGAGTGTTCTACGTCGCACGCGAAATGCTCCGGAACTGCCTAAATTGCGCACGAGAACGTGCGCGGAGCGCTCGAAGCGGAACCCGAAGATACGAATTACGTTGAGAGAATTTTACAAAGGATCGTCGTAGATCCCGGAGCAACAGTCTGCTTCAAGAGGCATGTTTTTGTAATCACGCAATTATTAATATTTTAAACATATTAAATGTGAATAGTATAAACATTTTATTGAACGTAGATTAAATTATGTTAATATAAATAGATACTATGTATCTATTTATATATCAAAAATTAAATTGCATGATAAATTTAATATGATACTCTGAAAGTTTCATACTTGGCACGTTGTGACACTTTTGATCTAAATAATAGCAGCGACATATTTCGATTTATTTATAAACTCTGTGTATAATATAAAACACGACATAATGCATAATGTTATCATATCACGTTATATCTTTCAAACAATTTAATTTTTGAGTCTCCTTTCGTATTTTCAAGCCACCAATTTTTAGTCACTTATAATATCGAATTATGCGTACAACATACATCGAGGTGAAGTTAAAATCGAGTTGCCACATTAACATCGTGTTCGGAATCTCGAATGCCTGCCGGCGTAACGGCAGCGACGTCTTGTGTCGGGAAATAATTATTAATTTATGCAATTGCGTGCATCATTGGACGTGCAAGGTAGTTACGTGCAGCAGGGTACTTCCTCGCATGCAATTTTAAAATCCATCGAGAGCCAGAGGGATCTCCCAGCTTAGGATAACGTGAAGAGGAGAAAGAAAGACGGAGACGAACGGAGAAGAGAGAAAGAGAGAGGGAGAGACAAAGAGAAAGGGCCGAGTTAAAGAGACATCGAAATGACACGGAGAGCTAAACTTCTGGCGTTTCTCGATGCTAATGCTGCATCCGCGAGCGTGGTAAACGTCACGGCTTTACGAAAACTTGATGTCCCTTGTGAATTTTGTAACCGCGACTCCCGCGACTTTGCCTCTCTCAGTTATTCAAATTGTATTCGTCTGTCCTGTCTGGCCCGCGATGCTCCCGTTATTCTTTCCGCTTCGCTTCGTGCTCCGTGAAACGTCGCCATCAACTGAAAGACAATGCGATGTGGCGCACCACAGATAAGTCCCGGATTTCGTGTAATTCTCAGCTCCATCGAAACTTATCATCGCGTGTGTAATCGTGGAACGTGAAGCGCAGCGTCATCGCGACAGCGAATAAAGAAGCATGAAATGTGTGCCAAAGTTTCATCATCGCGAGATTAGCGTCGATGAATGTAATTAAAAAATATTCGCGCCGCAGTGTTTTGTCGGTATCGGTGTAATCGCGCGGCGAACGTACGACGATAGGATATCGCCGATTTATTCGGCCACTTTTATTGGATCGATCGCGCGATGTCTCGTTAATTAGAAACTACTGCGTATCGGACGAAATCGGGCCGCGTATCACCCATCGCGAGCGTGTGTGTGCCGAGTCGACGCGCCGGTAATACGGATTAATTAACGCACGGACGCGCGATTTAATTTCGCTCGCGCTATCGAGCGGCTCGACGCGCGAGAAAATTTTCCCGGATCCGAGTTTCGTTCGCGCCGCATACGGCTACGTTTGCCCGGCCGAAATGAATATTTATAATGAGCGTAAAATAAACGCGCGCAGCCCCGAATCGATTTGAACACGGGGACGGAACTTGTTTATGGATTTACGAGCCGCCGCGGGCGCGCGATGTCGAGCCGAAGCTGAACCGTCTCGCCGACGGGCGTAAGGGACCAATTGCTCCGCGAACCCTGACCGGTACGATTCGGCTTTGACCCAGTCGTAAAAGTAATGGAAAGCAACGCCGTTTAAATAGCATGTAATAACAAAAGCCGGCTACCACGAGCGAAACGCATCCTCCAATGCCAACTGCACCGTCGTAGGCCGGTAAACAACAGGGAATCGCTAGTTAATACCTCGTCTTCCGTCACAATTTGCTTTGCGTTCAACCATCTCGGAGCGTTACGACAGTCCCGTGACAACTTTATTTGCACAGCGCACTGGCATAACGGCTGTCGAGTCACGTTCTCAAACGAGTTTACGCCATCCCGTGCATACGTAGTTATAGTCTACGATACCGGTAATTAGCGGAAAATAATTAGAGCGCCTGTAAAGTGGAATTAATCTCGAAGAGCCGACGCGTGATGGAAAATTTATAGTGTAATAACGGCTTTTCTGCCGTAATTTGTAAGATTATCGAGCCCCAATCGTTTGCCTTCTCATCACCGTTGCTCTCATTTTTTTCGTACTCATCGACGAAACGCTCGGATTAAGAAATAATTGTTCGGCAATTCTGCTTGATGTTTCGGTCGCATGAGACCCGCGATTTCATTACGCAGTCATTCGAGCTCTTTTATGTCCTCGTCACACGTGTCCTATAACGGGAGTTTCGCATTTCTCATTTATGCGGAAAACGCCCACCGTGTCCTTTTGGTCGACGATCTCTCGCGAACACCTGGCCTTCCATGGCCTACTAAGTCAACGGTCTTTTTCGCCTACGAGCGAAACTAACTCGAACTTTTGTCCACCCCGATAATCTCGCAAGATCTCAGAAATTGGATAGAAAAATTGAAGCAGATGGATAACATACAATATGACGATTATAATAATTTTTACACAATTCTAGATACGTGGAAACCACTGTTTTTTTTCTTTGCATCACACATACCACGTGTGTGGAATAGAATGTATCTATTACTTACTATACAGCCTCACTGTCAGTTTCGAATCGATGAAAAGACATCCACTTACCTGAAACAAAAAGAAAAAGACTATTATTTCAAGATCATTTTCCGGATAAAGTATGCAAAAAGTATGCAACGTGAATACACAATTCACGTACGTCTCGCCGAGCTATCCGTAATAACGACATCGACAGACGTGAGAGTGGAAAGATCGGTCGTCGAAACAGCAAATCGATATGTCGTCGATACGACATGACGGGCATGTACTGTCGACTCGAAAACGGTACGTAACACGCACATTCACGAGACGCGTATACGCACGTGCGTTCGCGCCAATTTTGCAGCGTCGCAAGCGACACCCTCGTTATTCGCTCGCGTCTGCCCTCGTACGTATTGGTGCCGGCATGCGTGTATACGTGCGCGCGGGTGCTGGCGTACATCATTGTGCGACTAATTTCCGTGATAAATATTTTACGGACGGCCATTACGCGGGGACCCGCGTGTTCGCGCGATATAAACTATGGATGACTGCGGTGACGGCTGCAACGTCCGCGGGGAGAGCAAATAGTATCCACGAAGGGACAGAATACCCGTGGCGACGCCATAGGGCGTAAAGGGAAAAACTCGACATCCGTAAAATTCATTCGATCGCGCCATGATGGGGTGTCTTGAACGATAGTATATTCATTAACCCCGAAGCGGCCAATATGCGTATGTCGATGCATAATGTATGTTACATGATTTTCTAAATGGCCTTATTACACATGGAAAGTGAATAATATGTAAAACATAAAAATAGAAAAGCTGTATAATCCTCATATAATTTTTATTGTCAAAATAATGTAATATAAAACATTATATAACATAAAAGTAGAAGCGAACAGAAAAGAAAGAGCAAAACAACTTGTAATCTAAATTCTCTTACGCTTAGATATCTCTAATGATAGCTAATGAATATTAAAAGTAAAACCCGTTTACTGCTAATTATTGAATCATGTCTGCTATCCATCAGCTTTACTAATCGCATTTAGATCACGTTCTTTTTGCCTCGTTTATAACATTTCCTTCTGAGAGTGCTGCCGGCAGAATGGTAATTCGAGCTGAATGGAATCTTTACGCTTCAATGTATCAATGAACATCCTAAACAGCCGCCACTAAACAGCGATCTTTCGTCGACGACGCCACGCTGCGAGATCCAAGCGCGCTGAAGGCGGATCAAAGATATCCAACGAGTGGTTTACCTCGAGACATTCCGACGACAGGTGAATTCACGCATAATACGTCGCCAAGAGGTGACTAAAAAGGTGGCCGAGTCTGTACGCGCGTCGTTAAGCGTGCGCCCATCGCCTCTTAAAAAGGCCGGGCATTCAAGACGGGATTACCGCGACGAATCATTGACTATTCAGGTGTTCGCCCTGCGAGCAGGTGGTGCCGCGACTTGGCGTCTGCGACGCTCCGAAAGGGCGGCGAACCAGTCGGAGCTAGGAAAACTCCACGTGTTCGTCCAAGTATGCCCCAGGAAGTCGCCCGTGCGCGTTTCACGCGGAACTTCAACGAAATGTCTGCCAGTTTTTCGTCATTCGCTCGTCCCGCTCGTTCGGCGCCGCAATGGTGCCGTTGAAGTCGCCACGCGGCTAGATTATGAGACGCTAATTACGCGACAACGCGCGCACGATGACCGAATAACGTCCGGTTAAATTAGACCGACCGTTGACTAGCTGGGTGACCGAACAGCCTCCTGAAAACGGTCGGCGGTCTATGCGAGAGCGCGCGATTTCCGCAAAAGAAGTCTTCTGACGGAGAATGAGGCAGCGAGTAACGCGAGCAAAAAAAGCACAGCGAGCTAGAGCAACGGCCGTTGAGTGTTATACCATCGCGGACATGCCCCAGCATCAAAGTGAAATCAAATTTATGCCGTCCGGGAAGTCTGACGAAACTTAAATTAACCCGACTTAGCGGGGAATTCGGGAAGCGGTCGCGCTTGAAAATTTACGTCGCCGAAAGTGAGTCGACGACGCGGAAGGAGGGCAGGAATAACGCGTTTTCACTGCGTGCCACGGAAATCATTTTTCCAGCCCGTCGATCTTAACGCGCCGCTTACCGCTTAAAAGCGATAGCGTGCAGGAACCATCGTGCTGAAGCGAGATCGGGTAGGCGATCGGACAAGAATCGCTGATAGGATATAGAAACTGAAGAAAACAGGAACATTTCTGGAGCCGAGCGGACATGGAATGACGAACCGATCGAAAGAAAGAAACTACGAGGAAGATCCACGCAATTGGATGAAACAGTAATTGAGTTCTTATCGCTGCACGTCGTACGCAATCGAGTGGCAAAGTATCTTCCTCCGCTCCTCGAACCATTTCTGCGGATAATATTATTAACGTTCTCGTGGCTGGACGTTCTCCAGATAAAAGGATATCGTAGATTTTCTGAAATACTTTGACTTCGTAGCGGCTTAGCGACAGGAATTCGGCGAATTCATGAAGAGAATTTTATTATTCGAATGTTTCTTTCGCGGTGATATTGATATAAAAGAGCATCGATATTTATCTTAGCGATATTGAATCACACAGGTAATGATAAATCACACATCCATCATACAATCAAGTATCAAGCATGTAAAGGTGAATAATGAGACTGACGTAAGTCGAACGCGAAGCAGAATCAGCTTCCTCTCTTTGTCTTTTGCTTGTCCGCCCGCTCCTCGATCGGCGCCGATCCGCGTGGGTGTATAATTGCCAGTCTTGTCGAGAATAGTTGAACTTGACTCCAGAACAGGAAACTCACGGTGAATTTGTGTCACGGACGTGAGAGACACACGGCGGCGTCGCCCCAACTCGATCGCAGACCTTGAGATTTGCCATGAAAGTTCGCGCTGATCGGTGAGGTGTGCCGGCGAGATCGGAAAGACGCAGAGGTGAGAAAAAGAGCGGCACGGATGGTGATTAAGCGGCGGTTTATCGTAAAACATACGCGCGATATTAACGGCGCCTGCCGCTTACGTCGTAAGGGTCAAGTGGATAATCATAGGATCAACTTCGACAATCGCGTTTAATTAATTCACGCGCGAACGATTTCCTCCTGTTTTTGTCTCCCAAGCGTATTTATTACGATACCGATCGAGATCGCGTACTCGCCATGTAAAGTCGATGAAACTGAATCGCAGAGCGTCATATCTTCATTTCATGAGAGACAAGACGAGACGAATCTCATGCAAAAGAGTGACTGCGGTGACGCCGATGTAATATTAGGTTGTTCATTAAGTTCTGCGGTTTTCTTGATAGATAGCGTTTGTCCATTGAAAAAGATAGCATGCATCGTCTGAACCGCGGATTGCCGCATACTCCGTGACAGGTTAGACAACGCTTGACATTTCGCCAGAGTCTTTGTTGTGTTTCGACGTGTTGTGTGTACGCGCTATTCATTAAAAATGGGGGATCAAAAGGTGCATTTTCGGCACATTTTGCTATTTTTCTTCCGCAAAGGAGTAAAAGCGACGGACGCACAACGTGAGATATGTGGCGTGTACGGGGACTCGGCCATAAGCGCTGACACTCGTCAGCGTTGGTTTGCGCGCTTTCGTTCCGGAGATGTGAACGTCTCCGATGCTGCTCGCTCCGGTCGTCCATCCACCACTGACGACGACCAAATCGTGGCCGCAATCAAAGCAGACCGACACCTGACGACGCGAGAGATCGCGGAGCGCTTCGACATCGCCCATACAACGGTTGCGCAGCGATTAAAACGGCTTGGGATGTCGAAAAAAGCAGATGTTTGGGTCCCTCACGAGCTCACCGAAAAGAACATTTTGGACCGCGTCATGATCTGTGAATCCCTGCTGAAATGGAACTCGCTGGAGGCCTTTCTCAAACGGGTCGTCACGGGAGATGAAAAATGGGTGGTATATAACAACATTCGACGCGAGCGGTCATGGTGCGGTCCGGGTGAGTCGTCACAATCGGTTGCCAAAGCGGATTTGCATCCGAAGAAAGTGATGCTGAGTGTGTGGTGGGATTGGCGAGGCGTCCTGTACTTCGAGCTGCTTCCGCGCGGTCAGACCATCGACGCCGAGAAGCATTGCGCTCAGTTAGAAAAATTGAAGCAGGCAGTGGCGGAGAAGCGGCCGGAATTGGCGAACAGGAAGGGCGTTGTCTTCCACCACGACAACGCCAAACCACACACTGCTTTGGTGACCAAGAAGAAGTTGAAGTGCTTTGGCTGGGAAGTCATGCGGCACCCACCGTACTCCCCAGACCTTGCGCCGTCGGATTACCATCTGTTCCGGTCACTCCAAAACAATCTCGACGGGCAGCGCTTTAATTCAGTGGACGATATTCAAACGTACTTGAAGGACTTTTTCGCGCAGAAGTCGCGCGACTTCTACAAACGCGGCATTATGTCCCTTCCAGAACGTTGGCAGAAGGTGGTCGATCAAGATGGACAATACATTCTAGATTGAATAAATGTGTAAGTACAATAGATTTATGTTTTAATTTAGGGCAAAAAACCGCAGAACTTAATGAACAACCTAATATATTCCAGTGCGTAGCGCGAAGAAACCGAGTTTCCGAGCAAGTTACTCTGTCGAAACGCGGACTATAAACGGGGACGAGCGATATTAAATATGGGCCTCGGGGAGGCGAAGCCCCGAAGTCGCACCTGCGGGTGGCTTCTTCCCCCCCCCCCTCACCCCATCGGCCGGTTCGGTTGGCAAAGCAGGGATTACCCGTGCTAAGAGGACGTGCGGGGCTTCGCGCCTCATCGTCTGGAAAATGGCTTACTGCTTACATTTACCTACCACTTGCACCCTCTGGCCGTATCCGACGACACTCTATACGCGCCCCGTCCCTCTCGAGCGATTCTTGAGACACCTTTGTCGCGCACCACGCCAAGGGTACAAATAGACCCTACACGTCGCTTTTTTCCCCTCGCGAGATGATAACAAATGTACATTTGTAGAAGAGTGTATAAACCCAGTTTTGTGAAAAGATAATGCAGTCGGTTATTTTTCATAACCGTTTATTAACATCCAATCAGTAGTACAGTCGCGGTAATTTAATATCAACAATAGAAAGTATCACTTTTATGGATCAGAATAATTTACGACTCAAATAAATAATTGCACGCGGAGTGGACACGTCAATGATGCTATCAATAGAAACTAAATGGAAACTCGATAAACGCTCATTCATGAAGCAGGATAAGTCCAGAATAAAGTAACAGGATGCAGATTATAGCAATGTATTACGCATAAATAATTTCAAACCGTTCTTATTGCCGTGGCAATAAAAATACATCGCGGATATTTTGGTGGAGCGCTAAACGCTTCGTTTCATGACGGTTTACGCCCGATACGGGAAAATGCGAGATGACAGCTATCAACAGATCGACCGGCAGAATTTACGGACGCATGACCCTGAGAAAAAAAGCGCAAGTGTACCCTCGATCACGACGTGCACGCCATTACGTAATATTGGGAGGCGCCGGGACATCCTCGAAGCGCATTCGCGCCAACCGTGCGGGGGAGTGATTTATGCGCCCTCGGGTATAAGGAAGAGGGACGGAAGTGCGGGGTATTGGGCTTCCTATTCCCGCAGGAAGAGCTATCCGGGGGTTGCTCCTTAACTCCACTCGAGTTGGCTTCACCGCTGCGTTACGACCCCGGGCGTCCACTTACACTCCGTGAACGAGCCCACGGACACATGGACGCGACGCCAAAATCGTTCCTTTCGTCTCCTTCCGACGAGCAGACGACCATTACTGCGTGTGCTTCATAAAGCTCGGCCACTTCGTCGCTCGAGCGGAGCATTAAAGCGTCGATCGTCTCCCCTTCAAGCCTCCCGCGATTCCCGCTCGCAGTGGGAGTTGAAAATTTCGGTTAGCGAAAGAGATCCGGGCGCACTCCTCGGAGCGAGAGAATCAATGTTGTGACTGTTTTACGCTCGAACGTCTGCTCTTGAGAGTTCTCCACCGGATTTTAGACAATCTCGAAGCAATGCGTAAAGATGTTTTTGCAAGATCGCGTTTAAGACGTAACACGAAATTCCGAGAAGAAAAATACACATTTTTCTTGAAAAGGACATTGGTTTAAAGACTGAAATAAAAATTTCTTTAACGATCCAATTTTATATCTCTGTCGCTTGTCGCTCTTTTACTTCGGAAAACACAAATGTTTGTTAAACAAATTTGAATGTACTCGCACACGTAAAATCTTTTCTATTGTAGAATCGAAACATCGTGCCACGTCGCAAACTCGACATCGTTTCTCACGCCGTTCCTCCTCCCTACACAATGAGATTCGAAATCTACAGTAGCGTACGACCCTGGCGAGTCCTTCCCCATGAGGCTGATGGTTTCACCGCGGGAGGCGTAGGTGGATTGTGCGCGGGGTCGGCGCTCCGCGATAATATGTAAATATTCCGCTATCTCCGTCGACGCGATCCCGAAACGAAGTTTTCGGCCCGGGTACAGGGGTTGATCGGAGGGAGACCGGGGCGATTATTCGAAGCGCGTAGTAACTCGTGCAATTACGCGGCTTACGACAAATCGATAGCTTTTAATTACACTCGGGGATATTTACGGGGTTCCAACGGTCGTCCTCTCAGCGCGATTCCAGTTGGCTTTTCCATTTTCCTCGCGACACGGCGAACTACCCGCCAGAGTCGACATTTTCGTCTTTCGCAATTATCTATATCATCCAATTCACTCATGTTAGATTAATATGAACCGGAAATCAAAACTTGACAATTTTTTACACAGATAACACTCGAGCAAAGTGCTCTTATAATATCATATTTTCACTCTAGATCAAATGAGTATACGTGTAATAATTACCCTGCTCTATATCCGCAAGTAGCACAGCATGATATAAATTATGATATAAGCTGCATCCTGGACGACATTACAGTAATGTGCACATTATAGACGACGGGATATCGAGAAAATTTTACATCTGATCACAAATCTCATTTTAGCACGCTTGAAATAGTCAATGTTTTAAACTTATATGCAGTCAACGAAACGATATTGCCGGGAGAACCGTTAAGATATTTACTGAACATGCGTGTAATTAAGATCTTAACGGAGCACAAAATGGGAACGATGGGAAGACCAGCCGGTCGGCCGAGTACTCGGCAAAGATGCGGCTCGAGGAGGAAGCGAAAGAAGCCGGAGATACGGTAGCGGAGTTCGTCGTCGGAAGCTGCTCCTTTCTCCGCAGAATTGCGGTGGAAGAAGGAGCAGGGAAAATGATTAGTTATTAAAATGCCGATAATTATATATAATCAAGCGTCGGGGAGTGTCCTACGCATACGCTTACCGTGGATGCACGTCGAGCTCTAGGAAAACAGTTGCCTCATGCTCTATCTCTTTTTCTCTTGCACTGCTCTTGCGACGTTCTTCATTTTGCTCGCTCGCTCGTTCGCCGATCAATGGTTGGCGCAAAACGGTAGGGCGAGCAAGACAGAGACGAGAAGGGAACGGAAGGGCCGCTCAAGCGAGAGAGAGAGATGGCGATACGCGCGCATTATAAAAAGCCCCTAATAACTGTTATCCACAATCTCAGCGAGCCAGCAGAAGCACCGAACGAGAGAGACGAGAGAGAAAGAGTGAATAGAAGCTGCTACTCTAGTAGGCGGATCGCGGTAGATAATGGCTCCGGCGACGAATCAAAAAGGCAGGCCTGCGCGATTCGATGATTGCAAAATATATTCGTTTGTGCGAAAGAAATGCAAAACAGCTAGACAAAATGGTGAGATCCCGATAGGATGAAAGTAGTGGACTGTAATTTCTCGAGTATATCGAAACGCTGTGATTCGCTCGACGTTGAATCTACGGCTTCAGCGAGCGTGTGAGTTTAATTAAACGAGATAAATTAGCGACTAAAATCGAGACCGCCTAAATTAGTAATCAAGATCGGGATTAAAACTGTATTTTACACATCGCTGGAGTTATTCGCAGCGACGTGTATCGAAGCAAATCTCGATAAGTTCATTCAGTCGAACGATCTATAAGCCACATGGTTGGGATATGTTACGTCCGAGTGTATTATTTCACATTTATGCATATTTTATTTAATTATCTCGAAACTTAGTGCGCTACTTAAAACGCGCTATTAATTTTTGCTTGAGTAAACATTATAATCCCTCTCCACATTTCGATCATTTCGATTACTTCGTGTCAGCTGGGGCATTAATGTTGCACCAACATTTCGAGTAGCGCAAAGGCGATTAATAATCGATTCTGGCGGTTGCCGCGAAGCACATGTACGCAGCATCCCGCGATGGAGCATAACAAGGAAAATCTGCGCGATCGCGATCGATCGTGCAGCAGAACGGTAGGTGGAGTCTAAACGCGTGCGGATACGCGATAACGGCGCGAATCCTGTGAATGGAGGAGCGTCGAGGAACCGCGTCAATGAGCCGCGGCCATCAAACTGGTCAGGCACGTATCGCTACTATGGTGGGCCCCGATGATTTACAGCGCATCGCGCGACACGGGAGTTGAACTGAGCGGGGTCATATCGGAGGTTCACCATCCATGTACGATCCGGCATTTACGTCGCTCGCTCTTGTCACTCCGTCACTCCGAAATTACGTATCGGAATGGACTCTCGTGAATCTGTTAGTATCGACGCGCGCATGAGAATTCTCCTGTTGAGCAGAGCGGCTCTAATGACTTCGTAAGACGTTTGAAAGAATCATTACACGAACGCTGAAGCGTTTCAAATCTGCGTAATACGATCGTTTGCGCGACGACTGCGACTGTGCAGCGCGATAACTCTTAATATCCGCACGTCCGGGGGTAAATAATTTCCGTTTGCATTTAGGAAGTCGCTGCGCCTATTTCGAGCGATGAGATACCGATTGCGTCTGGCGTGTATTAATTTTCGCCGATGTATTATATTGTAATAACGGGAGCTGCCGCTCATTGTGCAGTCTCCGTTCGCAGGGTTGCCGCGTAACGATCGTCCAGCCGAGATAACCGCCGTGCCGTCCCGCGTCCGCGCCACCGTCCTCTAATTACGCGGAAATTAATTATAAGCGCATTACAGACCGGCACTCTTCTTTTTTCCCATTCGGCGTTTTTCCCCGAGCGTTCTCCGAACGCAAAGCAGTCGCCGCGAGTAATGCCGGCGCGGCTTCGGATCAAGCGCATTTTCGACGATATTTTATTTGCCTTTTTTAAGCATGAAATGCCGTTCCACGTTTCTTACACGCGAAAGTAGTCACGTTCAATCGTAAACGATCGATAACAACCGCACTCGGCGGTGTATTAACTTGCATCAGATTGCGCAGTGGTAATCGGCATCGCCGATCGAGATTCTCGTCGAGTCATCGATTGTGCAACGGCTAAACGGAGGAAACGCAGGAAACAAGAGCAACGGGGGACGTTCGCTAATGACCGGGCGAAGATCTAACGATCGTTGTGCAACCGGAAGCGGCGCGCGGAGGACTTTCGTATTCGCCGAGATAAGAGCGGACTCGCGCAAAACCAGTTGGCGCGTCTCCCTGCACGATAAGTCGCGTACAGTGACGCGGCGTAACCGCGATCTTTAATTGTGCATTCATTATGCATCCGCGGCAGCTGCTGCCTCGTCATAGGCGAGTCGAGTCCGCCGACTCTCCTCTCGCAAGCGGGATCTCGATTGACCTTCGATCTTCCGTGATTCACGCGCGCGTGCGAAGCGCGCGGCTCTCGCGATGTCCGCGGATATTGTGCACGCGTCCGAAGAATGCGGGTATCATCTGCGATCCACGAAGGTGCGCCCCTGCACCTTATAGTTTTAACGGTTTTTTGCCGATCAATCAATTTTTACGCAAAACGTGTGCGATACGGGCGATACGTTTAACGAGTGTCCAACCGCCAGCTGTGGATACCGCGTGTGCAATATGATAATCGAATTCTTCAACGATCAGAACCACCTTCCTTCGGCCATCTCCCGCTATCGGCGATAAAACGTAAATAAGTTTTGCATTAATGCTCGAGAATACCGATCAGGGCCTCCAATCTAGATTTCTCTCACTTTTATAGTTCTCGTGTTATTACGTAATCGTTTTCACCGCGGTTTAACTCGGCATTTTAATTCGGGGAGTAATAAGAAATAAAATCTTGATTTGCATTTATATCGCCTTGTACGCGCTTCGCTCTCGCCTAGCATTCCTCAGGCCTGTCTTTCTTCGTTCGGTCGCCGAGGTCCGGAATCTAAAACCGTCGTCGTGCATTCACAGAGCAGACCGGCGGAAAGCAAGGAGAAAGAACGAAAGAGAACCAAACGAGACGGACGAGCTTTCGCAGGATGAAGGTAGACAGAGAGCGAAGGAGAGCAGCGAGCGAGAGAGGCAGATTGCGCCAAGATAGGTCGACCGCCGCCGTCAAAACTGGTAGGCCTTGAGGAATTATGCGAACTATTCTTGCCAGTTTGTCCGCCGTGAATTTACGAACGGCGCGATGACGCGCAGCAGCCGCCAAGTCCTACCCTGGGCGTGACCGAACGGGAGATCGAGGTAGATCCTGAGAGATTATCCATCCTGCCCACCTCCCGGAGGACCGGGAGGCCCCTCTCTCTCTCTCGCTCTCCATGGTGTAAACACTTCTCGAGAAACGGCCGTGTGCTCCTTAATTTATGCGCACACGCGCGGCGATGTTAAGAAGCATCGATCAGGCAAGTCGCGGATAAGAAGTCGAAAACATGTTAAACATCGGCAAGAATGTCGGCTGGGCCGCGCGTGTATATCGAACGCATTCCAGCGGCCCGATTATTTCGGTCACGGATCGGATATCCTTCACCACGTCGTCCCGCCTTCTCGACTTCAATCACTACGATCGATTATCCTCCTTTCTTCCGCGGTAGCGACGAGGAGAATCAGTTACCGTCCCTTCGCTGGCCGCGAGCCCATTTCCTGCTCGCGATGAGCAAACTTCTGCTACTCGCGAGGCGATTTGTCTGCGATAACCAGCGCGAGCCTCTCCGCGGGATCTGTTTCGCGAGCGACGCAGCGCGAGGAGGAAGTCTTTGCTTCATTCCCTTTTGCTTCTCATATGCCTCGTATTGCGCAATGCAGCTTGACGTCACGCAGGATAAATGATAGGCGCTCCTCTGCAGGGAGGATCCTGATCTCCCTGAGGATCCAGATCTCTCTTGGCAGTCCGCTTTCCGCGAGACGCAAGATGTCATCTTTGTCCTTTATGTCGAATCGTTCGCTAACGAAGAGATCGGCGATCGCGCTGAAGCCTTCGTGGGAGTATATCTCCACGCGTTCACCTGTCACTCGGCGATTTGCATCGAACCTTACGTCAGTGAACCGATCTATCAAGCGGAGAACCGAAAGTTCCCGATACGATCAGCGAACCCGAATAGCGTTGCTGGAATATCCTTATGCATATTCATTCGGTGTGTCAGAATTGAATATTCGCTTGCAGTCTCTATTTTAAGTTGCATTTGTATTATATATTTCTGGCATATTGGAAGAAAATGCAGTTGGATGTGTGAAACGAAAAATTCATAATGGATAAGACATGTAACACATCATTTATTTCAGATTAATCAAAGCTTTATTCCTGACGAATCAGTTTGCTAGCGATGTCCATTAAAATGCTTGACGGTCGCAGAAGTCGAGAAACAACGAAATATGTCCGTTTAAGAGACGCAGAGACATGCCACCGCGTGAATTTTAAAATGCGTTCAGACGAACGAGCGACTCGTACTTCTCATGCATTCCTTCCTCCTCCTTCCCGGTCTTCCATCGTCGACTTCCAACTCTTCGCAATACGTCGTTCAAGTGAACACGCGCCCTGCCAGATGACCAAAGCGCAGTGTGTCGTTTGTGTCGCGAGCGACTGTCGGGAATTTGAATGAAATTTCGATACACGGCGGAATCCGTGTATCGAATCCGAATCGCCAAACCGACGACCTTGAGAGTGCGGTTGCCGACAGGCGAGATTGACGGCGCGGAATTTCGTTTCGCGCAATGCCGCGGAATGCGACCTTCCTGACCCAAGCAACATCTCGTACGGCAAGATCTATAAAGGCTCGAATAAGTAATGTCGAGGAATACGCCTGATAAACGTGCTGAATTGGCCCGCGTAAATTTTCACAGAGCCATCGAGCGGCGATCAAACGCGCGACAAACAGCCGAAGGATGGATTCTCGGTGGATCATGATCTCCATCTGCGGTCTTTTCTCGTCGACCACTCGATTCCTCGCCGTCGCGAAAAAGCGAGGATTTCTTTTCCGTCCTGCCGTCCCGCGTTCATCCTCTCGTCTCGGTCTCGCGTGAGACCCCGAGACGAGATCGTGTCCGCCGCAATTATCCCCCTTTGCCCTCTCGCACAGCTCCACCTTCCCTCTTTTCTCTCTCCTTTCCCCGCAGCTAGCGAGGTGTCGTGCCAAACTGGCCGCGTGGCGCGTCCGCATAGCAATTCCCTATTCCCCGCGCGCGGCCGATCGTCGACAAAGAGAAAACGGCTCATGAAATATTACGCGACGCGAGAATATATGCCCGCGCACGCAGCTCTCCCTTTGATCAGGACCCGAGAAAATCGCCTGTTCCCAGGGGGCAAGATGGACCGCGCACTCGCCGGTGCAACGTTATATCGATTCGATATCCTCTTTCCGCCGAGCGGACCTTTCCGTTCGGATCCCTCGTTGCCCTCTCCCGATCCGCGTCGTTTCCATTCCTTATCTCGTTCTTCCTCGTGCCCTCCTCAACGGTCCGGTCATACCTTATGTATGGCACGCCGCTTCATCGTCGTCGGAGCGGGACGAACGCTCGTCGCTCGTTTGGTATTCGGCGCTGACCGCTCGCCACTTTCGTTGCGGATCTGGCCCTGTCTTGGGACCTCGCGCGGTAAAAGGTATAATACGTGGTCCATGCACCCTTCTCCGACCCGACGATACGTATTCGTGCCGCGCATGAGGAAAATTCGACCGTAATAGTTTCGCGGAGACGGAGAGCGAGAAGACGAGACGATCGAGGCAGCGATGAAAACGAAGCGTCGTCGAGAGACATGTGCAAGCACTAGACTACATGTCTCATTAATCACCTTAATTAGGGATAATCCCCTCAGCGGCAAAATCAGCATAAATTCCGCAGTTATACGGCGTACGCATGCCCAAGTTATATCCGGAATCCGTCGACCACTGATAAGATGCAAGCGCGTAATTATGCCTGCGTCGAGATGCGATGATACTCTTGTTGCGGCTACATATGAAATTGGTTCGCTGCAAACCCAGCTCGTGCAAGTGCACGTTACGTCGCAGGGGCCGTTATCACTCAACTGAGCTACACACGTCTCTCCGTCGAGTTATAAAATTGTGTTATAAAATTTTATTCGACAGCGCGTCGTGTTTCTTCTTCGTGAATCTTTTACGACCGCTCGCTGAAAGAAGGGCGAGGGAAAGGAGGGCATTCTCCAAGAGACAGATGCCGCAGTGCCTGCTCGTCCAATCGACCCTTCGAACGCTCAATCGACCCTCGCACGACGTGATTACGGCGCTTATTAAGTTGCACGATGCATGCCGTGAAACCACGATACCGGCGACCGGGTCCAAGAATCGCAATGATAGATATCATTAAACCGGTTGCACGGCCGCGCGCACCTTTTCAAGTTTATATTCTACCGCGCAGCCGGGTAAACGACGCTAATTGTACGATAAATTGTCCGTTAAGTATCCGTCCTTCTTGCGAGGATCACCAGCGGCCGTGGGCCACGTCGTTCGAGGGACGGTTATGCTCGCGAAGGTATACGCGAGAGCGTCGGATAGATAAGGCGGGATCATTAAGTCTTTTATGGAACTGATAATTCTTCGCAGACTGAAGCTTTGCATCGCGGAACGTTGAATCCTATCGATTATCACGCACATCGAAATTATCTCCTTGCTCTTCTAATGTCTAATTAAATCTTCCAGAGTTATCCAAGCTCGCGCGCGATGATGCGTTAAAGTACGTGGTAGCCAACGATTAAAGGCTAATCAGATCAATTATGCGTCGTTTGCTTGCGGGAAATGACCTAGGCGAATCCTTCTTTCGTGCAATTTACATAAAATACAACTGTGCAAGTCAGATGCAAATGCCCCAAGATACTCGACATTCCACCATTGGAGAATCTATCTCGCCGTTCACAAATACAGACGCATGATAACGTAGAAGATTACGTGACCGTTTGGCACTGTAAGATCTGGAAAGATAGTCGAGACTGACAGGTCGTATAGAGGATCGGAATGAAAACAAGTTGATCACAATAGTAGGAGTATTGGCCGTACAGCCTAAGACCTAGGCGTGTGAACCAGGGATCCCGGAGAGTTCGAGTTCAAATCTAAGGCAGTCTCCTAGTTATTTTTCGCCTCTTACAATTCAGAAGTGGGATCAAATCCGCTACCCCTCGAAGACAGTTGAGATTCATCCGCTACCCCTCGGAGAGGAGGGAGTTGAGAAGCAGCTGGCCGGTAGTGAAGCCTGAACATGGAGGTCGGGACGGACTCAGAGGAGTGAACCAACATGGAGATTGGGAAGGACTCAGAGGAGAGTGAACCAACATGGAGATTGGGAAGGACTCAGAGGAGTAAACCAACATGGAGGTTGGGAGGGATTCAGAAGAGTGAACCAAAAATGGATGTTGGGAAGGACTCAGAGGAGTGAACCAAAAATGGAGGTTGGGAGGGACTCAAGTGGAGTGAACCGACGATTTGGAGACATTCGGGGACGAATGTAATGTCAGGCTGGCCGAGCTGTAAGATCTGGAAAGATAGTCGAGACTGACAGGTCGTATATAGGATCGGAATGAAAACAAGTTGATCACAACAGTAGGAGTATTGGCCGTACAGCCTAAGACCTAGGCGTGTGAACCAGGGATCCCGGAGAGTTCGAGTTCAAATCTAAGGCAGTCTCCTAGTTATTTTTCGCTTCTTACAATTCAGAAGTGGGATAAAATCCGCTACCCCTCGGAGAGGAGGGAGTTGAGAAGCAGCTGGCCGGTAGTGAAGCCTGAACATGGAGGTCGGGACGGACTCAGAGGAGTGAACCAACATGGAGATTGGGAAGGACTCAGAGGAGTGAACCAACATGGAGATTGGGAAGGACTCAGAGGAGTGAACCAAAAATGGAGGTTGGGAGGGACTCAAGTGGAGTGAACCGACGACTTGGAGACATTCGGGGACGAATGTAATGTCAGGCTGGCCGAGCTGTAAAATCTGGAAAGATAGTCGAGACTGACAGGTCGTATAGAGGATCGGAATGAAAACAAGTTGATCACAACAGTAGGAGTATTGGCCGTACAGCCTAAGACCTAGGCGTGTGAACCAGGGATCCCGGAGAGTTCGAGTTCAAATCTAAGGCAGTCTCCTAGTTATTTTTCGCCTCTTACAATTCAGAAGTGGGATAAAATCCGCTACCCCTCGGAGAGGAGGGAGTTGAGAAGCAGCTGGCCGGTAGTGAAGCCTGAACATGGAGGTCGGGACGGACTCAGAGGAGTGAACCAACATGGAGATTGGGAAGGACTCAGAGGAGTGAACCAACATGGAGATTGGGAAGGACTCAGAGGAGTGAACCAACATGGAGATTGGGAAGGACTCAGAGGAGTGAACCAAAAATGGAGGTTGGGAGGGACTCAAGTGGAGTGAACCGACGACTTGGAGACATTCGGGGACGAATGTAATGTCAGGCTGGCCGAGCTGTAAAATCTGGAAAGATAGTCGAGACTGACAGGTCGTATAGAGGGATCGGAATGAAAACAAGTTGATCACAACAGTAGGAGTATTGGCCGTACAGCCTAAGACCTAGGCGTGTGAACCAGGGATCCCGGAGAGTTCGAGTTCAAATCTAAGGCAGTCTCCTAGTTATTTTTCGCTTCTTACAATTCAGAAGTGGGATAAAATCCGCTACCCCTCGGAGAGGAGGGAGTTGAGAAGCAGCTGGCCGGTAGTGAAGCCTGAACATGGAGGTCGGGACGGACTCAGAGGAGTGAACCAACATGGAGATTGGGAAGGACTCAGAGGAGTGAACCAACATGGAGATTGGGAAGGACTCAGAGGAGTGAACCAACATGGAGATTGGGAAGGACTCAGAGGAGTGAACCAACATGGAGATTGGGAAGGACTCAGAGGAGTGAACCAAAAATGGAGGTTGGGAGGGACTTAAGTGGAGTGAACCGACGATTTGGAGACATTCGGGGACGAATGTAATGTCAGGCTGGCCGAGCTGTAAGATCTGGGAAAGATAGTCGAGACTGACAGGTCGTATAGAGGATCGGAATGAAAACAAGTTGATCACAACAGTAGGAGGAGTATTGGCCGTACAGCCTAAGACCTAGGCGTGTGAACCAGGGATCCCGGAGAGTTCGAGTTCAAATCTAAGGCAGTCTCCTAGTTATTTTTCGCCTCTTACAGCACACAATGTCACAAAAATAATTTCCCGCTTGTGTAACTTTTTCTGCAGTATATGAATCCTTTCCGTTGCTCGCGATCGCAAGAGTACGCTCGGGACGCCCGCGCCGCAGTGGGTCGACCCAATAAGACGGCGAGTTGCGTTACAAAAGACGCCGAATCAGAATCCGTTTCACTTTATGAACTATCAAAGCGGCTCGCGCGTGCACGCGGCGTCGTTTCAACTTGCGTATTGGAATTCGAGAGCCCTTAAAACGAACCGAACGACCGACCGCGCAGGACCTCGTGGGACAAGTCGGCGGCAGCGAGAGGTACGCACACGTCCTGCGTTACACACTTGCCTTGCGAGGCATTTGCGCGCACGCACGCACGCACATATGCGCGTGTAAACACGCGACGGGCGCATTGCTCTTTCTTTCCCTCGACGGACAAGTAAAACAAAACTCGATCGATTCGATACACGATGGATACGCCGTTGCGCTCGAGGCGGGAAGGTTAGCGCTGGTGGACCAAGGGAAGGACCGCGGCTCGGGGAAGGCATTCGCCTCCCCATAAATCACATTAATATACTGCACCGCTTTGCGACTGGTTGCACACATCCTATCCGGCGGATAAGACTGTTCTCCCACCTTTGCGCGAGCGGCATTCTCGTTGAATATGCTTATTCCCCGCGTCCCGCTCCCCTCATGTTTCATTCCATTCCGATCGTCTTCCTTTCTCTCCTCATCGTCCACCGATATAGCCCGATGTCTTAATCGCGCCTCGGTCTCTTCGCGCGCTTAAATTATGACGTCTGCTTAATTGTAAGATATCAAGATAAGGCGATCGCGAAATTGCTTTACGACCTCGCCGGGATTGTCCGCGATATTACGCTCGAGAGGAGCCGCGCGAGGCGAGATAGATCCTTATGGAGCGAATTGCTCATTGATGCATTGCAGCGTAGCACGGATTTTCAAGAATTTTTGAGAAAGTATTTTTATTATGTTTCGCTATAGGCTGTTACAAAAATCTGAAAGGCAGCTCTTTTACTTTTTATCGAGACGGGATGAGAGGTCGAGTAATCTTCCATCGTGAATTACGCGCGCACTCGGCCGAACTCGCGCGAGTCATCGAGAGGTGGATTAAGTGGCCGGCCGCGCGGAATGAAGCGATGCATCTCTCGGCACCGATGCTGTCAGCCGCCGTAACAACGAGAGGAGACGCCTCGAACGACCGGGAATCGCGAGCGGAAAGGGAAGAAAAAGGAGGTACATCGCGAGCACGCAGCGGGATGTCCGATGACGCGATAGTCCTCCCCGTTCTCCCCCCCGAGACGAATGGCGAGCCGGTCGCGATCGCCGAAAGTTATGCGACCGTTCTTGCAGCGAGCCCGCCACAGCCGGATATTATACCCTTGTAATCGCGGGCTCGCGAATGCCGCGAATGAAAGAGGAGTCGGTACATGGACCGCGCGAGAGGCTCGAGGAAGAAGCAGCTCGGAACTTCCTCCCTCGTGCAAGATACGTGCGAACATGCCGCGACCGCCGCGGCCCCGATCCTCAAATATGCCCAATTAGCAACGGGCTGACATAATAAGCAGATAAACAACCGTGCGGTGCCTCTCGCGCGGTGAGATCACAAGCGCAAGTTTTTTCGGCGCGATCGCCGGCAGAACGCGCACGAATCTCCGATCCCGCAGCTTCGCCGTGTCTCCTCCTCTTGTTTCCAGGCTTTCTTGCCCGCGCGTCCCCGCCGGCGAGTGATAGCACTTTACGGTCGATTTAGTCACCTCCTCGTTGGGAAGCGTTCTGCTTTTTCGGTATCGTGTGTCGCGCCGGCCGCCGCCGATTGCCGCCGGGCAATCCCCCATTCTGTCGCTGAATGTCCCGCCGGTGTGGTGGCCGTCGGTCGTTTCCCCGCGACAAGAAGCTGATCGGTCACGATCTACATGGACATCGAGATCGCGTAATTTATAGCGGGGCAAACTACCGTCTCCCCGAGAAATTACGAGTCATCCGATAATTAACTCCGGGTACGAGATATTACTCCCTTGCCGGCTACGGAACTGCGATTAATTCTTGGCTACTACGGCCGAAAGATGTACTCGATGTGCTGAGGTCACGAGGATACAATGGAGATCGTTAGACGTATATTCATAAAAATGTGAAACTGTTGCTCTATACGGAAGGCGGGCAAACGCTAAAAATGGTAAAAGTGCCGCAATGGACGGCTAAATGCGGTCGCATGAGGTTGCGGCAGTAAAGGTGAAATTACCGCGTTGCGATTAATAGCGGCTTGAGAAAATTAATTATTCAGCAAAATCTCGATAAACGAGCGATTCGCTCGAACGATCGAGGGCGACGCGGAGGAGCATGAGACGCGAGCGTAGGCGGCCAAGATTGTCCCTCGAGGAATAATTAGACCTTAGGACGTAATTGGAGCCTGTATACCAGTGCCGCGAGGACGCACGGTGGCGGTGGGGCACGCTGACCATCGCGAATTAAATCTTAGGCGAGCGCGCATGGCCATTTGAAAGTAAAATCCGGTGCGAGAGTCGGCGCGGCGGGCGACGACACACACGAGGCGGTTGGCACTCACGTGGTGCACCCGTGAGAGACACGGCGATTGCCCGCCGTGGTTCTGCCTAATAATTAACTTCCTTAACGACCTCCAGCGCTGGCAAACCGTGCGACGTTTTCGTGATTTTTCAGCGGAGCCTACCACCGCCACTTTGCGCCGCTTCGCACGATTTGCATTAAGCACTTTGCCGAGTGGTGACACACACAACCAGTAATATTCTCCTCGTTAAAAATTCCTATTTCCATGACGAATAGATTGAAGAACGATTAGAGAAGCATTCACGATGAAGATGCAACGTAAGCGTGCAAAGTGCACGCGCGTTGTTTAATAAGATAAAGAATAAGTTCTTAATCAAGACGCATCATCGACTTTAGCGGCGCGGTTAATTGCGTGACGCGGGTAAAGTCATTACGCGTAATCCGTTCCGGCGTATCGACGAGAAGACGCTCGCGCGTCTCATCGTTTCAACGGTTCGAGCGTGATGTGAATCCTAATGCCGGCGGCGTCGCGACGCTCCCCACGCTCACGTAACGCGGGCACAGATTTAATAATGGGATGGTTAGTGGATTTCGTGCTAACGCGTTGCAATTTTTGGAGAGGCGCCTCGAGAAGGGAGAAACGCGGCCGGTTCCGGCGGTTGCGACGTACCCGGGACGCGGATGAGTACGTGAGTGGCATGTGCGAAAGGGCGACGGAGGGCGGACGAGCGCCCTACGAAGAATACCCTTCGCGGGAGTACGTAATCTATTTACCCGGGCGACCACAGACCGTGCAACGTTACAATGAGTCGCCCGTCTGCGAAGCGGCGCATCGCGCGAAAACATGAAACTGATCCGACGAGTTTGCAAAGACAGGAGAGAACACTTGCATGAAAGCCGCGGAAATATCAATTCTCATCGTTCGGGAAGGGTTTCCGCGCTCGGTACCAACGAGAAGCTCCGGTGGGAAAGTCTGAAGGGACCGCTATCAGAGGCAAATCTGGGGGATCGAGTGCGATATGCATTTAAAGGAAATCCCCGCGCGTAGCCGCGCGATCGACGTTAACCGGCTCGTAGCCATTCCAGGACGGTGTAAAAGCGACTTTAATACTGTCGTATTTCTGGTCGTAAGAAATTCTATCTTTGAGCGGGCGCGCGTGAGCACTCATGGCTCTGCACTCCCAACCGCCGAACGCCGTTGAGAAAACCGAAACCGAGCCGGAACGACTCGCCGTAACAACGTGACACTTTTATGGTCACGCGTGTGGATCCACGCGAACGTTAATCGCGCGTACTTAAAGACCGGCGGTATTCGGTGCCACGATGCATTTCGTACCGCAGCCGTCCTCGGAGCACAGCCCGCCTGTTATCGAGAAGATCGAGAAGACACTGTCGGTGAAACGAGAGCGAACCACCGAGTGACGCGTCGTGTGGACTTGTAAAATTTTCGAAAGTGGCATTTAATTTTAATCAGCACCACGAGGACCATCGAGATGGCATCCGTTCGGGTACGGTGTCGCTCGTCCGAATGGATTCCGAGCGCTATCGCGTTGCCCTCGGGCTCTTATCCTCGTCGATTCGCGGAATAACTGGCCATAAAAGGCGTCGAATTTCGGGACCGAAGGTGCGGTAGAGTCTGGGTCTGATCGACGGGCCGCACCCGAAAAGTGCTCGGGACGGGTGCTCGCGATGCCCGACGGATAGAGCCGCACACGAGTCGCGACTGGCTACGGGTCCCAAGCTCGTGCATATGCATACGCGAGCGTCGCGGATTTGCATTCTAATTGTCGGACGATCCGACAAACGCGCCATTACGGCTCCGGAATCGCGCGACGGCAACCGAGGAGGCTTCTGCGTCACGAAATGAGGTGCCAAAGAGCCCTCAGAGCCGACGAAAACGGTCAATAATCGAAAAAGTAAAGGCCCCTTATCTTATCCGTCTCGCCGTTCCTACGAAGGCAACAGTGTCTCCCATGCGTTTGTTTAATGCACGTACACTGAAAAAAAATCTGGTTGCATTAATTAGAAATCTGGTAGGTTCAACCAGTTTGTCTGTTGGAAAATGGACGAATCAGAATTCCTTTAGGAATTACCAGATGAGCATGATTAATTCCTTCCTGTTAAATTTACCAGAGTTTCTTGATAATAATACTAAATGTATTTAGTTAAATTAACATGACTGTTTAGTGAAAAGAAACGTTTTTCTGTTTCATTACCGTGAGTTTTCTTGGATTGCTGTAAATGAAATATCATGTTGATATTTATACAGGATGTCCCGTAATAATCGCCTAACCTCTCGCACGCCAATAGAGCAGATCGAGATGAAGAGAAAAGTCCCATATCCTTTTGCGATATTCGCAATAATAATCGAAATATTGCATATTAAAGTCAAGCGAATCCAGAGCGCGCGGAGGCAAGTGCCGAGCCGCTCGAGGTATAGGATTATTATTGCGAATATCGCAAAATGGTATGGGACTTTTCTCTTCATCTCGATCTGCTCTATTGGCATACGAGAGGTTAGGCGATTATTACGGGACACCCTGTATAAAAAAATATAAGAGAACACGTTTTTTCATCCGCCATCACTTCACAGCCATTGCACTAACTAATTTCATTTCACTAGAGGAGGAAAACGTGCCGTCCGTGCCGATCCGTTTCCCGAAGATGCATCAACACGCACGACACGAAACAATAGAATGCTGCTGGAGTGCCCTGCGATTAACCAGAATTCTGATTGCATCTTCGTTTGTTCTTATGTCTAGTGTAATATAACTAGAAGCTTTATAGATCCAACTGGAAAATACTAACCAAATTCTTATAGTACAGTCTATCAAACGTTCTAGTTATAAAATATCCAGTCCTATCGTGATAACTAGAAATTCTTGGTTAGTTTAACCAAAATGCATTCTATCAGATACGTCTTGTTTATACAATCAAATCATTTTTCTCAGTGTAAGTATACGCGTTATCGCGAAAAATGAAAACGAGAATACGAGTATTCCGACAACGCACTAGTCGTTATGAGTCTATAATATTATGTAGTTGGGTCGAATTTATTCAAATAACAGGTACAACAATCGATTTCCTATGAATACTTGTATCTCATTTAAGCAATATGAGTAGTTACTAACCGGATGTTTCTTTGTAATTTGGTCGCAAGGAAAGGGAAAAAAATAATCGCCAAAGTAATAATTGCAAGAGTCCAATTTATGTGGAGACGCTGAAGAAATATTTACATCGAATTAAAATCGAATCACGAAGGAAGACGTTCCATACATCCATAAAAAGATGCAAATTGGCAATATCCTCGTCACAAAATGTTTCACCTTATCGAAGGAGCTTTCCCACTAAATACCACTTACGTTACGTGGGATTCAATCGGCCTTGGTGCAATGAGTGCAAACATGCGTCATTAACCGCGACTCGCCACCAAAATTTAATTCCAGCCTTTCACCGCGACTGTCGAATTTTTTAATTAGCCCCCCATCCACGCATGATTTACCGACACGCTCAATTTGAGCCGCTTGTAATACGCGCCACTCATAATCATATTTTTATAAGGAGTGGCGGTATAAAATTAATTTCTCTCGAACACGTCGGCGGGAAATTAATCTCGCGAGGATCGTCGAACGCGAACGCGTGTATTAAATTAGTACACTCCTTCAATCTCCCTGCGTTCGCTTATCTAACATCATGCAGAGTACACACACATGTGTAGAGAGATGAATATCCTTGTCAAAATTCTGAAGCGACAGGCACGGAATGTTGTCAAACGCACAAAAGTGTGATTTGTCAGCGATTGAGTTATTTTTCATTTTTGACATTCTTTCCCGAGTGCATTATTACAAGATTACGGAACAACAGGCACTATTCAGAAAATTGTCGACAATGTCTTCTCCAGCAATTTCAAGCATCTGATGATGCGAGTCGTAGTCCAACGACCAGTACGAGCGGTCTATCTGGCCTCCGTGTGCCCGTAAGAGGAGCTCGTGCCGCGGGCGTTAATGAATACTTAAAGTCACGACTGGTAATTACGCTCAAAATGTCGCAAGCGATGCCTGACGTGGCGAGCGTACGTATCTCGCGTACGCTTGATCGCGAAGTCGTGTCGAAGGATCCGCGCGTGTACTCCAGGACGAAAGGAGGCGAAGCCGGCGAGCACAATGCCGAACATTATGCGAGGAGAGGCTCGAACTGCGCGAGTAAAAGTTAACTCAAGCTTCCACACAACGCGTCCTTTCCAATGTGTATAATATACATGTACATGTCTCTCTCACTTTCTCTCTTCGATTATCTTTTTCTCCCTTAGTCGTACTTCCCCGTCCATTTCGTCGGCTCGCTCTGCACGTGTGCGCGATCGTAAAAAAATGCGACTAATTAACGACCAAAAAGTAGGGCCAGCAGGAGGGTTTTTGCCACGACTGTGAGAGAAGGTCCAGGCTGTCCGACTGAACTGGGAGAGCTTGACCGTGCATCGCGCCTTCTTCTTCGTTTCGCTTCTCCGATAACCATCGGCCAGCGAGCGGATCACCGGTCGAGAACGATCGAGCGCGTTCTCTTGCGATGGGAGGCTTTTTCTGCATTCCCGTTGCAGTATTCGTTTCATCAAACGACAATTTGTCAAATATCATTTGAATTGAGATAAATGGAGCTGATTGTTCACACGAGAGAAAAGTGAAATACACTTTATAAATTTTGCCTTTAATAAGTGTGAATATGTTTATAAATTTAAAATGATCAGCGATGTTTACATTTCGTCAAGATCACAAATTTTATCAAGTCTTTAGAAAGCGGCCGACGCTAAATTACACGTCGTAACGTGAATCGGTTTGATCGGATAGTAATAAAGTGCTAATGAGATGACTGCGAATGATATCTACCATTCTGCAGAGATAGATTTTACGAGTTTTTCTGCGTGGCTAAAGGATTAATGATAGTTGTACAAGTTGTTAAAGACTACCTGCGGAAAGGATGAGCACAACTCGTTCAAGATTCTTATTAGCCGCACATCGGTTATCCACGGTTTCCTATTCTTCGAGATTACGAACAGTGAGATCGTGTCATTATCCGGTTTGCTACAAAGTGAGCAATATAAGGCATTAATATTTATAGACTACCATTCTCAACATCGGATTTTACCATCTATGCATTAAATACCGCGTTAATGACCGCTAGAGTGAGTACAGCGTGCAACGAGTATAAGATGCATATAACGAGCGTGGCATAATTAATCCGCGTAACGTCGAGAAGCAACTAAGAAACCATTCGGTTGAAGGCAGGCATTCTTAGAGGCTAAACAAATTCCAAATGAGTTGTACATCCCGGCAACGCCGCGATGTTTGAATAAAACGAACAACCTCGTTCAGAAAACGCCACGTAAAAAGAAGTAGGGATCGTTTGGCAACGGTAATGCGGCTAACGACAGATCTTCAGAAAACTCGATCTCGCCGAGCGCCATCCGCGCCATCCGCTTCGCCTGCAATCTAATTAATCTAATTAAGCCGAAGCGCCTCGTTATTGCGGCGCGCGCCGTACGCACAAGAGAGAATTAAAAAGAAGAAACGTAAGAGAGTGGCCATTGCGCTCGTAACAGATCGGTAACGCAAGATCGTCTCACCGATCATCGTCGTTCAGACCGTGTCGCCGACAGCCAACAAGATCCATTAAGGGGATTATTATCGAATCGAGCGATCGCCATTCCTCCTCGCCTATATACCCAGCTTAAAATACGTTTTCTTTTTCTACTGCCCTGGAGCGTTTTATGCTCAATGTCCAAATTTAATCGCGCTTAATTTATTCTGCATAACGTAGAATGGGATAAAACGGCCGGATTTAAATAACGTAAATTCGGAAAACAAATTTTTTCCAATTATCGGCTCGTCTGAGCTTTAATTTTAACTTTACCTCTTAACATCTGGAAATTTCACGTTTTTAATTACGCTCACGACACATGTATCACACGTGCCTGCAATCGTGTTCCGTGTTAGCATCGGTAATGTTGAAACGCACACGTGAACGCTACGATGAACGAATCGGTCATTTACGATGATCGCTTATCTGAGTTTTCGCAAACGATAGCGATTACACGAAACGGAAACTTGTGTTTCCCTCGAGCGAGAAATGCTAGTCTAACGAACTGCTTCGTTAATTACGATAATTGAACTGCAGGCAGCAAGCTGCAATGAGCAAGATTTCTGCATTGCGAAAAAACTGTTTTAATCCTTACCGATAATGCCGATTTGACTGGAGAAAGATCCACTTACCCATTGCATCTGAAACAAAAATAATCAAATTTTTAATAATAGTTAGATTAATTACGAATATTTATCTATTATAAATATTTGAAAGAGTATTTCGTGCATCATTATCCTCAATCTTTATATCCTTATTTACGCAGTACCAATCGCAGGCATTACCTTAGACATCCTCAACCCTCGATGCCAACAAGTCCGCAGTAAAAACCATAACGAATAACTTGACGTGCATCGCACATAATACAAAGACCGCACGACTAATTCCGCGCTAATTGCTCGACGGTGCTAAGCAGCGTTTCAGAAGGGAAAAAGTCGCTTTCCGCACATTGTGCAAACGGGGATTAACAGCGTGAATGGCATTCTTCCTCACCGTGATTTCACGCGATGAGAGATGAAAGTCGAAACTACCGCGAGCGCACTTTGTTCGATGGAACGGAGAATCGCCGACTCCTCCTTTCAGGTCGGTCATAAGGTCGCCCGGTCGTTGGTCAGGTATTGCAGTGGGCACCCCCCGGATACTCGAGCCGACGTGTGCAATTTATGTCATTTTCTATTTAAATAAAGAATCGGGGGTCTAATTGCCTTATTGTGAGCGTGCGAGTCACGTAAGCGCGCGGCAGCCGCCGCGATAAATCATAAGCAAAGACCGAGCGGAGCTGGCGCTCGAAAAAGAGCCGCGAACCGAGCGACTGAATGAAACCTTGCGAAACAAACGAGCGAGCTTCGTGCCGCCGACTAATATCCGTTCTTACTAATCGTTCGCTGTAACTCGAAATATCGTTCGGGGCGGGACGGCAGCGTTCCAAGGAGTCGATCCGAGAGATAACCAGGAAAGAGAAAGGAGATAAGAAGAAAGAGAGAGAAAGAGATCAATCTCTCATGAGAAAAAGACCGAGAGGTCAAGAAGGACTCATCTTCTCTCAAGACGACGCACAGTGGGGCAACGCGGCCAAAAATAGGTTTTGAGCAATATTTTTATTTTCCATAATAACTATTAAAATCTGTTGTATAACATCTCAAAGTATTAGAAACTCTATAAACATCAAGTATTTAAAAAATTTAATGTTTTTTGAGTATATAAAAATAGCTAAATTTAATTCATATTTTTGATCAAATATTCGAAACAGTTTGAGTTGCTTTTAAAAATCAACTAAAGGCAATAAATGTTTTTAACGTATTGAATTTATTACTTACTGACGTTTAGAACTTATTTAAAAAATTAAACATTTAATTGTGTACATAAGTGTTTCTTGAACAGTCCCTGAGTACTAGACTAATTTCAAGGAAATAGTGCAAAAGATCATTCTTTCAACACATTTTTAATAATGATATACAACAGACAAGTTGTGTGATAGATGGAATTCTTCTTCAACATCTCTCCTAAGTGTTGGTAAAAATCTCCTCTGCAGATATTTGCAGATGTGAAAGTTACGAATAATATAAGGCGGAACGTTTTTGTAAACTATGACGCCGGACAGTGTTCCGAATTATATGCGAATACGTATGATTATACGTTATTCATTTTTCCACACAACATACGTGTGTATGTGTGTACAATATGATAGGTCGCCATTCTCCATCGAGAGGTAGTGATCGTTTACACCTGTATCACCCACTGCTACGTATACATTTCAGTGTATAAAACCGACAAGTTTTTGTTTGGATTTGGACTCACAACTCTTTAGTTCCACAGAGTAGTGCTCATCTCTGTGCCACGATCGCCACTATAATACTTTTAATAAGTTATTTTTATTATTGGCATGCTTAATTTAGAATTTTTAGCTCACATTTACGTGTATAGTCCCTCCCTCTAAAAGAAATAAACGCCCCTGAATGGATAAATTTCATCGAAATCTGCTCAGTTTAAGGATTTTATAGATTTTTGGCCGTTTTTCCCCGATTTGCCCCACTGTGCGACGACGCAAATAGGCGCGCGACACGGAATCGACGTGGCGGTAAGTTTTAAACGTGCACGAAAATCAAGAGCGGCGTCGATATATTAGCCAGGGCGTACGCGGCTTTATTTAAACTGGGAGCCTGAAACGGTCACTCATAACTCCTCGAGATAATCTCCGCGTGGGCAAGGCGCACACCGCGAGCTCCTCGCGCCTGTGCGCCTCCGTATCTACCTTCGTCTATCTCTATTTATTATTCTTAGGCGCGATTGTGTACGCACGTGTATTGTATGTGTGTGTGTGTCTCTGTCGAGCGGAGAGATAGCCGGCACTCCTCGCGCGTGTGGCATTAGCACGTGTACGCGCAGCGTGCAACAGCGTCCACGTATAGGTAGAGCACGAGCGTTTTTCGCACGCTCCATCCTCTCTTCCACGGCCGGTTGCTCGCGGCCGAAGCGGCGTGGCAAGTCGTGTACGGGCTGACTAACCCATTAGCGCCTCGGCTGTCGATCGACATGGCGAATCGATCGATAAAAGCCACGCCGAACACTTCCGGCCGATAGGAAGGCCCGTCGTTTCTTTCGCAACCGATCGAGCGAGGAAAGAAAAATTGCCTTAGCCGCAGTTATCGCTAAATGAACAGCGGCCGCGTCGGAATCTTGTAGCGAGTGGCGTGATATATTTGACAATCTATGCCTTAATTCAAAGCCACGTACCGTACAAGCGCGTTTCCTTGTACATCGATTTTTAAAGATCACCGGACGCAATTTGAGGAAGCATAAAATTAAGATAATTAAGATTTCAGAAATTAAGATAATAAATAAAGAACACGCGATAAGAAGGTATCAGTTCTCATTACCGTTTCTGATAAATTGAACGTCATGCTCTTTCCGAAATAATAATAATAAATAACGTTGATTTCTGTCACATTTAAATAACGAGTTTTGAAACCGCATAAATAATCAAGGTTTTCTTTACTAGCTGCAGCGACCGCTGTCAAGCGTTCTTTCCGTGGGCAAGGAAATAACTTTATTTAGCTTTAAGTAATGGCAGGCTGTTAGAAACGGAACACGCAGACATTCAGCAGGCTATTCTCGCGGCACCCGCAAGGGTGCCAATAATTCGTCCGTCGCGAAAATAGAAGCAGCGACGGTGGGTGGAGAAGCGTAAACGGAGAGATGACTATAAATTAGCGATTACGGGAATTCGACGGTGAGACGGCGGGGGTGGCGTTTCTACGCACGGGGTGAGAATTGGCCCCGATCTGTGGAGCGTTACCGAAGAAATACGCGGCGAGCACGATAAATGACGCGATGACAACAGGCGGCCACCGTAAATCGGACCATAATCGTCGTCACCGTTGCCAAAGGAGAAATTCGTTCGAGCGAGCGTGGCCGAGTTGCGTTTCGGTCCCCGACGTTTCGATTTCAAAGTCGTTTATCGACATTCGTTCTTTCCGAGGTCCAAACATTCCCAATCGCGAGGACAACGACCCGCTCCTCCTCGCGATGCGTTTCTTCGCACTGCCATGCGCGTTAAATAAACCATATATTTCACGAGACACTCCGCCGAGATACGTTCTGCTCCTCGCCAAAACATTAATGCATCACTGTTTTATTTACGAAAACGACCGTTAATTTCCGCGGCATATTAGACGTGCCTCTACATGAGTCGCGTGCAAATTGCCGGAATGACGCTAGCGCGATTAAATAGATCCATCGCGTAGACGCCGGTATCGTGGGAAAGTTCAAGCGTCTTTATGTACATGCGCTTCATTTCTTGTTTTTTACAAAGATATTTGTTAACCGCTGCGCGGAACAAAAGGATACGCGTTTCCTTTGGAAATAAGTGAATCCAGGCCACGCAAAGTTAACGTCCGTCCCTGTCCGCGAGCGTGAGACGACGAAGCGCAGGGAGCAACAGCCGGCGGCTGAATTTCCGAGATGGTTTCTGCCGATCCAGGCTTAATTTGTAGCACGTTCTTGCGGGCAGGGGGCGATGAGGTCCATTCGATCGTCTCGTGGCGTTGCCGAGTTAGTTAGCGCGACTTAAGGCGGCTGTTGATGCCGCTTCTTGTCTCGCCACCCTTCCCCTCGGTCTCTCGCGTTCCCAATTTTTGCCGCTAAAACATCGTCGCTAATTAATCTCCTCGGCCCCTCCCGTGCCGGGACACTGCACGAGCTAATATGGATGAACGGTGACAATGGCCAGAAGCCGGAGTCTGGAATCCGCCGAATTCAACGGCGTGGCGAGCGATCGGGAGAAAAAGTCGGCTTAACACCGTCCGAAAGGATGACGCCGATGAAGGCTGACCAGGGCGAGTCCTAATGGGTATTTGTGAGCGGACTGCAGCATACGACGGGCACTTAACGTCTCACTCGAACGTATTGCATTCGTCGAGAGAAAGCCGGATGATATTTATTTAACGACTGAGCCGCGAATGAACGAAAAATAAGACAATTAACGAAATTTATCGACGAGTAATATAATAAATAGTTTGTACAGTTACAAGATAGCAAAGAATACATTATATCGAAAAATCAAAGAGAGAAAATATAACGTTAGGATTAAATAATGTTTATTAAAGAACAATTTGCAAAACAAAACTAAAGCATGTGCAATGATAACTTTTCCTTATATTTACATATTGAAAAGAAAACTTTTTTATATAAATCTTAAGGTTGAGAACGGTTTCAATATTCAGAGTAATATCGACGATGATGACAGATGATGAAGAGGCCAGTGTGGAATCCGCCGCATCTACCAGAGTGGCGGGGCCAGTCGGAAAAAAACCTGCTCGACGCTTAACGCCGCAGCGACGACGCTGATGGAGGGCACGTAGGTCCCTACGAAGGGCGAGGTCCGCTAATGGGAATTTGCGAGAAACGTACGGGACGCACTTACCGTGTCACTCGAATGTAACAAGGTTCAAAAACTGTGCCGCGGGAACCGATCCTGCAGGTGGTGGCACTTCAGCTCGTAGCTCAAGTCTCAAGGCTGAAAGGGCGCGCGCGGTTAATTGGGATAATCGCCACAGTAAATCCGCTTGGACGAGCGCCGCTCGGTAGTGTCTCTATCGAGCTGGCTGTTCATTTCTTAGCGCGGAATGCCGCACGGAAGAAACGTCGACGCGTAGGCGCTCGCGAAAAAGCGTTGGATTCATGATACCTGAGGGATTCGCGAGGATCGAAGCCTAGCTGCGCGCAAAGCTCAATTTGTCCGCGAGCGTTGCGTGACGTGAACGTCCCTTCGATCATTACGAGCGACGTTTGTTACGAGCAAAAATACATGGTAGCGATCGATTGATACGCGAGATCGTTCAGCGAATCGCGTGCCAAGAGCTTCCTGAAACCGAGATGAAAAGAATTCTCTCGCTCTCAAAAGAATTCTCGCAAGAAACGGAGTGACCTTTGTGGGTTCCAGTTTCCTTCTTAAGTTTCGTTAAATTAGCGCCCCTTGCTTCTGATGTTTTTGAATCATTTGTATTCAATAATCAGCTATTTCGATGGAAACTCGGTTATAAAAGCAATAATTACTAAAAATAAATAATTAATATTGACACACGAGTCTCTCACCAAGAGGTAAGATGACAGCTTTTGCTGTATTTCCCGAAAGGATTAAAATGATTGTCGCGCAAACTCGCGAAATTTTCGCATAGTTCTCGTGCATTTTCAACATTCATGTCCATCATGACATGCGAAAAGCTGAAACGAATGACACGATGAGGTTTCGTTATTGAATCTACAGCTAATACAGCTAACGCGATTAAATCATTAAATCGGGAAGGAGAATATGTTAAGCACAAGGAAAAATCAAAGATCCTCATGAAAACCGCAAAGACTAATGAATATATGCAGCTTAATTGTCATTACCGCGAATGTCAAGAATGTCTGGAAATAGACGTTTACGCCACGAGGTGGATTGACGAGCTGGGAAAATCGTGGAAATGAAAATCCGCTTTGCGTGGATGGCGGCGTACGGAAAGAGGTGCGAATATGACAAATGCAGGTGAATAATTAACGCATCTAAGCATCGTGTTCGGCGGTGCGTGCCAAGTGACAAGGCCTCGATAAGTAGCGTCCCTGACACTGGCTCGTCTCATTGCCCTATCGTGAAACGTTATTAGTGAACGAGCAGGAAGTGTCCGCTCGAGCACCGTGGAAAAGAAAAAAGATAGCATGCGACATGCGTCATCGTGCTGTACCGCGAGGGAAGCGTAATTGATGAATACCTGTTACTCGACTGTTGCGTATAACACACAAACCTTGAGAGTATGAAAAAGTCATTCCAGCTTTTTGCCTCTATCATCCTTCGTTTCCGTTTACTATTTTTTCATCTCGCAGGTATTGCACTCGTCGTTTTACGGCGTTAACGGATAAACGGAGATGAATTAAGATGTATTCTCTACACAACTGTAATTACCAGCCGCGAAGACGAAGACCTCATTTCCTCTCGACAATTGTAATTGTCGCAAACCACAACGAGATGGAGACGTGTAAATTCGACAAGCGTTAAAACCGACTTTGTCCCGTTTTCTGCTGCCGTTTCGGCGCCTCGACGAGCAAAAACGCGTGGCGTTTCCGCTCGAGGACCGGACGCGAGCCGCGAGAAACTAGGTCGATCTTTTTTCGAGCGCGATGTCGGCAGACAGAACACGCGAGCTGAAGAACGACAGGTGAAAGGGTGGCTAGAGGGTGGTGTTGACGAGCGGTTAATTGGTGTTCTATGAATTTGACGGCGATTACCGCGAAACAACGCGGACCAGCGACGAGCTGATTCGCTTCTTGCGGAACGCGTCGCTGACCGGTGAAAGACACGGCGGGCCTCCGGACGGCTTCTCCACCATGGAATTTTAATTATAAATTAGTTGATTAACTCAATAGTGTTTTTGCTGGCGGCTACAGTGTCCTCGGAACTGGCTGCGCCGGTATACGTCTCACGTACGTGCGTCACGCACACCTCGAGATACCGGCTTGGCAGGGGTTCTCCGAAAGACCGTTCATCTTCGGGATGTTGAGATGATGTCGGGCGGAATCGAATATCGCGGTGACAATTTCCATCTAATCACGTTCACGGTAGTGATTTCGTTATTTATTATGATCGGTGCCACCGATGAAGCCCGTGAGAAAACGCACCACTTCGCTCGGAATCGAGGATCGAGATGTGGCCCAACGTGTGCGACGAATCGGGGCGGGTCGTTCCGGACGAGGACGTCCGGCGTCAGGTTCTCGAGAAGAAAACGGGTCTTTGACATCGCAAAACGTCGCGCTCGTTTCGCGCGCGGCAGGTGCGATACGTGCCCGGGACCTGCGTGCACGTAATTCCGGGGCATGCGGATACGCGAGCGCATACACGGCTGCGCCCACTTGCTACACCCTCCTTTATTTATTTTTTGCTACCGCATACGCAAAAACCCTCCTTCGCTTACGTAACCACGTGCAGGAGCAATCGAGAGTTTGCCGGACAAATTGCGCGCGGAACTTTGAAGCGGACGCAGGTAAAAGTTGTCGTGCGTGTGTCGGGCAAGCTGAATTTTCGTAACGGTGTAATTGGCAATGTTGCATGTATCCTGCCCAAAGAAAGTGGCGAATATTTCGTTAATGCATGTGATATATGTGACAACATCCTCGCTTGTATGAAAAAAAGAGAACGGAAAACAGTTTTACACTTCGGAGGGGAGCAACATCTAATTAGAGAACGGAATAAAATAATTTTCACGTTTTGCGGGGGGAAGTCAGTTCTCGAAAGGCCGGCTGAATTTTCTGCGACGCAAGAAATTCGAGTTGAGAACCTACGACAATCCGTAGATACCTACGTCCAGAACCCCGCTAGCATGAGAAGCACAATGGCCGCGAAGATCGGCGGTCGCGCCGATGTCCTCGTCGCTTCGTCGGCACGCACAGCACGCGGGAATGCGTTTTGTTTCATATTAAATAAAATATTCGGCTTGTCTGCGGAACAGCGAGCCAGGGTCGGCTAACATTCGGCAAGTACGCCTGTGCATTCGCAGTCGTTTTCCCGCCGCGACTCGCCTTGGCGGATCCATCCGGTAAATAACTACCGTAACGCGTCCTAGCAGCCGTGCGCACTGCGTTACAGGTGTGTAACGCGCGTCGCACACGCTCGTACAAATCCCGACAGGAATGCAGTTCCTCCACCCGGCTACGGCCGGCCAGAGAAGAAAAAAGGGAGCAAACGTGGAAACGTGATGGCCTCCACGGATTACGAATGTTTCGGGCTAATCTTACGTAGCTGACGCGACACGAGCGTCACGTCGAATTTCTACTTGCATAAATTACCTCGAGCTACAAGTTATGCTGCTCGCCGATGGCAATAGCCGTACCTGCGGCAGCGCGTGTCGCAGAATAAACTTCCCGTCGCGCAAATTATCTCAAGAGTGAGAGTATCGCGACACGTGTACGGCGAGGCGAAAGTATGTCTCGTTCCTGATTAACGAACGTGACTTACGAGTTTTTCAGTTTTCAAATTATCGTAACATGTATCTGTAGAATGTTTCTATGTTATAAAAAATCATTGTAACAAAAGGAGACGATATTCCAATCGGGGAAAGAAACAGCGAAACGGTAGAGAGACAAGAGCGGGGAATATTTGAACGCTGACCGGAGATGCGCGGAATCGCAAATTAAGGACGAGGGAAGGGCTCGGGAGGTAGTCGCGGGTCAAAAGATGTCCCGCTCATGGCTCCGCTCCGGTCCGCATACCGGACGAACCGAGCGACGCCGCGGCCGTAGCCATAGCCGCCACCATGTAAAAAGTACAAAACTTGTGACCCGGCTCTCGAGGCCCCCCGGTCCTGCCGGTCGCCTCGGAACCGCCATACTTTTTGCCGACACTCCGAGAGTACGAGAGAACGAACTGTGTCCGGCGCGAACGTCAGCGGAATGTAAAATATGCAACACGCTCGTCCGCGTCCGATCCCCGTGGTCGCCCATCCGGTGATGCGTCCGCAAGGTACAAACAACCCTCTTACCTTACAATTTAGACAAACCGAAACTGCATTTTCGTTGCACGAGAGGCAACCACCGAGAGAGTTCGGTCACAAATGAGTACCATCTGAAAGTAATGTTCCTTCACCGAAAGTATATGAATATCCTCGTATGACAGCCGAAAATCATGGAAGAATCGAGGAGGATCGAAAGCGAATCGGAGAATTCTCACTAGAGTTGTTCGAGCAAGACCGCATCGCACAGCGGCACTCTTTCCGCGAAAGCTCGCGATATCGAGGATTTCTCGTCGCGCGTCCCGTCACCGCGCTCGTTCCTGAGATACCTCGCGAGACCAGGACGAGCGGTCGTTTCGTTGCGAGCGGGCAGCGCGTCCGCGGCCGGCGACAAAGGGAACGCCGCGCGTTAAGTAAGAAATCGATTATACCGCGGGCGGACTCGATGGTGCCGGCGGATTGGAGTGCAGTCGCATACTCCGAATTCGCGCGCAATTAATGTGCATCTCGACGGTCGTCAGGATCTCCGGAGTACGCGCCAAATGGTCCGCCTAGAGCAGCGGGACTGCGTCGCGGTTTTGCCTGCATTCTCCGCGCGCGTCTCGTTGCATTAACCCGTACTTAGCGCGTGGAATTCGCATTACGTAGGAAGCGCCAAGGATACGCGAACACGTTCGTATACTTGGTGGAGGAGATCGGAGGAGGAGCCAGAGGAGCGAGGGAGGCCAGCCAGCTGGGAGGGAGGTCTCGGGGAGAGCAACGACTAGTTTCTTCTCCGTGTTATTATCTGCCGCGTCCGGTAAGTGCCACGTAAGATAGCCAGGATGTGGAAGACATCATGTCGGTCCCGGCCATTCCGCTCTCCGCCACTGTGTCCACTTAGTTATGCGGATGGGAAATACTTACACTGTACGTGTACTAACGATTCCAGGAGGTTTCCAAGTTTCCAACTTGTACCCCGTCCCGCTCCGCGCCCGTGATAATTCCTGCTTAGTCTGTCGCATTGCCGATATGCCGGCGTGTTAACGATCCGGGATCCGCGGTGATTCGATTGTACGGTGCTTTTAACACGTCGGCGAGGAGTCGCAGGAATGCCCTGTCGTGTAACAGGGAATTCCTGCAGGCTATCGGTAATACGTTAAAATTTCCGCACCGGTCGTCAAGACACGTTAACAGAAAGCAATGATGTGATAAAAAATTCCGCTAACGCACTTGTAGTCCTGTACAAAATGCGTATATATCATGCAATTTTTAAATATTGACAAATACGTTTCTCGAAGAGATTATTCTACGAGTGAATGTTCCTCGAGTTTGAGTTTCGTCTACCTGCACATGGACTCAGTCGAAACGAGAGGAATGAACAAGGAAGAGAGTCGGCAGAGCGAAATTACGAACTCGCGTGTTGCCGTAGCTCAAACGTCTAACCGAATTCAATAATCCTGCAGGGGAACGGAGTCGGCCGCTTATGATGACATATCCCTGAATCACGCTCGAGACAAAGTAATGGTTCCACGGTGCAGAGAAGTCGACGACGGCAATCGCTATCTCGCTCCCTCGCCGTCCGGCCTCTCTCTTATCTTCGTCCGGCACGTACAACTACGCCCACACCGTAACCATTTGCCTTGATGGTGGCCCATACCATTACATGACTTTTGATCGCCAGTCGTTACCCCGTGTATTTGCAGTAGGTATTTGCATACCTAGTTTGTCAATGTTGCATCGACGCTCTACAAGACGCTGTACGCGGACGCGTCGTCGTCGTCGTCGTCATCGTCATCACGACGTCAAGACACCATCAGGATGACGACGAGCGCGCAATAATGACGACCTGTACGAAATGCTATGACGATTTCACACGCACATGCAAATCCTCACCGGGATCAAGTTATGTCGGTTCTGCCGCGTCAGAAAAGGATTTAGCGGTGCGAAAGCGAGAGGGAAAGATGAAGAAAAAAATGAGGAAAGACTCGCCGACACGTCTTGGTCTTCGTGCTGGAATAGATATTATCTGGTCAAACCGTGAGAAACTGAAAACTCTTCCAGTCGACTTTCGGTAGCTCATGTGGGACGCAACTCGTGCGGGGAACAGATTCAGGTGACCGACGATCTGGATTGACGTTTCAGCGAGCATGTCGCCGCTTCAGGAATCATCATTTGCCGCATTCGTCGCTGCTCCACGCAAAATGCGGCGCTCCTCCGGTAAACATCGGATGACAGAATCTCATGGACGGAGAACCATACGTTCCTCCGCGATCCTGGTGTCGCCGAGATCGAACTGGCGATAATGCAGCACGGAGGAGCAGATGCACAAGAATAAGAAGAAGCGCCCGTCGCGCCGCGGTGTCCTTTCTCCCCCGTCCTTCTGGCGCAGGGGTCGTAGGGGGACGAGTTATCATTAAGTGAAATGCCGTGTCCACTATCTCCCGGCTCTCACGCGGCTCCGGCTCCTTCTTCGCGGTGTCAGGACTCGTTTCCTGCGAGTCCCCGGATATCGCGGTGGAACGGCGCGTCGGGACAGGATAATCCCACCGTCGCCTCGTAGCGGCGCTGCGCCTTTGCGAGGAACTGCTGCGGGGGTTATTAATAAGGCCGCCGTTATCTAATGCAATTAGAGACATAAAGTCTCCGGGCCTTGTTATGCACCACCGCTGGAACTACGTGAGAAGATATCGCGAGTGCCCTCTCAGCATTCCCCGGCACGTCCGCAGCTCAATCTCTACCATTCTGACACGCTCTTCCTTCAAACTCCGTCCAAATGATTCCGCGTGCCCAAAGAACTGATTTCTCGAAGCTGTTTCCGCGCTCGTAAGTAACGATCGCACAAATCGCTGCTTCTTTTCTCGTTTCATCAGAGTCGCTCGGATCCTTCATCGAGATCGCGCGCATTATGCGCCGAGCACGTTGCAGGGATTAGGTTTTTACGGGCGCCCGCAGGAAATTATCCCAATCCCGCCGATGATCCCTCGGAGTGCGATTATCGCGGCGACACGGCCGCGGCTGATAAAAAAATTCGGATAAAGCGCAGCCTTGTGCGCCAGCGATCAAGATATCTTCTCGCTACGGAACGATCAACGCGTTGCCTGCGTCATCGGGGAGATGCAATCTCACGACTACGAGGAGCTGCGCCGTTCACGTACGACCTTGCCGGGTTGCAATCGAAGAATACAAGGCAACACTCGGCGCGGAGATCGCCCGGTTTTACGGGTGATTGCAGTCGGCAATTAACGTATGATCCTTGAGAGCACGATCGGAGCGAGAGCGGGCGTAGAGGGCTGAACAGTAGAGAGGAGGGGGCCCTCTTTAATTCAAAGAGAAAAATTGCTCGGCGTAATTATAATGAAGAGAGGAGTAGTTGATCGATGCTGATTATTATCTCGGCAAGGGAGAAAGAGAAAGAGAGACTTAACAAACTTCGCGGTAGAAGGCGAGTGCGTCATTCCTCCCCCGCCCACCCTCCTTCGCCCATCGGTTCATTTATATCGGCTAATGTCGGGGAACGGACTAGGCGCCGATACTAATTAATTATGAGCGAGAGACAAGCGGCCTGACCGACCGCCAGGACCGTCCTCTGGATAAACGAGATTTCGAGGAAAGATTTATTAACGCTCCTACGGTAAATTAACCGTTAAAGCGTGCGCGGCGCGGAAAGACCGGTGGTACATGTAAGATGTGTGTAACGTTGATTTAAATATTCTGATCCTTCTCTCACGTGACGTTACTGATATATTATTCACGCGACCGATGTGATTTATCTCGTCTTCTTGAATTCCGCGGAGTTCCGCGATCCTGGATTAGCCGCGCTCGCGGTAACGCTATCTGAATCCGATGACACTCTCGAAAGCCACGAGTCCGTGATGTAATCTATTCCTCGGTGATGTAAGTGAAATGTACTTTCGGTAGTTCGGTAACGTGGATATCAGATTTATGAATTAGCCAGTGATAATGTTATATATTGATGGGGAAATTTGAAGTCACGTTAATAATGTCGGAGACGTCTGCAACGACGAGAGCGAATTCCACGGATCGAATGATGAGAACGTTCTCGCTCTGATATCTGATATCCCATCGAAAATGAGCAAAAGGATCCCCGTACTTAAAAACGGGTCCGTAAATCGAGATATTCCAAGCGGAATCCCGCGAGACATCCTGCCAAGTATATCGTGTACACTTTGTCCGCGTAATTGAAAGACGCGGCTATCACTGACTCATTCATCCGGAAAATCGATGTTGGACGATTAACTTTCCCCCCAAATCACTTATCCCGCGCTAATAAGCGATAGAACGTACCAATTAAGATACACCAAAGTGTCCCGGAATCTCTCGCGTAAGATTGCGGACGCGAGCGTCGCTTTGCGAGGAATAGCAGCTAGTCTCGGAGGACGCGAAGCAGAAGACGAAGAAGTAAAGGAGGAGAATGAGGAGGAAGAGATATTTCTAGCGCATCATTACCACCGCGAGTGGAGTGCTAGTTACCGGAGGTGTCTCCTCGTAAACACTCGGACATTTACATAACGAGTGACATCTGCCCGGCCCAATCATACACGCCACCGTGAGGTTAATACCGCTAGCATACTACTCAGCGCGCCACACTGTCTTCAGGACTGGTCTTCGAGGGCTCACCTGTGCAGATTCACGATGTGCGTGGCGCGATGTGCCATACACGTCCGTTCGCGTCGTGACGAATATCTCCGCAACCGAAGAAAACACGTACTACCTCCTCCTCCTCGTGTCGAGGAGAACGCATTTGCATACGGCAATATCAGTTCCGGCTAGGAACATGGCCGGTAAAATTATTCCTTTTATAGAAAGCGGATTATATTACACGCCGACGCGCGAGCATGCGTTGTCGTCCACCGAATCGAAACTCATCTCGTATTAACTCGAATTTCATTCAACGTAATCGACAATTTCTATTCGTCGTCGCGGCGAGAATAGAAATAGCTACACGTGCGCGATAATTATACGGCGGAGTCGTTATAATTCGTCAGCGGGAATTAATCGGAGGCCGATGCGGCGGAATCCGACGTGCTTCCTCGCCGATCCGTGGAGATCGGCACTTCTCGTCGAACCCGCAACACAAAACGCACCGCCTCTCCCGTAATCCTGGAGACGGTGGGTTTTTGCGGCCGTCATCTGTCGCTCGGGCAACCGCCCGCGATCCTTTATTCCGATCATCCGTCCCGATCCGCTGTCATATTTCTTGCTGTGCGCGACGCACGACGAGGTAATTTAGCAAAGCCCGCGAAAACTGCCCGACTGTATCAACGATCCCGTTGATCGGCCTCGTCGATGCGAGTCCGAGTCTATTCGAACACGCTGAAGCGTGCCATCGTGATTACCGTTGCCTGCGAGAAGCTACGATGATGATAACGATAAATCTCGGATCTGTCCCTTTAATGAGCACGCAAGTGAGAATTAAGAGAACCATAGAAACCGTACAAACAGTGCAGACACATGAGAAATGTGACGAAGTAGAATCGCGGGAAATCATTTCGACACAATTATTACGAGGCGTTGGAAATGCGCCACCGCCGCTTCGTTACGAATATTCGCCTGCCTAGAATAAGAGCTCGCTGGGCGAGAACGATCGAGAGGGTACGTGCGGGGTGTGGCAACATATAATTACAGTAATTAGCGGACATGTAATTAATTAGGATCGCACGTCGTTTGTTATTTCTCGCGGCGCAGAGTTGCTCCGCGCGCGTGTACACGTGTGTCTGTGCGCCGATGCGTATTCGTGTGATCGTCGTCCACGTGTACGAGTGCCTAAGCTACCTGTGGGATACCGGTGTAACTACTGTACCCGTGTCCCTATACGTCCGCGTGCTCAAGGGGTTACGTCTTGATCCCAATTAACGAGCGATTTTTTGCCAAGCGCATCGAGGGATCCCGAGTGAACGAGCACGAGGAGCGATCCTGCAAATTGCGCCTCGAGATGCAGACTCGATCGAATCTGCTGATCGAGAGTCGACTCCCGAGTCTACTCTGCACTCACTGCATTAGCTAATACTGATGAATCGGTACTTGCTGTTTGCTGTTTTGTAAAGATACGATCGCGTTTATCCTCTCTCTTCAACGACAAGGTTTCTTGTAGAACATACGTCACGTGTGTTATCTTTAATTCTTTATTTCTTTCGCGTTCAAGTAGTCTATAGCCACTCTAAAGCTCCGGGAATTTTTATTAGGCGATAATCGAGACTAAGGATTAATTGTAATTTATATCTCGTGAGTGCTGAGCATATTTTAAGACCAACGTAATCTCATCAATAATAACAGACTTCGAATCAGTTTTGAACAGTTTTCAGGAAATTGATTCCAATAGAATGCAAAGGTACTTCTCTTGCGTGTGATCTTAAGGTGTGCTCCACAAATTAGTAAACGCAGTGATTAAGAGTTTGATTTAATTAACTTGAATCGACGTAACGAACATCGCGAATCGAATTACTCGAGGCATTGACTCTTAGTACAGCACGGACGATTGGCCGTGTCCTGCATTTGCCAAACATTCGGGACTCCCCTCGCAGTCGTCGGTGACCACGCACACTTCGGTCGCTTCGCCGGCAATAAACATAATGGCGCACGTCCTTAATTAAGTGGATTTTCAACCAAGATTCAATCAGTCTCGTTGTAAATGTAAATGCACGGACCCAACCCACTCTCGTTCCTCTTCCTCACCGTTCGCCATCCGTTCCCCCGATCGTGTCCAAGTGTGGAGCTTGGTAGATTCACGTTCGAAAGCGCGAAGGATGGCCCTTCTTGTACGCGAACGGTTGTAGCCACGATAGGACAACGCCGATACTTCAGTAACGATACGCTCGCGTAGTCGCATTCGGTGACGATTACATACGACATTTCCGGCGGAAACATTAACTTATCCGTTATCACGAAGATATTTCAGGACTGATACAAAGGTGTGACGTCGATACTGAGCGAGAGCATCCCGTCATATTCATATGCGGATAAGTACCACTTGGTGCATACAGAACACGATATTATTTATCATTTCCACCTTTAGCGGAATGTACGTCGCTTGGAAGTTGCAGGCGAGATCACTTATGCAGATACCTGCTTTTCGCCGTATATTATGTCGTCGCGTGAATTCCGAGCCAAGGATGTTGAAGGCAGAATGCGACCGCAGTGTATCCAGCACGACGAAAGTTCACGAGCTGGTTCATAACGGCGAAATGTCACCGACTGTATGCATCAGAACGAGCTCAAAACAATGAGCACGAATGGAGTGAGCAAGCAATTACACTTTTCCGGAATTTCCTAACAGTGTAACGGCAGCATCAAGTCGTACGCGTCTCGAATAGTGACGGAAGCTACGCTGTCGCAGCCACGACGCATCCAGAATTATCATAATTAAACGATTTTTACAAACCGCGTTACTGCAGATTCAACTTTTGAAGAAAATTAGTGTAGCATGAGATATTCCAACTCTAGACAAACTCTGAATCGTGAATGAGCGCATTAATTAAAAAGCTCATTTGTCACAACGTACTTCGCAGATATGCGAGAAGGATGAGAGTGTAATAGAATAATAACGAAATAAAAAACAAACATGAAAATTTCTTTGATGTCAATAACGAAAAATTGATTAATTTTGATGCGTGTCCGCACTTGAAGGAAAATCGAACTACCCTCGACGGCTCTCGCGATAATCGATATTTTTATCAATTACACGCAAACATAATGCCGCGGTTCGCAGTGTCGTAAAAAGATTCGATTGTCGTGAGACGCTCTCGGCGTTCCGCGATTGCATTTTCGAAGCAGCGCAAAGGCGAGCAGTGGATATGCAAATGTCGCGGCGGAATGGCGAGCGAAGGGCTCGGCTGGGGGTCCGCAAAGTCGAGACAAAGTCACAGCGGGATCCACTCTCCCGAACTGTGTCCCCTTCCCCCCTCCCCATTCGTCTCGTCGTTCGTCTGCTCGCTCCCTCGTGCCTCGCTCAAATGAAATTTTCCGCAACATTGCATTCGAATGCGATTAAAGCTCGTATAGTGAGCTGATACCCCGCGGAAGCGGATGGAGGACCGCGCCGGGCCGAGACCGAAGAATCTTCTCGCCACTTCTTCCTTCTTGCCGTGCTCGTCCCGAGACCACCTCGCCCCCCTCGTCGATTTCGAGAAATCGAATTGTAACTTGTAGCCACCGCGGCACCCTCTCCGCGACAGGAACACGCGTGATTCATCGCCGACTAACGCGGTGCGCGCCGGCTAATTCCCTTCGGATATCGATTCCGCTCCTTGAATGCGAGAGTTCTGAAACCCCTTCCGTCTCTCCCTCCTTCCGTTACTCCTCAGCTTTAAAATATATCAAAAACGTCGATTTTACACGATACCGATTTCTGTCGTGCGATATTAAACCCGGAATTATTTTTATTGTACATAAGTGTCTTTTGCAGAAGGATCCCGAGTCGAAATTTGAGTTCTACATTGAACCTCGAATTCTTCATTTGAGGCGTTATTCAGCGTCTATTTAGCTACTACTTTAACACTAAAATATGTCCGAAATTTCCTTTTTTGCCGCTAGAGCGTCAAGCAGGTTACGGTCAAGATTATAGCCGAATGTTGCAGGGTCAAAATAGCATGTTAACATCTGTTTGTAGGAGTTTGAGTTTCAATGTAAGAGTTCTATTTTCCTAAAAGTAGGTTCGTACGACTGCTAAAAGCATTTAAGTAGGGGCAAAATTTCGGACATATTTTAGTGTTAAAGTAGTAGCTAAATAGACGCTGAATAACGCTTCGAATTCTTCATTCGAGGCGTTATTCAGCGTCTATTTAGCTACTACTTTAACACTAAAATATGTCCGAAATTTCCTTTTTTGCCGCTAGAGCGTCAAGCAGGTTACGGTCAAGATTATAGCCGAATGTTGCAGGGTCAAAATAGCATGTTAACATCTGTTTGTAGGAGTTTGAGTTTCAATGTAAGAGTTCTATTTTCCTAAAAGTAGGTTCGTACGACTGCTAAAAGCATTAAAGTAGGCGTAAAATTTCGGACATATTTTAGTGTTAAAGTAGTAGCTAAATAGACGCTGAATAACGCTTCGAATTCTTCATTTGAGGCGGTATTCAGCGTCTATTTAGCTACTACTTTAACACTAAAATACGTCCGAAATTTCATTTTTTGCCGCTAGAGCGTCAAGCAGGTTACGATCAAGATTATAGCCGAATGTTGCAGGGTCAAAATAGCATGTTAACATCTGTTTGTAGGAGTTTGAGTTTCAATGTAAGAGTTCTATTTTCCTAAAAGTAGGAGGTTCGTACGACTGCTAAAAGCATTAAAGTAGGCGCAAAATTTCGGACATATTTTAGTGTTAAAGTAGTAGCTAAATAGACGCTGAATAACGCTTCGAATTCTTCATTTGAGGCGGTATTCAGCGTCTATTTAGCTACTACTTTAACACTAAAATACGTCCGAAATTTCATTTTTTGCCGCTAGAGCGTCAAGCAGGTTACGATCAAGATTATAGCCGAATGTTGCAGGGTCAAAATAGCATGTTAACATCTGTTTGTAGGAGTTTGAGTTTCAATGTAAGAGTTCTATTTTCCTAAAAGTAGGAGGTTCGTACGACTGCTAAAAGCATTAAAGTAGGCGCAAAATTTCGGACATATTTTAGTGTTAAAGTAGTAGCTAAATAGACGCTGAATAACGCTTCGAATTCTTCATTTGAGGCGTTATTCAGCGTCTATTTAGCTACTACTTTAACACTAAAATATGTCCGAAATTTCCTTTTTTGCCGCTAGAGCGTCAAAGCAGGTTACGATCAAGATTACAGCCGAATGTTGCAGGGTCAAAATAGCATGTTAACATCTGTTTGTAGGAGTTTGAGTTTCAATGTAAGAGTTCTATTTTCCTAAAAGTAGGTTCGTACGACTGCTAAAAGCATTAAAGTAGGCGCAAAATTTCGACTCGGGATGTTTCTCAAAGTGCGAAAAATGATGAAAAGCGACTCACACCTTTACACCGTTCAAGGGGACTTGTATGCATGGAAGTTATATAAAGTTAATTAAGATTAATTATTATAATCGTCCTTAAATGCTTGTCGTGTTGTGACTGTCGCAAAAAAAACAGAAACACGGTGCGACTATTACGCCGATCATTAGACGCGCTCTCATGCGGAAGGAGCGTAGGACGACGACAAGAACTCGTCCTCTCGTGCATTTAAACGTCGCTCGATGCAGCGGCAGGAGGCACGTCGATGCTTATCGCGCGAGAACGCTTTCGACTGGGACTAAGTGAGCGGTACAGCCGCGTTTTGTACGTCTTTACGCGACGAGGAGGCTACCGACGTCGCACTTCGTCGCGCCCCAGCCGCCGTCAATTCCGATCCGAGACGTTCCTACCGCGAGTGGCATCCCCCGGAGAGCCGTGTAAGGGCGGTGGTGTAGGATGCAGCTTTGACAGTGACAGCCGGATGTTTAATGCGTCAAGTCACTCCGCCACTCGCGCATGAATCGGAGCTACAGTTCCGATCCACATTACGGAGATGTCGAATATACAATTCTCCTTCTTTTATGAAACAACAAATGCCGCTTAAGGCGGAACTCAAATATCGCGATGAGACTTCATACGATGCGAGTAAGCCTTCTGCGTTGGACAGATCGTCGTTGATCGTCGATTTAAAGGTTTGATCGCACGCTCGAAAATTCGAGATAGTGAGGAGCGATGAAAGACGTGGAAATCGCGAGGAAACTGTACGAGTGCGGGGATGAAAACGGACTCTCGGCTAGAGTCCAAAACAAGCAGCACGCGCACTTCGAGCTCGCCACCCTGGAAGGTTTCCGAGGGCCCGGGCATCTGGAAATAAGCGACGACGTGGATATAGGATCGCGTAGGGATAGAGTGGCTCGCGGCGCTTCGCCGTTCACCAAGAGCAATATACGCGTCATATATCACCTGGCTGTAGCTAATGCCCGGGAAGGTGTGCGTGAGGCTATCTGCGCGCCATAAAACACTCTCGCGCTCTGCTCCAGGAGGGGTTGCTGGCGGCTCGGTGGCGAGTGTCACCACAGGTGCGGACATTCTCATCATAAATACCAGCCCAGCTACAGCCGTAAACCGTCTGGTGAACCTAATTGGGGCGTGGCTGCGGTTACACCTTCGAGGCTTCGTCTATCTCTCTCTCTCTTCTCCCGGCGCGTTGTCTTTCGCACCTTCCCATCTTCTTCCTTCATCTGCACCTTCGATTCTTGCGTTCTTCGCAAGTAGAGTGCGCGGCTATTATACGTCCGCGCGATGCTTCTCGTTATATGGGTACCTCATCGTTGCTCCCGATAGCCGTTCCTGTTCAGCACTGGCTTCTTGTCTTTCTTTTGACCATCGTCGAGCTCGACGCGTAGTACGCGATAGGTAATGCAAACTGCAGAAGTCAATTACAGAAGTACTCCTTGAGAGAGAACGTAACAGTCTAATCAAGGAAGGCTCTTTAGAGAGAAAATAAACAAAAAATAGTACTCGCAAAAAAGATTGAAGGCCCTCGCATCTGCTGCGCTTTCCCGAGGTTGCTCTCCATCCCGTGATGGGGATTATATTTGCAGTAAAATATTAAGAGCGGCTGTGCGAGCGCTACCTTTTATGGCGACTGCTATTCGGGCAGATTGGCTTCAGCGAGTGAAATGATTACGTCAAGAATGTGACAGCACGCAGAACAGGATTTCCATCGAAGATGTACATGGGCACTCGCATACCTCATGTGCGAAAATGCGCGCATGATGTTGATTGAACGAGAAGGAACGGTGGTGTGTCGCAGAGATGGAGTGCACGATAACCGGGCACTCCCGAGGAACTGGAACTCGTCCTCGTTCGCGTGGGTGGAAGGTTCACGAATCGTGAGAAATACGAAGCGAGATATTGGCAGGCGTCGTTCATTCGCATGCAAATGTATCAGTCTCGATTAACTGAAAAATTGCACCGCTCAAATATAAAACTATGCCAAGCACGTATTGACGCAAGGCGTGATAATATATGTGACGCCGGAATGAAGTTAATTCAGAAACGACGTCCGTGACAGAACGCAATGCGCGAGGCGATCGTGGCTCGGATGATCCGAGGCGTTCCCTCCCTCGTAACGGTCAACGTGCGTGTTTTCACGCGGGGGTAGATGCGAGAAAACGTTAAAAGGTAGGCTGGTTCCGGCACACCTCTCCGTTTAACCGCCTCGAATCATTTCACGCTCGCACTATTCTCATTCTTCTTCCTTTTCTCTCTTTCTCTCTCTTCTCTTCTGCCTTTACCTCGTATACGAATTTAGTCGAATATCCAGCGAATCTCGGTCTTAACTGTTCGTTGGCATGAACCTGCGAGCGATAACGAGCATCAGCAGCAACAGCAGCAATGGCACGATGAGTTTCTCTCTTTCCGCCCCCTCTCGCCCTTTCTATCTCTCTCTTTCTCTCTCACTGCCTGTCCAGGTGAACGTAACGGTAAGAGGACGATACGTACGACTAACACTGGCGTAAGCGTGAAGGATTCTTGAACACTAAGATTTCGGACAGTTTTATGACGAAGATACTACACTAATAAGCCTCGAATGCAGACCGATATTTTAGAGCGTAGATCTCCAAGATGCAGGCAATCGAGAATCACAACATTTTCGCTAGATGTTATTACTAATCATTTCTTGTCATGTTCGTATTTGTTGCAATTGATAAAATTTGGAGATCAATTTGGCGCTTCTGTGCTTCGAGGTTCGTGCAAATACCGAGAATTCTAGCGTCTACCTGAACGAAGATAATTCACGATTGCATGATCAAGCCCGAATGTGTTTCCGCGCGATTTCGTGCCGTGTAAGGCGACGCAGAATTGTACTCGCGCGATTGCGCCGCTGGTAACCGGTTCGTATCGCCGTGGCGAAAATTATTCTCGCCTCGGTATATCTCGCACGTATGTACGTGTCGTAGAGTTCATCGAGGGTCCTTAATTATCATCGCGGCGCGTCGTGAAGAAACGCGCGCACGACTATCGGAAATACTCATGATAGATAGTCTTAATTATCGGCCGATGCGCAATGACCGTCCAGATGACACGAATAAAACGTGAAGCTATAAAGGTCCTCTCACGCGCGCGCGCAAATATCTTTCTCACGAGGGCCGCCCACATGAAAGTCCGAGGACCATTTACGAGCGAACGAAATCGCCTTTCTTTCCAATTTACTTCTAGCGCGAAAGCGCGCGGTGGCACGAGGCACAATATGAAGAGCACTCGGCATCGTAGCTCGACAGAAGCTGTTGGATTAGGATACTGCTGGAGAAGGTTTGTTGCTTGCACGAGTGTCGCCCCGTCTGTCGCTCGAGCGTGTTTGAACATATTTGTTCGGTCCTCGAGAAGACGGGACCTACTCACGTTATTGGCTTGAAACTTTTCACTAGCGGACGAGTATCTTCCGGCGTCTTCCTCCGCGCCTCCTTCTGATTCCCGCGTAGGTATCTTCAACGACATTCTGTTTCGAGGTCGGCAGAGGCTATTACGATCGACACATCGTGACGCCCGCATCACGGTCCACGCCGTCTTTCGCCATCGGCATTAAACGGGAATTATTACGAGTATTCGCTTGGACGTGCACGGTCGTGAAGTGACAGGAGTAAACCGAGCTTGAAACCATCGATCGATGTTTGCTAACCAAACTCGTGTTTACCCGTGTCTCTTCGTGTTTAACGATCGATGGATACGTCGATAAAGTTTCCTACGTCCCGCTTTCTTTCTGCTTTGCCAAATGCGTACACCGTTAAAAATTGTGCGTCCATATGTTAAAATTTTCTTGTGTTGCCATGTTTTGATTACTACTTCAATGTAAAATTAACATACAACTGATATGTTATTATTTTTATAACAATTTTATGTTACATTAATGTTAACTTCATAACTTAACATTTTGTGTATGTCTCTTAGAAATGGAATATTATTTGAAATGCTTTTAACACAATAATTTTAAACAATCAACATGTCACAAAGTCAGTTTAACATTCTAAAAGAAGTTAAAGTAAATCTTCAAATAATCATGAACTTTGACATATAAAATAATCAAATTTACTAAAATTAAATGTTTCTATCAAAAATAATTTAAGTTGAAATAATTACTATCATGTGTTAATATAACATAAAAAGTAAATATGTTCAATGTTCATATTGTATGAACGAAAATGTTCTATCAACTTTTCTGATGAGTTATTGCAACTTCTCTTCCATGTAGTTTTCAATTACTTTGTATGTTATTTTTACATCACACTTAAAGTTACAATAACAAAAATAAATGTAAAGTATTGTGTTAATTACTTAACATTTCTAGTTTGTCAAGAAATAACATATGACGAATGAGTTACTTTAACTTAAAATTTAGAGTAGACTTTCTGGGACATGCAAAAAATGTTAAAATTAACATTTTATTTTTTACTGTGTATGCTCGTTCCTCAAAGTACCTTCCACTAACTAAAGAAAAGCTATTCTTTGCATTCGCGGTGCTCGTCATCTTTTGTGCTTCACCGTAATTCATATATAAGATGCCAGACTTATAAGAATACGCTTATTTTAATTGCGTCTGGAGCAACAATCGATCGATTTAATCGGATAACCCAAGAAACGAATGAAAACTGAGAAGTGTTACAAATAATAGTGCTGCTCGAATGATCGAGCCTATTATTCCATCATAAAGATCCCGAACAAACGTTACGCCTGGGAATGCCTAATGCTATTTGTCAATGACGGATACAAAGCGATTGCCCTCGTTTGGTACCGCCACAATGTATTCCGAATATTCCAGTGTGCGATCCGTAGAGAGGCGTTTTCGTTTACCTTTTTAATAGCGGACGAATTCACGTCCAGCCATCAGCGCATTATCCACGTATCACACGCCGCCGACCGACTCTCACACGCGTGCACTCTACGGGTACTATTATCCCGTGTGTACACGCACGTCCAACGCTGTACACACATGGGAAGCACGGAGGATGACGATGATGACGACGACGACGACGACAACGAAGAGCGCAGCTAACAGGGCAAACACGAAGCCAGTTACTCGCTCAAATATTTGTACCTGGCCAGATCGCAGGGCGTTATCTTCAACACGCACTGGCTCCTACGACGACGACGATGTGAGGGGAGCAAAGCGAGAAGCGTGTGTGAGAGAAAGAGGAAGAGAAGGAGATGCACACAGACTGCAGGTTGATTCACCTTGGCTGGGCCAGCAGATCCTGTTAATGAAAGAGTCTCTTTCACGCCCAAGCACCGAGTGGAGACAATAAAGATACCTCGTTGGTCCTTCATCCGTCCCCCCCTTCCCTTCGTGTCGCTGCTTCCTCTTTCCCATTCTTGAAAAGGGGAAGAACGTAGGCGCAACAGTTTCCTGTTCTCGTGCGACCGCGAGAGCACTATAATCTAATCTACGTTTACACCGGGAGTAAGCTCTTTCTTGAGCGTCGAAAAAAAGACGTTGTTTTCGGGAAGCCAGGCGGCCGCTGTCGATACACCGTGAGAGTTTCCGTGAGAATGGCTTCGTCGGTGAATGAGTCGAGATAGCATCGCGCGTTATCGCTACGCTCGTAAAGAAATCGCGTGTATTTTAATTAAGAAGCGTTCACCTTCAATCTAGGGAGGACGAGATTGGAAGGAAAGCTATTTTCACGAGTCGCCGTTACGAATAATATCTTTCCCGACGCCTCTCGGCGTGGAACGAGGCGGGCGAGTTCTCTAATCGGCGCCTCGGTCACTCGGATTCGGAGGGAAGTCATGGACGGCGGGGAAGAATAAATCGCGGTTATTAGCGCGAGATTACGTCGGCTTGCGCTGAGATTGCCTCGCGGTACGGGGGTCCAAATCCAAAATCTATATATCCGGCGATTCACCACCGACATCGGCGCCCGTGAGCCGGCCACGATGGTGGCCGGGAAAGGGAAAAGAGACAGAAAGAGAGAAGAGCGAGAGAGAGCACGACGAATGGCAGGAGACGCGAGAGGGATGTAAGAAGATTCCGACGCGTGCACATTGTTAGGGGAATCAGATTAGCCGGCAAGCCTGATGTATGTGCACCGCCAGTAACGTATCGTGTACCGCACTCAGCTTTGCCTCTCTCTCTCTCTTTCTCTTTACTTTGCCACGGTCTATACAGCGAATGATGGAAGCTAATACCACGATATCGGGCGCGGTACCACTGTTCATGGATTAAGATCGATCTAGCGCTAAGCAACTCCTAAGCGTCGTCCATCGTCGTATAGCACTTCCTTCCATGACGTTCAAACGCGCAACCGTAAAGATCGAGTGCAAAACTTTGGCTGCTCGGTGAGTCTATGATTGTAAGACTAACGAATTAAGTGTCACTTGAAACTAATCTCTCTCATGAATTGCGTTAACACAGCATCTACTGTCATTACAGCGGAGAAAGATCAGTACACTTTGAATTTTCCTGATGTTAACGAGTCGCTCTCACATAAATATGACAAAGTGTCTGTCTTCAGCTGTCCGCGAGAAAGAACTATAAATCGCTCGACTAATTACGTCGGGATACGCGCTCAATTAAATTAACTAGAATAACCCGCTTCTCGCGATCGGCATCGGCTCGTTACAAGAGGAAACTCAAGATATATGTATCTGGCTCGATTCTCCGCCCAGGCGCAAACTCGCGATGATTTATCGTGCTGGTATTCAGCGTTCGAAGAAAGAGAAAGGCATCGGCACTTCATATATCGCGTGCGCTATGTGAGGAAGTTCTGCCTATGGATGCGTGCACGATCGGTCTAATTAGACTTCGCCAAGCCGAGTGAGACGTCAACTCGTTCCCGAAGACTCGCCGTACCAGCCCTGCTTCCTCATGGTGTAACGAGAACTACGTATCTCGGTTATGAATACTCTGATTCTCTGCTGCGCTTTGATAAATCCGTCCAGCGGAATTAATGGGGTCGCTACTGGATTGATCGCATCGATATTACGTAATGTAGCAGTCCAATTACAGTAGCAAGTTTCCGATCGAATTAGCCGATCTGTAAGAACTTTTAGACCCCGTACTCTATGAAAGACCCGATCAAAGAAGCATATTCCATATATAATAAACGTGTCAATGAATTTTTTAATCCAGCTGTTGATTTTTGATGCACACCCGAAAGATGTTACATTAAAGCGGTTACACGGTAAGAGAAAAGAGGCATTTTGAGTATGTTATTACCTCAGAAATTATCGGTGGCGGGCAAGAATGAGAAAGCAACCCTGTCGGATACGGGAAAGATCTGCACGTGTTGCGTCGGCGTCGCGTGAGCGTCCTACACGCTTGAGGAAACGTGCAAGGATACGTTCGGACGAGACAGAGAAAACGTGGGAACAGATGGACGATTTGCTCGCTGGTAACGAACACGTCGGCTGCCGGATTCGCGTAAGTCGCTGCTCTTTCTTGTACGGTGCATCCCTCAGCTGGACAGCATCCCGTGTGGGCAGAATCAATTACGCGACGAAACGCACCTTGACAGAAACACCTGGCCAGACTCCGGCTGTTGGTGATATTCAAATACGCACACCCACGGCTCGTGCCGGATGATGCTCGATAAATCTCCGAGGTATCGTCAGGGGATAACAGCGACAAAGGCGCTGACGTTGTCAGAGGCAAGGATTGAGCGGCCTCACGCTCGTGCATCTGATTTGACTAACAAAAAACTAATGCATGCGATCTGACTGATACGTCGTACTAAACTTATCGATGTATGTATATTTCCGACCTCGCTATATTACGTCGCTCTAAATTGCATTTTAATACGGCCGACGTACACCTAGTGCATCGTCAACCGCGTCTCGTCTTCTCCTCTAGCAGATGCTATCCGAGTATTTAAAAGACTGTAATTAATATACCGTAAATTTCCCTTAATTGAGGTACTGACAGCTGCTCGCATGTATTTCGCGCGAGCGCATGCAGCGAGTGAGTTATCCAGACAGCGGTATAATTATCGAACTAGCAAAGACGGTCGGTAGCAGGCGCGATGCAATTACGACACCGAGTGACTAATGTTCTTTTTATCTGGGTAGAGCGGCCTACCGCCCTCGGGATCGTAGTCGACTGAAGTCATTACGCGCCGTTAATGTATCGCCTCTTGTATTCGGCATCACCCTCACAAATCCATCCCCTCGATAACGCACCGTGATTTCGTATGCATCCAAGTCGCGCACCAGTTATCGGCTAATGAAATCGATGGATACGGAGCAGTTGAACACGACGAACCCCTTAAGAGGAGGGTGTTCACCGTCACCAAGAAATTTCGAAGGGAAACGTCGCGCTTCCACATTCTCCCCCAACTCTCTTTTCATTTCCGACAGTCATTAGGTCGCGAAAACAGTACAACTAAGCGAGCGAATCTATCGGCAAACGTCGGCAAATAACTAAGTCATTTCCACTGTCGCGTTTTTTTTCTATATTTGATGACCGCTTCTGCAGTTTGCAGAGAAAAATCAATCAGTGATTACTCACCGCCGCCAAGAGCCCCACTGTTCACCAAATGGTTGAGAAGTTTGCACTTACCTGAAACAAAGGGTACGTAAAATTATAAATTACACGCTCGTTAACCTTCGTTTTTACGCTCGCGCGAGAGCAAGCAGCGACCTATCAACGGCGAACGCAATGGAACGAGTAAAAGCGCGGCTAATAAAGGGCAGTGCTATAAAATTCAATCCACGACCTGGCGAGGAAGGATAACGATAGGAAAGAGCAACGATGATGCCGCGTTACGACGTTTCCTCAAATTTGGCAGGTCAGACAGAGAGTGCTAGATCTGAGACGCGCGAGAAGCGCCCCGTTGGAGAGACGATTCCGTAAAGGTCGGAGGAGCCCAGGCGAAAAGAAGGAGAACGTCCCATAGACGTGCGCCCACACTTGAACTTCGTGTGTACACCTACAGGAGCTGTGATACGCCACCGGTAATGGTACTTGGTGGCAAGACTCTTTTGTGGTGTGAGAACGGTATTGTCTTTTTACGGCCTCCGCAGGCACCCGCCGGTGTTTCCCCGACGCCCGAGGGAGCAGGCACTTCCTCGCCTTCGATCCCGGGCTCCTTCGGCATTATCCGAGAGAGATCACCTTTTTACCGGTCGTTGCGACCTCGTCATTCCGCCCTTATCTCGAGACCCGTCCCCGTCCCCGTTCAACGGCGAGAGGGAACAGCGGATGAAGAAGGCAGCAGGCGGCAGCCCCCTTCGATCTCGCCGAGAGTGCCCGTGCACCGAGGAACGAGAGAGAGAACGCGAAGGCGGACGGAATGGCGAGACTGTGACGAGATCGTCAAATCCGTGGGGCGATTGAAAATTATACAGGGATCGGCTTTACGAGCGGACGCTTTAGCCGTGCTGACGCGCCCGCACTTATCCGCGCGCTATGTCCCCATAACGCCGAGATATCTTGCCCAAGGAGCACGACAGTCAGAAGATCCTGCGGGACGAGGTTTATACGGGATCGGCTCGTCGGCGACATATTTCTGCACGGTATCTGTGGAAGTTACGGCGCGCTCAAAACGGGATACGTCGTGCATCAAAAGGATACTCTCTCGGCGTGTCCTTTCACACGACTGCCTATTAATACACGGGGTTCCGCGATAAAATAAGACGTTTCTACTACACGATGACACCTCTGACAGTTTTCGCGTTCTTGGCGTCTAACGGTCGCTCTCTGCATCCTTTGTGAGCACACTTCCGCCTTGGGGGTCGGCTAGATTTTCTTCACGGGAATGCCTGAGTGCCATCGTGTCGATGCCGTTCGCGCGCGAACGTACTTGCGATTCAACGACGCGACGTGAATACGCATAGAATCCCGCGCATTTAAATATCCGCCACGGTGAAATGACGGAATTATCTATCGCGCGACGCTAATAAAAGTGCCGCGCGATTACGCATTCCGAACGAGTCGGAATTTATAATTCGCCCGGCCGAATGTAAATACGGGAATATTTAATTGGCGCGATAGAACGACCGATAACCGCCGACGAAGAACGCATTATTCGATTATCTGCTCAACTTCGTAATTGGCCTTTTTGTGGGCACCGCGGCGCGGATTATAAATTACAAATTATGCGCCGACCCCGAGCGTCATAAATGTCGTATTTTCCCTACCTTGTAATATGCATGAGCCTGACAAGAGCTTATAATAAAATCGCAACGACGTCGATGCGAGCGGCGTGTCTCGTTAGACACACGTTCCGCCCGCATCGGCGATTTACTCGCGCGTTGTCACGTTGATAATATAACCACTCCATTTAACCGAGACTGACGAAACTGTATACAAATAAGCGATACCTCGTCTCCGAACGAGACGTTAATCTCGCTTTGATGGCCCGTCCTATAAAGTGCATCGGACGTACCTCATTGAATAGTAATCCAACCGCACCTCGTCGTCTCATATTGCGCATCGTTTCGCCATGTGAATCAGAGAAAAATACGTGGCTTGAGCAGTCTCAAGAGCGAAGTAACGGCGCGTTATATACCCAAGCATCAACCGGAACTATACGAATCGCGAAGGAAAAATCCTGCTTAATTCTACAAATTATATTCTACGAGCAAAACGCGTGGCGTAAGAACTCAAACGACATCGGTGTCCGTAGCCGTTCCGGAATTATAAAGTAAGGAATTGCGACTCCTACGTATCTCTCTTAAACCTCGTTAGGTATAACGGTAATCCGCCTCTCCTTCTTTAACGCGAAATTCATGCGCGACGAGAGCGGGCTCATTATCATTTTCAGCGTCGCGGTTCTTATCGAGCTCACGATCTGATAGCCAATGAAACACTCTTCCGTCGCTGATCGTGCTGTTTCGCTGCATTAATCGAGCAAGTCGAATTGCCATAATATCCACACGAACGTGTGAACGGTGATTACGGCATTTATGAGATACGTGTGTATAGCATTTTTCCGTATGGCATTTCTGCATTCATTTATCAAGATTGTTCTATTTTTGGACGGATATTACGTTCATACGAAACAAGTAGATACGCGCGATGAAGAAAGCTCCGAGCGTGACTTTCCCAGCGATGGAGATCAGGTGACTGCGAATGGACTTCAGATTTCCTTCTCGGCGAAGGAAATATGGCACAACGGGAAAGTTAATGCCACCAACGGTAATGGGGTACCTCTGTAAGTAAGCTCTCTATCCGTCCATCCCCGCGCTACCCCTCCTCGTCGCCACGAACATCACGCTTTCTCTCTCCCGCTCTCCACATCTCGCCCATCGCGCCTCTTCTCCATTACATCGGAGCAACCTGCAGACTCCATACGTTACCACCGTAGACAGCTTCAAATTGCTTCATTAGCCGCAAGATATTTTATATAAATTGGGGACTAAATTACCTGCGGCCGCGCGCCCAGCATCGGCGAAAAATTTGTAATTAGAGCAGGTAAAACTCGCCATCGTCGTCGCCGTCGCCGTCGCGCGGCGGACGAACGGCGAGGGGAAAAGTGAGGGCGAGAAAAAGAGAAAGAATGAGAATAGAAGAGGCAGCAATATAGTGCACGACGACGAGAAAGAGAAAGATAGCGAAAGGCCCGTAGAGTCATTTCTTAATCATTTACGCGCCACTGTGCGGCAGCATTGTTCGTTCGCGGCGCATAAACCGTGGCGAATCGCCGCCGCCCTTTGCGGCTTCGCCGATAGCCGCTTTACGTCTTTAACTCCGTGAATGGAGCAATTAGCATTCGGTGGCAGCTCGTGGCGCGTTAAGGGGTACGTTTTATGATGAGAACCCCTTTACTTCACGAGTCCACGTCAGTCGTAATGACGAGATGCACTTTCGGATCATCCAGTGATGATACTAGTTGATCGAGCCATCATCATCATTATTCATTTAGCAACTAGAGATTATCAATAATCATAGTCCACTTGAACTTGTCTGGCAGATATTATACCGTTGTCTAATAAATTTATTACAAAAACGTATATAAATAACTTATTTATATATATTCTATCTGATTAAATATCATTATTATATTAAAAAGTTTGTCCTTATATATGCAATTAAGAGAATTTTTTAATGTCGTATGATGTCGGAACATCAGCCAAACAAAGTGTGAAAGAATTACAGGTTCACGCGAATAAAGGGAGACAGAAGCGTTTAAAAGGAGGAAACATTGCGCGAGGAGTTGTCTCCCCGGGCTTTCCTACGAGGGCCGCTTTACTTAATTTCCTTCTCGGACGAACTTCTTATTATTATCTCGGGCTCTCCCGACTTTTTTCCATCCCTCCCCTGTCCCCAACTTCGCGGCTTTCACGGAGTGACACGACAGTAAGACAAAAGGAGAGACGGCCCTCTCCCCGCCTAAGTTCGGCTACCCCTGGTGTCTCTGTAGTGGCCGAGTTCACGGGGTGGAAACGACGGGCGAAATGAATTGGCAACTTTTAATTAAGATAGTATCGTCCTCTCTCGCCTTCCCTCCGTACTCCGCCTTTCGATTCTCTCTTTGGTTCGTGGAAAATCGACCGACGGAGCCGGAAGAACTGGCTCCGTTCCGCTGCTCGGGGACTCTCTGGGCTTTAGGAGGACGGGGGTGCGATGGGACAAGAGAGGAGAGGAGGAGAGGCTTTAGGTCGTCAAGCGGCGGGGACGCGGTTAGCATTCTTTTTGTTCATGCCAACTATTCATCATCGGTGACACTTCTCGAGATAGAGGGTACCGGTACTCCTCCCTCCTCCGTCCTCTCTACACCCCCTCCCCATCCCAGCCAACCTTTCTCGCTCTTTCCGCGTCCTCTCTGCTCACCTCCCCGGCCCTTTCTCTTTCCTTCCAGCTCGATCTTCTCCCTTGCCCTGGGGGTTTCCTAATGGACCCCGACCACGCAGCCCTCCCTCCCTCACCGTGCCCACCATCCCGCAGCTACTCTTCTCTTTTTTCCCCCGGCGCGGCACGAGATCTCTCTATCGCTTCCAGAAGACTTTACGAAGGATTTTAATTTCCCGGCAGCCCTCCCCTGCCCCCCTTATTTCCCCGCACCATCCGCACTCACCGATCACCGTTCTCGCGGTAATTCGTCGGCAGGCTTCCAGGACATAAATTTCTACGTTTCACGTCGATGCTCTTCCGTAAGTCTCGACGGAACGAGCTCTTAACGCACCAATCGCATTATACGCTAACAGGCATCCAAAACGCGATTTATCATAAGATTTATGACAAGCACGATTAATGTAAGATACGCATTCTTAAAAGATGCTCTCCTCAAACTGAGTACGTTTGCTTATCTATTTATTTATTAAATGTCTCTTATTCAAACTCTTTTCGTCATCGTGAATCATACATTGCAATCGATTGTGCGGTCATTATACGATTAATCACATGAAACGTGCTTGTTGATGATTAATATAACGCAAAGCGACGCTTGCACTCGAGCAACGTTACACAAAAATGGGTATAGTTAAACGTGAGGCAACAGAGGCCGCAGCACGGAATCCTGTAATTATGACACGTCGTAAACATTATTTTTGGACTGGTCTCCTCTTACGGTCTTCCCGAAACCTGCCTCTTTCGCGAAACACGAAGAAACATAACCGGCCCGAGCGTCGAGCTTGGCACGGAAGGAGCAAAACACGAAACATTATGCAGCTAAATAATTAAACATTATTTGCAAGTATATGTTTCACTGCCCGAGTCGAAATTTTGCACCTACTTTAATGCTTTTAGCAGTCGTACGAACCTACTTTTAGGAAAATAGAACTCTTACATTGAAACTCAAACTCCTACAAACAGATGTTAACATGCTATTTTGACCCTGCAACATTCGGCTATAATCTTGATCGTAACCTACTTTGACGCTCTAGCGGCAAAAAAGGAAATTTCGGACGTATTTAGCTACTTTAACACTAAAATATGTCCGAAATTTTGCGCCTACTTTAATGCTTTTAGCAGTCCTACGAACCTACTTTTAGGAAAATAGAACTCTTACATTGAAACTCAAACTCCTACAAACAGATGTTAACATGCTATTTTGACCCTGCAACATTCGGTTATAATCTTGATCGTAACCTGCTTTGACGCTCTAGCGGCAAAAAAGGAAATTTCGGACATATTTTAGTGTTAAAGTAGCTAAATAGACGCTGAATAACGCCTCAAATGAAGAATTCGAGGTTCAATGTAGAACTAAAATTTCGACTCGGGTGATATCACACATTTTAAGCTAGATTCGTTTTAAGTTAGATTCTATTGAAGGTCCAATAAAGAATTAACTGACTCATTACAATTTAAGAGCAAACGACGTTTCGTATAGAGGCATTATAGAGATAGAACGTACCAAAAGTACATAAGAAGATTGAAGATGGAGCATAAGTGTAAATAATAAATGCGAGTCGAGGATGAAGAGACGGGGAAAAATAATATAATCATAATGGGCGCAACGTGTGATACGCGTGCCGTCACGCGCACCCCATCGCCGTCGCACCATCATCCCACGATGGAGAAAGACTTTTTCAGGACATGTCTCTCGCCGTTCCGGCGTCGCTCCCCCGAGAACTGGGGTAAGCCGCACACTGTCTTCCAGATACTGCATGCAAGAGGAAAGAGAAGCAGGGGAGAGGAGAAAGTGTGTAGGAAAGGACGTGGCTGCGACGTACTCGGCAGGTGGCTGTTAACGTCCCACGGGAACCGCTGATAAAAACAAATGGCGGCACGAGAAAGAGAGGAGGTCCTCCGCGCCTTCGTGGCACCGGAAATAAAAAAATTACTCGACGCCGAGCCCCATGTAAACAGAGTCGATGAATGAAGAAGGACATCAGGTATCCTATTCGCTTTCGTGAGATTCTTTAATTTTTAATGATACTGCCGAGAACATAATCTAATTAGTAAAATCTGAAGAACGCTCTAATAAAGAAATTTTTTCGGCTATATATATTTTCCAGGTATTGTATAGTATAACAGAATATGTCCTACAATTATACGTTCTACCAAAGATATGAAAAGTAGCAAAAGCAGACGATATTCCTTCAATTCGCGAGCGTCCTCGTCATAATAACTGTAACAGCGACTTGTCGTTTCCGGAGGAAAACTTGATAAGTCGAAGATTGCGCCACGCTATGAGGTAACGTCTTGCGGCGAGACGGCAAGGCAATATAAAGCCGCCGTTCGTCCTCGTAACGGCGCTTCATATAACTGTATCAAAAAGCGGCTCGTATAGCCTCGCGACACTCCATAGAATATTTAAGCTTCAATTTCATACCGTCGCGGTAGGTGTCTCCGCGCCGGGAGCATATTAAAAAAGAAAGTAATAAAAGCGAGCCAAGGAGATCAACAAGAAGGAGAAGAAATTGCAAGGGGGGCACCGATAGGTCCGACGCACAATGGGGCTGCCGCGGCGACTGCCACACGGAGATGCGGCAAGAGCGACGTAGACTCTCCGCAGCATCCAAGCTCCGGCATTATATACGATTATTATTCATTATGCGGCGTCTCTCTCTATCTCTCCCCTGCCCCCAACGCGCATCTCCGTCATCGGAACGTTTCCGCATACGCATAGACGAGTCGCGAGGCGTCTCGCGTGCTTTCCATACGCGCGCGAATCGCGTTGAATTGCAAATCGTACGTCGCTTCACGGCGCGAGACGAAGGGTGAATCGGGAAGCGCGCGACGCGTTTTCATAGAAACAGCGATGGGAGAAGAACAGCCAAAAACCGGCGAAACTTTGCATACACGAATGGGGCCGAACGCCACCCCTCGATCTGACTCGCTCCTCTCTCCGGATCCGCTTTCTCCGCGCGCGGTCCCTCCACATCCCTGCCCGTTTCCCATGTCGTAGTTCTCGCCATGGCGTATCGTTATGGTTATGGCATTAGGCACACGAGCCGGAGTACAAACGGTTATTTCGTCGAAACGATCTCTTGCCGCTTCTTACAGGAAATGCCTCCTCCGCCAAGACGGAGGGGGGCGATAACGAATGACGAGGGTGGGAAAGCCGCTCGAATTTTCCGCTCAGAGAACCGAGAGACGCTTTCGGATCTGCTAACAGCAGCAATGGCGTTGGATAACGAACGACGTGTGACGTAGAAAACTAACAGTACGTGAGCAGAACTTGAAACTTGGAAGAAAAATTAAAAATTAGTTCTCTTTAATTACAATATTATATCTCAGATATATCTTGCTAAGCTCACGCACAATTTCTAGAAATGGTTACGTTTGTTCCGTTTTATGCACAATGATATTTTTAATGGGTAAATTTATTTTTAATTAATTCAGGAGAACTTAAAAAGAAATTGACGTGGTTAGACCGCATGACGCTTATGATTGCCGCCAAGGCTGATGTCGGTTGACGGTAGATTTAAGTGGCGTTTACACGGTGCAATGTAAACTGCATAGTCAAATTAAGGGGATGTTCCAAGAGCGACTATCCGTGCGGGCCCGGAGGGATAATTTTGATTATAACACGGAGCCGCGGGACCATCGTTACCGGCACCGTACGTCGTGCACGGTTTGTTTTACTCTCGCTATTTCGCTTTTTATTACTTTCGGTTAGCCAACTAGTTAAACCCGCGGCTGCCCTCGCCGCACGCCTAATGACTCGGCGAGTAGAGACAAAGGGTTCATTTGCGAAGCGGCAGGTGTACACTGCAGAAGAACTCGACGAAACCGCTCTTTCGTCTCGTTCCCCTTTCTTCGTGCAGGTCTCTCTTGCTCTTTTCACATGCGTACGTTCCTTTCGAGACGACTCGCCTGCATCACTCGTTTCTTCCTCGAATCATGCATCTGCTTTCGAGAAACCACGACGGTATTCCGCTAAATCACCCTATGTTTTTTCAAAATTTGAACAAGAAAAGAATCGAAAACAAAAGTGCGATTTATATGAAAAGTATTCACGTACTGTGTTTTGGGACGTCAACATTGCAATTCGTAATCGAAAATCTCGAAGCAATTGTCAAATAGGAAAGAAAATATGTACATTATGATTATGAAATTTATTTCCATCTAATTCTAGTCTTTCCGTTCCTGTCAAACTATAAGTTTCCTATGCGCTACGACAAATTTGACGATCCTTATCCTGACAGACTGTCAATCTCCGTTCGGGGACTTCCCGGGATTTAAACGTAGCCTTGCGAATGAAGGTCACGAGGTACGTCGTCGTGGGTATCTCGGGAAGTACCTAGCACCTGCAACTTCACATCTATCCCAAAGTCCTACGGGCGAGTGCCTGTCACCCGGAGGCGTCCTCTTCATCAGATATCGTGACACGGGGATTCAACCCACTAACCGAGGAGCCAACCCGCTCAACCCTCCCTCGACTCTCCCGAACTCTCTCCTGTCCTCCGGCCGCCCCGTATACACCGTCTCACTTCAACCCCCGTGCCCGAGGAATCTCCCTGCAGCATGGCAAGCGCCTGGCGACGTCTCCGTACACCCGCAACCCTAGCATCGGTCTCGTCCGACCTTAAGATATTAAGTACTTCACCCGCGATTAGATCTCTCATTGTGCGGCGTGGTGTCAGACAAGCGGTTCGTTAGGCCCCAAAGAGAGAGAGAGAAACAGACGACGGAAGAGACAGATAGAGAGAAGACGATAGGCGAGGGATGACTTTGAGAGAAGACAATGCCATTCTAAGAGACAATTGCTCGTGGCTAGAGAGAAAGAGAGGAAGAGAGTGAGAGGAGGGAAGGGAGAGGGGGAGAGAGACTCTTATAAGTGCTGTATAATTTCCTGCAACGGCACCTTCATTGTGTGCCTAGCGTTTCATTCTTATCACGGGTCGAGGGGATTGCGTTTCCTCGAGGGCGTAAAATTTCTTGAGTGAAATCAGTAGTAGAAAACGTAAAGTTTTAAGAACAAAATATTGCGGTAGATTGAAAGTCTCGTCAATGCCCAAAGATGAATTTTTCAAGCCGTCGAATATTCGTCACGTCACGCTAGTACGACGTCTTTGATATCATTGGAGTCGACCTCAACCTCCGACTCTTAATACACGAGATTTTCTCAGCCGATTCAAGCACGAAAGCGAAATAACGTAATTAAACTGAGTGTTTCGCACGAAAGCCGTCCGATTTCGCGTGAGAAAAATCTTAACATTAAATAGAAGATAAATTTATTCGGAGCGACGAGTGTGCGTTTACGCTGATCATGAAAGAGATAGCTTCAGATTATAATGCGGTATCATGTCCGAGGTAAATGTCTGTCTCACTAACAAATCGTGGCTCAGGATTCAACTGATCCTTACAACTTAATGAAGTCTGTGAAGAAATCGGGCAATCTTATGCAGTGTATAACTGTGTATCTTTTCCCACCTTGCTATCTTAGCAGCACAAAGTACTCAGTCGACGCGATAATGAAAACTTAATATGGAATAGTATTCCACGTTACTTATAAATTCAAATTATAAGACAACACATGCACACGTAATCATAAAAAATGTTGAATCAAATTTACAGCTTTTTCTCGCGTAAGGTATGTGCTTTTCATTTAGTGGCATGGTTTAGTTAATAATTCCTGGCACATTCGGTTAAGCTTCTCCGCCCCTAATATCTATGGTGATCTATTCAATGCGACGATATTGAGAAGTACCTGAGTGTCCAAAACTTTCCAGTTCTCTCCCACGATCGAAAGAGAGGCAGGATCGTCAACGTACTTGAAAACCCTCAATAGATCCAATCACGAATCGCCGTGGACCCCGTTGTCCCCATCAGAATCAAGGGGGTCTCTCCCCCACTTGACAACGCACTCGAACCAGATTCACAGTTTGTTTTCTCAGGGCGAAATAAACTCGAAGAGACCCACTCGTGCATCGCCCGATCGCATGACATAACAAACATCGTCAAATGTTCGCCAGAGCTTCCTAAATGCGTTCATTTGGTGCAGCGACAAAACTGATCAAGAATCTTCGATGCAATATGACTGCGCTCGAAATCGTTGAAATTGTGCAAATTTCAATAATTAATCGTGGAGTAAATCAATGAGCGAGAATCTAATTTTTATGCAAGATCTTGTATTCGTAATTGTATAAACCAAATCAGAAAATTTTAACGGATTTAAAGCGATGATGCTATCAATGCAACACAGTTCCGAAAGCAGAGAGACAGATAGCAAAATTAATTCAATGACAGTCCTATGCATTTCTTCCATTATACAGTGCCGATGACGTTAACAGACATGTCATCAAAGGGCGGCAAAGGACGACCTTGCGTGACGTTGTGTCACGTAATTATCATCACGCGAGTTTCTCACAGACGGATGAACGGGTCCCTCAGCGAGATGGGTGATGATGATTGCGCGACGAACGGGACGAACATATGAAAGGACCGGGAGCGCGCGGTTCGAGTGAGGAAAAAGGAGGAAAACTCGGCGTCCGAGCGGGGGTCACGGTTTTCGTGAATTCGCTACGCAAGTCAACCGCAAAATCAGGAATGAATGAAGAAGTGACAACAATGCAACGCCGTTGCAGAGGTGCGGAATCGGCCGGCGTTTCCCCTACGAGTTCTGTCGCAGCGGCGCGTCTCCCCCGAAATCCGCCCAACTGGAACCATTCACTACCGCTCGCGAAAGAAGAAAGGACGAGGAGGAGGAACATATAAAAAAAATGGAGAACGCAGGAACGGCGGAGGGAGGAAGACAGAAAGGAAGGAGCAGGTCCTCGTTCTAAAGCGAGCGACGATGCGTGGCGGCAGCAGAGCCGGAGAACCGACTGGGTGGTTCTTTCCCCCCTGCATTGTATCGTGGTCCACACGCATAAGGGTCAGCGTAGGCCTAGGAATAGAATGGTATCTGCATGTGACGGATCGCCGTTTCAGGGATCCGTCAAGAGTCACCCGGATGCGCAGCTACCCCGACTTTTATTTCGGTCTCAGCTGAAGCTTCTATCGAAAAGTAGCGAATTTATTGTGCAAGCACAGGTGTCATGGATTTCTCTCCTTCTCTCGCACTCTCGACGTTTCCTATTCTCCGCGCAAAATGTGCAACGGATTCCCGACATTTGTCGGTTGCAAAGAGATCAAATTTATTCGGAATATATTTGACTGGGCTCAGAGCATAAAGAGAAAGGATAAAGAAAATAAAATATGAAAGAAGGATATATAATGGATATAATTATTATCTCAACTCGTCTTAGCCAATTACGCCATTTCTCATGCAGCTATATTCAGACTCGAATGATTTTAATAAATGTACAAATAAAAAATAAAAAAGAATAATTTTCAAAGCTCTACGAATTTGTTCTCTCTCTTCCCCTCTAAGGCTGCCACGTTACGTAATATTCATAAAAGCAGAAGAATACGAATTTATTCTGCGATGCCGTTGCGGTTACTCCGATTACAAGCAGTTGTGTCCTACGCAATTCAGTCACTTAATAATTCTGGACTAGGATCGACTAAATCACCTTACGTAACGAGACACGTCTCGAATTCCGCGTTGCTGCGCGCTGTCGTAGACGCCTTTCCTAATTGACAACTCCCGTGAAAACTAGTCCCGGTACAGTCTTATCAGTTAAATAATGTCGATACAATTCACGAAAAGACTTGCCGGCTGGAACGATCTTGCTCGACGCGGTGATTCGGTCGAGGGAAACGAACCGTGACGGATATCGTAGGATCTTTTCGCAAGGCACACCGGATGAATAAACTATCGCGCGGTGCAGGTGCACCAATACACGATTTCGATAAGCGGGCACACGTTTGCCCGACCCGCGAGTCGCATTTCCTCGCGCTATCTCCGCGACCTGCCGCGGACTCGCGTTACCACGGTATCATAATCACGGAGCTAACGAGATGCAAGCCAACGTCCGACAGCTGTCTTCGCCGTAGAACTCTCGCGCGCGCGCTGGAAAAAATATCTCGTTCGCATTTCGCCTGTCCGAGCGCGAGGAAACTCGACGCCGCGACTTTTGCAGCGAGTTTTACAACGAGCATAATTTCGCGCTGCCACCGCGGAGTACTCGAGTTAGCAATCGGTTTCGCCGGCGCGATGAAGAAATAATAGCGGCTAAAATGCACCGTGCGGCTATCGACTGTAATTATATTTTATTACGGGATTACGGCGGGGCTCCGTCGGAGAGAAGAAAAAAGAAAAAAATGGAAAGCACCGGCCAAACGATTTCGCCGTGTGACGTAATCGGGCGTAATGGTGTGTCTCGAGCATTACCGTGCCGACACCCCTTCGTTGCACCGCGCTCGCCATTTTCCCCTATCCCGGCAGCTATTTCGTCCAACGCCCCGCGTTTTCAATCATACACATCGGTGAGTTTCATTATTACCGAATTTAGGGGCACACCTCGTCCTCGCACGCGGCCTCGTCTGCCTCTTCGCTCATGCCGAAACGTCGTGACGAATAATCGATTGGGTCGCTTCCTCCTTCGCGTCACGATCGATAACCACCTCCGTCGTCCTCGATACCGCCACCCTCGAGATAGATTAAGAGACATCGCGCTTGGAAAAAACGTTAACTCGCTTATTTGTGATATTTGTTCGACGTCGCTCTTATCTTGCTGTTGATATCAGTAAGTATCTTCAGCACTTTCCCCGCCAGCAGCGTTTTGAATACAACGATGCATCGAATCGATTGATAAATCTTGAAGATGACGACGGAGGCGTACAACTCCGTTCTTTTCGGTAGTAGGCCAGATGGTGTATCGACTCGTTAAGTTTACGCCCGTTCGAATTTAACTGTAGAGACTTAACGAGATAAAGCCACGTTCCTTCCTGCGCTTCTGACGGAGCCGCGTTTACGCCGTACACGCAATAAAAGTCACGTCGAGGACGACAAAGTCGACGAGGGACCACCGACAAAAAATGTTAGCCCGCCTGCGACCGCGCTGCCGGGGTACGGGATGCGGGGAGGACCCCGTTGCGGAGGTTCCCCATATCTCCGTCCTCCTCCTTCACGATCTCGTGAGAATCCGGGGGGCGTCTTTTTCACTCGCGTGCTCCTTCGTAAAACGCGTGACGTGCGCGCACGCGGCCCTCCTTTACGGCCGTACTTTGTGGTTTTCGAAAAGTTTCTTACGTTACCGCTCCACCGCCGCCGCGGTGGCGACGATGATGGTCGCAGCGGTTCTCGCTCCGCTCGAATAATCACTCGGCGAACGGCAAAAAGGCAAAATACTGTCACAAGGCGTTATGCGAAGTAAAAAATGTGTACTAATGACGCCATTCCAATCATTATATAACGAGCGCGAGAACTTGTTTGCGCTTTTATTCCCAGTCATCGATTCTTCATCGATATTTCATCGTGACGTCATCACAAATGTCGTTTCTTCAGGTACATCTTCTCCTAAATATCGCCGAGTACATTTGTATGATAATGATAATCATTTAAATATCGCTAGTATGTAAATATCAGCGAATGCATTCACTCATACGTCAGACAGAAAAACGCGTGTTCCGCAAGATGCTTCGTAGACATCGGCGTGAAACGTGTCGGGAAACCAGACTGGCGATGTTTTCGCCCACAGCGTGGCCGATTGGAGTCGCAGTAATTTCCAGTCAGCGACGGAGTTCCGTGTGTTCTAGCGTACGCGATTTTACGACTCGAGGAAATGCCATCTCCGGCGAGAGCCGGCTGGAAGGTTGACCGTCTCCTCGTTGCTGTCACAAAGTAAAGACGCATCTTCCATTCGAGCCCCGGCTGGGGCTTTCCTCCGTTATGATGCACACACGTATCGTGTACGCACACGATGATGCGTGCGTGCCTCCGCTCGCGCACGCAGCGAAATCACGCACGCACACTCGCACGGCGAACGAGCATACGCCTTCGTGAGTCGCGGGACTCGGGCTCTGCGGTTATTTTAACAACGTGGCAACCTCTTTGTAGACCACACGCTTGTAAAGTAAGAATGAAGTCTGTTCGGCAGCGACGGAGGCGAAAAAAACCGTCGGCCCTCTCGTCGTTGTTCGCGGGCCTTCCCGTCTACCTCGTTCCTCTCGCAGGCTTGATTTTCTCTGCGCGCCAAGGAATTCGATCGACTCTACTGGGGCAGTCCCTTACTCCGCGACTTATGAGACCAAGAATAAAATAATTAATCGCGCAATTATTTCGTAAAAAATAGCAGAAGCACAAGACAACGGCGTTCCTCCCCAAGAATGACACTGCTCTTCCAGCAGAGCTAACAGGCTGCACGCGTTCGACTCTGTATCGCGTGTCACCGCAACGGACACGCGGTCTAGGTGTGAGAATCTAGGAGCAAGTCCTCAAGTCGGAATGTCGCGGATACGAGGCAGCGCAGTTAAGTCAGATGTTTATACGAACGTGCGTGAAAGTGGACGCGCGCGGATGCGAGCGTGTCGAGGTTACACGCGGCTCGCACGAGTTCCGACGCACAGGGACGACACTCTCCCTCTTTCTCTATCTCGCCGCTGTATTTTTGCACGTCTCTTCCCTCCGCCCGTCGTCTCTCACCTCTTCCATCCCCCCGTCCTCCTACGCGTCGTGCCGTGAGTCACGCTCTATATATAGTAGCTCGTAGAGCGCGTATCTCGCGCTCGTACGCGCGCTCGCGTCGCTCCGGCATCGCAAAAATATGTCACGCTCGTCTTTATATCCGCGACGGGCCCGCGGGATGGTGTCTCTTATCCCCGTGGCCGCGATGTGTGGTCCGCCATAAACCCGTTTGGGCCGCGACCGGTGCGGGACGCGTCGCGGCGCCTCTTCTCGTTAAGAGCTGCGGCCGAAATACGCCGCCGTCTGTATTTTTGACACGCACGACCCGATCTTGAACGAGCTTAAGCCTGCACGCGGTGCGCGTGAATGCATGCATATTTTATTATATCGATTATAGATATCTAATATTGCTAATACAATCTATAAAACGATATCAGAGATGTTTTGGTTTTAAAATTGTAATAAAATGGAAATTTATTTTAATTCATTAAACACTTGTACACTCACTCGCCTGACGCGTTCTCCACGGAATAATTTACGCGAGAGAGCGGCATGCGTGATCAACCGAAGGAGCGAAACGTCGTTCCGCGGATCCTCGACGTCAAGACAAAGGTAATCGCACAAGTGGTCGGGAAAACGCTTCTCCCGTCGCCTGTGAACGGAGGACACAAGAAGAATACCAAAGCCGCGCGCATTTAAAGCCAGAACGCCGCGCGTGAAGGAACAATGGCTGGCACGAGGCCGGCGGGAGGGGGTGTGTTACCACGGGTGGATAGGGGTGGCTTTAGAGGCGAACGGCGTGACAACCCCTCTTTCTCGTCACGGCAAAGTTTCATCACCGCCACGACGCAAACTCATTCCCAACCCCTCTGGCTGAACTTCGACCAACAACTTCGGGTCTCCTCGTTTATTCCGGGTGACTGCATTTTCGTTCCATCGTGCGCGCATGGGATTGTCCTCTCCTCCTCCTGCCGCATCTTCCTCTTGCTTTCGCCGCCTGCTACCCGCAATCTCACCCTGTCTATCTCTCTTTCTCTTTCTCTCTCTCTCTCACACACTCTCTTCTTTCGCTCCTTCTTCCGACCGCCATACATTTCAACGGCGGTATGCTCTACGGAAAATCGAGTGTGCTCTCGATCGTATCGAGGACCCTCGAAAACGTAGAGTATCCCGCGTTTCCGCATAGCGGAAGCCAGCCAAGCACCTAGAGGCTCTTCCGAAATTACAAGAACTGTAACTGAACTTGACCGATTCGCGATTTATGTCCCTTTTGTTACCCTTGCGAATTATTCTCAAGAATTTTCTCTTGATTGGAGCCCTGCAGTTGAAGACCGTTGACCGATGACGTCGTTACTTACGACGCGCCAAGAACATTTGCGAAACCGAGAAGGCAGAAAGGGCCACGAGAGTCTGAAGACTGGCTGAAGGGTCCGATGGGAAAGCACGAAATAGGATGAGGTAATGGGAGGCGGAGAGAAGCGGGAGAGCCAAAGATGAGCGCGCGCGGTAAAAGGGTGCGCGGAAAGGAAGACGTTAGGAGCAAGGGAAGAATTAGCTAATGGCGCACGATGAATCCGTAATGGGTTTGCGCTGTTCCCGGGGCCGCATCGGGATTTGAACGAGTTCGCTCGCCCATCCACGCGACGTGGAAAGCCGCGGGAGGACCGTCGAGGAAGGCAACGCGGCAACCGCCAACGAGCCAGTCGGTTAGGGGGGTAGGCGAGGGAGAGATACGTGGTGCACGCTGGGGCGTGTAATACCCCAAGGAATGCAGAGAAGATGGAAGCACGGATAGGAAAGCGCTCTTCGGAAGATAGGGAAAAAGAAAAAGGGCGATGGAAAGGGGTGGTTGCGCCAGCCCAAGGAAACCCAGTGAGCGACGAGGGGTGAAGCCTTGCGGAAGAGCTTACAGAATTCTCAGACTCCGTCGCAGCGAAATGACGTTCGCGGTCAAGGAACGTGCTCCCGCTTTCGGGGAAGCGGATTTTGCCTTATCACGAGCGCGAGATTTCTGCTCGAGTACGAGTTTCTGCAATTTCTCTATTGAGTGAAGCGAATCGCCAAGTCGTTTTCCGATTTAGAGTTTTTTTCGGCATTGCTTCGAATACTAGAGCGAAAGAGATACGCAAAAAGGTTGCAATTTGATTCCTTAAATTAAATGTCGAGAAAAAACGTCGCGCGTTTAAATATGTGTCACTAATACAGAAAGGCATTCTATACTTTTTTGTCCTCACCTTATCGAATAATGCAAAGTTCGTTTTTACTCCGCTCGATGCTCATTGCAACTGATCACGCGATAGTATCACGCATGTCGTTCGTACGAAGCCTCGCCTCCTCGAACAGCAGTAATCGGAACGGAGCAGCGACCCTGGCCGAATTCCTCGTCGGAGCATCGCGTCGGTTAGCCGTGCTTCGCCGTGCTATAGCATATTACAGCCTTAAGTGACACGGGAACGACGCGTTTTACGCGCCGTACGGTACTGCGCGATGCTATCGTCCGACATATTCTCCTTCCTCGGCCGGTCCTTGGGTGCCAAACGACGGGAGTCGTGCCCGTTAGTCCTCCGCGTGGAAGAGTGTCTCGTAAGGATAAGATTTTACTGCCACCGCGGGCATAAAGTCGAGAAGAATACGTTTCGACGAGGCGTCACGTGAGCCTCCGCCTCAGGGACCAAAACGATTTACGAGCGTCGTCGTCGAGACGAGACGGAACAAGAGTGAAGTCGCGCGGCTCGAAATCGACGAAATCGTCAATAGCCAGTCTCGCGACTAGATTTAGAATCTTGTTGCGCAAAGTTCGCGATTTGCCTTCTGGCCTGTCAACTAGCCAACGAGATGGCAAGTAATCGGCCGATCGAAGGGAAGGGCGAAGGTCGCGTGTCCACGGCTCGATAACGTTAATCTTCGACTTTCAGATTTCGACGCTCGTTAAGTTTTTACGGGCCGCGTCGTTACAACGCGTTTGGGACTACCCGCACCGCTGCCGGTAGCTGCTCTCCAGTGATTTATTTTTTGTCGATTACGTATTTTTTATCGTTGCTTCTGCGTCTCCTTTTTTTCTCCTTCTCATTGAATTGAATGGATAGTTATTTTTGCCAGTCAATGGTCTTGTCAACTGGTTTCCTCGATTACGAGAATTCTCCTTCTGGCGACAAATGCTTCCATGAAATTTGAGGAAACTTTGCAATATCGAATAATGACACGTGATAGTCGTTTGGGCATTAATTTAACCAAACGGCTTTCTTTCGCGCCGCGTACACAATAGAGAACACGTTCTTCGGGGAACCGAAACTAGAGTGTACCTTTTCAAGAGTGCATCGGCAAGAGTTGATTGGCTTTCGTGGCCAGACTTCGCGGTAATTCGTGTCTGATCTACTAACCGGCTGACAGGAAGGAAAGAATCTCGGTGCTTCCGAGAAGACAATCAAAGGAGCTCCGGCGTGGCGGCGTGGCCGAGCCATTTGGGCATGACGGAGACTTAAAAAATACAAACTACGTCAATACGCACGCGAGCCGACTACTATGGACAGCCCGGCTGGTTTAGATTATCTTACGTGCTCCGAACAGCTGTCGGTCAGAGGTGCTCAACCTCGACGACGTAAATCATATGCGTCGATCACGTTTCTCCGCCACGAGATCAGGTATTGGCCAATGCCAAATTGAGAACGGATAACCAAGCAACGATGATCCGCTTCTTCCAAGATTAAATAGCAGAGAGAGAGACAGACAGACAGACAGAAAGAAAAAGAAACAGAGAGAGAGGGGGGTACACATTTTTATGCAAAATTCAAGTACTTGCTTTCTATCCGACAAACAGGAATGCTGCATTTCCTTTATTTACACGTGTAAGTCTCGCGTGCATGGGCATGCACCATCCGAAGGAAATTTACTGCATGCAATGAACCGGCTATAGCCCTTTCCCCCGTCCCGTGTCCCGCATTGCCGCTACCGCAATCTCCACCTTCCCCTTCGCCGATATTAGTATCGGTAGCGGCGCGTAGCCGACTCTGCGAGAGAATGACGCGCACGCCGCACGCATTACTCATTGTAACACTCTCGACAAGTTGTATTTTTGACAGGCCGGCACAGGTCGGCTTTCCCTGACCCGTTACTCCTCGATATGCAACGTTTCTCGATCATGCTTCCGAGACACGCAACGATCGAGATGAACGGCGCGTTTCCCGACGAACACGTAAACCAACAAATGCGAAATAACGTAACACTTAACTGAATTGTCCTCTTAATGGAAATCGTTGCGTAACTCGTTTCATCGATTTGTCATTTCCTCTGTATAGATTCTTTATCAGAACGGTCCGAGACCGGTAAAAAGTGGATGCATTAATCATATTTAGGACGGATAGGCTCTTATCTGCTTTTTTCCACGTTGATTGGAACTGACGAGGCGCTGTCGTTTCCTTCTATGAATGTTCGCATCATGTGACGCAATATAAAAAACTGAAAGGAGAATGAAAAGGAGGAAAGAGAGGGAGGCAAAGAGCCATCTCTAGCAGTAGAAAATTTACGATCGACTCGTCAACACGCCGGGGGTTCCGGAGGGGGAGAGAGAGAGAGAGAAAAAAAAGAGGTGTTTCCGATAAACCGGTGTCGACGAGTCACGGCGTATGACTGCATCGTGAGAAAAGATAAGCCTCGCGCTCTCGGCCGAGAATATACATGCACGTACACATACGTATCTCGGACGCCACAAAGCGTAATTAATGTCGTGTTAGAGTCCTAAGATTTCCGGCGTGGCGATAACACCTGACGAATGGCCGCGTGAAAGAATCGAAACGTCGTCGCGATTAACATGGACATCCGCGATGAATCGAGTTGATTTCACACGGCACGTCACGGGGAATATGATTTAATCAGTCAGCAAATTGCATCGATTTGCGTGAAAAAAAGAGAGACGATTCGTCTCGGTAAATATAAACACATGGATGGATGAACTTTGGTATCTTATTTTTGTCGCCTATCAGCTGCGAGTTAACGAGGTTAACGATTTCTTGAATTTACGTTTATTTTTCACTTTCGCAGTCACCACATCCGAGAGTACTCTATTGGTAAACTCTTGTCGCGGGAATTCGCGGCAAAGTCTGCAGGAGCGATTTTACGTTTCGTGCTCGCGAAACGCCGAGGCACGTATCTGTCGATCGCGAAACGCGTTATCGATCACCAGTTTTGCAATCGCTCCTGACTCGCCTCGATGGAAAAGGATCTCGCGTGCGATCCCCTGGATCCGTGCACGCTCCACCGAGCGCGGTAATACGCCTCCGAATCGCGTAATAAAAATGCGCACGCTCGATGAAAAGCTGACGGCGCGCGAGAGAGGATTGCAGCTGAAATCGACACTGCCGAGCGGGAGAACGTTTGATAATGCAGCCATCGATAGCCCGACTAAATTCGGCAATCGCGGGTAATTGCGCCGATATTTCACATAAGCCGCTTAATTGATTTTTGTGCCGCACGCCGCGAGAGGGAAAGAGGGAGATCAAATTTAAACACACACACACACATACACACACGCGACTATTTTTAAATCACTCGGAATATACCGACGTTTATTAGGATGCCAATGAAACGACGTAGAGAGGTAAATATTCTGAAATTTGCTCTTGGCAAATGGCCAATAAATAATATCGCGCGAGTTTATTTTTATTAATTATTGCCGCGGTTTTTTTACGCACACCTATGCGATATACCGATAATAATTACGAGGAAAGCGATTCGTTTTAATACACGCAATGTCGAAGAACATTTTTATAATCAGGTCCAATCAGGCAGTCGCGTAAGGCTCTTTAATAAGCACGAACGCTTCTCCCGGACGGCAAAATATCAATTACGTTACGGTATTACGTTACCCTCGCGGCCGAGTCTTTGTCGAGTCTGGATCCGTGACTTTATCGTTATCCGTAACCCGAAGAATTAATCGACCAGATGGCGAGCGTCTCATTTCCAATTTACGGTGCCGCAGTTGCGGCTCGTTGACGCGGGTTTCGCCTATCGGATAAGACCGATAAGGAAGTTTTTTCCTAGGCCGGGCACGGAGATCAAAGCGCTACTGCCGGGAATCGACCACGGAGGAAAATAACGAGCAACGCGCGCGAGCCGCGCCGCTCAAAATCAATGAACCCTGACGAGTCACCGCGTTCGGTAGGAACGCGGTTGCACAGCTACAAAAATCACGGAGATTAGAGGCATAGTAAACAGTAATATTAATGAGAGAGTGCCAGCCGCGCTGTCACGTCCGGCTATCGAACCGTCCCGAGAGCCATCGATACCACGCGCGCGAATGACGCAAGTTTATTATTCATTAACATGCCAATTAACTGCAATGTCGTGGTGTCCGGCCTCGGTCTCCTCCCCCTCCTCGTGTCCTCCGCCCCGGCACCGTCTCATAAACTTTGTACGTGACGTGTCGTTGCAAGCGCGAGCGGTGTCGTTGCGAATGTACGTATTTCATAATTTAATCGCTTCCTGGTGGCATCTGTGCACTATCGATCACTCGGCTGCGCGCGTGCACGAGTTGAGAACCTCCCGCCGCTGCGGTTTCGATAATAATAAGACGTGTTACGTCAATTTCTGCAGCCACGTCCGCACGACATTTCCAATTCGTGACGGGCTATTAAATCGTACGGCGCACGGTTTGTAACCGAGAAATGTAATCGCACGCGCGGTACGCGCTTTGTTAAAGCCGCTTTTATCGAGTGCAACAGAGACGCTCCAGTGGTTCATTCATCCCTGGGATAATATACAATATACAAAATAGTTGCGTTTCGGATCGGAGTGTAACAGCCGGCCAGTGTCCAAGCAACGTTTCACGCGGAGTCGAGTCGTCCTCGAGCAGAAAAAGGGGTACAAGCGCGCAGAAGTTCACAACATGAAGACCTCGTTATACCGCAGAAGAAAGAGAGAGAGAGAGGAAAGAAAAGACCAGCCAGCGGGACCGACGAAGGGAGCGCGGTTCTACGAGAGCAAAACGAGAAAAAAAGCCACGGTCCGATAACCGACCGATACCACCGCTCGCTGGAAACACAGAAAACAGAATCAACCTCATTACTTCTATCTCCTTCGTCCCGACACGCCTCTCTCTCTTTCGCTTGCTCTCCATATAAGCCGATTTCCAGGAATTCCTCGTGATCTTTGGTCCCCGTACACGCTTTAACACGTTCACCCTCGCTCCCCCTTCCTGTTACCCTCGTCGCTGCTTTGCCTCTTTCTTCCTCGGCACACCCGATACTTGTCAGGAAACCGGCGGATATCTAAACTCTTTCTCCTCTTCTCATGCGCCGCACTCTCCCTTTCCGTGCATGACGAGGAAGGAGAGGACAATCGAGAGGCGAGAAAAAGCCGGAGACGGCGGAGACAAAGTCGACGAACCGTCGATTAAGGATCTCTCGGGAGAGAGAGGGACACGAAAAGTCGAACGTCGAAGGTTGGAGGAACAGTCGCACGGGTTGACAGGACCCGTTCCGGCCGAATCTGAAAGACCCAATCTGCTCGAAAGTATCCGAATACAAAGAAAAAGGCGCACGAGACGCGGGAGATCCCCCGTGTCCGCTCGTCGCTCGTACGATAACGCCTATTCCAAAGATGGAATGATAGATACGGCCTCGAGATCGTTTCAGAGATAATAAATCGTGTTCGAGGTGAGATGTTAATCGCTGCTGCTCTCTATTAACTCAACGAAAGGTTTCTGAAACGATGTCGCACACCGTAACTGGTACATCACATATTGTACAATTAATTACATAATTAAGTAGATGATCCCTTCACTTAACACACGCGCTGACAAAGATCTTGGACGAACACGTCGCAGTCCCGACCAGTCGGTGCTTCGATATTTTCAAAGAAAAAATACCAGTAAATTGCACTGCATATCGCATCAATATTCTAATGCATCTTGTCAACGCGCCTATCCAAATGCTTTCGAAAACGCATTCACAGAAGTGCAGATTAGATAGCAGATAGTTCTAAAAAGACTAGCATCATCTGCACAAAGTATGCTTAACGATCACGTTGTGCACCCACGCTTATGATCGCCGGCCGCGATACGATTAATGCAAGGGGAGAGGAGAGAGACAGGGACAGAGAAAAAAAGGAACGGCAGATAAGCATCGATGTGCGCTGGCATGAAACATCGCCGCCGCGCGCGCCTTTCAAGAACGAGGTAGCCGAGAGCGCGTATTTGGTCAGCGGGAGAGAGATGAGGAGGGAATTAACGTTCTCGTGCGTTTGCGAGAAATGAAAGCGCGGGGTATCGGGCGCGAGATAAATTTTACGAGAGCCACGCCAGGGCTATCGTCGCCGTACGTACGGGCATAGCGCATAGTTCCTCGGGAGCGCGTATCGCGATCGGTCAGCCAAGAGGGGGAGGGGGCGAGATAGAATCTTTTATTGCCTCCCTCCGCGCGGGGAGGAACGTGTTTATATCCGCGAGCGATTGCGACACGATATGTTAATGCCCGAGCCGTGCTCTTCCCACGTGTCAGCGTGGCGCGCGGATTTCCAGCCTGTTCTGGAAAACACATTCCGGCTGATACACGTGACGTCTCCATCGAAGCTTTCACGAAAGTGTCGCCGGACGATGGATGGGCCGACGTAAATGTCGCGACGAACATTTAAAAAAGCGAATGTCAAATGTATCGCTGCTATTCTGATTTTTCCGTTTTTTATTGTATATGCCAGACCGGCCTGGAATAAAATAACAAACCTGTTTTGCGCCCCCTAAGCGATATTCAATGTAGAGACCCGTGGCGCTTAAGGCCGGACTCGTACTTTACGGACAGCCTTCCCCGGGAGTACACGAGCAATTCAGTAACTTTATCGGGTCGCTATCGTTTCGTCGAGGTAACCACCATTAGCGCGGGCAATTTCCCATATAGTACATCGCCGGCGGGTTCGGGAAAACGTTACCTACGAGCTACAGCGCGGAGCAAACCACCGCGCGTCGTTATCGTTCAACGACTGATGGAATACAAATTAGGTCCGTCGACGATGTCGTCGTCGGTCTATCGTGCGGCGCGGGAGGCGACCGAAAAACGGACGTCCACGATGATATCTCGCGGCAAACAAGCTGGCACGTTAATGAGGGACGGAAAGAGAAAGGACGAGAGGAACCGTGGATAGACCGAAAGGAGGAAGGAAAACGAACCGAGCAAATACTTTGCCGACAACCCCGGATGCGTCGATACCATCTTGACATTAAGTAACCAGCCGGCGCGAGTAACTCGCGTCGCACAGTGGGATAAAATGCAAATCTAGCTGGACAAAACTAAAAAAAATCAATATTTTTAAATTAGTCAAATAACATAGTAAAGTATTGTTAATACTTATATAACGCAGATTCTCTCTTAATAAGGCCAGTAAAAAAACATTCTGATGTTGTAACAACGCCCATAAAAATTAGTTTCTCAGAGTAATTGTTTACTGGGAACGCATTGTGTCTTTGCATAATTATAAAAATATATTTTTGTAATTAAATTTTAATATTTTTATGTTTCTTTGAAAGATAAAATTACGTTCTATTATTTTATGTTATTTATTTTATTTAAATCCTTATATATTGGAAGAAATATAGTAAAAAGTAAGTATTATTTTATTGTGATTAGTATACTATATTATTGAATAGAAAAGGGTTCATCCGGCTTCATCTAAAGAAATCATATTATGATTAGATTCTTTGTACTACATATTTTAAACATCGTAAAAACGGTGCGCTACTTTTTGCAACTTTTGCAGATATTCTATCTTTTATGAGAGAGAGAAAGATTATTTTAAATAATATTGAAAAATATCTTTATTCATTTTGTATAAAACTTGATATAATTCAGAAATAAAGTCTCAATCATCAACAAAAGATGTTGGCGGTCGCCCAAAGAAAAGATTTGCGAATGTTAGTAATAAAACTAAACGAAGAAGGGTTGAAGAATTAAAAAACAACATCTCAACAGAAATTATATTTGCGGCAAAAATATCATTATATGATGAGGGAAAAAGAGCTGCAGCTGATCTTAGAGTTTTGTCCAGCTAGATTTGCATTTCATCCCACTGTGCGTCGTACGTACAAGCGATGAGTCTACATACGTCGATACTACACGTCTACGCAGGGGTGAGACCCCCTAATCGACCTGTACGCTCGTCCATACACGCTCGTCGCGCCAAGCATAGATGTCTATTAATATTTCAAGCCTTGCTTTCGGTCTTTCGCCATTTTAACGCTGCCGATTCTTGCGTTAAAAAATTCGCAAATTTTATTTAATTGTTTCGTGCACGATTTGCTAATGATTTATCAGCGCACTTATCATTCGAGGTGTCTGAAGCGTTCAAATACAACACGACACCGTTGGAAATTGACGAGAGGATGGGTCTATTTATCGTGGGGTGAATCGATTCGTTGTATCGTTTAACGACATTTCGGAGCGCACGGAATGGCGATGCAAGCGATTATTCGTCGCGCAGCGACCGCGTCCGTTAATGTATTCGACGCTCGTATCGTTTCCTCGCTTCTCGAAGCCCGTGGACGTGCTTTCGCGTTAATGACGTATACGCAGTGTTGCCCGTGCGCCGCGGTCGGGAAGAGATATGGAACGCGTTGCGACGTAACGGATAACGCCGTTGCGCCTGCGGATCCTCTGATTTTTCAGAAGGCAATTAAAATACGCGCGTGCGCGTCTGTCGCTGATATCGATAACGGAAGTGTCGTGTCGCAGGCGCGAGCTAATCCACTAATAATAATCCTAATCTAATCTGTAATTATGAACTAATCGATAATTATAAATCCCACCGTCGATCATTATCGCGCGAGTGTAATTTATGTCGACAGCAACGATTTGCCTAAGCTCGCCGGTATTTCCGCAAGAATCTAATGTATCACGACGATCGAGTTGCTTTAACGCCTCTAATCAATTTATGCGTAATTAAACGGAGCACGCAGGTTGCGTTCGCCATTTCCGCTCGTGCCCTTGCGCTTTTTACTCGACGACAAATTATACCTTCCAGCCAATCGACGATCTTCATCAACGGGTCTATCGGATCACGCTCGCGTAAGAAAACTAAACGACTCTGGACCGGACACCACATCTCGTGCACATTCTTCGAACGCGCTATCGTCGCTCGGTGAAAGCGCCGATTGTGGATTATTATGTTCCTGTCGCTGCACGCTGTGCGGGAGAGCCATCAATTTTTTCTCTCCCTCTCCCTCTCTCTGTCTCCGTTTCTTCCTCTCTCTTTCTTTCTCACGGTCTCGCGTGCGTCAACGGCTGCACTTTCTATAGCAGCCACGTGCGAAACTCCCAGGTTCTACGCTCTTTCACGACAGATCTCGCGCGTGCACGTGGAGATTGATATCTGGTCACGAATCAGCTGTAGCCCGTGCCCGCGATACACGCACGCTCAATTCGCGAATATTAAATCTGGAGATGACTTAACGCTGTCGCATGTACGTGTCACATACGGGGGGAGTGCAGAAAACGCTTATCCTCAAGGAACTTTCCCAACGTAGAGAGTCAAGGATACGTGTCACGTGTTAAGTAACGTTACTTGCCTCTCCTTGTAATTTTCGTACGAATTTCTAATTAAACGTTCAGAAAACTTGGTAAATATTACCGGCACGCGAAATTTCCATTAGACGATATCATTACTCCGGAACGAGAGGATATCGGTCAATATAATTTGATAATTTAAAGCTGGCGGAGAGACTGCCCTATATTTAGCATTTCTTCGCTCCCAGCGATCAATCCAAGAATGTAACTGTGATTTAATAACAACAAACGTGCGTGTTACGCGACTCGGAGACACGTTGTTCTGAAAGCATCGAGCTCCTCAACGTCGCTTACACGTACCAATTATCAGTATGCGATCAAAATGAACGATTACGTCAAAGTAAAAGTACAAAGAACCCGTATGACTAAGCGATCGACGGAAATAAAACGGCGACTGAAAGAAAGTCGCGCGGGACCCTCGTCGACACTTTTCCGCGACAAATCTCGCGCGGCAGATTCGTATCTCGTCACGAAACGGCCGTTGCACGCGGCCCATTTGCATCGTCGGGTATTAAAGTAACAACGAAGATGCAACGGCTGCTTCTTAACATGAGCGTTATGCGACACCATTTCAAGAACCACCATTCATTGCTCTCTCTCCCTTCCTCTCTTTGTTTTTCTCATCTTTCGCCCGCTCTCTCTCTTTCCCTCTCCGGTCATCCGATGGTCGTCGCCTCCGTCTTCCTGCCCACTTCTTGTTGTCGCTCCGATGTAACCCGCGCTTATGATTTTTATTGATCAACCGTTTTGTTTCTCGGCCGTGTGCACGTTATGTATGTATGTGCGTGCACGCCCGGCCGAACTGGCACGCCACGCGGCACTATAATGTTGGCACGACAGAACGAATATAGAGACGGCGGACCTTAATGAATCTTTATGGGATGATGTCGTGAACTTGTATACCCTCCGGTGACTGACTGAACCCGGTCGCGCTAACCATTGGCGCGGCTCATTCGCCACTACCGAAACTCTCGGTCGACGCTGTCGACGGGCATTCTCGTTATCGCACGCTAACGACCGCTCGAATAAATCACAGGAGACGTACAGAAATATATTCTTGTCGCCAGGCCGCAGGAGACTGCAACAGTCCTTGCGTAGCGCAACATCCGCGCAAATACAGTGTAGCCAGAAAACTGATTTTGCGTGCGTCGTGTGTAACTTTGTCAAAGTCGATCGCTTTGAAAAATGACGGAAATGGAAACTCGCTAAATTATGCCCCGCGATAATATCTCCGGTGACTACGCCATTGCGGCGGACTGCTCATTAGCCTCGACGGTGGCGTTGCCGCGAGTTTGATGGTGGAGACGGTCGCGTTCGTGTTCGTAAAATTTGAAGGGCGTGTAGAAGGCCCGTGGGGTCCCGGGCTAGCCGCGCGTCTTGATTGTCATCAACTCGTTGCTCGTCGCGTGATATTGTCATTAGCCTGCCTAGCCGTCGTCACCCGCGCCAGTCGTGCTTGGACGCGTTTGTCGTCCCGCGCGCGGAAGAGACCTACTTTTAGGCTACTATCGATCCGGCTCGACCGATCGATCCGAAAATTTTTCATGGTTCGTCACCTACGCGCACGTCCGGTCCCGAATCTATACGATCCTGAGACACGCCTAACATTAAATCGCTTGGGAATAACTACTGCGTTCACCGTTAAAAATTTAATACAAACTCGAAAATGCATCATAAATTTGCGTCATGAATAAAAATAATTTTAATTCTTTATCGTGCATTTTTTTCTTGTAACATGATGGGACTTACCGGGGTCCGATGAATCCAGGCTAGCTGGCGCTTGCTGGCTGAGGGGTCCGGGTGTACCACCACTTCCGGGACTACGTGCATCGTCATTAGCACCCGCGCCGGGGTACGAAAGCGATGAAGAAGGTGGCCTCTATAACAACAAGAAAGTTAGAAATTAATATCAATTACAATTTTTAGATTCTTCTTTTCAATATGAATATTTGCCGCAATTTTTATATTCATGTACGCACTTTGCTTTTCATTTCAACCACATTAGTTTTCATCTGATTGTCTTGCATCGCCCTTCCTCATTCTTTCTTATTTGTCTTTATTTTCTCATCCTTATGTTGTCGCTAGCTATTAATTATACATCTAGCCTATCGTCTATTGTGAATGCGAGGTCCAAAAATTTATGAGACTGAAAATCGACCACCGTTTGTCGCGAGATGCTATCGTGACGGTTATACATATTATTTTCGCTTTTGATAGTCTTTCGTGTAAGTAAAAGTTTCTGGCTTGTGAAGCGCGTGTCACGCTAACGTGCGTTGAGAATTTTTTCGAGCGACCACGCTGAACACGCATATACATACAAGGTGTCTTCGACGGTTCTATAGAATCACAGACACTGCCTAGACGTAGAACACGTATTAATAAAACCGATTGCAGAAATGATCGATACTTCTTGAATGAGATACAATTAAGATTAATTGCCATTCACAATGTTCTATTTTGGCGCGCTCGGTAAAGCAACATTAATGATCTCAAATGATCGTGCAAAATGAACGAAACAATACAGCATTTAATTGATGTCATCAAACGTTCGAAAATAGTGCATCACGAGATAGAATGTCCTGTCACCAACAATTAACTATAATAATCTCCCATTTGGAAGCTTACGTCTATTTTACACCGTAATTTCCACAAGAAATTTTTGCAAAGACACCCTGTATACGAGTATGTGCACGCCATTGATGGCAGCGCGTCGGGCCGATTTCGATCTCGATTAAAGACGGAGCACACGTACCTCTGCACGAAAATGCTGCCGGCATACCTAAATAATTCGGGGGATCCCGACAAGACGCGCACGTCTTACGAATCAACAGATTTACTGGGAGCGTGGAGGAGCTCGAGCGTGCGCGCGCGACGAATGCCCGTCGTAAATATTCGATCGTTTATTCCGCAGGTGTAGCCGTGTGATAATGACGCTCGTACAAAATCATTCGCCGTAGGAGAAAAGAAATGAAACGACCACGGCACCGTCGAGACACGCGGGGAATTGCCTTCGCGAAATGCGCCTGCAGTGTTGCAGACTGCGAGTTTGCAAACCGACTCGACGGTGTTGCAGTACAGCGAAAAATATTCTAGATTATTAGAGGATCACCTGCATCGTCCGAGTCTGACGATGGAATAAGCAGCTAAATGAACAAACTCAGCCAACTCCAGCACGAATTACTTGGCGATGTACGAATAATGAATCGTGAGTCAATCTAAAGCAATTCGTCGCTTCGCGCTTCCAAGTGTTACATCATGGCAGACACAGAATGGTCGGGCAAAGAGGCTATTCATTGAATGATTCTTTATAACAGTCGTACGATGAACGAACGGACTGATCCCAAGAGTCGCCGGCTTTTATTTTTCGAGCACGGACTGAATTTTTCCGGCCGTGCCACAACATCGTCGATATCCCCCGGGAAGTAACGACCAATGCGAGAGCAACTTTTTCTCGTGCCTTTTTTCAAGATTCATCAGACAAAAAGCTATGTTTGCACGTGCCAGTTTATTGATCCCGTGCCGAGGTCGAAGGGTAAGAATTTGAAGCGGGCGAATCTCTCGATATCACGAAGCGAAATGTCTGGGTATATCACGTCTGGCCGGGCAACAATGAGTGACAGCTACTCCCACATGCTGTCATAGGCGTCATCTTCGCGATAATGTACCGACTCCCTCCCTCGATTGCTCCCTGCTCTCATATCTCGCCTGAAATCGTTACACGGTCAACTCTAGAGGATCTACTGCCGCGGAGACGTATCACGTGAATTTACTAGTTTGCAGCAGCCGAAATGGACATTCAGCAGAATTTACACGAAATGCGAGCAATTAAAAATAATAACCTAAATAGTTATTTATCGCAGATTACTAAAATACTATAAAACAACAATAAAACATGTATATCTGATATGATGTAATTATGTATACGTGTTTTTCTGGGTCGAGAAAAATAAAATATATATTAATAAAAAGATTATAAAAAATGTAGAATCAGAAACTTAATTTTTATCAAACGTAATTTCCGTTGATTGTTCAATCAACGGAATCTTAAGCAAGAGCGCAATGGGCACAGGTACGTACAATTAGAATCCTTCACTCTTCGATTTGACTAATTACTCGCGATCTTCAAGTGGCTATTTGCCCAGGGACTGTGCTGGGCCCACAGATCGCGCGAACAAGTAAATACGAGAGTGGTAACGACCAAGGGGGACATTAATAATGCATCGGTCGTCGCCGGTCCGCTTCCTACTGGCACCCAGCGTGAAACGAGGGATCATGGTCGTCAAGGCGGATGATCTTCAGACCGTGCTCGCAATAATTGCTCCGGTGATATCATTTCAATAACACTCTCTTGAGGAACATACTAATTGTTTTAAAAAATCACATGACAGCTGCTGTAATTCTTAAGCTCAAATATCATGAAATATCATCACTTCAAGCTGGAATTTGTTTGTCCATATCTATAAAGTTCTAATTAGTCCAATTCTTCAACTTGCAATCTCAATCTCTAATCCATAGTCTCATACTTTAAGCTATTTAATAAATCTAATAATTTCACAAATGGTCCGTTTGGCGACTTTGAGGCCCATTCGATGAAAACGGTCGTTGAGATTTACGTTGCGCATTGACTGTGACTGACGATGTACCTTCAAAGCTGACGTCACTTCCTACTAAAGGCTGAATCGCCGTTTTTTAAGTGGCCAGTAGGGTCCACCGCGTGACTCGTGTCGATGCAATGATAAACGGTTAACGGGTCGACGAGCTACGCGCTCTCGTTCCACGCCGTTGCCTCTCGCTCGCACGTCCGTCCCGTCCGTCTCCGTTTGTATCTGCCAGTCCGTCTACTACGGGCACTCTTAAAGCGTAATTCGACAAACCGGATGTCTGGCCTGCCCCTTAAATAAATCAGTTGCCCGCATCTCATATTCCACCCCCGCTCGCTCATACCGTACGTTTCCTTCCCGTCGTGGAAAAATGTCTCCTCTGGACCACGAGAATACGTCCTTCGGCGGAAGTAATAGTCATCGAGGAACCCCTCGAAGAGCGATCGGCGAAATTTGCGCGGGGGAGCGAAAGTGAGGGCTCGAAGGCCGAATAACAGCGGTATTGGCGAGACCAGTTCGCGCCTTGACGCACTCGGGCATTGTTAGAGCTGTCGTAACGTTACGCGGAATGTCTCGTGAAATGTGCGACATCTCATGCGGGATGCTGCGTGCAGGACGAGTGATGAATCGGGAGTCGCTTTTAATATTCCCCATAAAGCATAGCCGGCGCGCGTTCGTCGTCATCCTCGCGAACGATAAATTATGATCACTCGCCGAATGGTGCGCATGCAAATGCGTTATACGCGTATTCGGTGATTCGGTGCATGACGCGTTCCGCGCGGAATTGCACAAGATCGCGAGGGAACGCGACTTACTCGCGGCGCGAGCAAGTCCGCGCTTTTGAATCGCCGTACGCGCGTATTAATTGGCCGTCGTAACATAATGCCATATAATTATGCAATTAGAGGCCAAGCATTAGTCTCGCTGACTGGTTTACGGGCGAGATACGTAAATCTCCGCAATTAATTTATTGGTGCTCAAGAGCTCGAGAGGAGGCTAAGAGAACAAGACATAAACGAGGCGGACGGGTATGATAAGGACGGAGAAGACTAGCGGATCGGAGTTGGAAAGAGACGAGCGGAGCTGACTGGACGAAGATGGCGATAGATGGAGGCAGCACATTGTAAGCATGCCCATCGACTGGACCCAGATCGAGAGTCTGTGCCTTCTTGGCCGTTCCACGGAGCGAAGCGAGAGCGCTCGGAAGAGAGACGGAGATGAGCTCGTGAGAGGCAGAGCAGAAACAGAGAGAAGCTCTCTAATCTCTCTCTCTCTCTCTCTCTGTCCGCATAGTCTTGAATTTCTCGGCGATACCGGCGGGCGTATAGGGATCATAAATTACGATTTATTGCAGTGGCAGCGCCTCCGCTCGGCGGATTATCTTACCGTTATGTCAGCACGCTACAATTATATTTACATTTTCTTCGTAATGGAATAGCATACCAGGATCGCAGTCAGCGTTCTAGCCACGAAGTAAACGAGACGTGTCCGGGATGGATTTTCAAGGCAACTGGGCTACCTGCCCCGGAGGATACAACGTTTATAACATCGACTTAATTTGATCCTGAAGCAGTCTCCGCGAGAAAATCAGGAAGCTGTCTAAACACCCAAGATGCTACGAGACGATCGCAATAACTCTATCGTCATTTTCGTCTCAGGAATAACATGACACGCCGTTTAATAATAATACCGAGCAAGCAATCGCGTGTACGTGGCTGATGTTCAACTGGGAAGAATGTCTTCTTCCTTCGTCACTCATATTAGAACTAGAGACGTAAATTTTTTCTCTTAACGGTTTTATGGAGTAAAGAAAAACGTAGGTGAGATTTTAGAGGCCGCACTAACGATAGCCACAAGATTTGAACGATTAAATGGCCGCGAGTTTAGGCTTTAACAAGATGTACACCTGACTGGGAATGATTTTAATGGTTGTATAAACGAAACAAATTTATGGTCGCTGGAGTGAGGATAGGGGCAAGAGGAAACGGGAGACGGATAGCGGTTTGTTTCGGAAAGCCCCGGCCAATCCTCCGTCTCCTTTCGCGGGGTGAACGCACAAGCTGAACGACGCGTCAGGCACGACATGGGGAGAAGATGTCCGGCCGGTCATAAATATGGAATCCAGGTATTTGGCGTGTTTTCAATAAAACGGAGTCCAGATTCGTGCTGTCGCTTTTACGACTCCTACTGCATCCATCGCTTGCCTGCTGCCATTGGCGCGCGGCGACGTTATCGGAAACATGCCCGCCACGAAAACGGGTTTCGATCCGAGATATCGAAACGCTAGGATCCCTGCGTCGTCAAATTCATCGAGATGTTCGCGATATTGATTTTGCCGAATACTCTTTTGTTACTTTTGACGATAAAGCGTCAATGCAGAGTGAAACAATGAGATAGTATTAATCAGATGACCTCAACTAAATTAGAATTTAAAAAATATCTCGGAATTGATATGTAATGTATTTATATAATTCCATTTGAATTTAATCAGATTTCAACACAAGTTATTCGATACGTTTTCTTCAGTAGCACAGTTTCAGTATAAAAGAAGTGAAAACAGGCTGCATGATGATGAACTGACTTCGGGAACAGGAACTGTACGTCTACAGAAACAGAACCGAGTTTGGGTCAGAAAGATGCCAGGGGGAAAGGGAGTTTAAGAGGCAAAAGGTCCAGCGAGAAGGAAGGAGGGCCCGCACTCGACCAGCTGATGGATCTAATCAACATTCCTCCCTAATCACGATAGTCCTTTCTCTTTCTTTTTTCCTTCTCTTCCTCTGTCTCTCTCTCTCTCTTTGGGGGTACTCCCTGTTCCTCCACTCTTCACGTAAGAGCCTCTCGACTTCCCGACTCTGTATATACAGTGCCTTTCGTTCTTTCAACCTTCCCATCTCACTCGCTCTCGCTCTCGCTCTCGTTCTCTCGAATCCGACAGATTTGCAGATGCGTCCACCTCTCGTCTCGCCGTCGCCGCCACCGCAGTCGTTTTAATTTAACCGACGTATAAATTAGACTCCCAAATGATCGTCCACCTCAAAAAACCGCCGCGACCACGAATAATCGACGGTGCGCCGTAGGTGATCCGCGCTGACGAACCACCATCATCTTCCTTCTCGAATCTTTCGGATTTATAACGGCAACACAAGACCTCAAGCGAGGCTTTCGTACAGAATCCGGATCATTTGCTACATCCTCTCCGCGAGAATTAATTAATCAAAGGAAGATACGTATTTTTTGTTCTCCCTTTTACATTTGCTCTCATTTCCGCTACTTTATTTTATGTATAATATCATTTACGTTTAAAGATATAAGAGAATATGTATAAATTAGGCAGAATATGCAATTCCGAAATTCTTCAACGTTCATTAAACAGTTTTCGTAAGTTTTTCATCCGCGTCAATGTCACATTAATATTGATCTAACGTCATCCGAATAAAATAATTGCTCCAAGTGACAGAAGTGTTAAATATCGGACTTCCTGTCAAATTTATTCATAGAATTACCAAATGCGATTGTCACAAGATCGTCGCAGAATATTATTCTCTTAGCGCCGGGTCGCGTTATAGCGCACATCGCGACATCGACGATATGATATCGCATTAAAAGAAAGGAAAGGAACAAGGGAGAGAGGAAGGGAAAGAAAGCGGGGAAGAGGATTCCCTCGCATTAGCGCGATATCTCGAGGTGGACGCTCGAGGCGGACCTCGGCGAAATGTGGGATTTTAATTCCCGTGCATCGTCGATCTCCGCGACGGGGTTGAATGTCGCCGAAGGAAGGCCCACGGTTTGCGGGTGCCGGCGATAACGGCGGCCAACGTACCACCAACAACACGGTCGAAACCGGCAGCAACAACCAGCGGGCGTACTATCGAGCTCGCCTCATATCTAACGGCACGGTGGTGGCGTTCCTCGGCTAATTGGTTTCCCATGTTGCCTCTGCTCCCTCGGGATAAGACGGCTTCGCCGGGTCTCCTCCACCCCTGCCTCACCCCTCTTCCCTGCCGTTTCTTATGCCTCTTTGCTTCCCAATCTCTCGTATGCGTCGGTGACGCTCGCTCGTTTTCCTCGCCGGTATTCCAGGCCAACGAATTCAGCCAATCATCGATTCGATCTCGCATCGATGGGATATCTCCCTATTCCGAAATTTTGCTGTCGAGTTTCCGAGTGTAAACGCACACGTGAAAGACGACGACGAACACGACGACATCAAGAGAAACTTGAGCGAAGCGAGTGCGTTTCGGACGGCGAAGCATCCAAGGTCAAGGATAGAACAGAACGTCCACGGTGGAGAGATTTTAATAAGATTGAGAGCGAATTTGCACGCACACGCGCGCCGAGGGTAACGCGTGCGTGTAGGCTAAAGCGAGCGGGGCGAAAGCGACGCTAACGATTGCCAAGAGGCAGCATCTTATCGTGAACTGCAATCGCATTAAGCGCGGACAGTGACACCCAGCCCCGGCAGTGTGTATATATACGTTCATTAGTGCGAAAAATAATCGAGGGTTCGCGGGCATCGTGCAAAGAAACGAGAACGGTCGTTAACGTTCCTTGTTCGTTACCGGCGAGGACTTTCATAATACAACTTATTACTTTGGTAAATTGGCTTTCGTAGAGGCTACACCTTGACCACACACACATACGCACACTCTGTCGTGTTCCACCTTAAATAAGATTACTAATGCGCGATAAAGATTGTTTGATGAAATCTATTGGGTTGGCCAAAAAGTAATTGCGTTTTTTTTCCAATAGATGGACATACATGTCTTCAAATGTAACTAACTTCATTCTAAACCGCAAATTCATTATGTAGGTTAACAACTCACAGTTCAAGCTTGTTTTACAAAAAGAAAGTACACGATTTCGTTAACAATTGTTTCTTTGCCGTCGATTTCAAAATGGAAAATCAAAAAGAACATTTTCCTCATATTTTCTTTTATTACTTCCGAAAAGGGAAAAACGCTGTGCAAGCTCATAAAAAGTTATCTGATGTATATGGCGAAGATGCTTTAAAACTGCGGCAGTATCAAAATTCGTTTACTAAATTTCGATCTGGAGATTTTAATGTGAAAGATGCACCACGCTCAGGAAGGCCAATCGAAATTGATGATGACAAAATAAAGGCACTGATCGATTCCAATCGGCGTTTAACGACACGAGAGATTGCTGAGAATCTTAACGTATCGAAATCGAGTGTTGAAAACCATTTAAAACGACTTGGATACATTAGTAAGCTCGATATTTGGGTAGCACATGAGCTCAAAGAAATTCATCTCACTAAGCGTATTGACATCCGCGATTCTCTTTTGAAACGTGAGGAAAATGATCCATTTTTGAAACGTATGATAACAGGCGACGAAAAATGGATCGTCTACAACAACGTCAAACGAAAAAGATCGTGGAGCAAGCGTGATGAACCTGCTCAAAGCACTGGAAAAGCAGATATTCACCAAAGAAAGATTATGCTGTCAGTCTGGTGGGACTTTAAAGGTATTGTGTATTTCGAGCTGCTTGCAAGGAATCAAACCATTAATTCAGACGTATACTGTCGTCAACTGGATTGCCATCAAACAGAAACGTCGAGAATTGGTGAATCGCAAAGGTGTTGTGTTTCACCATGATAACGCTAGACCACGTACAAGTTTGGTCACTTGTCAAAAATTGTTGCAGCTTGGATGGGATGTGTTACCACATCCACCATATTCGCCAGACCTGGCACCATCAGACTACCATTCGTTTCGTTCTTTGCAAAACGCCTTGAATGGTAAAACCTTTACTGCTGATGAGGATATCAAATCGTTGTTGGAATTGTTTTTTGCTGAAAAAGATAAGAACTTTTTTGAGCGCGGAATCATGAAGTTGCCTGAAAAATGGCAAAAGATAATCAAACAAAATGGACAATATATTGTTTAATAAAGTTTTTGTTTCCCATGAAAAATTCGCCTTTTATTTATATAAAAAAAACGCAATTACTTTTTGGCCAACCCAATACAACGGTAGGTACCCTGAAAATTTGGATACACCGACAGCTCTCGTGAAGCAATGGGAAGGAATACATACTATTGATAGATTGTAGACCGTAAACTGTCAACTCGTGAGAACCACTGTTCATGGCAGAGAGAAAGAAAGAGAGAGAAAGAGCAGGGGGAGGAGAGGGAGAGAGATGCACCGGACGGATGAAGCCTTGATAGCGGCCACTCTGCCCACATATGTTAACGCGTTCGCATAGGCATCGCGTGACACACACCACGGCACGCATACGGTGCGCACGTGAACGAGGAAGGGACGTATTGACAGCGACGGTACTCGACCTGAAACCCACCGAAACGTTTCACCGAGACGAGACATTGCGAGGCGACAGTAACGCTAAGCTAGGATCACGAATGTGGACAAGAGACTCGCCTAATCGGCCGCAAGTGCGCGCTCACAAGCGATCAAACATTGATTGAACTTCTGAAAGAACAAAGAGCAAGAACGCAGCAGACGCAACAATTCGGAAATTCGAGAACGTCGACGTCGAGCAAACAGGGTTTCACGAGTCGATGGTGGACATAATCCAAGATGGTACTCGCATTTTTCGTAGGGACTCTCGTCCCTGCCCCTAGCGAGGGTGGATTCGATCCGAAGGCGTGATAAGACGGAATTGGAAGCCGCGTGACACGCGTACGCCGTCTGTCAGTCAGTCTGTCCGTGTTTACCACAGACCCGGTGTGGATACTCGGCAGTTGCCACACCCGCGCGCTTGATCGCACTCGCGTCGAGGGAGCGAGACGAGCGAGGTCCTCCCTTCCGCGGGATATGGATCCATATCCGTAAAATGCATGTATATTTAACGAGGTCGTCACCGCGCGCGAACCTTGGGAGCGTGGCGCGACGCAAATTCTTGCGGAAGCTTAGTTCCGAGCGAGTCGGATGGTCCGTCAGAGGGGCACACGGGGAACACGCGCGATTCCGAATCCACGTACGTGCGTCCCACGTGTGCTGAAAAATGGAAGAAGATCTTCGTCCTCGCTCCGGTGAATGCGAGCGATATGTCGCGACAGACGGACATAAACGTGGTACGCGAGTTGGAGACAAGCGCGCGCACGAAAGTGCATCTTTGGTAGGAAATTCTTTATGATGATATCTGAGAGCACGCTCTTCTTCCACGAATAATATGTCTTGCATAATTTTACTCTACATATTTATCTAACATATTACGAGCGCAGCTGAAAAATCTCTCTGGGAGATTACATAGCAGCGACTTGTAAAGCAGAAACGTCAGCGCAAAGATTAACGTCTCATAACTGTCATCGGTAATTAATAGTTGTGATATAATTAATTAATGCGCGTTAGCTCAGGACATAAACAATGCGGGCAAGGCACGAGCACGCCCCGAGATACACATCGGCAATCGATCATTATTCGTCCGTGTGGTTAGTTACTATGGCGCGGAGCAACGCGTCATATAATGAGACGCGGCGGCCGTGGAGAAGCTCGCTAATAATAACGCGCGCAATCAAACGCTCGAGTTCGAGAGATGCTGTTTCTATTGGCGGCGCACAGCAGGAAGAGTCGGTCCAGAACTGTCCGCGTTCGACGTTGACCACACAACGCGTCGGCTGTCAGTGAATAGATCGACGCGCGAACGATGTTTCACCCTTGATTCGCGCAAATTGCACTTTAAGAGACAAAAGAGACCGTCGCAACAATTAATCGCAACACCCGCGATACGACAGGAAAGAATTATTTAAAAATATGCTTCGTGTAAAAGACCGATCAATCGTCGATTTTCAATGCTGCATCGATCCCGAGTAACTTTCAACGTGCACTGCTTTACTCATCGCCGTAGGATCGTGGGATTTTGAAGAAGGAAGAAATCTTGACGTCGAGAGTATGGAAGCTCGTGCTTCGAGCCGTAAACGAGGAGAGAATAAGTATCTGCGGTAATCCGCAAACTTCCGTAACGATTCCGTCAGATCAAGCGAGCAGCACGATCGCCACGGGCAGAAAGCAGCCACGGTCGTTAGGAGGAAATGGTTTTTAAAAGGGGAATGTCGGAAGGGGAGCATGGGGGGTTGCTCGCTCACCTCCTGTCCTTACGTCTGTCATTCGAAACACGCAACACACTCTCTCGCACGCCACGCTGCTATTACACCGCGCGTTGACCACGCCGCTAACCGTGCCTGTACATATTTATTTTTACACGTATCCGTATGGCGTGAGGGTGCAGGAGTGCTTTCATACAAAAAGAAAGGAATCCGCGGAAGCCGCACCTGTGTGCCGGAGAATCCCTGATAGCGAAAAGGAGATTCGCGGTAAGCAGGTACGTGTCTGCCGTTCGCGCTCCGCCGATTACACTTCCGATTTCTTATTATCTTATCATCTACATATCTTCGTAGAGGAAATACGAATGAAGAGAAACATTTCCGCTCGTACTCGGTTTCGATAATTCCTCGCGCCAAAACCGCTCGTGATACTCGATGTCTCCCGTAAATATAATCGCGTAAAGTCTGCCAAGAGTAGCGGTGTCATAAAACACGAGATTGAGTGACTTTTCCCGTTGACTACTCATAGTCATTAGTCATTATTTTCCGCGGGGGAATGCTTTTCTTCAGCGAACGTGGGCGAACCCGACAGGCGAGCTGCGTGCCAGCATCTTGCGTTTCCTCTCGAGTGTCCGTTCGAGACTTAGGAATGGCGTGTAAACAATGGCCGTAAAACACGAAGGAGACGGTGAACGGCGACCAGAGACTCTATCTTAATTGCCGACAGACAGATAAAATAGGGCACCAAGGACGTCGCGCGCCGAGCGGAGGCGGATGTCGAGCCTCTTCGAACGTCGCGCGATCTTTCGCGCCGCGGCTTAGGTCCAACAGGAAGTCGTTCACGCTTCTTGCCGCTTCTCTTCTAAGTCTGCAACGGTGTGTGGTGGGTCGCCCCTGCCGCGCCCAGCCACCACCGTTAATGCCCCCTTACCTTACGCTTTACGAGAGGGAGAACGGGCTGGGCCCACCGACGCCGTATAATTATCATATTACGATTATGTTTATGGTCCGACGTGACTCTAATTAAATGTGTACCCAGTCTGAGCAGCGCCGCGCAGCCACCGACAGAAAGCTACTCCGTGTTTACGACGTAAACCCACGTGGTGCGCAGGGAGCTTCCTCAAAAGCAAACCCGGTCTCCACGTCTCACAACCGGAGGGGGTAACTTCCTGGTGTACTTGTCATCAGCGAGGGAAAATTAATTGTCTCTTCCCGTTACCAAATATTCATAACTTCAGAAGAACGCGATGTCGTACAGAAATATCTTCTTCGATGAAGATGTTTTCTCCATCTTAATTTATTGAACAAGTCATTTTCTGTAATCTTTATGGCATTCTATAAATTTACGTACATTTTAATTTATTTCTTTAATGGAGAGAGTACCGGGGGATGTTAGCTTTTATATTGTATGTGCACATTTTTGCCATTTAAATTTACATAAGCTGCCAATACAATCGAGGAGGACACATTAATGATTGCAAAGAACGAGAAAGTTTCGTCGCGTTACGCTACACGTTACGCAACGCGTATGTATATCGTCGGAAGATCTTCGACGTTGATCGTCTCGTATCGGTATCTCGATGTCGCTGTGTATAGGACACATAACAATATCCGAGGGAATAAGAGCCATTGCCTCCTGGCAGGGCTTCGAGCGTTTACGATCGTGCGGGACAGGAAAAAGGGGAACGACGATCAGCCATCGAGATTTCGTTTCCAGCCTCGGGAGTCGAATGTACACACGCGATCGGCGTCACTACGCACAGAGGCAATTTTTGCGAATGAAGACGGCATTTTCGATAAGCAAATACTTTGGCGGGGCCAGATCGCGCAAGTTATGGCCGCGATACGAACATTGACAATAAAGAAAGTCAGTAAACACATGGACAAATTAGATGGAACGCGGTTAAGAGATTCTCGAAAAACATGAAAAGAATTCCTCTAGATGCAAATATGTACATGTTGTACATAAAAAGTTCTTTGAATATTACAGATGTAATAAAAGATTCATAGATAATTTTACGAGTGTACAAATCTTGCTCATCTGTCATATCACTGCACTCGTTGGACAAGAATGAGCCATTAATATCCTTCATGACAGGCGTCGGCAGGCGAAGCGGACGCGCGTAACAAGAATTCATAATACAACGTAAGTGAAATGTAATTTCCGCTGTATCACAATTATTGCGATACGCCGTTAATTCGCGTTGCGTGCGATTGTGCGACGGCGCTGCGGGAGATTTTTTTATTGGATAATGTTCTTTGCTTGGCAAATAACGTGGCGTCTAATTGCGGTAAAAGGCCGTAAAGCGCGACCGCGCCGATCTATCACTGATGCGAATCAGCCGCGCGTGGCGAGGGGCGGAAGTTCATTCCGGAGATGTGTCGATCGTGCAAATTGTCTCCTCGCGCGGGAGTGCGTAAGTGCGTAAGCGGGCAGACGCATCGTCGTCTCCGTACGACATAACAATATAAATATGTGTGACCCGAGGAGGGCGAGAGAAGTGAGAGGAGCGCGAGACGAGGTCGACGAGAGATTGGCCGCGGGATAGACGAGGAGAGAGTTGACCGCCAACGAGGCGAGTCGACGCGGAATTGGGGGACGCGCAGAGACGGCCAGGCGGATGTGTTGAGTGATGTACTTCCGGTTATTGAACGCCGTCTGAAGGCTGAAGCGACTCTTGAAGTTACGTCGCGCTGCCTGCGCTCGTCGCAGACTCCCGACCCGACACCTGGACTCGCCGACGCATGCCCCGATCCTTTCGGCACCAGGGAACATGTTTGCGGCCTCCTGGATATAGTCCTGATTAAATACACCCGTCCAGGAAGAGGCGCATGGCACGAGTGAAAACATCTGCTCCGGCTACGGCGCGCGGCTCTCGACTTGACGTCAACGTTAAGACACCGTCAGGTCGAATCGAGGAAGAAGCATAATAAAATGAAATATTTAAAAAATATCGAGATCATGGAAGGCGGAGTTGTATATGTATATAACGTATATAGATAAATAAATAACTGCGACAAACAACATTCGCATATTCGTACGAGACACTGCTCTCTCCCATTTTCTAAGTTGGTAAGTGATATTGATTGTCCCAATTTTGGGAGAAAGCATCGAAATTACTCGAGCGCGTGTAAGAGAGTTGCGGAATGCGGCGACATAAGGTTCCATGTTATTATATCATTAAAAATATGCCATCAGAAATTCACGTTACCCGCTATCTCCGCTCTTCGTTAATGTTCCTTTAATATCGAGTGATATAACGTGATGATAGCGCGGGACGCACACGACCCGGCGCACGAGTGTTCCTCACTTAACCGAATCGCGTTTCGTAATTTCTCGCCGCTAAGTGGTCCAGCACTGCGGGCGTTTTAACATTCCCTCTCATTACCCGAGAGTCCGAAAATATTTTTTCGCCACTCTCGATGGAAATGCGCTCCATTAAAAGAAGCGGGATGATACGCGCGCAACAATCCGATCGGTGCAACGCAGCGACGAAAAGAAGAGCTACGTGGGCGGTTCGTGCTTCAACGTTGTAATAAATCACTCCCGCCAGAGTAAATGAAAATTTATGTCATAAACGTGTAGATTGCCGGGAGATAATTACTTTGCGCTGTAATCCAACTTCGCGTGTTACGAAAGCACGAGGATGGGAATGATGATAAAGCCGATAACATGTATTATGTTACCGAAATTATCAATATGCGTCGGGCGTAAAATCTTCCAGACTTATCGCGCAGTCCTTTCACAAATCCGTTGATGCCTTCTTAAGCCCGTTTTTCCTCATAAAGAGATTTCGAGCTACTGCAATGTAAATATCTACGCGCACCAGTTTTCAATTAAACTTTCCTCTTCGGATACTTGCTCTCTTTCCTGCCGGACGTTAACTGTCCGTCGACACGCACGCTTGATAGCCTGAATCGTTTATAATCGCGGCATTGTATGAGGTGTAAGTAGGCGATACGTGCTCGCATTCAATTCTGCGTTTGGAGCCTAGAACTATTAGCCCGAGTCGTGCTCCATCGCCGACTCCGCACAACGCCGTCTTCAGCTTCCGCGCTTGCCTTTTTCTTCTTTTCTAATTCCGCGCTAAAGAGGCCGCCCGGCGTTTATGACTCGGGCTAAAAACGCTGCCGGCCGCAAACGAGGAGAATTACGAGAAGCTCTTACGGCAAATCAGTACTTAATGATACAATGAGCCGTGTTTTCTCCGCGCGAGTCTTTACTTTGCCGGCGCTCTATAATTTCGGGGGACGCCCGTTGGTTACCAAAGTAAACGCGACGTTATTTGCCATCGCAAATCATGCGACGTGCATTAACAAATTACCTCATTTTATAAAAATGCCTTCGGTAGTTGGTCTCGCGAGCGAGATGAGACGCGTTCTGCGATGTGGCTCTCGCGCGTAACGTGAGAGTTTTCGGAGCTGCCCGCTCGTGAAAGAGCTCGGATCAGCACACACGATATCGACGTGTGTACACGTCCGTCAATTTAGGATAGCGTCAGAGCGTGACGTTAGAATTACGCAATGCGCGCGTGTTCGATGCGTGTGCGCCGCGTACACGACGCCTGAGAGTGTCGTTTGTGGTTTGCCTCGCGTGTCTTTCTTCTTTTTTTTCACCCGGTGCACATGACGATTGCAAAGGGTGGACAACGTGTTTGCGTATGCGTATCTTTGAGGATTTGTTAGCTCTTTTTCCACGGCACAGCGTATCCGCGGGTTGTTGTGACGGAATAGACGGGACGCGATTATGACACGGCAGTTTTCCCTCGATGGTTTTTGTTAACCCGTTTGCATCAGCAAGCGGAATATTCTACAACCGCACTACCGTACAACGGAGGTCACTGCGGAATATTCCAGGCACTCAAAGGTCGATGATGCAAATGCGTTACTTTGTCGACAAAGAAGCGGGCGAGCTTAGCACTTTTATAAAAAGAGACATTGAAGAATTGTTTTTTCCATTCGAGTTTATGCATAACCGCGGTGCACAAGTTGTGCGTAAAACAAAAAAAAAACACACAAAGCCATTTTCCGCGTACAGTCAATGAATTCACTCGCGTCGCTCTCAGCACGTGTAAGAATTAAATAGTGAGAAATAAAATATAAATAAAAGTGTCAAGACAAAGTCCCCTTTATGGGACAAAAATCAACCGAGCGTACGAAATCGTCAGTCTTGCGTTTTATTCGAAGAATGATACATGTCGGAGCGCGTTGTATCGATCCACGTTACTACGAGTAAATGACGTCGCGTTGGAGCGAGCGCGTGAATTCGCGCGCGGTCATTACGCGGCAGTCTTTTTGCCCCGTTCCTCCCTTTTATTTCCATTCACACCTCTACATCAAAGCGTAACAACTCCGAGGTCCGACGTTCAACCGGACATTTCACAAGGCTGGTTTCCCCCAGAGGCGACTCGCGGCGGGTGCGGTCGTTACCGAAAAGATGCACGCGCACGACTCGCCGTGTAAACGGCCGGCACCGCGTCGACGTAGTAATGACGATTTAATGGCACGCTCTGCCGACGTAATGATCTCGACGCGTACGCGTTCGGTTGCGGCGCGCCGCGGCCATATGGACGCAAACAACGTTGCGAGCGACCGACACCTCTCGCAATGCAGCGTGCGACCCGAAATTATAAATCGTCGAACGCCCGTGGCGGAGCTTGATTATTTTGTCATGACTCTACGTACGCGGAGTATATGCACGATAAAAAAATATTGATATTCCTTTATAGCGTTATATCGGCGACGAACACGAGACCGTTCGCGAAGGCTCTCGTCGCGATTTAATAAACAACCGTGAGCAAACGAGTACTTATCAGCGGAATAATACCGAGTCGATCCACGCGTCCGAAACACGCAAGAACCCTTTCAGAGCGCCGTTTGCTCGTCATCGTTATGGGCCGTCTCCTTCCATTAAGGAATAATCATTTCGCGATGCTCTCGGCTGCCGCCAGCGTTCGCGCGTGGAACGCGGAGGATTCCGCGAGTTTCATAGGCTCGTAAGTTCGATAAGCCCTGACACCTCGAAGGATACCCCGACGCCCACATAAGGGAGAGCCGAGATCGCTCTCCGCCCGTAAATACTGCTCGCTCCGGAAGCCCCGTACTCCGAAAACGACTCCCGACGAGAGAAGTAAAACGGAGAAAGAGGATGGAATTTAGTAGAGGCGATGGAGCATAACGTACCTCCGGTGCAATAAGCAAGGGCATGAATTACGTATAAAAGTAACGAAAACATCGTATCAAATAAAAATAATCGGATCGACTTTTTGCATCGCATAAACTCGCATCCTCAAGCGGCGTAGCGGATAGGAATCTTGGGATGCAGAATTAATAAAAGGGGTGAGGAGGAAGCGAATGGAACAGTGCGGCGGAGGCTCGGGGATCGGCAAGTCGTGGCGTCGTCGATTTGCATAGGCTAATGAATATGTTAAATCAATTTCACAAAACGAGCGGAGTCCGCGGAGCGTAAGTGGGCACCGGTCGGTCGCGCGGCCGCGGAACGAGGCGCGGAGGTCTGTTATTATTGTAATTGCTGCGCGTGTGTAAAACCGCGTGTGGAAGATGAGCCTAATGTGACGTGTGCGGGCGGCGCGGGGTAAATGTACGCGTACGCGTAACGTGCACTGGTTCGTGCATTGTGCAAACGCGTGTACCGCGTTCCCGCGAGACGAAGTAAGAGAACGAGAGGACGCGAAGGGTGCGTTGTCGAATTACCCCGGCTATTCCGCGATGAGTACGCGAGCCACGGTGTTAAATATCGAAGGACAATCTCGCGCGTGCTTTGAGTGCGCGTGCTTTTAACTGTTACACGATTAAACGTGTCGGTAATATCAAAGTTTAATTTGCTATCCTTTTCTTGTATCCCTCGCTAGGGGAAGTTTCATAAAATTTGTTCTTTTCCAAATAAGCTTCCTCAAAAGTTGGTTGCCTCGGCTTCTTTGCGGAGAAACGCTCCACTGCTCGTTAGGCGCGCTCGTCATGGACGATACACGTTCCCCGGAAGATGGAAAAAGACGGAGGAAGTAAGATACATGGGAGGGACGAGGGGGGCGCGAGCAGAGTCGGCGGAGAGGATGACGACGAGGGAGTCAGCTTGCTGTGCGGTATGCAAAGTCTCTCGTTCGTTTAACGAGGGAAGCGAATCTCGAAGACGATTCCCGAGGCCTTTTTCGCGTGCGACGGAGGAGGCGTTCTTCGTGTGCGTCCATATGTCGGGTAGCCGATGAACGAGGTAAGAGAGACGAAAGGCGAAGCGAGAGAGAAAGTACGGCGAGGAGGAGAGAAAAACAGGGAAAGGGAGAGTGCAGGAGTGCACTCAGAAAGCAGAAGCGAGTCGGAAGACCGGTGAGCAGGAGCGCCCCTTCCCGCCGAACTCCTTCTCGCCCTGCAGCTGCCTTGAAAAACTCCTCCGGGCAAACCTTGAAAAACTGCTCTGCCTAACGAACCATCGCCCATTCCCATTTAACCGAGAATGCCAGTTACGCTCGCGCGAGGTGATGCGACGCGCCAACGCGTCCTCAACCCTCCTCCCTTGCATGCACAAATCTACCGTGTGCAGGTATGTTGTTTTTAAAACGCGAAATCGATTTCATCCCTTCAGCCGCCTACCGCGCGGAGATCAAGTGATCGTTACGTCACGAATTATAACTTCATTCTCCAACCGAAGGCAGACTCTCGCGAGCAAAGTCGTCAGTTTACAGCGTTTACACGGTGGCGGGTGATGTGATTCATACGCGAGTAATTCCACTCGATTTCCTCATGTCAGAGCGAAAAGAGGCGAAAATATGATTGGGCTTCGAGTAGTCACTTTATGCTGGTGACGGTGAGCCACGTGGACCGCTTATGACGGCGGATTAGCGAGGTCTCGCTACCGCGCTAAACTTGCGCAATCCCTTATCACGGCCCGCTCGTATCCTCACCGTAAATACGGTTGCAACAGCTTATAATCCGAAGACACATAGTCGGCAGAACGGCGGCGCTCCGACCTCCTTTCCTCTCGTTCCTAACCAGTCCGTCCCCGCTATGCAAATACCGGCAAGGTAATGGGTGCTCGTCGCTCCAATAAACACTCTCATCCGTCCAGACGACCAAGGAGAAGGAGAAAGAGAGAGAAGAAAAAAAAGATGAAGCACCTTATTGCCAAGACTTCGCGTTTGGTGATTTCGAAATCTCGTGCGGACGGATCGGCTATCCGTCATGCCCAGGCGAAATTGCGCCCGAGCGATATCTTCGTGCGAATCCTCGCATTATCGTTAATACAGAAACTCTCCCCGGAGCGCGCGGGGATTTTTTCTCAATCTGGGAAACGGGGAACCGGTTCGCTTCGCGTGATCACGCGGATGAGCGACGATTCCGCGCCGGGAGCCGCGCGTCGGTGGAAACCCACGGTTGTTCGCGTTAATCGGGCGCGAGGCGGATTTCACGAGGCACGATCGTTGGGTAAGATGAAGCTGGAAGGGAAGGGACGAGTAAATCTACACCGCTTCGGCTGCGCTCGTACGCGAGTAAATAATTTCGTTCGACGATCCGCGCGCATCCGAGCATAATTATTCGCTTTAATCGGGATAAGCATGTAAGCTGGTTGCTGCAGGCAAGTAGATACGTCCGCGCGAGTTAATGTCCCGCTTTATAAGTGTCAACGAGACAATGAAATGCCTCGTAAAATGTGCACGCGCATTTACGAGAGATTCGATCGCTCCGTCGATAGGCAAAGATATAAATAAACGTTTTCGATCAGCATATTCGCCATCGTCCAACAATTAGTCAATGTCCGAGAAACAACGATTAAAGAGCGCGGAGTAGTTTTCATGATGGTATTCCCATTCTTCGAAAATTAGACGTAAATTTACGACATAGCCGCATAGTGACGGCACGACGCTACGATGAACCATCGGTGAAGCTAATAGAAATTCGTTAGCGACTTCGATTGCCTGTCGTTTTGTTAAAACGCTAAATAAGGTCCATTTATAATTCCGCAGACAGCAGCGAGCGATATCGATCAACCTGTTGCGCGCGATCTGATTTTCTTAAATACTTAAAGAAGACGTACTTCGTGTCGCTCTCTGTCTCTTTCTCTCTTCCGCTACAAATAAACTCAAATTTGCGTGTGATCCATTTGTCATCTGTTACCTCATACTGAGCAGAATTGGCAGAAAGCATTTGTAAAATCATATAAACCGGAATATTAAATAACGCGTTAAAAAGTAATTAAAAAGTAAGTAGATTACAGAACAAAGATAGAAGCGAGAGGATTGTACGTAATCTATGTTGTCTATTTCATATATATAATGAAACGCTCACATTAAAAACGAAAAGCCTATAAAATTTATGACACCGATTGAGTTTCGAGTGTAACTATTTTAATTCAGATAAAAAAACAATCTATTTTAATTTACATAAAAACGAATCTAATCAAAAATCAAGAGAACAATAAATAATCTCTCTTCGATCGGTGGCACGCGTGCGTCCGTCTCGGAGAATAAAACACCTGTCCCCTCCCCCGAGGGTTATAAACGTTTACAACGCTATATAAACCCTAATTAATTCTCGATTAGCGTGGTGCGATCGAGCGTCTGCTTCACTCGTTCTTTCCACTGGCCTTCCTCTCTCTTTCTCTCTCTCTCTCTGTCTTTCTTTCTTTCTCCCTCTTCCCTCCTCTCAGACGAACGACCGCGTGTCACGATACGAGGGCGCGTTCTCGCGATGATAAAACAAAAAATATGAGAAACGTCAATAAAAACGCGCGTATAATAACGGTCTCGTGCGCATCGCAGCATGCAGGCATGGGCATGGGGAATGAAAACGCGCGAGCCGCGTTACGCGTTATTTATAACGCTCCGTAGGCACAAAGATAACGTCTCGTTCCTTTTCCTCGCTTTCGCCCGCGGGGGTCGATCACCACGTTTTATCCGTACCATCGTCCATCGACCGCTCGCGAAATACGCTAATCGCATCGTGAGTTCGTTAGCCCATTTTCAAACTTTACGAGATCACCGATATGCTCGTTCCACCAGCTCTCGTTCATGATAGCGGTCTTTGTCCCTTCTCATCAGCATTTCTCTCTCTCTCTCCCTCCCCCTCCCTCTCTCTCCCTCCCGCCCCCCTCTCTCTTCTTCTCCCTCTCCCTCCCTCTCCCTCTCTCTCTCTCTCCCGGCGACTATCGAGATCTTTATTATCGAGCGTGCATTATCCCCCGGCGTGGTTATAAACATAAAACTGCGTCGTCCCTCTAATTGAAGATTCATCGGGGTAATTGAGTCGACGCTTTATTACCGGCTACACTGTAGAGAGTAGCGCCCGTCATTCGTGCTACCTTTTGTCGCTCGCAATGAGTGTGAAAAGAAAGGCCGAGAAAGCTGGAAAAGAGTGTTCGATGGGCAATCGCGTAGCAAGACCGGAAACGCAGTCTCGAAATATAAAAAAAAACAGTCGAAAGGTTAGAATACGGCACGTTCCGGTGGTACGATAGTGTTTAAAAGGAGTTTAGTGAAAGTCGCGAACACCTGCTCTCCAGAAACCTTGTCCCAGGCACTTATGCGTCGCGTGTTTTAAGGTTTTTTGTCGGACGATGGTGAAATTCTATATGAACAATCCATCGGTATTGACCGATTTATTAAATAGAAAGAACCATTGGCGCTCCGGTAATTATGTGCTTTTTGCATAAAAGCGAGAATTATTTTTAGCAGTAATTTGATAATTTTTTATCATCTTTAAATTATAGGTATAAAACTCTAAAGAGTGCGTGTCATATTACACCATTTTCAGTTTCTACGCTTTTAAAAATTTTTTTCCTTTTTCCGTAACAAGAGAGATTTATAGCGTGATAATAACCGGTTTTTCCGTCTATAAACTGACAAAAAGCGGTGCAGTGAGATGCAATTCACGCACGGGAGAGCGAAAGAAAAGGTAGATACCTTGTATTACTTGTAGAAAATTAGGGAATTTCCGGAGCGCCTTTGGCAGTTAACAGCTACACGTAACAATCAAGTTAACGCATTCTTTTCCGACAAGAGATGAAATCTTTACGTGACGTTTATGTAGTAACTAGCCGACAGCCAGACTATCAGTGCAACGCTTCCATTGTTCGAGCAAAGTGTAAGAACCCGGAACGAATACATATCTCAGAAGAGAAATTCGTGTCATTGTCGGTGTAACTACCGGAATGAATTTTCGGAAATCGGGAACATGTGGTATCCTAAAAATGCATCGGAGAATGCGCTTTTGTAACCGAATCCGCTCGTCAAAAATCCAAGGCACTTCTCTGCCACGAGGGCTGCCGCGTATCCTCCCTTCTGCGGCCGGGAAAGCGTAATCGGAGAGCCTCGCGTCGCCGGGTTCCATGGGACGACGTACGCACACCACGATGAGGAACCACGCGGGTTCTCCTCACCCCCCGTGGGGTAAAAGTCTTTCTCCAACGCATCGTTTGCGCGCCATGTGTTTCGAGGGCCCCGCTCGTACCCCACCATGGAAAACGCCAGCAATTCTAACGGAGGGCCATGTACGCGACTTTTCGAAAAAGTCCCCGGCCGCCTCTCGGTTATCCCCGGAAGAGCTTGGGTTTCACGCTCGTAACGACCGCGAGTGAGCGGCTATAAAAACGACATAAAGATCGGCTATTTTGACAATCTACCGGGTAAAGGCGAGATGCGCGTCTCCCTCGTCTCCCCCTCGACGCTGCTACAACGACGACGATAAACTTTACGACGGCTCGTTTCTCTGCGACGTAAGCCTCGAGTGTCGCTCTTGAGCATACTTTTTTTCTATCGCCTGGCAGGCCAGCGCCAATGAAAGCGACATTTCCGCGTGAGACCGATCGGAACTGATTCGGGCTTTTTATGGAGATTCGATTATCGCGACACCGAGATCGGAGACGACTGTCTACGCGATGTTATCGCATCGCAAAGCGACACAACAGTATTTTGTCGCTTCCCGTGGAATCGTTAACGCAAGATAATTTCATAAATACTGCATGTCTCGGAATCTCCAATTTCAACCTCGATTCTGACAATTGTCAAATCTCGACTTCAACTTTGCCGAAGAACGATCGCTGAAATTGAGGACGAAAGTTCCCCCCGCGTAACTGACAACGACACACTCTGGTGAAAATGGACCAACGTGTGAATTAGTGACAGTGTACATTCGTGACACGTGTCGATTCGCGGAGGCGAATTCGCAGCGAGGTATCTGCGATATCCGGATAAACGTCGACCGGTATTTACGACGCACTTGGCGTAGCGGCCAAAAAAAGTTGGCGATGCAAGTCCCGGACTGAATGCGAAAATTCACGCTCGACGGAGCGCCGTGGCAACGTGGTGCGGCACAGGAGGCGGAGGAGGACGCAAGAGAGGACTATCAGGTCAGCACGGCCCGTAGGGTGTAGAATGCAAGTCACGCCGGGTAATTGCACCACGCGACCATTACCTCGCGTGCGGGCCGCCTCGGTAGGTGAAGGCTGGTCGTAGGTAGCGCGCGGCTACGAGGCAGAGCGTACACGCGTTGCCAAGAAGCCCGACTGGTATCCCGCTCATGTTTGTTTTATCGCTGGCACCACTTTTTTCCCCCGGCGACGACGTACGAAGCGGGGAATCGTAATTCATAGTGGAGCGCGTTTTTCCCGCCGCTGGAAAATTGCCGTCGACGTTTAGCCACGGGTGACAGAAACCGCGTCTTACGGTCACCGATTTCGTCCGCCTCGTTGTTGCAACAGCGCGGATGAGAAATCTAACAATCCTGTGAATTCGAGCGGGAACTAAAGTAGCGTAACTGGACCATGCAGCCTCCCTCGTTGGCGTCCGCGAATGATTTCTGATCGACGCACGTAAATTCGATTTACAGGGACGCGATGGTGTGGACGTGTGCGTATTTGTATGTGTATAGGGTATGTATATATGAGCGATACTATTTGCGAACATGTTCGATCCGATAAGAACGGTCGCGCGCTTGGGGTATAAACCGGAAGCAGCCATCTAAGATCCTGCGGCCACCACGTGTAAATATTATGCTCAAACAGTCCGAAACATTAAACATCTTGCCGATAGTACAGGACGGCGTGTTTGTATACCGGGCTTCACGTTCCCCTACGATCTCATGGCATCCCTCATGCCTCGCTGCGACCTGCGATACCTATTTCCCGTGTTCGAAAAATGTGGGGACGTCCGTACGACGAACGTTACAGAAACGCGGCATACCTGCTTCGAGGAAAACTCGGGCAAATCAATTTAAAACGGTGAAGGGACCCCTCCCCTTGCCGGCGAGCTTAGCCGTTCCATGGGGCTGATTTTGCAAAGAAAGCAGCTGACTAGAGACTCTTTACCCTCCCTCTTACAGGACCAAGAAGAAGGATCAGCCTGTCAGAGATTCTCAGCCGTTCAAGGGGTGAAGCGACTTAAAGTATCTTCTTATCTCCGCTCCGCTATCTTTCGGCGGATACTCGTGAAAATTATGTGAGCATCACAATCTGAATGTATAATAACAGTTAAGATCTGATCAATCCGCATATAATAATAATGATAACTTGCTTCCACATTTTCACGTTCACAGAAATTTAACAAGTTCCATCAAGAATATGCGAAATGTACAATACAATGCTTCGGATCAATCCACAGAGAGATCTATAGATGTTTATACGCAACGATCAAAATTAAAAAGCTTAAGGCAATTAAATTAATATATTACGGAGAACGTGATGCGACGCGCAAGATCGACTCAAGTAACACATCGCGATATATTGATGATGGACATTTCATGGAACTGTCGAGCGAACGAACGCGAGGAGCGATTAATCTTCATGGGATAGTGTCACGACCGAATGACAGCCACTGGTACGATGACGTTCCGACGGGACGCGATTGCCCTTTGCCGCAGCCTGCATCACCCGGTGGATTTTCGTTGTACTCGAGACTGCGTAAGGCAAGCGTGGCGTGGCACTCGGAGCAGTCAGCGCTTCCCGATCTAACGATCGCTCGCAAGCGTATCAACGCACAACCGATGCGCTTCCAAGAAATCAACGAGCGAAATTAACCTACCGACCGACGGATAAATCGCCTTTGAAGGCGACCGTAGCTTCGCCCGTTTCTAGCGCGAGTTAAACTAGATCGCGCTGAAACGATTCGACGAAACGGCGTACGACTGTTCTACGACCGGCAGACAAATTGGTCTCGGTTTCTGTGTGATTTTCCGCGAAATCGCTCGCTTTTAGAGAAGCCTCGGACAGCCATTCCTTTGTTCGTATCAAACTCCGAGTCGAAATTGGGGGACGTTTCTTCCAATAAATATGCAACAAACAAGTTTTGCTACTCAGCAAAGCAGGATTATCTGCGCGAGATAATTAATGAGGCAGAAATATTGGGTCGTCCGGAAAGTTCGTGCCGATTTTAAAGGAAAATTCAAAGGCAACATTTTTTTATGTCGATAAATATTTATTGACTTATGTATGCACCGTTTTGTTTCACAACCTTTGTCCATCTTTCACGCAACTGGAAGATTTCATTCTCCCAGAACTTCTTAGGTTTCTCGGCGAAAAACTCCTCAAGGTGGTTTTTTATGTCGATCAAAGAGTTGAAGTTCTTGCCGCTAAGAGAATTTTGCAAAGACCTAAATAAGTGAAAGTCTGAAGGTGCAATGTCTGGTGAATACGGTGGGTGAGGTAACACATCCCAGCCAAACTCCAACAATTTTTGTCGGGTAGTCAAAGAAACATGAGGTCTGGCATTGTCCTGATGGAACACGACGCCCTTCCTATTAGCTAATTCTGGACGTTTTTCCTGAATCGCTGTCTTTAATTCGTCCAGTTGCGAGCAGTACTTATCTGCATTTATCGTTTGGTTGTGTGGTAGGAGCTCATAATATAGGATTCCTTTCCAATCCCACCAGACACAGAGCATGACTTTTTTTGAACGAAGGCCGGCTTTCGGAGTGGTTAATGCTGGTTCATTTCGCTTACCCCAGGATCTTTTTCGTTCTACATTGTTGTAAATGATCCATTTTTCGTCACCCGTCACTAATTGCTTCAAAAATGGTACGTTTTCGTTGCGCTTGTACAGCGAGTCGCAGATGGAAATGCGATCCATTAAATTTTTTCGGCCAAATTATGCGGAACCCATACATCATAGCGACTTACGTAACCAAGGTTCACTACATGATCGTGGACAGTGGTTTTCGATATTTTCAGTATCTCTGCTAATTCATGTGTCGTGTAGCGCGGGTTATTCTCGATCAGTGTCTTGATTTGGTCATCATCAGTAGTAGAGGGTCTGCCCGAGCGTTCTTGGTCTTTAAGGTTAAAATCACCAGCTCTAAACTTAGCGAACCACTTACGTACGGTTCTTTCAGCTAAAGCGCCTTCTCCGTAAACAGAACATATCGAATTTGTTGCTTGTGAGGCATTTTTGCCTTTCCGGTAATAGAAAAGTATCAAGTGTCTAAAATGTTCTTTGTTTTCTTCCATCTTCAAAAGAGTACAAAACTGACACGAATCAATTTATCTGAAACAACTTTTTTCCTAAAGATGCGTTGAAATGTCACCTTTAAGCATATGTATATAAATCGTATGTTTTCAATAACATTGATATATTCAGACATGTTCCAACGTCATCTATTAAAAATCGGCACGAACTTTCCGGACGACCCAATAGAAAGACGTTGTAAAAATATCGTGACGGAAATTGATCGCGATTATCAATATAAATAATTGAATTTGTGCGCCAATGTTAATCTAAAAAGGACTCAACGTAATCATGAGAATCTCCTGCCGCACGCGGCGCAAATAATTATCAGAACAAAGACCGGAGCATACTCGGCTTTCGACCTTCGTACCTCAAAGCCGTTCTATATACGTCGTGATCCACGTGTGTCCCCGGGGACGTCATAGGGCGCCGGGCATTGAGCGATGCGAGCGGCCGGGACCAACCAACCGCGCGGGCCCTTCACATTGCGCGCCGAATTAAGCTCGCATTATTATATCGATAATGAAATTTGACGATATTGTGCATTTTACAGGCGGCCGTGCTCGGTCGGTTTGTTCCCCCCGGTACGCGCCCTTTTCGCATCGTCGGCCATTGTCGAAAATCAAGACCGCGGCGCGGCCACCCGCCACAGGCGCTTCGCGTTATTATTGCGGTACGCGGCTCCGTGGGTTAGCCCATATCCGCCGTCCAGGAGCGTGGCAGGACATTTAATCCCGGGTCCGGGGTGCACATGCGTGAAATCTCTCGCTTGTTACGCGTTTTGTTAATCTCGCCGTGCGATCCGCGCCGAATTCGCATGTGCCTCACGCACACCCTTCGTCCTCGGGCACTCACCGATATTAAATGTTGCGGTCGCCTATCTCGATCCTGGGTTTCTATATAAATGGCGAACAAGTATCATCCCTTCTAATCCTTTCCTGACAATTATCACCCTTGCCCCTTCGTCCCTTTTTTACTTTGTCGTCTTACTTGGAGATACAACAGAGATCATTCATTATGGATGAATATATTAAAATATATTAAAAATATATTAAAAATATATTAAAATATATTAAAAGATTGTCGATGCTTGGATGTAGCGAGGAGTATTAATTGCACGAAGATTCGCGTTTACGACAATGCATACCAAGAAAATCACATGGCGGGTCATTGAGCCGAAGAAACAATGACACCGACCGCCAGTGTCTGTTTGTTGATCCAAGGAAAGAAGAGGAAGCTGCGCGACCGATAAGCGGATCTGCTTCCGCGAAGAGAACTGCCCTGCCGCGGGTATAAAAGTGGAAATTCCAGCAGCCGCGGTTTGTTTGCGAACAGACCAGGCTCGTGGTAACGGGCCTTCCACGAGCGCGATCGTTTAGGACCCCTTTTATTATTCGGGTCGAAATTAAACGCCGCCAGAGTGAACGAGCGTCGTTTCGCGGTGAGCTTTGTGATCGGGAAAGATACTAGTCGCCGTCGTGTGTGGCCCGCTCGTTCGCGGCTCTTTATTGGGTTTACACGGTAATACGGCACGCGAAGAAAAATATATCGTCCGCGATACACCCTCGCCGACGTGAAAGTCACACGAGACCGCCTCGAACACGCCGTTGCGGAACGACTCGTGCATCTAGATCCCATCGAACCGCGAGCTGGTTCGTTACTCGAACATTCCTCGTCTTATAGGTCACTTGGAAATGCGTTTACGATACGTTACTTGCAGAAATACTCTACGCGTATCTGTGTCAATCATACACCCACAGAAAAGATTTTGGACTTAATGCTATTACTCTTTAATCTATCATAAAATAAGATCGCTATAGTGACAATCATATTTATTATTGAAAAGAAGCATATTTTAATCTTGAATAGAAAATTCGAAAATCTAGATTTAAATAATCTTGGTGCTATCTCATTCATTTTCTCAGAAGGATTTAGATACAAATTTCTAGCAAGTTCAAAATATTCTTGATTTCAGAATATTGTGAGATCTCAAAGACATCTTATTCTATTCTTCTAAGAGAATTTGTAGAACCTGCACAAAACGGCCAATATTTATGTGTTGCAATCGAAAATCGGGAAAGTGTTTCTGTTATTTACAATGAATAAGTGCAAAAGATATGGAAATGTCTTATCTCGAATCTTATTTCTCAAGTAAGTATATTTATATACTTACTTACATTTCCATATCTTTTAATATTTCTTGCATTGTAAATAACAGAAACACTTTCCCGATTTTCGATTGCAACACATAAATATTGGCCGTTTTATCGGAATAAAGGACGCAGAAGCGCCGAGTCGACGAGCGACTGCGAGAAAATGATGCGTCGACATCGACAAAGCCTACTATAAAGTGGCGCTAATATCAAATTATTCTACATACAAGAAAATATAAGCATAACTTTGTATATGTTACTCTTGTCTCGAGACAAGTAAGACAATCTTATTTAATTCGAGAGAGAATAATAGAAATTACTGATTTAAATTAAAAATTGTTTTATTTTCATATTTTTTATACTTGTAATACGATTAAATTAGTCAAGAATATTTTTCGTCTTGTTATCAGAAATCCTTTCTGAGGGTGTATGCCATTTTATTTTTGCGATAGCCTGTTGGTAGCCTGCGATATTATCAAAGCCGGTATCTGCGAAAGCGGCGCCGAGCTACGAAAGCTAACATCAGGAAACCGGAGCGTCCGTCACGCGAATAAGATTTTCTCCGCTTGTTCCGAATTTCGTAGGCACGTAGATACGCGCACCGTTCGCCGGGAGCGTACTAATCCGCGTGCGCATATGCGCACGTATGATGCGAATCAAATCGGCGTGGCGTCTTGCAGTCCTGCACGCTGATTGGGATGCAGAACGCGCGCGCATCGCCGGCCACGTTTGTGCATATCGCTCCCCTTGGCAAATAACCCGTCTTCGAGCGACGCATTGTAACGTTAAAGTTAAAATTGCACGCTGCCATATTACGCGAGCAGGTTGGAATTACAAGGGACAGGATCTACCCGGTCGAGATTGCCGAGGAAAGCATAAAGCATCGTCGTTGAGCCCGAGCGATACCGCCGACGTCTTTCATCATACGCAGGAATGATACGTAAAGCACGCGAATTAAGAATAAAAGGAAAGCTTGACATGGCGGAGGTTACGGTAGCAGGCTTGGGAAATTGTCGTCGCTACACGATTGTTAAAATATGCCGTGAGCGAAATATCGTGGAAACGGCACTGCGTGCTTCTTCGAGCAGAGCGGCCATTGCTTTACATTGTGGCGGACGGCTCTCGGAAACAACAATGCGTGAAAAACAAATTATGCCACGGTAAAAGAATTACATGCAACTACGTATATTCGATCAACACGCCGAACACGTAAAATCACAATTAATTCGGCAGTATCCATTTTACTTGACGTTCTTTCATACTCTCTTGGCGATTGATTGCGACAATTTACATCGAAATAATATGGGAATATTTTTTGAAGAATGCTTTTTGGATAGTCAGTAGCAGGGATCGGCAAAATATTAATAATAAATTAATATTACTTGAGTATTTAATTATTTATTTAACAGGAAAAAATAATTCCCGATTAATTGATTAATCAGTAATCAAGATAAGCAATTTTTCAATTGCTCGGTTAATCAGTAATCAAATTGATTACTGATTATCAAAATAATTGTTAATCAAAGCTGAAAGTATCGTTGATGCCGATCCCTGGCCAGTAGGCAGTAAGCGAGACAAAAATAAACCGAAAATAATTAGCGTACACTGTAGGCAGCTACAGGCACGAATTATTCGTTCGAGGCTTATCGATGAGAGATTTTCCGAGCCGGCGAGCAGCGTCGCGGCGGTGAGTACGTGATCGGCGTACGTGAATTATTCCCAGCGGGGCCGAGCGGTCCTTCTCTTACGCGGAGAGTGCCTCCCGTGCCGAGAAAGGCACCTGCAAGGAATCGGTCTACATAATGAAGACGTTGGGAGGAGGGTATATCGCGCGGCTCTGGAACCCCCCTCGAGCGTTACCCCGGACTCGGGTAGATAATTAATCACGATGCATTTTTGTAGTCGCCGCCTGATTTACCACAAGATCGACGCGATCGTCTCTAAGAGACGCAATTGCCGCTCTCCCGGCAATCCACGCGCGAATAGAGAACGAAAGGCCGTTGCTTTCGTTCGCCTTCGTTCTCGGCCCGATCTCCTTCCCGGCGCTAAATAGCTCGTAACGAGCACGCGATAATTCACTACGCATTGGATGTCGAGAATGCAGACTGTGTGACGTAACAAGCACGATATTACGCGTACAATAATAATATAGCGCGTGTGGAGAAAGATTGTGGACAGTAATACCTTCATCTCGAGATCGTACAGATAGTATCTAACTGGCGCCTCTAGTTTCGCTACTTGCATGGTTGTTTGCATGAATAATATTCGATAGCGCAGCTATGCTTTCGATAAGCGCGACTGAGGTCCAAAGCAAAGTGAAAAGAGCGACAGACCGCTGCTATTATCATTTAAAAATTGCAATCCGAATTATCTACCCGAGCCTTATGCTATATCTTGAACAAATAACATTGATTAGATATTTAGATAAATTTGCGCCATGTTTTCACAAAGCGACAGTCCTTTTGTGCGCATGTATATTAATAAAAACGAGGACGATTCGATAATCGGTAAATAACAGCGAAAAACAGCTATTATAACAGTGCACCACTCCGAAGGGTGCGGCGTGTAAATTTGTGCGATATCTCTCTTGACTCCCCGCGGCGCGGCACGTGGATATTGTTTTTAAAAACACCATTAACGAGGATGACTGTCAATCGCCTGGAGCATCGGCGCAGCGCGCTCGTGTAATCACATTACGCGGCGCGCAGCCCCGCACGCTCGGCTGGGCACAATGGCGAGTGTTTTTGTAGTGCGCTCACGGCGGCCATTGTTACATTATTATTCGTATCCTGCGCGCCGGGGGTACCGCAGCGCGGCGGGTAACTCGGGCAGGATACGCTGAATCAAACCGACCTGCACCCCTCGCGCGCTCGCCGAGGGAAGACCCGGGGCCCGTGCGCCCGTGTGTACGCTCGAGGTGTTACCGTCAACGTCGCGCACAACGACGCAGACAGCGGGGAGGGAGGCCCTTATTTTTTTCCACGGGCCCGTGCAAACCAAAGCGGAACGATCTCTCGACCCTCGAACGGAGGTACGAGTGCAACAATGAAGACATCGTGAAAAAATGTTTGCCGGTGCAACCGACTTTTCGTGCGAGCGCGCGCGATCGGCCGCGACAGCTGCCGCCGCGACGACGCGCCGAGACATTCGGCCGACTTTTTCAATGGTCGTCGCTCGTGCTTATTTACGCGGACGTAAATAAAACAATTACGGCGAGCGGGTAATGCAGGCACGCGACGCACACGCGAATACCGAATCGCGAGCTCGACTCGACTCGACTCGGGACGGAGTCGAGTCTGCGCCTCGCCCGTTCTCGCGGACGAGACGAAAATTAAAATACGCACTTTGCATGCGCCGCCGTCTCTCCCGTGCACGCGTCCCTCCACGATCCCCAATGAATTTCTATGAAACATAATATCAGTCGGTGACCCCCGCGCACACGACGCGACGTAGACGGCCGAGGTCGCACTGTCACGCGGTTCGCCGTTTATGCGGGGTTGACGGTCGCATCAGTCACCCATCTGGCGCTTACCCTGGACCATCCATGCGTGCCGGTTTTACACCGTACCCTGTTATGCATTTGACTATCGACAATGCGCGCAACATGCCCGGAGATCGCTCGGAGGGTGCCGAAACGGAGGGGAGCACTCGGCTAAAGAAGGCGAAAAAAGAGAGCAAACACGACGAGATGGGGTGACCGGGCTCGACTTGACGATCGACTGTCTTTCGAAAATTAGCATTTAAATCCTTTGATCGATGAGTCCGAAATATCTTCTTCGTTCCCAGCATGTGATCGTGCAATTGCGCAGAAATACTCAAATCAGGCAGTTTTCGCAATTTAGGTACTTAAACTTGATTTAACTAATCAGTTAAATCAAGTTTAGCAACAATCAGTTAAAGCAACTCTGAATCCAGAGTGATTAATATTGGTAATGTATCTTTCCAACACTTAATTTGATTATATGCAGACGTGCGTAGCAGAGAAATATTAAAATGAAAGCTTCGAATGTGTTATTTCCTCGTACATGCCCACTTAATTCGAGAAACGGAGAACTTCAATGCTATCAGCGTGCTTGACTGTTCAGCGTAATATCATTTGCCTCCGCGTAATAGAATAAAGCAGAGTGAGCTAATGTTCGTCTATTTAAAGATATCTACACAGAATTAAAGCTCTAAATCCGAAATAACGAGCAGTAACGACTCTTGAAGGAGATTAATTATTCAAGCAACAGAAATACGATACGGAAGGATACTTTTGTTCTTATGACCAGAGGTACCATTAGCTTCATTTGAATATCACGGCTTATTCTTTAAAATATTTTTTTATGACGCTAAATTATTCCTTACATCTAACATATCCTAACTAATAACTCCTTGGACACCATGCTTTTGTTAGAGTTAATTTCTATTGTATCATAAAACAAGATAAAGCAACTATCGGAAGCAATACAAGCTATAACAACGACCGACCGTCGAATTTATTCGCAGCCATACAATTCGGAACAGCGTCTTTTTCTGAGAGGGGAAGAACACCGAGAAACTTTTCTACGCTATCGCACCGTTAACGCCGTTTCTATTTCGTTACTCTTCCGTAGGTAATATCGAGCTGCGCCGTTGTCGCCCATACGCGAAAGGGCGGTAATGGGCAGAAGGGTCCCGATGATGGGTGATCGCTCATCGAGAAGTGACAGTGGCGATGAAAGTGTGCCTTATCGTTGAATAGGCTGGAGTGCCGCATAACGAGCCCTCATACAAGTCGCCCGCAATATTATCACGCACGGCAAGTTGCAAATAATAAGTAGCGCTTAAAAAAAGCTGCCGACAGCTACGCGACGGTGTCGACGTTGGCAGATAAAAGGTGCTGATGCTGATACACGAGAGAATCGAGAACATTCCTATGCAACATGGATACTGAAATAAAATTCGCGAAGAACTTTTAACGCGGAGAGTGTAGCTATCAATTACACTACAATTGAAATACGCGAGACTGATCGAAACGTATGGCAGTTGAAATCTTGGGCACAAGTGACACGCGTTTGACGAGGAGGATGTCAGAGTCGCTCGAATCCGATTGAAAAGCGCTCGCGTGACAGCAGTTTTCAACCGGGGAAACTGCAGACAACCGTGAGCCACTTTCCTCGCGTTACAGCTAAAGGGATAAAGGCGGAAACCACGAGTAAGACGAGGGACGGCCGCAAATCGAGCATTCGCCGGCCGCTACAGTCAATTGGTATTATTAGATTGGCACCCCCGTGCACAAGGACAGGAAAGGGCGGGCGGGAGGGAGGGAAGGAGAGACACCTAGAACCATCCCCCGCGGCCGGCGAGACGGGCACCCTCGGAAGAGGCAGTACGTTACTGGGTATGTGCGTGATGGTCGGCGGTAAATTTCATTCGAGGAATTATCATGATTGAATCAGCTGCTCCGCTCCACTCCACCGCGGCCACTTCACTCGAGTTAGCCCCTACGCAGCTAGCGCCGACGCGAGCCTCTCGCTGACCTCCTCCCTCCGCCGCTCGTTTCTCCGGCGTTCATTCTCGACCGGCAGCAGATTCGAATTTTTCCGTGAATGCAAAGTAGATCACGATTCCCTTTAGGTGCACGTGATAGGCCCCGGTCCGCGATGCGCACGCGATGAGTCGCTCGGTTTCTCGTTCCGCCGCGCCGTGCAGAAGATACGCTCTTGCGCGCGCTCTTACACGCCGCGCGGGTAACGTTACGTTACGTTACTCTCGCTGACGAACGTTAATCCTGATTTTAATCCGGAACGAACGCAATTAGCGAATGCCGCTTGCTCTCGTTCCGCTCGAGTGCGTTTACGGGCGTTCGACGTTTCCTCGATTAATTACGTCGCCGATTTCTCGCTGATGCGGTCTCGTTACCGCGGGACGAGCGATGCCGCAAAGGCGATCGCTTCAGGAAGTCGGGGCGACGGTGTATCGAGTGTCGACGACCGGCACCGATCCTTTCGCGGCGAACCGTGTATCGCTCGCATGCGTGCATGCATGCGTAAGCGCACGCGTGTGCGTGCTCCGTGCGTTATGCCGGCGGTCCTTCTCGGGCCGCAAGAGTGATTTATGCACGGTCGTGTCACGGCCAACTTGATACAGTTACAACCCGCTAACTCACCTCGCCGCAGCCACTGGCAACGCACGACTCCGGGTGACTCGGACTTTTTGGGGCCTACGATACGAAGCCGGAATATTCTAGCGATCAATAGTGCACCATTCGTGTGCCCGCGATGCTATCATGTCGCACCGCGGGCGCTAATCACGAAACGATGGCGACGGATTTCAAATCAGCGGTGACGCAAAAAATTTCTTTCCTTGCAGATCTGATTATGACGAATATATCGTGTCCCAGGAGTTACTTTTTCTCCTTCTTAACGCTGAATTTTAAATGTACGAATCGCGTATTGGATTATATAAAGAAGCACAATTAATCAAGATATGACAAAATTATTTTGGAATATATATACAAGTGCTTATCGTTTTAAACAATAACATAATTCCTTTACTTTAATTCTTGCAGAATTTATTCCTGCATTATTCACCGCGTGATATTTCTATCGCGCAACATATTTCCAATAACTCGTTATTCCGAGCTGCATATTTTTAATCGCGGATCAAATACGATATGAAATGAAAAAGCAATTGTAATCGCGCGGAGATTGAATGACGCACGCAGTTGACAACCACTGATGTAGAAATACGGAGCGACGCCTCTACAAAGGGCGCGCTTTCCGCCCCGACCCACTCGTGCTCGCGAGTGCATAAATGCATGCGCAATAAATCAAGTTTAACGCGTGTATAATATTATATTCTTTAATTAAAAATTGCGGTAGAAAGATTACACGTCACACATCGAAGCCGCGCCTCGCGTGTGTGCGCGAGCGGCGCGTTTCTTCTCCGGCATCGGCATCGAGAAACAATGAAAGCGATTATGCGCGACACTTTGAAACGGTCGGTGGTTTTACCGCGACGAATTTTCTGTCGACAACCTGCGCCCGATCCTTGACCTTTTAGGACTTTATCAAATTTATACAAACGCATATAAATTTCGATATGCGTATTGATGCATGATCGACACCCTTCTGCCAGTATTGTTGTTCCGACAAACTTGAAAGATGATTTTTGCAGCATGAGAGGATTTATAAGTGCAGACTGTGAGACAATAAGAACTGATTATACTTGCACATCTAAAACTGGTTGCCTGAATATACCGAAGAAATTTTTACCGCATTTTTAATCATCAGATCCACAAGTGAACAAAACGCGATAATTCTCACAAGCTTCTCAAGCAAAGGTCGGCAGGAAAGTTATATTTCATTCGAAAGTTCTCGAGGAAATAATCGTGTGGCGGCTGATTAGCATCACCGGTGGCTGGCACATCGATTGTATCGACGGGATTGTTATCTGGCGCGTTATCGGCACACTCTGCCCGGACGTTGCCGCAGCCGCAGCCGATCAATCGGCTATTATGCCGATGTTATCGCGTTTCCGCGATGCGCAAATCAATAATCAATGAGCCGACGATTAAATTCTTCGGCGTCGCTCTCGCATGAACGTCAAACAGAGGTACGTTTTCACCCCCACGGATCCATGCATGCACCGTGGTTCAGCGCGTAACCTTGACAGCTCGAGCGCGATTATCGAACGGTCGGTGCCGTTGCTCCGGATTAAATAGACGATTAGATAGACTAATGATCCCGTCCCATCCAACTGGACTTTATCTCCGACTTGCGTCGCTTATCACTCACCGCCAGAGATTACAGCGTTTTACGCACTGCTCGCGAGATATTCATTCACTGGAATCTGAAATGTCATCGTAATATCATCGTGGAGGAATCTTCTTCATAAGTAACTGACCAAGATAACTGTTATTATTAATAACATCTCAGTTAAACAGACGTGAAAAACATGATTTTTGTGATACAAGTATGATGATCTTTGGCAAGGAATTTTCCAGCTTGTTTGCAGCATTAAGCTACAAGACGCGACAATGTCGTTACAATAGTGAGATCACAATTACGCGCTATTCTGGGATTCATAGTTGCGCCGGTTAATGCGATCGACGATACACATTACGGGTGGCTTCGCAAACATCAGGGGCGGCTTGTCGGGCGGCGGTACAGGTCGCGAGGGGTGGGATTCCGCTGGATCCGAGGAAAAAAGCCGGAGGGCGCACGACAATGGAGCCACCCCGCGTGAGAAACGTTTGTGATGTTGTTCCACGAGCCGCCCCTGTCATCTGGTGGTGACTTTTGTAAACACTGCCGTGTAACCTGGGGATGGACAGAGGCATGCGAATGATGGGAACACCATCCCCCATGTAGCTCGTCATTATCTTCTTGCTCTTTGCGAAAGAAATCGCGTATCGTGAAAGAAAATAGACAATTAGATCGCCATCGCTGTCACTTTATCTGCAATCTTTCGTTTTCATAAAGTTGATTGCCTAAACATTCTCCATGACTTAAGAGATGAAGAGCATTACCCCGGAAAAATGAATAAAATCTAAAAATCGCAATTTTTCTCCGAGAAAAATTATGCTGTTACACAAGACGTATTAATATGTATTAATAAATGTGGTTGCAGACGTACCTCGTATGTCGTTAAATAATTTAAAAATCAAATTACCTCAGGGCTGCCATTTTGGAAATACGCACGCATAGTTGGCGTAATTGTCAGAATGTATGGTACATACACAGCCAATGAAACAGCCTCCAGACTTGATCTCTCAATAGCCAGCTTACGGCTTAGAAATCCGCCCCGATCTCGCCATCCCCTTTCAACCCCCTAAATACTGGTATTACTGATTACAGAACCGCAGCAGCACGTGGCTCACGTCTGCACCCGTCACAGTCACACCGGCCAATTTGCGTTTCCGTAATTTCCGCCCGACAATGGACCACCCCGCACATACGCGGCGAGCGTGTGCGTGCGTACGCGCGGATTGATAATCCGCGCGCACGCATACACGCGCGCCTCCGGATTGAACGCTGCTGCCAATTTCGCGTGTGGTCGACAGCAACGATTGTTCTTTGCCCGTATATAGCGCTCGTAGTAGCAAAACCGCGCGAGAGAGCAAAGCGTTCGCTTTCACACGCTCCTCTTCATCGACGCGATTGCGGGGCGTGTCCGCATCAGCCAACGACGCCAGTCATCTCGACAAAATGACGCGACACGCTGTGATTATGGTATGTAGGACGCGATACCGCAACGAATCTACTACGCTGAGGACGATCGTTATTACATCGCGATCAATATGCGATTTCAATTTTTTTCTCCATTATAGTTCTCCATTATGATATGATAATGAACCTATTTGCAACATAATAATAAATTCAAAGCAAAAATTCTGGCTAAATATTTTCCGAATCGAGGCACATAAATCTTTCGAGTTTGTGTTCTCAGACACAGTCAAGTTCGCCTAATTATCATGCTGAGCAGGAGGTCTCGTTAAAGACGAAGCTTTCTCGGGAAACTGCGGGCAAATCCTTTCCAGATCGGAATTTGCGATCTAAAGGTCTCCGATCCTTACCTGCAGCCGTTTAGTCGAGCAGTACCAATCGGAAAGAGAACAGGATGCTCGCTGCGACTTGAACAATGGGAGCCACAGCGGGGGCCATGGTCCATTCTCTGTCCCGTCAGTTTTTCCAAGAAATTCTTCTGAGAATTTTCCGCTCGACAAAAGACCCATGTTCGGGAAAAATTTCTGAGCATTTTCACGGCCTAACGCTGGACAACCCTTGTTGACAACCCTCTGCGAGGCATCAGGAGCGCACGAGAAACGGTACGTTTTTCTGCTGACCAGAGATACCCCACGATTTTCCACAATGGCATCAGTACCACGGAAAATCCGTTTAAAGATACTTTCGCAATAGCCTCAGGATCTGGTAAGGATGCAAGCGATCTAAAGACGATATATTCTCCGCGCAGCAATGTGTTGTGACTGCCGATGGACGTAAGCAAACAGAATCAACGTCGAGATTCGTCAGAAAATTCGATCGGGTTTTATCAAGCCGGACAAAAGTCGACGTGAATTAAAAAGAATCGGTAAATCCGACACTGTGGAGGGTAAAGTGCACGTGCGAAAAGCACGATGGAACAAACGCGACCGACTTTCGTCTCGAGAGAATCTTGACGGAAATCGAAAGATATTACGTCCTGGCTTTAAAAATGCAGAAGAATAAATTATTCCAATTTACATATTCAGAATATTTTTGCATTGCAGTTTTCTCGATGCGATGCAAGAATACGTGATCTCCGTAATGTAAAAGGATGTACGTGTGTAACTGCGCGCGTGAATAATTTTCGCCGATTAGAGTGCGATTAGAATCGATAGTGAATTCAGCTCCCTCTCGAAAAATTCGTTCTCTTACGTGCACGTAAGAGCCGAGCCAATCGCACGGCGCATGAATGCGGTCGCCACCCGTACCGCCGACAGGACCTCCCCCGCAGACGCGCAGTCGTCGAACGACAAAAAAAAGCCTCGAAAATCAGCCCCGACTCGATATGTGACTCGAATAATGGGGAAAAAGTTGTCGGCACAATGGGCGGATGGAGGAAGCTCTCGAGCTGCCCGTACCAAAATGAAATCTAGGCGAAAGGGGTTGGTTGGCGCGCCTCTGCTATCTGTGAGCCGGCACGTATACGCCGGTACATGCAACAGGACTCGGCCCTAGAGAGTACGACTCTTTATTTAACTGGAGTATAGAAGATGTGAATGCCAGGGCGGATTAAAAGCGCCGTGGACGAGAACAGGGGAGGAAGGAGGAGGTGGTGGAGGAGGAGGAGAGGAGCGAGCGCCGGAGACCGGTCGCGTCGGAGGCAACAGGGGTAGGAGGGGTAACGAAGAGAGACAGAAAGAGAGAGAGAGAGAGAGAGACACAGGGAAACGAAAAAGAGGGAGAGGATCATTTGAATGAGTAATACTACACCTCGCGCACCCACCCACACCGCCATAGAAGTCCCGAGCAGCTTTGTTTGATACGGCGCATTGTGCTAGCTGCCACCGGTTCACTTTATACCGACGCACACAGATACGCGTGTCGCGTACATGCACGTATCCGCACATACTCGCGCGCGCATTCCCTCTCGTCGATCCCTCTACCCCCCTCACTCTATCTCTGTGCCGTTTCCTCTCTCGTGCTCGCGCAACCACCCCGGTCTTTCTTTTTACGAGCTCGGGATACCCGGTACCCGGCGGGTTCAGCTTGAACCGCTGAAAATTGTATTATAATGCGACTGGAGAGCACGACAATGAGACAGCTCGGTCAAGTCGCCTTATGCCAATCTGGGAGCGGGGGCGGTTATGATTTCAATGAGAAAGAGGGTGAGCGGCTGCGAATCACGGACGAGAGACCGGCAGAGGGACTCTCGTATTTCTCGCTTCATCGTCTTCGTGACGGGGAAACAACGCCGCAAATTAGTTCATCGGAGAAAAGCGACACGAGGATTTCACGATAAAACATCTGCATCGAATTGAAGCGTGGATAAAAAATAAACACAATTATTGCGAAATGAGCGATCGACTCCGAGGTTCCATCATCTGTCTCAAATGTTTCCTCGCAATCTCGGGTACCGCGCGTTCCTGTACATCGCGAGCGGCAATACGTATAAATCTGATAGAAATCACGCGTTATCAACGTCGTTACTACATTATCCCGATTATTACCAGAGGGGTACATAAATTCGTCGGTGTATCGGGGTGCCCGATTATCGCGGGCGCGCGGAGGCCGGTAGCACCGCCACCGCGAGAGACGTGTCTAGGAACATCGTAGATAAGACACGTGCGATTCGGCGCGTATATGTACGTATATACGCACGTAAGCGCGGGTGTGCTCTAATCGCGCGGCGTCGACCGGGCACGTACTGACCCGTCGCGTGTACGTGGTGGAAACACACGTGCACACGAGCTCGCCATTGCGCCCTCCTGTCCCTCTTGTGCTCTGCACCGACGGCGATAACGGAATGCAGCATTCGCACGAACCTAATCCGGGGTCCTGGTCCGCGGGTCCTGCGCTTTCGCTTCGAAATTTATCTCGCGGCGACCGCAGATAAGAACCGACCGGCCGTGGTTTATCCCGGCGCAGTTAATAGTGATCTTGCTAAGCTCTCGAACGAAAGGTAAGTTGGGTAGCGCTTGCCCTTCTCCTCGCGTCCTCCGCCCCACGGCGGGATAAGCGTGAATTTCGATTAATTGAGGCGACAACGAACCGTTATAATCTTGCTTGTTATATGCGAGCCACTTACGAGAGTAATCGTAAACCGGCGCACTTTTCTTTGGCCCGATGATGATCCTGCTATCACCATGCTAAACAGGAAGTCGTTGGACGGTTTATTGCACCACAGTGATGCACATGATTGGGAGTTGCTTTACTCGCGACTAATGAATGTCACGTAATGCATCATGAGATTTTGCTCGTTTAAGTACGTAATGATGGTGATCGTCCGTAAAAGATGCAATCTCAAGTGCATTTATTGCCGATTGCGTCAACATCATAAAGTGTTACTGATTATCGAGACTGATTATACATACGTCGTTTTTGTTCCACTAAAATAAATGAAACAATTTACCGCGTAAATTATGCATTCTAGAAATGTAAACCAGGGATCCTTTGCATACTTCATGGATTCTACGTCGCGACGCCTTCCTTCTGGCCGAAGGAAGAAGCGAAAGGCTTAAAGGGCTTGCGAGATAGGTGAAGTTAGACAACAAGAAGGATGCACGCCCGGCTTTATCGCAGACAGCAGGATAATTAAATTTGTCGGGCTGATTTATGGCGTTGCACGTAGGGGTGGTGCGGCACAGGGATGGAACAAGGCAAAGGGCTGACGTCACAGCTGTTCCTTGCACCAGGTGATACCGTCATCGCAGATATCTTTAAACTACAAGGAATGAAAAAGACGAGAGAAATGAGTGAACAGTTCTTCTACGAAATTTAATTTCGTAATCGCGAGACTTAAGATTTTTGTTTCGATATTATAACTTCGTTATAACGCTTTCGTCAGAAAGCGACTGTGAGTTTCAACTTAAATTCGAGGGGAGAAGACGATAAGAAAACAAGTGTAATATTCGAAGAGCCGATTATTTAAGAGGCAACTCAATAATTCATGGAATTTCATGACTTGCTTGCCGGGTGTCCTGGAACGTGCGTTAACTTCTAACCCGAAGTTGGTGACATGCGATGGTAGACAGGAGGAACATCGTATCGCGTATCGCGGTGTATTCTCGTAAAAAATTCGTCCCTCGCCTATCGCGAAAATCGAGGCGAAAAGAATTAGGGGCCTGGTGGGATATATCTCGGGGGAGCGGAGGGACCTCGAACTTTTTACCCCTCGTGCCAAGTGTCGCCGGCCTCATTAAATATTCAACCCTGTAATACAATATCCGTCGTGTAGAAGGCACTGTACAAGCAGGATAAACGATTTGCGAGGCTGAAGGAAGGGTCGTGGAGCCGGGCGGGCTTTCGTGAAACGGTGCTTTCGTCCCGATACAAGGCCTTAGCAAGTTTCGACGACAGAACAAGTCATACATTGCAAACTGGGATTTAACGAAGAAAGAAAGTCATTATTTATTATCCGTTTACATACCGTATACTCGAATAGTTGCTTTAATTAATCATTCAATCATCGTAAATCGATTATAAAAATGTGCAGAAATATAAATAAATGTTAAGATAATTGCAATAAATATAATCTGAATAAAATTAAATTAGAAAAAAACTCTTGATCGGATATATTGGAAATATCGTTCCACAATATTGCAAGATTTCGGAAATTCCTTTTATGCATCTAAACGAATAGTTAATTGAAAATAATTTGAAATTTTGTAAAAAGGTATAACTGATGCGTATGAAAAAGTAAACTGGTGAAATGATTGATTCGGTCACTCTAATGTTAATTAAAGTGAGACATATAACAAAGATCGTGTTTTTATACTCCGATAAAAAAGTACGATGAGTCGTATCTGAGATTTGACGGGAGATAAAAACGTCACTCGCTGTGCAAAGACATAATTGTTGCGGGTAAACAAGATACGAGGCGACGATATAAGATGATGTATCGATAAAGTCACAAATACGATAAATACGTTTTGCATTACGAGTGAAAGAGGAGATATCTTTTCACAGCTGATCGAACATGCTTTCTGGAGGGTCTCGCAAAGGGCCAGGAAATTTGCAATATTTTTCAACGGAAAAACTCCGGCAACAAGGGTGCTCTCAGAATGAAAAAGAAGGATTTCAGGGGAGAGGGAACAGCGGGGTGCCTCGTATCGAAGCATATTTACTCCTCGTAATGACAACGGAGCTCTATGGAAACCGCGACCTTGCCGTTACAACGTTACAACGTCTTCAATATCGCTGCTTATCGATCATCTTTTATATCGATGCGAGGGGCCTAACATTCTACGTCCATTAAATTACCTCCTCGGGAGACATATTATTTCGCCGCAAGATTTCCAAAATATTGGCTGCAGAAGGAAAGCAGCAGGCAGCTGAGAACATTTTGCTGTCATAAATCTCAATGTAATTACGCGGAAGAGGAACGTGCGAGGGCAGATGGTTGTAACAACCCGGGCAACTGGTGTGCGGAAATTTCTTTATCTTGTTAATTTTCAAATCAGAGCTGCTAACAGTCTTTAAATCCGAGTTAGCAGCTATGCGTGGCCGGCTTTAATCTAGAGAGCGAACGACTGGACGAAGATCGTCGGCAGCGTGAGGAATTTTCGCGAGCCGAGAGGACCGGTTATTTTAATAACGTTATAATAAGACGTCGCTGGATTGATGCTAAACTATTCGCTGGCAACCGACGCCAAAGCGCCGAAGAGGCTCCCGACGGGAGTACGGCGAGCTTAAAGCAACGGAGGCGTCTAAGATCTTAAAGCTCGTCGCCTACGAGTCATTAACATACTTACTGCCGTACCGCGGCAAGTCTGTCGATGCTCTCGAACGATCTCGGCGGGGAAGCTCCGTTTCTCCGGCGTTAAAATTAAATCTCCTCAGCTTCGAATTCGCCTTCCCGCTACAAATAAATTTTGTAACCGTTTCTTCGATTTCATCGCGTCGTTCATCAAATCATCTATTACGAGTTAAATTTAAATATGAATCCATAGCTTTGGGACATAATGAATTTCGCGGAATTGATATATAATGTTCAAGAATGAACATGATAAAGAGCTAAAGTCCAAGCTGATGAACTGCAGTGAAGGAAGTTCGGCAATCGCACGTGGAAGGGGTTTAGTCAGACCGGCGGTCTTCCTGCGGTCATATTCACAAGGCCTAATCGCCTTCTCCTACCACCTCGCCGATAGGAGTGATCGTGCCCGATGACTTTACGGGCGTCGATGCTCGTTCCCTTGATTTACGACCCCCCTAACCTTCGCCGCGTTACCTACATTGTTTCCCCTCGGTGCGGGTTTCTCTTTACACGCGCTGCTTGCGCTGCCTCGGCCGGGAGCTTACCCGAGCGACCTCGACCTCGGTAAGCTACGTAACAGAGTATCCTGCGTCTTCGGAGCTTCGACTAGCTGTAAACCATTGAGTCAGCAAACCAGAACCCGTGCCCACGCCGTGTAATCGATGTTCCGTGTGAGTTCCGTCGAGACGTTAAGCCTAGACCTCACGGAAAGAGAGGCCCGAGACGGGGATATCGGAATATCGGTCTAAAGCAAAACATGATCTGGCGATTTCGAACAATTACTAGATCATCACCGATAACACTATTCTAATCGCATTATATCGGATTCGATGTATCGAGTACACGAGATATTTCTGATACGAACAAGAACATGTGGTCTTTTTGTGTGATTTCATGACGGCTATTTAATGTATTACGAAGCAATAATTTGATGTAGTTCTTGTATCGTGAATGAATGCAACATGATAGCCCGTAGATATTTCTTGTGAAGAGATCAGAAGGTTATCTAAATTTTTAATATTCTTCGATTGAGAACGATTGAGTTATTCCACGTTTAGCTCTATATATGCATTCGCGGGAAATTTTCCCGTTTTAGTTCTTCCGCTCTAAGCTTCTCTGCACAGCTGCGCCCGCATGCAAGGCCAAAGGATGCATCAAGCCGAGAGTAAGCATGGCTGCTCGAACTGACTTTTTCGTGGAGTTATACGAGACCAGGTGTAAGATCGAACAAGAGGGTTATTGAAGGAATTAAGAGAATAGCTCGCCATCAGTTTTTAATACATCATCAAACACGTATCGCCAGCTGCTCATCTAAAGACCCAGTTTTAATATAAATGGAGAAAGTGCCTGTAATTCTCACATTCGAAAGAGTGCATATTTCCCTGGCATACGCAATCACGAATCACAAGAATCCCTTAGCTTCCTCAGGCGGCTCCACGTGAAATCTAATTTGTTGCCGAATTGCTGGATAACAGACGCCATCAACCAGTCATCGTGCACATTCGACGGTAGGTACCCCGTTGGTCCGTCGACATTTCTGAACGACGGGTTCGCGCGCTCGTCACATAGTAACTACCGGTTGGCTGGTCTGGACAGGACCGGCGAGTTGTTTTGCAGCGCGCCGGAATAGATATCGGAGGTAGCTGGCGCGGAGACAGGGAAGTGCCACTATTTCTGACGAGCGCAAAAGAGCGCATCTTCTCCCCTTGCCGTCGCCGTCGTAGTCGTCGTCGTCGTCGTCGTCGTTGTCGCTGTCGCTGTCGTCGTGGTCGTCGTGCCGCTTTCCGTAAACCCCTCTCACCTCCTCCCTTCTGTCATCCAAGGTGTCTCTAGGCGCGAGGAAGAGGAGAGTTCCGGGCGCGCGCGCTCGCGAGTGCGACTTTAATAGGGGAACCGATGCTGTGTGAGAAGCAGCCAGGAATAACCGTCAAGATGTCACACTTCCATATAGACATCGTGCCGAAGTTCCACTCGATGATCCGTCCGTTCGCTTGTCCGTCGTCCGTTTCGTCGTGTTCGCGTCAGCGACGGCGGTCTCCGTTGGCTAACAGAGGAGGAGCGAAACGAGCGGAGCACACGCGCGATTAATGAGCCGGAGACTCTGTCAGAAGCGTGATCAAACGCCAACGGAGGCTTTACAGCGCGAGATCAAACGCCAACGACTTATTGTCTCTTCTGCATGGAGTGCGGAATCGAGAAGGCGACTGTAACCGAGACGGTGTCTGCATACACTGTTATCATATGTTCTTTATGAAGATACGGAAAAGCGAAAATGACAAATATAACAATTGTTTTAGAGTTTAACAACTGTCGCATTAAAGCGTCTATAAATGTCGTCATAATTAAGACGGAAGGTTAATTTTTCATCTCATTCTTATCGCGGCGAAAGATTTCAACAGTTGCGTTTTCTGGCCTTTCCCGATCTTGCGATAGCATTGACAATGCTCGCGTTTAATGAGATCACGGACCGAAAATGAAATAAGCCAGGTTTTAGTTGGCGCCAAATGACGCAGATGTGAATGCGGATCCAAGAATACGACCGCACTTTGTTGCACAAGCGGTGAAACTAATCGCGCGGCACACCATCCTTTTGGATCGCGCGCTAAATGAGACGAATGGCTTTTGAAAACGCGACACGTGTTAAGCGCGGAATTAATTTCGCCGCGGCGTTCCCGCTACTGAGTTATACGCGACAAATCTGTATCGCCGGCGTCGATTAATCAATGGGTATTCCGCGTCGGCTCGCATCATTTACGGAGAACAAGATTTAGGTGCGATAAAAGTGGTGCGAAACCGAGGACGGGGCAAGTTCTCCATCCACCTCGGTTTGAGTTATCTCTCGAGCGCGGGCACGCGGTGGGAAAGTTCTCCATCAAAATCCCAGTTAATAAGCAGTCCGCTAACACACCCACAGCAGCTCGGCAGAAGCGGCCTCGCAGATCTACGAGTGCCGTTTGTCACGGTAATGCGACTGGGCCAAACGAGGCGTCGATATAGCAAACAATCTTCCTGCCAAAGCCGACTGCCCAAGAGCGAGGGCCACGAAACGCAAAGATGAGAAAAAACACATAAAAAAAAAGAAGGAAAAAGAATGAGAGACGTATTCGAGACTAGATCGCAGTCGCGTTGTGCGTGGGAATGTGCGTTCCTCGACAACGAGGAACATTCCGGTCGCACCTGAGAGCACGTGGGTGAGGTCGGCACTCTCGTTCGTCGTCCCGGAAGACGTAAATAATCGCCGCACGCGGACGTTACTGCGTGTCGCCGCTTATTCAGAAAATCTTAAATCTCCCCTGAGACGAGTTTATCGTCCGAGACCCGCGCGGAGTCTCTAGGTCCCGAGCGAAGCGGAGAGATCATTGTACCGTCGAATATGATGACTTCACCTGCGCGGAGGCAAGAGGTAATTGCGCCGCCAGTAAAAGGAATGACTCATGAGTTATTCCCCAAGCCCTAGATGGGTTCAAGATCACCTTTAATGATCGTCTCTATGCTACACTAAGGTTGCAGAGCACAAATCCGGAACGGCTCGCGGGAAATATTCTCGCGCAAAGATGAAAAACGCTCGTTTTTTCTACCGCGTCCACTTTTCCCGCGCAAAGTTCCGTGAGTGTGCAAAATTTGCGGGCAGCAAACGACTGCTAAGTTTATCTTAAAATCTGGTGTCACGCGAATGCTCGCTTACGGCTAAACGTTTCGTCTCGCTCGCAAGACGGGAAGTCGCCGAAAGACTCAACCGTTGTCCCGAACGCTAGTTGACACACCTGCCAGCATTCTGGCCGTCCCGACCTCACCTGGTACCGCTCTATCCAAGCTGCCGGGAAGGATTATACGTGCACGGGGCGCACGGTTGGAATAGAAATCCTTTCCGCTCTCACCGGCTGGTCTATTTCCCTCTGTTATTTCTCGCTTTTTGTTTGCGGGACATCCGGCGGCAGCGAGTGCACGTAACTCCAAATTTCGTTGCAGAACGCGAACGATTTCGGCCAATGACTTGCTCGTTTCATATCCGCTAAGCGCGATACTCGCGTGATGATTACGTCTTACGGTGATTTCGCGGAATCGTCCGGCTCGATAAAGATCGGTCAGTTCGCAGACTTCGCAGTCCGCACACGAGCGCGGATGTGTCACGCGGAGCGAGTTATCGCGAGAGGAAAATCGTCGCCCGTGTCGGAGATGGAGCGCCCATTGTCGTCGCAGATAAGCGAAGGCTTGGAGGCTTCGACACCCGTTCGTCTCTCACTTCGATTCTCTCTCGTCCCGCGATAGTCAAGGAGTGACCACCCAGGCGAGATCTCGTGCCTATTCGTGAATGACAAATGGCGTCCCCGGGTCAATATATCGGGGTGAGCGTCTCAGTACCGTTCGACACGAAGGCTTCGCGAACGTGTTCGTCCTACGAAGGATCGGCGGACGACGCGAGCGGGATACGAAAGTCCGCGGCAGGACGCGAAGAGGACTAGATGATGCCGCAAAAATATTTGCCCTGTTAAAAAGCACCGATAATTTATAGACCGTAGTGCGTGGACACCGTATGCGTTTCCAGTTATGTAAATACGCTCCCACTTAGATAGAGCATAAATATAACGCGGATCGTAAAATGCGATGGGGGAGCGAGAAGGATGCGGAGAACTGCGTTTAGCTGGCGAGAAGAAAAGACAGCGGGAAGCGACGAAAGAGGAAGGAAAACGAAAGGGGTGAAGCGAGAAGAACGGGGAAGAGAAAGACTCCTCTGTCATTGAAAGAAAGGCGAGGAAGGATAAGCTGTGTCGTTCCGGGGCAGGCAGCCGCGCTCGCCCACACACAAAGTCGACAAGAAAGAAAAAGATCGGGCTGCGATGCGGCCGTGGTTCACACCGCGCCGAATGACTGATCCTCTCAGCGGCGCGTCTTTCAATGCGCTCACGGACGGATGGACGGGCGGACGGGTGGATGAACGAACGAACGTTGATTACCATCGCTCGTGCGCAAAGCGCCACGACGCCACATTCTCTCCCTGTTCCTTCCTCTCTCTCTCTCTCTACCCTTTCTGACGCACGCGAGGCATTGTTGTCCGGTGACACCATGTGGTACCACGTAGCTGCCTCACTAAGCCGATCGAAGCGTCTAGCAATCGATCATCCTGTACGTGAGTAAATTTGCCAGAGACGGTCGTTAATATCGAAACGATATTCGGAAGCCGCTCGCTTTCTCGGAGACGTCGGAAGAGAGAGAAACAGACGGTCCTCGCAAAAGTATAGATGTATGAATTCTATTTTCGGGACAGCAATATGAGAGGGAAACATCAGTGTAGTTTGAATTACGTGCTCAATGATGGACGTTTGTCTGTTTCGATCGTTTTAACAGAGTGCAATGCGGCAAAGAAGCATAAACAGTCGAAGTCTACAACAGAATTTTTCCGAATAAATAAGAACTAGGTCTTTTCATGTCAATTGTTTTTCAAGCCAGAGGCAATAAAAATTCTGTAACTTAAACAGTAATATTTCTGAATTTTACACAAAAAGATATTTTTTGCGTAACTTTAAAATAAATAATATATGAATATTTGTGCAACCGGAGCAACAGTGTCATTGAAAATCTTGACTGACATGCATTGCTCTGAATCACGCATGAAAAGAGACCGTGAAAGACTATACTGACATGTTACAAGACAGCGCTACGCAAAGGCCAAACAGCAGTTAACACCGCAACGTCCACGGGCTCTTGAAACGCGCACGATCGAATTGCCAAGAATCCTATCGATCAACGTGTCACGAAATACCAGTCGCATTGATATCGAGAGGTGAGACGCTTTCGTCAATGCGTAGCATAGATGAATTCTGGATTATTCAAAAGGCGCACGAAAGATATATAATGCCGTTTAACATCAGAGAACCAGATGCATAAGGTGTATTTTTGCAAGCACCAATTCGCAGCTCATAGTCGGTGTTAAATTTAGCACTAGTCAATTTCGTACTGTCTCGACGAGAAGGACAAAGATCATGCGAATAATTTAGAAATTTTTCACGCGACAATTGAACAACGAAAATAGGAAAACAAGCTGCTATCAGAAAAATAAAACGACAGAAATAAAACGAGAGAAAATCGAAAGTATATTCCCAAAATGGCCTATGAAAAAATAATACGTGTTTGTGGCACATAGAATCATCATTTCAGGCGCGAGAGAAACTGATAAATTCGCACATGGATAATGCAAATCCGCGAGAAGCCAAGAGTATACACTCGCGTGTCGAATTTACGTCTCGTTGAAACTATTGTGAGCCTAATAGAAACGAAAACGATCGCGGCGAGCCGTCGCGGCGCGGACGGTCGTCGAGATCATTTTATTGCTCGCAAATCGAGTGCGGGCCCTCCGCCGATTTCCCGCACAAGGCAGGAAGCCGGAAGGGGTCAAAATCGGAGGACCGTTTTCGCGCTCGATTTACCAGAATGCATCCGGCGCGCTGCGACGTCGACGGCGAGCGTCTCTTACACGCGTGCTTGCGACCACGAAGTTCTCTTCACGATGGAGGAGCCGATATTCCGACCTACTCCACACACCCTGTTCCTCCCCAACCTCTCCTCTTTACGACGCGGCAGCCACGAAAGGGTACTTGGGGGTTTGCCATATATTTGCATGAGGATACGCAAGCGCGTGCACGCGTATGTTCGCGCACACGCGCTCCCGCAGTCGTCCCTCTAATCCTCTAATAGGATTTATACGCGCGAGCTCGATTACCTTCAGTCAAGAATACACCCCTCGCCACCGAGTCGGACCCAACGGCGCGTATTTACCCCGCGATAATTTTGCACCTCACCCACACGACGCTCCCGCGACACGCCGCGAGATATTAAACGCTCGCGGATTAGAGGGTTTCTGGACTCGTTTGCGAACAATATCGATCAAAAATATAACTCGAAATTGAGAAGACATTGCCCATCCTCAGTTGAATAAATCTGAATATGTATCGACGCTTAAAGTAATAAACTACAAATATTCTTTTCGAAAATATTCAAATTGTGGATCATTTTTAGTGTAACAGAATTTCAGAAGATCACTCTCGCACATAATGTCTTTGGAAAAGGAATGTCGTCTTGTTTTGCAATACACGTGTAATATTCGTGGTGAACGTGGTGCGAAGACGCGACGGTACTTGAGAAATCGCGCGCGAGTTTCTTCGCGGACGTGTTTGCCAGTGACGGAACCTTATGGAGGTCCGAAGAAGAGCGCACAACTCGCTCAGAATGCCGGGATTCACCGGAGCAAAAAGCGGGAACAGTCGTGTTCCCCGAGAGGCGACGACGATCCGATTCCCCGGCATAACGATAACATCCGTGCGCGGTAACGGCGGCGAGCGAGCCAAGCCGCGAGATTCATCTCCGTACGCGCCTCACGTATGGTCGCTCCTCTTTTTCACGAGATCGTATATCTAACGCTGCGCTGCGCGCAAAAATCTTCGGCAAATAGTTTTCTTCGCACCTCTCGCTCTGCTCTTTCTCTCCCGCGTCCATTCCCGTTCCCGGTACCAGCGGGAATCGCATACCGGCGCGTTGGAGGTCGCGTTTTCGGGTGTCTCACGAGAGATCGAGGGACGGGTTTGCATGCCGGATGACCGCGAGGACCATTTCCGTTCCCACCGACGCGACATCAGCGGAGACAGCGGCGACGGTGCATTCCGCTGAATGCATCTCTCCTCGAGCTCCACGAAAATGTTTCGCTACTGACGAAGGGAACGGCAGAGGAAAGAGGGAGGGCGAGGGTGCGCGCCGCCGAGATGCCTGTTTCTTCTCTCTTTCTGAGTCCAAAGACGCTCGCTCCTTCGCGAATAAACGCGATCGGTTCTCTTATTTGGCGGCTGAACCGAGGCCGACCGCTTGGGAAGGATCGAGGGATGAGAGGAGAAGAAGGTGGAGAGCACGGAGGAGAAAACGAAGGGAGGAGGCTGGAGGACCTGGAATTGGCGCGACCGAAGAAGCGAAAGAGAGAAAAAGAGAGAGAGAGAGACGTCCGCTCGCCGCAAACGGAGGATAGACCCTCAAAGAGGGAGAAGGTTCCTTCGCGCACCTTCCTTTCATGCGAGCCGGCCCGTTAATCCTCTACGGATCCCGTCAGGATCCCACGGAGATGCACCGAGGGAATTTGCATACAAGATCTTCTGGCATCTCCTCCACGGTTGCCTCGTCGTCCTCCCGCGCCTCTTCGTCCTCTCACTTTACCTCCCCCTCGGCCATCTTCCTCTCTTCTTCGGACTGTACCCTCTGCTCCTCCTCGTCCCACGACGCCATCGCGACCCGCTTATGCGTCGATCGCGCTCTACTCATCCCCCAACCTATTTGGATCCCGAGAGAAGCCGAGGTCCCTTCTCGATCGCTCCGAAAGTCGCAAAGAACTTTGCTCGCCGGTCCATCAGGCTACGAGAGGCACAAACCGATCGCATTCTTCTCTGCACGGAACAATGGAGATGGGCCCTTTCCTCGAGCCATCGAACTCGACGGAAACTCCTGAACGTGCAGCCTATGGTGACCTTGATGATCGACTGGATAAGATGAGAAACGAACGCGGAGCGAATGCAACCTTGCGTCGACGCGCGAATCAACGAGGAACCGTGCGCGGAAAAACCGCTCCCGAGTTAGGCATTAATTCGCTCGGCGAATTAGCATCGTCACCCTGTAATCGCGGACGTGCGCGCGCGCGCAATAAATTTGCAAGTATATTACGCCTTCGCCGATATGAATATTAAATGCGTCCTCGGAATAGTATTAAAGAGCATTTTTGCTTCCCGGAATTTGAATGCCAAATACGCGGTAATGATATGTTGTACGCGAAGCGTCCCCGCGCGATGCATTATTAATGCCGAATTTGTGCTTTTTACCTTTCTCTCTTCCTCATTTCGAGTGCGGCGACTTTTCCGACACGACGTCCAATTTTCCGACGGTCGTCGAGCGTGCGCGTCGTCCACCTCAACGAGTCGCGACGCGCTTGAACGAGCGCGTCCGCGTAATCCCATAGGGAAACTCATTCGATCCGATAACCCCGAGGAATTTGACGTGGGGCTTCATCCCCTCGCGTCTGCTCCCATTCCCGGAGTTAATCCGAGCCATATACGCGAGCGATTACCGTTAATTATATTTTCCTGGTGGGCTCTCACGGGCGCGCGTTTGTGCGCGTCCACTCGGCTTCTCCCCCGAGTTTTCACACAGAAACACGTGCCGGGCGCGCTTAGGCGTCGCGGCGTGGGTGTACACGTGTGTTTTCGTGGATGATGAAGAAGGGGGGAATCGGCGGAAGCCTGGGCCCGCGTGGGAAGGGCGCGGGCGAGTCACCCTCCCTTAGCTCTCGGCAACGTTCCTCCCTTAGCGTTAATACGGGCTACGTCGGGCGAAGGGCAGGATTAAATTGGCACCAATTACCAGCAAAACACCCTCCACGCACTTTCTCTCCCCCGGTCTTCCTGCGCTCCTCCCGTTCCTCGTCCCCAGAAACGCTCTCGGCCCACCCTCTTGACGCCCGCTCACCCCAAAGAAGAGAGGAATCCACCCCTCGGAGAGCCGCAACGGTATTACATTATGAAAATATACATCTACAGCTGACGTAGCTGGTCGCGAGATAATTATATTCACGCGGTGCTACGAGTTTTTCGAGAGGAAAGTCGATGCAGATGAATATTAATATCATCGATCATGCTGTAATTCTCAGACTTTTCAGAGCTTATTATTAAACTTGTGTTGGAATGATTAAACATATATTAAATTTTGTTCATTTACTTTTACAAGCGAAATTGATGTGCAATAGCGTTTTATAACACGCTTTTATCCTTTTCAAAGAATTCCTTTCGAATTAGTAGCTATTTCTGCCTAATACGAGCTGCTTCTATTGAGTTATCCTTTAAGTTTCCTTATATTTCTAGGATTCTATCGTAGGCAAATTTAATCGCCCCGCCAAGAATATGTCGAAAATGACGCGAGCTATAACCGGTAATTTTCCGCGAGCGATCAGATTACGAGGTAGCGCGTTAACGACGAACGCACACCGATATGTCGCCGTCGTGCGATCCTCCTCCGCCCGCTCTTTCCGTTCACACGCGCGCGCGACTCAAGACGAGGACGACGACGACGATGACGACAAGACCGACAACGATGAAGACGGTGACGGCATTTGTGCACACACAAATGGGCGGTTCTAAGACGAGGAATACCGCGTGCTGCAATTGGTCCGCCTAGTCGTTACGCTTATCACATTACTCGCGAGCGATGTGCCGAGGACGTGAGGCAGGCATGCGTGCGTATGTGCATGCGTGTCGTGTACGCGAGCACCTTGAGAAACGCACCATCTCCGTGATGGCTCGTGGGTGTGGGAATTGCTCTCACCGGTAACGCCATGTGGTACATAGATACATCCGTGTGCACGTGTGCGTACGTATTTGTGCATATCGCGAGAGGCGCCATTTGCGGAGCGATTTTGCGGGTGTGCAGCCGCAGAGGGGATTCCGCGATTTTTCCTCGCCGGCGAGGAGCGACGTTTGCGGTTCGGCGACGCGAAAAGTATCCGCAGACCCTGAGGATTAAACGTTCGCGAGCGTCGCGAGGTGAGACGGGAGCGGCGACGTCGTCGTCGAATGAACGCACGCTTTATGGTAATAGCGTCGAGCTAATTAGACGCGATCGATGCGAACACGGAGTCGTCTTCGCTCCTGCACGCCATGCCGCTTCGACTTCGGGCGAATTTATGCAATGCGGTTACTTGAAAGGTCTTCCTGCTGCCGCATCGCCCAACTAATCGTATCGATCTATCTCGAGTGTCTCCAACTGCACATGGGGATATACAATAGATAGATAATGCATTGAGAGCGGCGATCGCATATATGTCTATAAAGCACAGGATATTTCAAGCCTCCTCTGTATCACTCCTGCATTCGGATAATTATTTAACGTCATGTTTCCTTTTCGTGACCTTTTCGGTAAGAAATATAATGAACGTTCTATAAATCAAATGTTAAACGCGAGGAAAGAGTAAAGCCAAGCTCCAAGTCGACGTCTCAATTGGCAATTGCTTAAATTTGATGTCATTCCTCCATGATGTAGCGATTGTTTCGACGTTATTTCAAGGTCTAATTTCTTAAACTGCAGTGCAATTCGCGATCTGTCATCGAAATCGTCGATGCGCCGAGCGTTGCATATCGCATTACGATATGTGCATGCACACCGATCCCGGACGAAGGAACAGAAGTTGCGCGGTCAAGAAAGCAGAAGGTACGAGAGGAAGAGAGCGAGGGGAAGAGAGGAGGATAATTTATTATGCTGTCAGTATGTCGCTCACAATGACCGCCTCCTCGATTTTAGTGACACGGCGATTATCGTCGCAGCCGATCTCGACCGATCATCGTTAGCATGAATAACGTGACAATGGTAATCCCTTTCGTGAAAGTGCTAACGGCCATACGTGCTTCGACGCCAGATGCCGTCTTGAGCATGTAGAAGAGTTCGTCACCGTGAGAGGGACATCACGAAGAGGAGGAGGAAGCGGAGGACATTCACCACAAGGAGCAAGCGCGGCGGAGGAGTGCTCCGACACGTGGCGCGTATGCGCTCGTCACCGACGAATCTTCTAAAAATATTTACTGAGAGACGCGGGGAGAGGAGAGGAGAGAAAAAATAAGAGAAAGAATAGTCGACGAGAGAGAGAGAGAGAGCCCGACGCCGCGACGGTTTTAATTTGGCCATCGGAACGCGACGATACCGCGACGTCGCGACGCGAATGCGTCGATCCTGGAGGTGATTTCGCGCGAGCAAGCGACTTTATTTCTGGATCGGCGTTGTGCGTTGTGAGTTGTACGCCACAACGGTGCACCAAACGTCCGTGGGACGTTTCCTCGCGAGTCTCTAATGCGACGAGACACGCTCATTCTATTATTCCGATCGCGCCTGGCGGCTATTCACGATCGCGACTACTCGCGTTACCGTGTGTACGTTCGCGTATCGGCCGCTTTCAATGGCGGTTCGAATGGGTAGCCAGCGGAGTGCCTTTGGGCGGAAAAGCGCTAAAAATAGGAATACCGTTGACGCAACCGCTAATAACGGCCGCCCTCGAGAAGAGACGAGGCGGATAAATGTCTGTAATGCTTGCGCGAACGACGATAATTTCAAGTACGCTCGCAGTGCACGAGCGTGCCGCGAAAGGCAGAACAGAGATGGTTGGTTAACGGCGAAATGAGCGACACAATCCCGCACGATCGTAAACGGACAGTTTTCCGGAGAATGCGTCGCCGACACGTTCCCAGGGGGCAGCCGACGAAATATTCTTCGAGTACTTTCCAAGGGTTGATCGCGGTCGGACGGAGGCTTGGAGGAGACGACGAGCATGCCGTAAGAGATGTGCCGGCGCACGGGGGTGGCTTCTCGGGGAGGGAAAGTGGCCCCGTTACAAGTTTTACTGCAGTTTTGCGGCTCGGAACTGCGAGCGCGTAACGGCCGGCAATTGAATTTAAATATTCAATTATGGGATGTGTAAATGAAATAGAAGTCTTATGCAAATGGCTACACGCCGCCGAGGGTTGTTGCAAATTTAAAGGGTTAAATATTTATTAGCCGAGGGTTAACCGAGATTTATGGGACCGCGGCTGGCTCTCTTTTCGTTCCCTCGCCGACACGTTCGGCAGCACCTTCGGGAATTGCGCGACTAGAGTTCGAGCGTACGAACTAAATGCGCGCGAATAATTGCGATAATTAATAACGCGTGCCTACTAACGTCTGCGTGAATGCTTTGAATCTACCGTTTAAATTCAAAACGCATTCAATTACTGCTAGCAAAATAATACTGCCAGCAACTCCCTGTAAAGAACCCTGTAAAGAAAACACTTCTCTCTAGAAAAAAATTCTTGTCGCTTGAAAACCAAAGATTTGTTAGAATTTTGTTAAGTACATAACATGGTTTGATGTGGAATTTCTTTTTTCGGCAAAAGATGTGGCCATTGACGGTTTAGTCTTGATAAGTCACGTATGAAATTGCTAGTTAAATTTTTTTTCAAAGTCCATTAAGATAATTATCGCTCGCATGCTTCTGGTTTGAGTGACGTCTATCCGTTGTGCACAGATCCGACTTTATCTGATAGAGATGCGATCGTAATACGCACGCAATTAACTTACGAGGGTGTGCACCATGCAGCGGGATCAAGGAGCAGTTTGGTTCGACAAACACGAGATCGTGAAAGCGCTTAAATAAAAAAAAGACGCAGAGTGTTTTTGTTTTAACTCAACAAGGCTAACATTTATTTATAATGAAAATACGTTGATTGAGACAATTATTTAAACAAGTATCGTTATCGATAATATATATGTATATATTATCACTATATATATATAATACTAATCGTATACAATGTTTCGGGTGAGTTCCGATTTTTTTTTGCATTTCCTTAAGTCTAGTAAATTGTAAATCGTAAACACACATACATGCACATGTTTTCCACGCGCATACACGGTCTCTTCCGCGCATTAAATGCACATGCTAAGTTAAACACGGCGGTACCAGCTTCTTCGCTTGCGTTTTGCGGAACAGCGCGTGAATGAAATTGAGAGCATATCTCGTATATCTCGCGTTTCATCGTTCGCATTTTGTATCTCCGTTTATCAATCTGACTATGCATACATTATACCCAAACATTGTAACAATTACAGAAACAATACGAAACAAAAACATAACCATATCACGCGACGTTACCAACAAACGCGTATACATCCGCGGCTTTACTCCACGAGATCAAAAAAGGAGGCAGCGCGTTACGATACGCAATCCTGATAAAACTAACCTGCCTCCTTTTTCTTCGCGTCTCATGGCTCGCGATCTCGCACTACCAAATTGAAAATAATTATCGGATATTATGCCACGCGCGAGACCGCGAGCTTCGAGCATTCTTCATCAGGTAAATTTTGCCGCAAAGTCGCAAAAAATACGCGCAGGAACAAGCATGAAGTGCTATAAAATTTGAAACGCGACAAAAATTAATGAAAAAAGTCCTCCCGGTTATATTAGGTACTCCCCGACAATAAACGCAATGCACAAAAAAGCGTAACCTAAATCCGAAATAGAAGTAAAGACAGAAAAGGAAAACGTATTACTCGTTTTGATTATCTGGTAACGGTATCTATATGTTGAGCATTAAAAAATATCGAACACTCCACGCCTCGAGTTACACTAAACCGATTTGCTTTAATCAGTATTTAATTAAGTACACAGTCTTGGCGCAAATGCGCGCACGCTGCAACCTATGGCACTAAATATTCACGTTATTTTCTGCGTTCTTTAAATTTATCCGCTCGCCGTCATAAAGATCGATCTTGTTCGTGTGCATCTTATACAAACGCAGCGAGTTTTCAACACTCAGACTTCACTTCACGCAATTAAAAATAGAAAATAAACATAAATTTATTTGTCACAAATTAATCGTACAAACGCAATGTTAAAAAAGGGAAATGCATTTTAAGAACAAATTATTCATGACTCATCAAGATTTTCGGTACCTTGAAATCCGTTTATTTTAAATAAGCAGTTCAGTCTTTTATAAAAGCAAAACCATGTGTTACGCTTCAAGAAATATCGCGTCAAGAATGTCAAATCGACTCCGCATCGAATGTAAAAGTACCCGCGCAAAAGTAATCGATTCTAAGATTGCTTCCCTGTGTTCGTCGTATAAAACAGAATATGCAAAACAGAAGGGAACGCTTCGACCATTTTATAGATAGTTATTTTTTTCTTCTTTTCTCACTTTCACCGGTATATTTTTATTTCTTCCACTTCTTTTATTCCTTCATCACCTTCCTGTTTACCTAAGAAAAACCGAGAGGCCTAGTCTCTCGGCCCTAGGTTCGGCACTCGTAACTAGGGTTCCGATCGACCGGTGCCGAAGCCCACCTTCCAACCCCCGTACACCCTTGCATTCTCCTGCAACTGGTCAGGCCAAGTCGCAACAATGACCGTAACGAGAAGATCGTCGGTCAGCATCGGACTTGAAGTCGCGTCCTCCATTCTGGTGCCCCGCTATGTGATTTCCATATTGTTTGTCGGAAATACATTTCGTTCCATTTCTTCCTAAGAGATATCTCGCGGCATACATGTATACTCGCGTATGTGTCCTGCTTATACGTGCCGTCATCGTTTCTTAAAGCGGCACGTGGATGCAAGCGGCGTATTCGGAAATGAACACGTGGTGTGCGTACGTGTGTGCGTATATGTACATGTATATACGTACACATACACGCAGGAAATTTCAAATATAAAATTGTTATATTTAAAATTTTCTCCCTGCATAAATCATATTGCACACACATATAAATAAATATTATTTTTTGTTCATCTCCGAGCGGACCGCTCGTGCACACAAGGTGTACACACTTGCAAAATGTTAGTAATATAGAATACTAACATCAGGATTTTTCAATTTATCGCGATAAGCTCCAGGCACCAGCGGGAGAACTCGACTCTTGGCCTCTCACGATCCTCTCTCCAGGATCTCGTCTTCATCTTAATGTCATTCAGCTTGCTTGTTGCTCGTTACAATACACAAGGGTTATTAAGTACGGGGGATTGGGGGTGGACCTCGCGCGCCCTGCCGATCAGGACTTGTACCTCACACAACTCCCTAGTTACGAGTACCGAGACCTAGTTGATAGCTAGCTAGTCGATCGCGTACGGCTTTAGCTGCATTTTCGCTCTCACCTGTATTTGTATTTTCTCATAATCGAGCATCTTTAACACGCATATGTCTCTGTGTTCGCGTTGCTCAACTCGATCCCGATCGCACACCCGCTGTTTCGCGCAAAAATATTCCGTGGCGTGTTGTATCGGCCGTATCGCCTCGCCAATGCTCTCATGTATTCCCATCTCCTCTCTCTCTCTTTCTCTCTCTCGGTATGTCTCTCACACACTCATGCACATTCGCACCCTACACTTTCCGCGAATACCCGGTAACCGCTAAGCTAAAAAGTCGCAATAAATTAAGTGCTATGGTCTACCTCGTTTCCTCTAAAGACGACCTACACACGCTAACGCGCACCGCGTCCCGTTCTCGCTGTCTCACGTTCTCATTCGCTCTTTGCCTCTCGCACAGTTCCCAAGTTACTCGCCGATCAGTTCAGTTTAAAAATAGACACAAAATTCTTTTTCTCTCTCACGCGACGCGTATGAGCCTTAATCCTATTACGTATATCCAGATCACGGTTAATGTCTCGCTCAGCTAATCTAATCAACCCTCGAAAGCGACGGTGTCCCGTCAATTAATTCATTCTCGCTACTGCTCGCAGTTTCGATCGCGGAAGACGTGCACCATCCGACGTCATCCGCGCGCGCGCGCGTAGCCCACGGAAGAGTAGCTACCTGGAAAGCAGACGCCGCGTAGACGATATAATGCCTGTCGTAAACACGCCTACCGCGCGCGATAGTATCGATCATCATCCAACGCGGGCTGCATCGAGGCCGTTAGCTACCAAGAAGACGAGCGCGCGCGCGTGCTCTCGCCCCTATACAGCGCTAAGAAGAACGAAAAGAAAATGCAGCAAGGAAAAAAAGCGAGCAGAACGTCGGCACGTCGGGTTGCCCGCACCTTGCCCGCCCTTCCTACATCGCGATAAAATTCATTTAACCAGCCGTCTCTTCTCCCCCTTGCTGTACACCTGACGCGATCTCGCGTGACTCGCGCCCCCGTTCTGTTCCTGCCCCCCAAAAAATGACGGAGAATGCTATCAGCGGTTTCCGTCCATGCCGATCATCATCCCGAGCCACCGATCCTTTCGCGCCTCTTGCTATCCACCCTATCTCTAGCAGCTGAACGACCTACTTCGCCAACGAGGACGCGCGCGAGAAAACGCGAACCCGCTTCTCCTCCTAATGCCCGCTTCTTTTATATAGATATCTCGCACGTCCGTCTGTGCGTCGTGCCGTGCCGCAAGAGACCTTGAAGGAGAAACAGGAGGGAAGAGACTACGAGAGAATGAGAGAAACGGAGAAACACGCGAGATGGAACGAATGCCTCGCTCTCTCGGAGCGGTTTACCAGCGAGAACGCGCGCGGACCGCGTATCTCGTTATTTCCGATAACTGCCCGGCCCGCAGATGGAAAGAACCGACCACGTCCCGGCCGCACGAGGAGCAAAACGCAGGATCGGTTGCATAAGGCTCGTGAAGCTCGTTCGGCGCTCTCGCACCGATAATAGCCCATTACGACTGGTTTCCAAGGCGGTTTTGGGCGAGAATATCTCTGAATATGTTTTGAAAGCGGTTCGTTCCGAAAGCGAGAGCCGATGTCAACGTACGAGCGTTGCCTGTCTGGCACGAAACAGATTTAGAAACATTCTTCTGCTACGCCAAGGGACGACAGCTTACGTAATCGAATCCGCGTCAGATATGCGGCGTGACCGAGCGAAGGCTCGCACGCGAATTAATCGCTCGGAACACGTCGCGAGAAGTGCGCGAAGGTATCGCGTAGAAGCGGAATACACCTGATGGATCCAAGAAGAAGAGGGATTCAACACTCGATCCCGCTAAAGTGAAGCTTGAAGTCCCATCTCCACCTTTCCGAATTTCCAATTAAACACGCGTTTATCGATAAACTCTATCTCTATCAAAGAACATACAAGCGACAAGAATAACAAGAATAAATATAAAAAAATACGATGAATAAATAAAATCTATACTTTCGAACAACTAGCTCGTTGGCATAAAAGAATAACAAGAACACATAATAAATGATATCAAAGCCAGCCAAGCACCGAAGAAGATCGGCACTCGTCCTCCGCTCGCGAAGCAGTGCGAGACACTTATAGAAGGTATATATTGAAATAGTTCCAACAAGTAGCGCCGGTCCAACAATATGAATTTCTACACAATCCCTCATCACTCGCGTATGGGGTCTGCGTGTACTGCGGAACCCCAAACCTTTTCAGAAGCGGAAGAAAACGCAGCTCAAGAACCTGATATTTACAACTACCAGCACTTCGGCATTGATCAACAGCGATATTGGTGCTGGACACCGTAGAACACTGTCTCATTCGACATAGACCTGGTGCGTCTGGACTCTTCATACGTGCATGACCTCGAGAGTTCAGAGGCACGTTCTGATCAGACCCGCGGCTGATTACCGCGAACATGGATCTCGTTAAAGAAAGTGAGCAACGGATATCGATCGCGAGCTTGCCATCGTGAACGCGGTCGACCTTGAGGAATGGTACTATACGACGTCCCTCGACATCATACTGGTCAATCCGATTGGACAAGGGACACTAGCCGACACTAGTCGATTTGATGGCACGGCAAACACGAGATAACGAAACACGATGGCATGGAAGAAGAAGAAGAAGAAGAAGAAAGATAGAGTAAGGGAGACAAGCAGCAGAGAAGGATAAGAGAGAAATAGAAAACGAAAAGGTCTCGCGGAATCGGCACGGAAGTCGCGTGGTCTATTACGAGCACGGATAAACGGCCGAGCTGATGCTGTGGTAGGCGGCGAGGGCGGCGTGCGCGTGCGCAGGGGGCGCGGATGCGGCTGCGTGCGGCGAGGTGGCCATCGCGGATGCCGCCGCGGCTGCCATCATCATCTGTTGGTGCGAACGCTTTAGGGAGTTGGGAGTTGTGGCGGCGCTACTTGGGGTAATAGCAGTAGTAGTGGTGGTGTTCGACTGCGGCGCAGGGTGGTGGTTTTGGCTTTGGTTTTGGTTGCTCAGTTGCAAGGGGGTGGTAGTGGCGGTACTGCCGATCCCGGCGTGATTATTATTATTATTGTTATTATTCTGACTCTGGTGGTGGTGGTGGTGATGGTGATGGTGTTGGTGGTGGTGGGGTGTGAGCGCGTCGTGCGGGTAGTAAGATGTTGACGATGGTGAGGTACTCACGACGTCCGGCGTGCTGGCCCCGTCTGTGTGGCTGGTGCTGTCGGCGGTGCTCCTAGGTCCGCTGCCGTCCAGGCCGTTCCCCAACTCTGGCGGCTTCGAGCTCTCCCGATCGTCGATCACGAGGTCGATCGGCATCTTGCCCTTCAGGCAGCTGATGTACCGGTGGCAGAAGTTGTCGCACAGCTCGTGTACCTGGAACAGGAGGGAGCAAGATAGAGCATTCGTTAGTCATACGAGCACAGGACTTGAGAACCAATTAGATCGTGCTCGGTTGGAGAACGAAGAAATACCGTTTTCCCAAAGGTATTTCTTTTTTCCCCAACGGGAGGAGGCGACTGATTAACCGCGCCGCCGGAAATGATTAATAGACGGATTCCGTCGAATGGATCCAACCGACGCACGGTTTCACCATGATGCGAGGGGGTACGGAGAGAAAGAAAAGGAGAGAAACGATCAACAGCGAGTTCGAACGCGGCGTATCGATACACGAAGATGGAGGAGGAGGAGGAGGAGGAGGCTGGTGCGCGCATCTCGAGGCCGTGGAAGCGGTCTGGTAGCTGAAGAGAAACCGATGCAACGGACGGATGGAAGAAAGAGCACGAGAGAAAGGGAGATGGAGAGGAGGTCTGACCGGTGTCCAGTCGACCAGAATGTTATGTATGCAAATGAGGTCTGACAGGCCTATAGGATAGCCGGTCCTCCTCCGTCCCCCTTCCGATTCATCCTCCAGCCCTCGCCCTGCCTTCGTTCCTCGGTTCTATCCTCCTGCCTGATTCGCCTCCTTGATTCCGTTTAGAATAAACGTATTATATAAGCAAAAGCAAATAAAAATCGTTATCTTGTTATATGTAAATCGTCGGCGAGCCGAGGTATACATTATGAAGCCACGTACGGCTCTCGCAAACGTACACCCTCTCTTCCTCCCATCGTCTTTCGTTCCCGGGGCTACCTTGCGCGCATTACCTTGCGCATCTCTGTCGGCCTAACCCTCGCTTGTAACACTCTTATTAGGCATTTATATATAATAGAGAAGACGGCCATCTTCGCCGTAGGCAACGTCCTCCAATAATGGCGTGCGTCGGAAACACCAGCGTTAGGGACAATGCGCGTGTTCATCGCGCGTTCAACGCATGCAAGGAGACTCGCGATCGAATTTCCCTCGACCGATCAGGATCGCCTGACGATGGACGATCTCGATCGCTCCAAGCGGGTAAGGTAGACGGTCGTGTACAGCCGATTTACATTTCTCGCTGGACGATAAATGTAAATCGAGATGCATCTAGTATTCCTGATAATTGACACAGTGAGTAAAACCGCTATCTAATTGAATGTTTTGCATATTGCATAAGATTGCAAGATTATCGTTTTTGTATGCTTTACGAAAGATCTGATTCAATGACGATGTTATTAGATGTGATCAATAAGATCGTTATATCTTTTATGCAAAGTCACTGCACAAAGGACGATATATTTTGCGCTGATCGGCCAACCTCCGCCGTGCTCGTTTACCTCCCTTCAAAAATAAGGGGTTCTCTCATCGGCACCGATAATGCAACCTCGAGCCGCTTCTTCCATCAGAGCATCGGAGCTTTTTTCCTGCGCTATTTGCCCCAGCGTACCACCGCGACGCGGTAACACAATGCCTTCCCCGGGATGACTAGACTCTCTCTTTAACGCGGGGACCTAAGGGCGGGTGGGAGGAGACGAAGGACTGCGCGAAGGACAACGGCTATAATGCCGGACTGGTTCGAATTTGATCCGCCGGGAGTCGAGTCGAACCGAGCGACAATGCTCAGTGAAAAAAAAAGAAATAAAGAGCCTCCGTTCTCTCCCCCCTCATCTAACGCGTCAAATCGACCCTTCGTCGCGATTCACCAATAAGACTCTTCACTTTAGAAACACATTTTAATCGTGTTTTTTGAAAATACGACTGACGAATAGAGTAATATTAATTTATTAATATTGCTGTAGGTAAATCTACCGATTAGCGAACCCACCTCCTATCACCTCGTCCTTGACATATATTATAGAGGTCACTCTCCTGAGTGACCTTCAAAAGGTTTTAGCCGTCGGTCGTTGTGTACTAAAAAGTTATTAACAAAAGAAGTTTAAAGATTTTGCACGAATTTTCAGCCATCCACAACAAGCAAAAGGTTATATTTTCCGAAACTGGAACCCCGGACACATACGCTCGGTTTCAGCCCGCTTCGCGAGAGGGCGGGGGGCAGGGACTTCGCCCCTCGCCCCCCGCCAGAACCAGTGTAACAGATTTTACCGTACATATTTTGATCACCACCAGGTACCCATACACGGCACGGATTCCGGCGGGGGGGGGGGGCGAAGCCCCCCGCCCCCCGCCCTCCCGCGAAGCGGGCTAAAAACGAGCTGTCCGAGGCTCCAGTTTCGGAAAATATAACCTAACCAGGTTAGGTTAGGTTAGTTTAGGTTAGGTTAAAGCAGAGAATACTTTGTATTTAACTGTTTATGCTTTTGGTTAAAGTGAAGAATACTTTGTACTTATATTAAAAGAAGCTATTCTATATATTAACGATTCACTGCTTTAAATGACTTTCCTTCCTTCGTTCATATACATATTCGTCTTTTATATCTTTCAATATTAAAAATAACTACTATATTTGCAAAATTTCTTTTGTTAATAACTTATTCATAAACAACGATCGACGACTAAAACCTAGTGCGGGTTATTCGGGAAGGTGACCTTTGTAATATATGTCAATATTATGTTCTTGGTTCGCGTAGACAGCTGAAAATTCGTGCAAAATCATTAAACTTCTTTTGTCAATAACTTTTTAGTAAACAACGACCGACGGTTAAAACTTGCACAATGTTACTCAGGAGGGTGACCTCTATAATATATGTCAAGGACAAGGTGATAGGAGGTGGGTTCGCTAATCGGTAGATTTACCTTGCTGTGTGTATATATATATATATATATATATATATATATATAAAATTAGTATTAAATTGGAAAATTCCTGACGAAATCTCAGTGTTAATTCAAATATAAAGTAAGACTTGTCTACATCTCGAACATCGGAAACGACATTTTCCGGCAGGATCAATGGCTGATGGATACTCCAACTACGATATAGAACATGATACGATCGCCTCGGAGCACGCGAGTTTTTGCAATCTATCCTACCATTGAATCGCGTCATCCTACACCGTGGACGATGATCTCGGAGGGAGACTGATACAGGATACAGGGAGGCCGTCCCGGGGGCGATACGATGGGACGCTCGATCGCTCGTGTCTCCCTTTTCCGAGATCGCTTTTGGCGGTCATCGAAGGAGCAAAAGGACAACGTGGTTAGGTCCGATCCTTTCGGGGAGAGAATGTCGTCCGAGGATATCTCGTGGCGCGCGAGATACGACAAAGTGGTCCGTTATCTGGCGAACGAAGGCGAGCGAAACAAATTTCGGGCTACGAACCGCCCCACGTCCGTAATTGGACGACGTACGAAAATAGTCCCCGGGATCCTGAATATGGCTGCTTAAAGTTTCAGCGCAAGTTAAATTACGATTCAATCTCAAATCGAGGGTTTGCATCGATCGAATTAAACTTTCAGTGAGGACGATCGAAGCTTTAAACGGCCGTGGTAATGCGATTTCCGTAGATATGCTCGAACGAAAACGGAAACGAAAGCGATGCGAAATCGATGAGAGACTTCATCTTCCGGTTAGCTTTTGCTTCTTGCGTTATCAATGATTAAAGCATTCGTCGCGTCTGCACGCGATTGTTCTAGGAGAATTACATCAGTCAAGAATCTTATCGAGCATTATTACTTGCGGAAGAAATACATATTTCTCTTCGGAGTACGCGGAGTTAGTGAGATGAAAAATCGCGAAACGAGATAAAAGATTCGTTTGACAATGTGTTGTGACTTGAGATTGTTCCCATTTTATGGGCAATTTAACAGTCCGAACGCGTTCATAAGGATACCATTTTACACACGGTTGACTTAATGCGTAAGGAGAAATCGCCGGATTGCTTCGCCGAATTCCGTTCACTATATTTGTCCTCGAGACCATCTCACGCCAAACATACAACCAGAGATCACAGCTTTATATCTGGGTCAGAATCTAGATCGACGACAAAATTACTGCGGCAACTGCATTTCATGTTATTCAAATTTAAACAATATCGAGAATGAGACACATTAATACATCCAGTCGTTTCAAGTGCTCGTAAACTGCGAGCGATTTCGTGGTAGCTTGTACAGAAATTTGTCAAACTTAACTTCTTTCTCATAAAAAAGAACTGCTTATCTGTAACACCGTCCGATTACTTTCCGCACGTATACAGACAGTTTCAAAGACGAAGACCGAGACTTCCGAAACCAGTTTCCAATTCAAAGAGGCCATTTAAGCGATTCTCCCCTTTTCTCAGCCGCCGCTGTTGTCACGGATGGAAAGAGAGTATTCGCGCGATGCGACTTTATACGAGCTCGTCGTATTCCTCCTTTCATTCGGCCTCGAAATTGCTCGAAAATTTACGTAAACGAAGGAAACGAAGGAAAAGAACGGGTAAAACGTCTCCCACTACCCCATCCTGCATCCGCCCCTTCCGCCTGCTGCGTCTTCGCGGGCTCTCGGAAAGGCAAACGCCGAAGAATAGAGCGGATCCAAGGCACATACGAGCGAGAGAGAAAAGAAGGAACGCGGGGAACCCCATTTACGGCACAATGGGCTCCTTTGAAGCCGAAGGTAATGAAGGTTTCGGGGTGTCTGTCTCGGTCTCCCTCTCCCGCGGCCCGATTCGCAACCTGACCACCCTTACGGCACGCACAGGATATCTGTATACCGGGTGTGCGTCGCGAACGCTCTCACTTCCCTTTCTGACGAGCCGATGGAGACGACACAAACCCATCAAAAACTGTTTTTCTCAGTCAGATCATATCACGTCTTTGACAATAAAACAACCATAACAGGAGCCACAGAGCGAATAAACTCGCGGCGTTCCATCGACATCATTGGAGCTAAATCTAGAAGCCAATCTAATCCGCTGACGAAAGTATCGCGAGAAGCCAATTAAGACGTAATTCTCGTGGCGAACGTCGATGAGCTCGCCGAGGTGGATCACCAAGAGCCATCCGAAAGCGCGTACGTGTGCGCGCAGGAACACGAGGATATTCCAGCAGGGGAGAGCAACGTGCGCTGGCATAGGTTTAGAACCAGTTTCGCGCGGCGCGTCTGCGGGCAGGGGGAGGTCGCCCGCGTGTTGTACCAGTACGAATCCCGTTGGCATGCACTCTGTACGCCATAATATCCCATAAGAAATTTACCGCTCTCTAACCGGTGTACGCGAGGCGGCTGCCTGGAGTCCTGCGAGACGATGGTGGAGAAGAGAGCAGCGAGAGTAGGAAGGCGAAAGGTGGAAGAGAGACGGCCGCGCCGCCAGAAAATACCGCGATGCCAGGAGAGAAGGAAAGAGAAAGAGAGAGAGAGAGAGAGAGAGAGAGAGAGAGAGAGAGAAGAGGGCCTGACTGAACCTTCCTTCCGCGCACCGGGCCCCGGCAAAACGTAATTATGCTAATACGCGATTGGTTCGAAAATGTTAAATGCACGAGGCGCAACACCGCGGGCTACCATGAGCCTCCCTCCATTGGTCCCCCCTCTTCCATCTTCTACGCTGCTTTCTCTCTCTTTCTCTCCTTATCTCGCTGTTCGCTTGCCGTCTCGCTCCTTCTCTCCTCCACTTTCGAGCACAGATATTTATGGAATCTTCTTCATCGCGCGCGCACGCTGCATTCCGCTCCGCTCGCTCGCGTCTCGTCTCGTCTCATCTAGAAGAGGCCCCGGGGACCAGAAACGTTTCAATCTCCGTTACCGTCGATGGCGTGCCAAGTCGCGACTACGCGAGGATTCGACACACTCGTGACGAAGCTCGCTTTACTCGCTTGCGCCAGTAACCGAGAATCCGTGTATCTTCGCGGCATCGTTTCCAAGGCGCGAAAAATGCACGACAATCGCGTTATCTCTCGCAGCGCGCGTCCGCTAATTTCTTTAATCGTGTGCCTCCATTAACGAGGACAAATGTGCAGGCACGAGTAACGAGTAATAAGCATTATCGCGATCAAATGAAGCGTCGCTGTAATTTCGAGCGAGCTCCAATTAGTAAATTCATTTGCCTCGATGCAGATAAGCCTCGATGGCGAAGGCAAAGCCCGCGTTTCGGTGATTTATTCGCTGGCTTAATGCCGCTCCTCGTCCAGTCCGGGACGTGCCACTCCGGACATAACCGTGTGGAATTGCATGAAAATTTATATTCTGTCCGATTCTATTTCACAGATTCGTCTTTCAATTATGCCACGGTGCCAAGATGGTAACACGGGCCAGTTTTCCGTCGCGGACACGGTTTCAGCGCGCCGAGGATGCGCCATTGCGACACGGGCGATAGTCGAATCCGCCGCGGGTGGTGCGCCATTATAAAAATGTAATCGCCGCGAATCAGGAAAATTGCTATAAAATTGCGCACGATCGAACCGGGCAACCGGCGGGACCGGCATGGGGTAGCGAGGGACCGCGAAGAGGTCTCGAGAGCCGCGCGGCGGCCAATGGCTGCCGCCACGTCAGCTGCCATTTCGATGGAAATGCGATGGATGTCCGCTATTTTGTATGATAAAATATCGCTGCAAAAAGCGCCTGGGTAAACCAGACCCGCCTTCGTGTCCCACGGGCGCAGGAGAGAGAGAGGGGGAGAAAAAGAGAACAAGACGGAGAGAGCCTATCGAAAAATCCCTGCATGTTACGCTAAAAAAGAGAGAAAGAAGGGAAAGACTATTATCCTTTCTCTCTCGTCGGCGTTGCAACGCGAGGAAAAAGTCGCGTGTTTCCGAGAACCTCGTAAAATATGGTGGCAACGGAACGAAAGATTCCGCGACAAAACGAGAGCTGCCCGGCTCGGCTCTCGCTTGTTCGCGCGGTTGATGAAAAGCCCATTTCGGAATTTCCCTCGACAGATGTCTCACTTTCACCGCGCGCTGTGTCTGCTCGTCGGCGGGGCCGACGGTGGAGCATCGTCCGCGCATTGTCATTTCGCTCCGGCGATTGGAAGAACCGGGGGGCAGGGAGACGGGGCGAGAAAAAACGAGGAACGAGACCGGCGTACCGCAGCAAACAACTGCGAACGAGGTAACGCGTCCGTCGCCGTCCACAGCGGCTGGACAGCAAAATGACTCCACTTACGTTAGAGTCGTAGTCTCCCGACGAATACGCCGTAGATGTCGAGCGGCGCCGAGCTTTCACTGCAATTACGGAAAATTGCCCGGTGCAGTCATAAGAGTCGTTTTTCAGGTGTTAAAGGCAAAGACTTATCGGCAGGCGGGCGCGGTAATCTCTTACAATGAGGCCGATCGCGGGAATTTCCAGTCGGCCATACACCGGTCTCGAGTAGAAAACCGTTTCTTGCGGCCCGCGATTTTCACGCCAACTTCTCAGGCGGATGAAAGTAACGAGAGCATAGGTGGTAGATGGTGGATATGGCCCTATCGCTGATTTCGGGCAAAGATAAAATGGATTTCCGGATACATTAAGATACTATTACAGGTAGTAATCCTGGGATAAAGGACGCATTTTGTACGTGTAAAAATAAAAACATTTGTGTAGCAAAGTGTAGTAGTTGCTTCAGCATCACGCATGTGTTCCGTGCAATCGGTTGGATATCGGTAATAACGCTACGAGAAGTGTCGTAAAGAACGTGAAAAATACTCACCTTTTCAAGCTCGAGGAGGTGAAACCGGAGGACCTGGATCGCCTGAACCATCTGAAACGAGAAAAAAGAATTGAATAAAATGCATTCGACGGACTCGGAGGCAGAAAAAAGGCATCGGATGGTAGAAGCTGGTTCGGACCAGGGGGAAGAGGCGGCGAGGCGAGGGCTGAAGGAGCCGGGGAGGCGGGCAGGGTAGAAGGAACATGAAGCAGACATGATTTAACCACGCGCTGCTGCATCGTCAACGGCAGCTCGGCAACAGATAGACGGTCACGGCTCTCCGGCGCGGATTCGGCCTTTTTATTTGCACACACATTTGCGCGCACGCTTTCGTTTATCTGTTCCGGTAAATATCAGCGTCGCAGCGACGCAGCGACGCAGCGGCGATTCATTATTATTGCATCTGCGTTCCGCTAATTGCGTATCTGGATTCGATCGCGTGGAATTCGCGCGGTACCCATCTACTCGATACCGAGGGTGAATGACCACGAAGGGGGCGTGAGCAGGACGTTCGCTCGTTCTTTCGTTCGTCGATCGGGACTCTGCAGCCTCGAGTTTTCGAGGAGAGAACGGAGAATCGCGGAGAAGTTTACTGTGACGTTTTCGTGCGACACTTAGAAAAATGTCAGAACAGTTCGATAAGCGTGCCTAACCGTGCCCGTCGTCGAGAGGTAATGGTCGTTCTGTTTTTTTTTCTCTTGGAGACGCGTCCGCGGTATCGAAGGCGCGTCCTCGGAAGGACCATCGGTATAATTTTCCGATACGCCATTAACGTTTAAGGCCACCCGAGACCCCCCGACGCAATCTCCGCGAAGAGGAGGTCGTACGTTGCGCCGATGTCGTTTCCCCCCTCGGGGACAGCAGAAGCGGCGATTCAATTAGGCAAAGCGGCAATCTTAATTGTTAATTAACGTTATATTTATGCAATTATGGTCCATTATGATTCCGCGCGGCCGATAACGAAGCGGTCGCGATGAGTGCTCCTTGAGATAGTGGACTCCTTCGAGGACTGCCCACAATCTCCGCCTCGTCGTCCTTTCGCCGCGGAAGGATACGCTCCGAGCGAGGCAGGTATAACGCCAGGCTTGTAACCACCGTCAGCACGAGCGACAAGCGAACGAGATATCACCTCGGTGGAGTGCATTTCGGTGCTCGTATGCGGTAGATGGAAGCGCATTTATGTACCGAGCCAAATAAAACGCCAACATTATGGGACACGTGTGTCCATCGAAAAATTTATCCTTTACTACCTTTCCCAGATATCGACATCCCGAATGGTACCGCGGGCGAAGCAACGTTCACGGAGAAACACCGATATCAAAAGCGGAGTGCGCATGTTACCGTACGCGTATGACGAAGGTGTCATCGCCGTACTCGGAAGTCGGCTTGGTTCGCTTCGTATCGAACTTGCCGACGACAGCAAAGAATCAAGAAGTTGCCAGTAGAACGGAACAATCGTCCGCATTGTACACCGGACGCCGCAGCGTCGGCGTCGAAGAAGTACGCATCGGGTCTTCGACACTTCAGGGCCCCTCCTCGTCGGCGAGCGGACAGCGAAGAAGGGGGAAGGGCGAGCCGCGATAAGAAGAGGAACAAGAACGCGACGGGGCACAGAAAGAGAGAAGGGCGAGAGAGAAAAAGCGAAGATGGTATCGGTCCAGTAACGAACACACAACACAGAACACCCGGGTGCTCCTTCGCGAGATGGTGCGAGGAGACGATTCGCCACGACGTGTTTCTCGTCTCTCCTCCTCGCCTCCGACATTACACACAATGTCTTCTCTATATCCGACGGTTTTGTTGCTCCCCCGACCAATAACGACGTAGTTACCACGATGCAGCGCGTTTCTCGGCGTCAAGTCGATCTTGCGGGATCAGCGTCGTAAGCAAATGTCCCTTTGATGCGCAAGATTGGAGAAATTGAAAGGGCAAAGGAAATTGTCACTCGTCGGAAGTGACAAGTGAGTTTATTATTAAGATATAAAATTGCTGAACCCGTTCAATTGCGCTAACAAAAGCGCTCCAGTTGTGACACAATTCTCTCAGGATTCCTACAATAATTTAAGGAACAATAAAAAACTTAACAATGCTCGAGTTATCTCTTTGTTACACCCGGGCGCAACAACAACGCGTTTGTCTACGTTCCCAGCTGTATCGTGAATGAGGCTCTTCGTGATGTCTAGCCCGGGCCACGTCTTCCGTCACTCACTCACGCTCTCTCGTATTTCCTCGCCGGCTCCCTTGCTCCGCTCGCAATCTTTCGGCTCGGGAGGTTTTGCCACGATCGCTCATCACGTGTTATTAATTAGGCTTGCGAGCGGTCGAGTATCTCGAGCGGGGGAAACGGGGGACCCGAGCCGGAGGAGGAGGAAGCGGAGGCACACAAGAAAAACTGAGAAACGCACGAAGAAATGGGGAGATGGTGTTATTTATAAGCCGACAGGGACGACGCAGTCGGAAGCAACGCCCGGCGACGATGGGGCCCCCACTTTGAGCATCCCCCTTTCGCTCTCTTTCGTCCATCGTCATCGTGTGCGCTCCTTCCCTTCGCCCTCCTCCTCTTCCTCCGCCTTCCTTCCACTCGAGCGCCACTGCACCGTGACGCGCGATGCATGCTGCACCGGCGAACGCGTGATGTATGCGCGAGATACGCGATGCGCACGTACGAGCGCTGCGTCGGGACTTCGCGCCTCGCGGATGCTGCACCCTACACGTCTGCCGAGGGTATCTTGCGGATGCATACTCGGGGGACCACCCCGAGGGTTGGCTCGGAACAAATAGGGAATTCAGAGAACCTTATTAATAACGAGCTAAAAATTATTCATAATCGTTATCTAAAAGCATACGAGTCGATTTGAATCGATGAAATAATTTCAGAAATATATCGTTTATCCTTGGGCGGAATTATTAATTTGGAAAAGATTGCATTGATACTGGACCGTTGCAGCATAAGAAAATGGAACACCGATGAAGGAATCATCCAGCACCACGCGTTTACTTCTCGCGGATAATAACGCTTGTGCACTTGTTTCCAATTAAATTTTGCGAATCTTTATATTGACGAAATTAATTGGGCGCTGTCGGTGACGTAAATGCAGGCATGTACCACTGTCCCACTTTTGCAACAATCGATTTCGTCGCACGCGGCCATACAGCGCGTTGTCGACGTTCTTTTGTAATCCGAGTGCATACGCACAAGTGTCGTTATTAATATAAATGTAAATTCTCTGATTAAAATGGGTATCAAGGTTAACGGAATAATAAATAAAAAATTCACCCGGCAGGTCAATACGTTCCGCGATGCGGTTCGTTAAAGCGTCGCGATTAGCATCTTATAATTGATTGCGGCGATTTCTGAGGAAATTAAATTCGATCTCGGCGATGCCGCATAAATCTTCGCGCGTAATACACCGGCTGTTTTCAACACTTCCAGCGAAGTATGGTGAAGTCGTGATTCGGCCTTGATGGGATCGTTATACCGCGCGGCCAGGTCGGTACCCGCATAGGTGGACCTTGTGCCGGGCAGATGGGCTCGTATACAGCTCATATTAATTAATCCGCGTACGCGCGGAGCGCGCTGGAAAAAAGAACGAGAGATAGCGTCCAGCGAGCGAAAGTGAGACTACCAAAAAGGTGAAGAGATCACTGGATAGAGAGGGAAAGGAGAGAAGCAGGAGTGAATGGTCGGTCGGCTGTGCACGACGGCCGGTTTTGCGCATTTGCCTGATTGCACGTGTACAAGCGCAGTCACACTGCACGGCCGCGTCGGCGAGACGTCGTTATCAAATCGAGATACCTAATTAATTAACGAGCTCTCTCGCGCCTCCTGCAACCTGCCCGTCTCGTACGCGTGCTCTCCTTACCAGTAGAATAGCGTTTGCGGAAAAACAGAAAAAATAAAATGCGATGGAGAGTAAAAAAGCGAGTGCAGAAAAAATAAGGAGGCGAATGATGCAACGAATCTGGGGACGGACCGCGCGATATAATTCCATGCGATAAAGATTATTTTCAGCGAGCTAGAAGAGTGTAATCGCGCATTACCACGTCTCTACACGTCGCTTCTTTAAAATAACGAGCAATCTCGGATAGCTCTAATAATCTTAAAAAGGAGCGTAAAAGCTGTTAATAAAACCGCGTCGGTCCTCACGAGATTACCGTGTTCCGCGGTAATACGCCGCACGAGTATCACGCCGAGCGAATAAACGGCACGAGATCGCGACTCACGATCCGCCGAGATAATCGCAATGAATCGATTTGGTTTTTAATCGAGTGCAGGCGCGCGGAGTAAGACCTATGCGGAATAAACTCGAACCACGTGTAATAACGCATCGCGTCGACGTGAGTTATCAGTTCTCCAGGTAACGAGCAAAAAATCCGCGACGAGCAAAAAGTCGATTGATAATCGTCGTAACGCGATAGGCGCGAAGACGGATCGGTCCGAGTATAAATTGCGTCACGCGGATGCGAAAGTGCCGCATTCTCTGAGCTCATATAGAGTCGCGAGTGGCGGCTCTAATGAATGGCCGTTAATTGTATCAATTATTAACGAGGGACATCGCGCGAGCGCCGCGACGACTCTTATCGATGTCCAGTGATTTACGAGGCGAATGTTCTCTTCCATAGATTAGCCGGCTGACTCTCTCTCTCTCTCTCTCTCTCTCTCTCTCTCTCTTCGAGTCGTCAAACCAGAGTTTCGCGCTGGTTATAACTCGCAGACAGATTAGTGCACTCGCGACGTCCAGATCATTTCATTATCGCTTCGCGCTCGATGTTAAACCTACAGGGAACAAAAAAATCGTATCAACGAGCATTATCGTTGACGGTGTCGCCCGTCGACCTCCGGCAATTAATTTTCAATCAAGCCGGCGTAACACGATTATGCTCGTAATATCCGCGGCAATTGGCGCAGCTTGCTCATCCGCGATTTGTCTGGACGATGTTTGGAGTTTTTTCATCGATTAAAAAATAATGTGAACTTCTTATTCGTATAACATGAGAGATTTATAAACACGTGAGTCTAGGCACACGAATGAGTCGATCGTCCGCGATTTAGCTGCGTGGAAAAAGGAGGAGAGTAGACGTGGCAAACGTTACGCCACTCGAGAGTTATGGAAATCCATATTTCGACTCGCGGGAGATACTTTCTTCCCATTCGGTGTGTACACGAAGAAGAAGGTGAACAACCCACGGTGCACGGTAGTCGAGAGCGCTGTGCAAGCAAGGGACGGTTTATCTACGACCCGGCCGCGCGCTTGGAACGCGCGAAGACACTCGAAGCGACAATATTTAAACATTGTTAAATCGTGTGATACTTGTCAACGGCAAACACGCTTCTACTTGTATTCTGGTAGTTGGCCGCGCGTTGCTCTCCCGATTATCGGTATTGCCAATATCGCGTCAAGTAAGCGTATAATTATGTTAATAAAGCGATTGAACGAGTCGCAACCTCGCAGAGAGAGAGAGAGAGAGAGAAATCTGAATTCATAAAAATGGCTACACCAAGATCTTCTAAGCAGATAAAAAATATAAAAATATGAAAAAGGATTTAAGAAACGGGATAAATTCGTAGAATATGTCTCAACATCTTCGGCAATGTGCAAAGTTCGAGACCAGTTTAACCATAATCACACATACATATCGCGAAACTTGATGACGTTTTAAGGTACACGAAATTAACTGATTGTGAGCAAATATGAAACATTATCCACGTGACAACCGTCAGCGAGTCGATCGAGGAGGCTGCGTTTGCTTTCAATGTATTAATGCAGTAACACTGATAGCCAATCAGGACGACTCCGAAGGACGTTTAAGTAGAGCGCAAGAACTCCTGATATCCCGCACGTGCACGTAACGCAGTATTAAGATGATAGTGCGTCCTGGCACGGGCCATCAAAACGGCGGGACTACCGTCTTAATAGCCGGAGATTTATAGTCCCGGCAACTCGGCGCAAAGTCACGGGGCTCCAAAGAGAGAAAGAGAGACAAGCAGCGAGAAGGAAAGAGAGACGGCGAGAGGGGGACCTAGTCCGTCGCGTAATATAACCCAACCCAAAGATCCCGTATAGAAAGAAGGCCCGCAGTGTATGTATAAGGGCGCGTGTGGCAAAGAAGAAACCACGAAACGAGCCACTACTACGGGCGCCCGGATAAACGGAGGAAACGAAGAAAAACGAAGAAAGGGCGCGTCGCGTGATTCCTCGGCCGCTGACTCCGAGGCCGCGCCTCGGCTGCAGTTGCGAGACGAGAAAATCGAACGGAGCCAAAAGCATCTCGCGGTAAATAACATTCTGGGATCCCGACAAAAAATCTGCCCGCTTGTGTTATTCGACGAAATTTCTTGTGCGCGCGCGCACGCACGCGATAAGATGGGCCGACTCGATCGACTTAACGCAGCGCGATAAAAATGATTAAATAAATTTTATCTGATTACCGCAGATACAATTATATTTCCTCCTGCTGCGTTAACCGGGAATATCGATTGTGGCGATTGAAAGTGAACAATATTAAAAACTTACGCGTCAACGACACGTCTCGTAAGGACGATAGGCATACGACGGCTCCGACACGAAGCACGCCCGACTTTAGGTGCACCTGCATTTTTGCGAATATTTTCGGAGACATTAACGTCTTAACGAGCGACGCAACGAGCTCGAGGAGGAGGAGCACCTCCCCGCCGTCTGTTTGTTCTTTCTGGTCGTTTTTGCACAGGGCCGACATGAACCGCGCACGAGTAAAACGTGCACCGCGGAAGGCACGCACGCACGCACGCACGCCGTGGGACATCTACGCTAAAAACACCTCGCACGCTCGGAAATTATTTTACGCGTCCTTGATCGGTCCCGTCCGCACGCAGGTCGCCGGTTCTTCGCCGGTCCCGCGTGTCTCTGACTCTCCTGCCGAATAATCGCCGAACGAGAATATGTACGTACTCGAGAAATCCATTCGGCGATATTCGCCGGGCGCACAATGTGTCGTTTTTGCCCGGCGTTACGCACCGCCGCCGCTAATTACCGCCTGCCGTGGGAATTATAAAATCAATTTCTACCGCGGAATACGCCGTATAAATAAAACATTTCCGGCCTTTACGACCGGTAGTCGTAACGAGCGCGCGAACTTCTCTTGCGAGCGAACGGGCGAGTAACGGCGAGCTGCTTAAAGCGTTTCGGTTTGGTCGGGGCACGTGCTCGATACGAATCCGCGTATGTTTGTTCGCTCTTATCGGACACCCAACGCACAGGTATGAGCGCCGGAATTTAATCAGTTCGAATATTGATATGACGCGATGACCCACGTCGATAAGAGAGCGCGAGCGCACGCACGTGCGTGCACATGTGGCGCTCATGTCTTCGCTGCGGATTTTGTTCGCGATTCGCGCCGTGCGCTTAATTAATTCGTAGCCGCGCATCAACGCATCGGATTTTATTAGACGACGACGCACAATCCCGCGACTCGATGACGAGGATGCGCTGTGTGCCGCGGCTTGCTTAAATATTTGACGCACTCGAGCGACCGATAATCGCCGCTCGGTGACTCGACTGACGAAGCACGCACTCCGTTCCGAATTTTCCGTATCTCCGAATTTTAATCCGCGCGATTGTACGCGGTGAATAATGCCTGTCGTCAGCGCTAATATTAGATATCCGGACACGGAAATGTTTCTTGAGGAAAACAACGTGAGGAAAACACGAAGTGGTCCCAATGATTCTCTCTAATTTTAGAGCAATTGTATTACGAAGGATCGCAGTCAAGCCTTGCAAGGCGAGAGCCGGTAATGGTCATGGTCAAACGAAAAGTCTGTATAAAAAGACCACCGGAGGAGTCTCTCATGCGTTTGGCAATTTCTCTGTTACAATATACTCTAGACATTCGCCACGGTCCTCACTTTACTTGTCCTTCCTGGATTTCGCCGTGAGTTTTCCTTTGATTTGCCTTTCGAGTTGGACGAGTCTCTGCGGGGAATCGACCTGCAGTCGCCTCTTTGCTGCTATGGTCAGGGGTTCTTTTATCCCTAATTCACAAACCAGTACTGTAAAAAAACAGCGTCAAGACGCTTGAGGATATAATATCCGCTAGTGAGAAACGTTTCTGGTGTGGGCGGAAGAGACCCGGCGAGTATGCGCATACGTTCCTGTGTGAGTTCCGACGTGGGGACCAGATAAATATCTCTTTTTGTCCGTCAGTCGGGAGACACGCCTGTTTCTCGACTTCTCGGGCTACACGAAGCGAAGATAAGAACAACATATTCCTGCTGGGCCGAAGTAAAAAAAGAAAAACTGAAAAGAAAGACAAGAGAAAAATCGGATACGTCCCCGGCGGTGTGTTTATCAGCGCCATGTTGGTGCATCAGCCATAGAGGAGATAGAGAGTGTGTGCGAGGAGGCGTTTCAGGGAAATATCATGGGGTCCAGTGAGAGTCTCTCCACGGGGTACGCATGATACCCGCGGAGTACGCTCGCAACTGATTACACCACTGCGCGGCCAAAACGCCGCGCGTTTATACGTCTCACGCGGTATTGCGCGTATAACACACGTGTCGTAAAACATTAGCCACGCGATTACGATCGCTTCTTTCGGAGTCGGCGCTGGACGAGAGTCGTTAGATTAGCGCCGAGAAGTTCAAACGCGCGCGATCCGAGTGAGTCGGGTATTAAATAATGGACAGCAGCGTCGGTGATTCAATCAGTAAATACCCGTCGACGTTCTCCGGAGTCGTGTCGCGCGGAAATTGCGAGAAAGTCGCGCTGATGACGACCGATCCTCCGGTATCGGTAGTGCCGTGGCGATTGCGGCGGCGAAACGACGGAGGTTGCAGGAAAATTGCAATAATCAGCGATAATGTACAGGCCGTAGCGTCTAGGTCTTGGGAACACGCGGTACTCGCACTAATCGCGTGCCGAAAGCGCGACGACACGCACGGGAAGGATGCGAAAGGCTTCGCTCGCCACGACTCTTTGCACTACTATTCGCGTCATGCACGTTCTCGGCTTTCCGTTACCATGAGTCTCGTACCAGCGCAAAGTACGCTGCATAATTTTGTTTAATCCTCCGGCCGACCTAGAATAAACGAGCACAATGCGACTGTAATACTACGCAAAGTCTGTGTAATCCTATTAGATAATAATAAAGGAAATGAAATTTTAGAAAGAAAAATTTGTGTTACCGTTATACTGCATATTACTGGATTTAATTTTATTGAAAATTATGCGCCAAGCAAAATATAATATATTCTTTCCTGGCGCGAGTATCGATCTGTCGAGATCAAAAGCCGACCAGTTGATTAATAAGTCCTGCGATTCTTTTTTTTCTTTTTTTTTTTATCACAGAACTATTCGGACTGTGAAATATATGGGGGATTCATATAACGTATGCGTAGCGGTTTTAAAAATTTCTGCAATCAAAAATAAAAAAATCTTGGATGCAAATAAATGTAAAATAAATTTGACGCAATATGTAAAAACGTCGTGTATTTTATCGAGCTCGCCGAACGGCGCTTCAACGAATGATTTAGACTGCGGGCAATTTTGCGAGAAAAAAAAAGGTCGAGAGAGAACACGCTTTGACATCTGCAGCGCGATATATCAATGTGATTCAGTCTGAAATTAATCTGGCGATAAGGAAGCCATTTCGCCGCGATATCCGGGATGCGTATCTACTCAATCGCAGCAAATTCGTCCTTGGCGTGAACTTTCAAGAAGAGGATTGCGAAAGGAAATTTTTACTGGCAAACATTCGGGTTGCCACGCGTGGCGCAAGAGACAACGGATTACGGAATTAATATCCAAAAACTGAATGATCAAGTCAATGCTGCTTCTTATCCGCGTGATTAGGCCGCTTTGCGAATAAATCACGAAGGTAGGACAGGGACCAACGTCCGGCCAGAGGAGTCGAATGCCCTCGCAATAATAATTATTCTCCAAACGCAAGACCGGCAATTAGCATCTCATTGGCTCATTTCTCGCTTATGCTAATAGGAATATTATTTAAACGCGCGTACGAGAAGGGTTGACCCTTCTCTTCTTTCCACCTCGTCGCTCACTCTCCCGCGTGCTTTTGCAGCCCGTTGTCTTGCGTTGCTCGCTTTGCTGCTTTGCCTTCCGTCGCGAAAAACGACGTCTCGCTCCGTCTTTCCTTGCCTCGTTTCCTTTACGATGACGCACCAAGAAGCTCTCACCGCCTATGCGGTGCATCTTCATGCTTATTCCTACCTTTTAACTTCGGCGGAAAATGTCTTGCGATTTACTGGTAAAAATACTTGTTATTTTCTGGGAATTTGAGAAAGATTGGGTATAACTCTATCACAATTGTCAGCAGATTCTTTTATTCGTTTATGCTTTCTATACAGTTGTCTGAATTTGTCAGTGCGACAAGATCGAGTACAATTGAATCAAATTTTCGTAAGTGACTATTCTAATTTCGCTTTCAATATTTCTCTCCTAATTAAACTCACTCGACCGTATGAAAATGGAAAAGAAACCTAAATGGAAGATGTATCGCACTGTTGACTACCTACAACAACCTAACGACAAACATAACAGTAAAATTGCAGCGTCGAAAGTTGTATGTTCGAGACGCAATCGCACTCGGCGACTTTTCCGTTCTGAAAAATTATCGACAAAAAATTACTCTCGATTGGCATCGACGGAAAGAGCGCAAAAAGGATACTTCTTTTCCTCCCAGAACCAGATAAAAAGACATAGAGGAAAGACGATCAAAGGTGGAGAGAAAGGAAAAGGAAGAAAACAAAGATTCAAAAGAAGAGATAAGGAAGGAGGATGGAGGGAAAGGGAGAAAGAAACAGAAGATGCGATGGACGAGGCAAAAACCACGTAACGTTATGTGCCTTTTCTTTACGATAGAGAAGCTCATTGCTCGTAGATTGCGATTTGCCACGGACGTAATGAAGCCACGCCACCTTCCTATGGCCACGCTGGTCTTCCTGTGGCAACCGGTAAGCAACTTACGCATGGTGAGTGCACCGGCGAATGCACCCGCCATAGGAAGCCGTTTCTCTAGCACTGTGCCTAGTTGGCTGACCGCGCTAGTAATAGCAATGATAACAGTGGCAATAGACAATTTCGAAAATTGTCCGCCCCAGTGAATCAGATAGTAACAGAGTAATTAATCGAGACATTTCTCGATTTGCTAGCCTGCCCATGGCGATCTTTTGCAAATGCGCTTCAGAGACAGCTGTTTATTGCTGGTAAAAATCAAAAAGAAATTTTTTACTGATATGATTGTTACACAAATTCTATACCGAATGCCATGATGACAGCCTCTGTTTCGTTATTTTGCATCATCGTTTACGTAAATTAACAAAACTGTTTCCACTTTTCAGTTCTTTGCATTTAATCCCGTTCTACGTTTTAAGTAGGATTAGTTGACAGCTATGACAACGGTGACGAGAGGCGCGAGTTGCACCTTCCGCGAATATTTGCGACTCGATGCGGTCGCGACGAACCAGGTAACAGATGTGACGTTTCGAAAAATTGTGGGCAACGGTGCGAGAACAGTGTCGGCGAAATGCATTTCTCGCTACCACTCTCTTTTTTCGCGCAAAAAATCAAACGTAACAGCAGTTTGGCATTAACTCAACGTGCCGATTTTTAAAAATACAACAGCTATCTGCTCGAGATTTTTAAATAAAAAGCATTCACGAAAAGTCGAAAACATCTTTACAAAAATAACGTTCAATTTTTTATACGCAAAATAATAATAATTTATAAATCTACAGATTTCTGATGACACATTTTTATAATTTTGTAACGTAGCCCTTGTAAAAACAAGTTACTTAGAATTCTGAGAAAAGTTTTGAGGTATCTTGAAACACAATACGTCGAAGGCGAAGTACATCGCAAGTGGCAATGATTCCTCCTCGAGGAATCCATAATGGCGGGTCAGTCCTAAGTCGCCCTAACTATCGCAGTACGACCGCGTGTACATGTTCTCGCCCGGCAACAGATATACACACTCCGAGTTATTTAAAAAGCCCACTCCACCCGTTATCTCGATCGGAGAGTGCGGAGGGTCGCCTAAAATATTTCTTCCTCCGCGTCTTTCGACGCGTCCCGCTGAAGTTTCGAGAGAAATGATCGCCCATGCATCCAGGGAAACAATACCGTACAGTACTGGTGACACTGTGACACGTTATTCGGACACCTAATTACCCAGTCATAAGTAATGTCTGAAAATTACGTCATCATCCTTCCGGTACCGCATATCTATCCAATAAATCGCCCACAAACCACTACATTGAGTTTTACATTGAAAGTTTTCATATTTACAGAAGTGAAATTACAGATAAAAATGAAAAATGGGACAATTTTGCTGAACCTGGAGAATGGACAAAAGGCTTCGCGCAATTAGGCAGTTTCAGTTACATAAATTTATTTATATAAAAAATACAGAAAATAATAGAAGAATGCAGGATGGCGTGATTCGTTCTAGTCAGTGGGACACGGCGCTTTAACGTCCAGATATCTCATAATGAATGTATCCGTCCTCGTGAAAGCCCGAATCCGCGTTTCGGCCGGAATAACGACGGATGGTAGCGCACGCAGGCGATAACGTTACTCCGTTAATTATTCCGCTGCCTGGGAGAAAAAAGTGTGGAACACACAACGCACTGGCGCTGACTCGCGCGTCGTGGCTTTACTTCCTGGCTCGTTACTTCGTCGTTGAAAGTCGGCCGACCGTATTTGGATATCTCGACGGGCGATCGCCCGATGAAATTGAGCGATTAGGCGCGCGTCAGGGAAGACGAGCGACGCGACCACGAGACTCCTCGCTATTTACTTACGCGGCTAGATCGGATAACGCGGTCTCGCGCTCCGCTCTCTCGCACGAGGTATCCTCTTCCCGATTTAATTGGTCCCGTAATTAACCATGTCCCACCCGTGGCGATATTTCGCGATTCTCGCGTCCAAATTTGCGCCGAGCCGCGGTCTCGCAAGGAGAAATTGAGCGATTAGGTGCGCCCGAGCGTCCAACGAAATTATCCGCGCTGCGGATAAGTGATATCCGGAGACGCGATAAACGTCAAGCGGGTGAATACTTACTAGCGAGTCCACCTCCGGATCCGCGATGTAGTACGGCTTCTCTTGTCTGATCTGTAACACATGAACACACACGCAAGAGCGTTAATAATTGGATCCAGCGTAATTGCGGTATTAAAGCTACACGGACGATCGTATCGCGGTGTACATGCATACATGTACAGGGATCGCATACACGGTTACACCCAAACCCAAATCGCGCCACACCACATCCCTCTGTCCCCCCTCCTTCCCCGACTCCCTTCGCGCCTCTTTCTCTAAGCGATTTCCTTCGCGTGCTTCCTCTTAATTGGACCCCCACTGTTCAATTCGTACGTACAGAAACGGAAACGCGTTGGGGAACGCGATGGAATCCCGGCGGCAAATCGAGAGGGCAGACAACGATGGTGGAGCCGGAGGGGGCGCCGAGATTCTCAGACATTTTCATGGCGCCGCGCGCAGTGCCGATCAGAACGAAAACAAAACCACTTCTGAATTGCCGTACGAACTTCTCTCAACGAAAGAGAGGAAGGAAGAACCGCACGACGAATCTCGTTGGCAGCGCTGCTCGATCTCGTGGAATCGAGATGAGACAGGCGAGTTTACGCCTCTCGACAGTCAGATCAAACGGTCAGATTAGATATCGTTAGCTCTCCGAGGGGCCAATTATTTTCGCAACTGAAAAGAAACGCTGGCTATATTGGAATAAATTAATTACAGAACGAATAGATATTTTTCGCTCTTCATTGCTTTCGTTTTATTTCGACTTTACCGAGAATGTTTGCAAGTCCTCGTAGTCCAAGTACCGTTATTCTTATTCATTACAGACGAGCGAATATATTAACAGCACCGAAGGTGATCCCACCGGAAAGAGTGACTTCCCTTAAAGCGTCAAGAATCCAAAGAGTCAAGAAACGTGAGATTTAGTCAGGATCGTCGCTCCACTACGAAAGAAAGGGATCGGATAATGAAATATTGTCCGCACGCAAGAATTCCCAGGCAAGAGCGCGTATTCATGAGCCGGAATTCTGAATGGGAATTCTCGGGCTCTCTTGCTTCGGTGTATAGATAATGAAGGCGTCTCGTGCGCGACAAAAATACTGTCAACTGTTCGTAGGGGAGACAGGAGGGAGGACTAGTTCTTGCGTGGTCCTGTCATCGCGCTTTCTCGACAGTTCCCGAACGATGGGGCTAGCGCCACGCAGGTAGGGAAGATTACAAATTATAAACAGCCCGTTTTATTTTCCGTTCAGCTCCCTCTCATCCTCCTCGCTCCGCCACCCTTGATTCTTTGCACGCCGTTTTTCCCGAAGTGACGCTGTCGCTCATACGCTCTCGTGTGCTGACGTTACTCGTAAACTTGGCAACGCGCCCTCAAGTGAAACCAGTCACAACATTCGCCGAAAGCGTCATTGAAAGAATTGGCAAAATCATCATTTAATTCTGTAACGTCGGCGCATTACATGTCGCGTATAATTTACAACAAGCAGTCCGACCGTTTGCACGTACGATACAGGAAATGACGCGTGGCCTTACTGAAGCAGCGCCAATGCGATGTGATCTGCCGTAGGAGGTAAAACGGTGCTATCATCCGGCGAAGCGACGGAAATCGATCGCTTGCGCGTGAATGTTCAACGAGAAAACAAACATCGATAGATGCGTATAGAAACGTCAGCATTTGCTGGCTGTCGGGCGCATAACTCAGCGCGGCGGAGGCGGTAAAAATATTGTGCGATAATATTTAGAGAATGCTCTCGTTCCGGCGCGCGGGGTGTCTGTTCGGGGCGACCTCGTGTGTACGCACCAGCATCACACGGAGGGGAAGAAACACACGTAGGGAAGCTCACACGTACTGCATACGTGGCGTTAAGGCTTTCGTAGTGTGCGCCGATCCTGCCGAGAGATACACGAAGCAGCTGCTTTGGTGGCTGCTGCCGTTGCTGCTCTCTCTTACTTCTGCTATTGCTGCCGCCCCCTCGAACCCTTCGTACCCTTTGCTCCAGCCAGCAGCTCGAAAATTCTATACGTACAGCCGAGATGCGCACCTAAGTGCGAATGCGATACGAGTGAAAATTTTCCCGTTTTTTTTTTCGTCTACTTCTGGATGCTTATACTTCAGGAATTTGAAAACTTTCTCCGTTTCTCCAAATTTGAGTTTCCTTTTCTCCAAATGTGAGGAAATTCAACGTGGGTAGCACTGAGGCAGTAAAAAGAATCCCGCCAAATGCATCAAACATAGTCTCTCTCTCTCTCTCTCTCTCAAATATAGAGAGGGATACAAAAGAACGTTTAACTGTCCTAACAGAGCAAACTGTGCCTTGACTTTTGTCACGCTCGTTGATTTTACACGCTAGCTCGTCAAATGTCTTTGAATATATCTCGAGACTGTTCCCGTTATTACTACAATACGAGAAAATCGCACGTATTTAGCATTAAAGGGTACGGGAAGCATTCTAATTTTTTGTTGACTAACCATTTCCAGTGTAAGAAAAGGTACTTTACACAATGGTGCAAATGGTCAACTTTCGGGCGTATAGAAAAAATAAACCTACCTGGAGAAAAACTGAAACGATTGTTCCTCGACATGTGTGAATGTAAACCTTCTTCGACGTTCTTTGCAATTTAAACAATGGATATTTTGCAATTTGGTGATAAGAACATGCGTACGTGTTTCGGCTGCACAGTTAATGTTAAATGTGTTGATTCTTATTAACCGAGATAATAATACATTATTGTATGCGACCACATAAAATTTGTAAAAGTTAGAATTACATTTATATTAACATTAAATATTAATGTGTGTGTTATGTAACATGTAAAAAAAATACAGCTCATATCATTCTACAGTGTGTCCTATAAAGAAGATAAATTAGTATTTAATTGAAATCAATCTCTAAGATGTTATCTACTAAAAATCTTATCTACTGAAAATGTTAAAAATGCCCTTTTCAAAGTATATTTCTAATTGACGTAACAACAAGCTAGGGACAATCAATAAATAATTCCAGAAGCTACGAATGGTGAATATTATTGCAAATTACGAGATACGAGCGATAGAAAAAAAGGAAGAGAACCTGCGGAACACGTGATACCGCATGATCGCTATCGCGTGATAGTACACATCAAAACAAGAAGGTATTTATACTAGAACGTGATAATTGCAAAATTGCAGCTCAACAGGGACGCTGACGATAATTATGCCGCTGGTTACAACAGAATTAATCGTATATACGAGATATCGAAACAATTGAAACTACAGAATCTGAAGTAGCGAGGAGCAAAAGGATTCGAAATGGATTTGAGATTCGTGAAAGCTAAACTTACGATGAATCAAAAAGTTCTGAAGAAATTTCATTTCATACATATTCATGCCAGCGTCAATCTCAAGTTCCATATGAATCAGGATTTTAAAGAATAAAATAAGCAGTTAATATTACATGCCAGACATCGAGAGGGTAATGCAATTTCTCTCAACTAGAAATTTTATAAAAAGTATCAAGTCTGTCTACCTGAGAGAAACTTTCTCGGGGATATATATCATCTTCCTTAAATTTTAATATTTGACTGAGCTTCGAGTGAAAAATTTATGGTACCATTATAGTGCCATGATCAGTACAGCCCAATTTGCCGATGACATCGTGATGACATCAGAAAACCGGTCCGAGCGTGATGTATCTGCAGCCTTATGCGGTCTCTTACGTAGGTTTTGTTTCGTTAATCTTGAATCATCGTTAAAACCAAGGCATCTCGATGGTGCAGCAATCTTGCAACAACTCATTAATTCTTTGAAAAGTTGATACATCTTGGATTAACTTATCGCGAGTAATATTTTATTTTTTAATTTTTGTGCACCTAAGTATTCATAAAAATAACAAAGCTTCTTTTAATGCAAGAACAATTTTGTAAATATAATATTTATAGCAATTTTGTCAGATGTTCGACTCTCATAAATTAAAAGTGGATGAGACGAAGATAGTAGACAGAAAGAATCAGCAATTACATTAATTATGCGATTGTCTCACGGTCGTTAGTAAACATTGCATTAATGTGGGAATGGTATTTTGTGAGAGTTTAATGCTGGAGGTGCACCTTAATTGTATCAATAAATCTCGGTCTTCCTTCTCGATTCCCCTACTTGACTCTTCATATGCGTTTCTAGTATCTACACGAAGCCATGACATCGCGACGAGTGCACGCACGTCCACGTCACATATTCAACGCTTCGGCAATTTTGCTTATTGTTCAAGCTGCAATTACACTACCAGGAAAATGTCTCGTATGTAACTAACAGCAGCGATATATCGCGTACTCATACTTTGCAGTGACGTACGAAAAGAGCTCAGCTACTAGATGATTAAATTCATCGGACAATTAATTGAACATAAATAAATCACGTTACAAGATTCGCGCCGATGTACATGTCTATATAACAATTGTGACAACCGCATGAAATCTGTATTAAGCAGTGACGAAATTAATTTTCAAGTTAAATTTGCGTAATTAATGACTCCTCTCATGCGACACGTGTTAAATTCAAATGGCTGACAAGTATGGATCAGGAAAGTTTTCACACAACGTCGCGACACTCATCTCCGACTGGTCGGATTTCGAGGCGGCGCGCACGAGGCGACGGGGCACGGGTAAATTTTTCGACGCGGTCGCCGTCGATGATCGCGAAAAAAGAAGCGGCATGCCTCTTTTGGCGGATGAAAAAAGGGCGCAACAAAGGCGCGGCGCAACGCAGCGCAGCGGGATACGACCGATGGCACGTTGCAGCCAGGCAGCGACGTCGAAGGTTGAACTCGAAGGTAGCGAGTGAGCGCAAAGAGGGAGCGAGCAAAAGGGCGAAAGAGGGGTACGGAAGACTGGAACATCGTGGCCCCCATAGGGCACACGATGCGTGGACCGCACGGGGGGATAATAGTGGACCCATTGAATAGATCAATTTACAATGGCAGAAAATGAGCAGCTCCCTCCCCCGTTCCCTCTCGCCCCGATCCCCTCTTGTCGGCGTTCTGGTCCCCCACTGCCATTGCCGGCTCGACTCTCCACGCTTCGGCGCTTCTCACGACTCGGCGACGGCCGTGGTCGGGCCCCGACTAAGGCCCACGCATGCGCCGCTCCTCACGACGGCCATGGCGCATGCGTGCGCGCGCACGCACGCACGCACGCAACGAAACGCGAAATAATCCCGCGCGCGGCCCTTTTGTCATGCGGCCCTATCGCCGTGGCGGTACCGAGACACACGGAAGGGAGAAAACGGGGGACACCGAGGGCACGGCACGCCTCAAAAACCGCCGCAAGAGGATTGTCACCTGCTTATCTGCCGACGTGCATCGCCGCGACGTCGCGTGAGAGATCTACGTGCCTAGTGACGGCCTTCGAAGGCGATGCCTCGCGATGCTCGAGTGTCGATGTTCACCAAGCGTTGATGCGTCCGAGAGTCGAGTGCGTTCTCGCCATAAAAAAGCCATAAGCAATTGCGCGAATATTTGACACTCGTATCGCAAACGGTCGATATTCCCCCCTTCCCCCGGAGGGGCGACGCGCAATGCGGAGAGAACGGCAATACGATCGGATTCAATTCAATAGTTAAGCACTCCGACCTCGAATTAGCGCGATCGCTCGAACGCACGATAGCACGCAAACAAAAATCCATCGCGCGCGTGACTTCATATCGGCGTGCACGGGTATACCCAGTGAGAGGATTCGGGGACTATTATCCGCCGAACATAATTTGTTTATCTACCCCAGCACCCGCTCGTAATCTCGGTATTAACGGAACACGTACGCGACGGCGAACGCGAATGGCCTTCTGCGACGCGTTAAGCTGCCGCTAGTCGCGAATTTCAGATACGCGATTTTATTGACACCCGTGCGTGCGCGGGAGACGGGGACGGGATCAATTGTGTGGCCAATGTAAGTTAAAATGCAAGGCCGACCGAGTTTCGCGCAAAGCGCATGGACCGACGGTGGTGTGCACGAAAAACAACAGTTTGCAAATTGTAAATACGAAAAATTTAATCTGATGATGAGTGAAAAGAAGCAAACTTTAAAAAGGTGTTGCTCAAACAATCATTGATAAAATTTTGCATACTTCGTTTCAACGAAATGAAAAAATGGATCATCAGTTTGTAAACTGCGTTCTTCGTGCCTTCGCGAGATGCTACAAAGTAATAACGTTAAATGAAAAACAAAATAATGTTATGCTGACATGCGCCAGAAGTTAACGTACGCATTAAAACAATGCGAGAATGCATCTAGATCTGAGAGATAATAATCAAGTGTCAATTGAGAATTAAAACAAAGCAATTGCAGAGGAATCTCGAGCAATCCAGATACTCCATTTAATCAATTACTTTACACACGCTGTAAAAATGCGATAAAATGTAGAGAGCAATCTTTTCATAACGTTTATTCTTTCATTAATTTCTTACTAAATCGTCATCAACTAACTGTTGTTATTAACTTACTGAAACTGAAGATAAAAAACACATTATCCGACTATTATCTTTTACTTCGACATTACGCGAATTTAATTATAACTAATTTGGCGTACGACCAGACGAGAGAAAGAGAGAAATATCCGAGTAAAAAGCTGCGATGCACGCGCGCGGCGTCGTCGTCGAGTATAAATGTCCCGTAGTCGTGAGCATTATTTTCCGTCGGCGCGCGCGGTTTTGAAATGCACCTTATGGTGCGCGCGCCTTATTAAGATGCAAATGTCATGTCAGTTTCGCAACGCCGACAGAATCCTCGAAGGCGTCCCGACGTAATAACGCCGACGCGTTCGCAGAGAAATAACGTGGAAACGCGAGATATTCGTGACTTTCGCGGCTTTCGCCGCGAAACGAAACGCACAACGTCGCGTTGCGTAGAAAGAAAAAAGCGATCCGCGCCCGATTATCTCGGGAATCTCGATACGCCGGAAATTTCGGGCGTTTTTATCGCCTGGAACTTTTCGGCGTCAAAACGCTGCAAAACAACGTACACACGCAGGCCCCGCCACCTTATCCTACTTCGCGCCAGGGCTTAACTCTTATCGTTATCTCGGCATAGCGCTGCTCAAAAGCCACTGCTACCGTGTTACCGACGCCCTATATTTAGACGAAAGAGTCGACGAATTTTTTTTCCTTCCAGCGATAATAATCGCGCGGACGCGATTGCGTGACGTAAGAAATTCTTCGTGAAAATTCTCGTGATCGCATATTCATCGTACTGTATTTAGCAATGACGCTTTCAGGAGACGTTATCTGCATCTACGTTGAAAAGGAATTTTAAGCTTTCATTAACACGTGATATAACATAAAAGGCTGCTATATCGGTTTGACCGAGTGCATAATCTTACATAAAAGTAGTCATGGAGATTATGGTTGTCTAACGATGCAGCCTAGCCGGCGATATCCCTCAATCTAAATGTGCTGAATTCGTTTGCATCGTTTCACCATGAGTAAACGAGCACGATAAGATTTTTATTGCCCTTCGCTCGCCTCATTTTAATATACGTTTCACATCGCATTTGTGGAAAATATTAAAAGAGCAACGGGCAAAACATTTTCTCTTTCTCTCTGTCAGCAAACTTCTCGATTCAAATATTATATCGATCAAAATTGAAATTTTTCTTTCTAAAAGATTTATTTATTCGTTGCACGTAAGTGTCTGATGAAACATCAGCTTCAACATAATTTTCAGTACATGCCTCGTCACGTAGGTCGTTATTAGTTCAATATCCTCGAAATAGACTAACGTCTTTTCGTGACGTAAAAATAACGGGAATAGAATGCGACGGCTTCAGGTAGTTTTTCAGTTGCGAATGACGATCAAGATGACGTAGTCGTTCCAGTTCTGAACTGGTATTAATTGATGCATTATCGTTATCCGTAAGGCAAATTGTCTTTACAAAGCACGCGGAAATGCGGGCTCGACCGATATAACATCCGAGACTTTCGAGCAGACCTACGTGCGCGATCCAGCACGCGGACGACGAAATGGTACGTCTTAAAAGGTCCAAATCGTTTCACGGCATGCGGCCCCGTAGGCTCTCGAGTTACCTACGCGTGTCCTTGGGGGGACCTGCCTCAGGTGAGTCGCTAGAGGGAAAGAAAAAATATGAAGAAGAGGAAAGGAAAAAACGCACTCACGCACGTGAGCGAGCGAGCGAGTCCTCCGCTTCGTTGTTGACGAGGCCCGTATACCCGAACCCTGAATCTCTCAACGGTAATCCTAAAAATAGGTCCCACGGATAGGCCAGGGCCCTTCTGCCTCGCAGCCTGAGACACGTCGACGAGTTCTCGTACGCAAAGCTACTATTTCACGATCAAGACGGAACTCGCGTCCTCGTGACTCATGCGAATGCCCGAAAATTGCTTCCCGACATTCTCTCACGGAAGAATCGCGCGATAATTCGCCAAACGAAATCGCAGCATTTTTGCGAGAATTTCAAAACGCTGAGAGACGAGAGACGAGACTCACCAGTGTTTATAACTTGGAAAATTCTACACCGAGCCGGTTTATTATTTTTGTTCATCTGCACATTATAATCGCATTTCGCAATCCCTACGTCAATTATAATGTTTACGAGTTATTTTAATCTCCGAAGTAAATTATTATATATTTATCAAGATTAAATTCCCTACTTATAATTGTGATCGTTCACTACTAATTTTCGTAATTCGTTGAGTAAGAGAATTACAAAAGGCCGTTCTGAGGATATAATTGTATTGTTTATTTCATAAACATTCAAAAACAAGACTCATCAAAAGTCAAGACTGATTTGTTTAAAAGTGTGCGTTAAGAGGTTAACAACTTGTTAAAAATGCTCAATTCAGCATGTACGTAATCTACTTATTACTACGATATTTAATATTGTTTTAACTTACCTGTTTTGAAAAAACGGCAATGTCCTCGTTGAAGCTTTCTGACGAACAGACGTCGCCACCCGCTACGCCGGGCTCGCGTGGTGTACACGTCGCCAATTCGCATTTTTCAAATATGAGTGCGAGGAGCGGGAACAGGGGGTGTCTGAAACAAGACATGAGATAATTACATACAGGACAAACGAGTACGACAGAGTTTATGCTAACGAAGCGCACGAACGGGAGCGCGCGAGAGCGCTGCCTTTTCGCGTAACAGCGCCGATCTCGGTAGGCATGCCAATTAATTTTCGCCGCAATCATTCGGGGCTTCTGGCCGACGTTTCTGCATAAGGTCGATAAATTAATATCACGCGATGCCCGCGATATTATGTAATTAATGCCGGTGCTTGCGAGAGCAGACGAGAGCGAAACGAGCGTTCCCGACTTAATTAATCGATATCGACAATTAAAAGCAGCCGCGCGTGCAGCATAAAAAAATATGGCGCTTCCATAATGCTTCTCTTTGAAGCGCCGACAGCATCCGCACGCTCATTACGAGGTTGCTCCAACGCCAAGGAGGTCTCCTCACGGGCATGATACTGGATGTCCGTAAATAGCGTTTCCCGAATCGCCGAGGCATGAACCGCGCGAAAAAGTGACCCGGATCGGTACAAAGTCTCATCCGCGTAGACCGGCCGCGCGTTTTTCTCTTATCCGCGCGTGACCGGCGAGATTGGGCGCCTGTTAGCGCTACGAGGACGCAATTAACTCGGACAGCCATGGTGCCAGAAGAAACGAAATCCGGCGTGAAGCCGAAAAGCGGCGGAGTCCTCTGCCTCCGCCCGCGCAGAAAAAATTATTCCCGGCGTCTTTGCGCGCGGTCAGTGAAATTCTCGCTTCCCTTCGTCTCGTTACGCGCCAAGAAAAAGACGTTGTACACACAGATGTGGAACACCGACTTCATCTCCGAGTGAGTACGGTGGGATATTTTTTGTTCGTGTCCCAAGGTGTTAATTATACATGTAAATGCATATTCATTATTGTAGTAATTACACATCTGGAGTAATACGTTTTTCTATTTTCCACTCGCTGATATAGCGTATTTTTCTTATCGGAGACTGTGTCAATGTGTTTTCTGCGTTCACGTTGCGTATTATGCAGCATTTACATATGTTTTTAAGCGGCTAAAAGATTCTCGATGCATTTTCCGCGGCGCACTGTCACTAGCACTCGAAGGTGTTCAACAGCTACAAATCACTTTTTCTCTCCTTAACTCAATTTCTGATACATTCGTTCCGCTGACACGCGCACCATATCCATAAGCAAATTGAATAATAACGGAGAACGATCGCTAATACGGAACGTGCCGCTCCTTGCGAATAACTAGCGAGATATTTAGCAAAATAATAAGCACGTTCGCTGAAAAACTGCAAATGAGTAGCATGTTAAATTATAAAAACACGCAAACCATTCCTTATTTTCCTTTGCGTCTCTACATACGCGTTGATCAAACGCGATAAATCAAAATATAATGCCAAGCACAAGTCACGTTTAACCATTAAAGATATCAAGAATATTTATATACTGAGAGACTATATATATGTATAAATCTTTAATCTGACAATTGGAACTCGACTCGAGAAGAAAAACGAAGAAACCGTCGCACCGTTCGATGCACACGCTTTATTCCTCCGCGCGTGCAAGTGTTCTGTTACACACAAAGTACGCTTACCAACGCGACATTAGGAGGATAAGATAAGATTGGGTCGGTGCAACAACGTTGCAAGCAGGGCCTAAATATCGAGGTTCAGAGCTGACGTAATTCCGCGGCACATGCACGCACATTCTGTCACAACAATTATCTAGCCATTGCTATAATATGCAACGTTGCATAATACACGTTACGCGTGCAGTCGCGTGGTACTTTTTGCGAATATTCTGCCTTGCAATCTGTATAAATTAACGTTTGTATTACATTACATTGTCGAATCACTTACATGAAATAATTACAGTTCACGGTACATTGCTTACATGAAATTTAACATAGAGCAATGTGCAAAAAGACGAATGCAGTTGTGTCGTAACATGCAAATGCGATCGACGTCATCTTGAAACGGATCTCAAACCAAGTTAAACGTTTACATTTTATTTTAATTTACGTCCATTTTATTTTATTTTAACATTTACCTTGTATTAACATTTTACGTTTGAATTTGTCAAACGATCAGTCGTATGTAAATTAGCTCTTTAAAAATGCGAATCGGTGAGTTGATAACAGCATGTATGTAATCTAAATACGATTCACGAGAATTTCACGCAATGATGTCTTTAATTTCTACCTTTATTTCAGACGGATATCAGCGCATAGCTTACCATGAATTAGCGCAGTACTATACGACAAATACATAAAACTAAAAACTGTAACAATAATTGATTAAAATTCCTTAATAAAAGTGTATCTATCTTTCTTTAACTGATGGTTTTCCAGTCACAATTAAATACCGAGAGAATTCAAAACATAAGACTAGTGCAACGAATCTAACAACACCTACATAAGCGGATCGATATCGGGATTGTTCTGCTCACATTTAACAATAGGCGAACTCTGCACACAGGATGTTTGACGAGGCCGCGGCATAAAAGCGATCATTGACACGGATTTTTAGCTCGCGGCTCGTCTCCACCCGTGGGGTTATACGATTTCAAAGACGGCGATGAAACCCTAGAGGGGTCTCGGTTCTCGAGAGGTATGGGGTCGAGAGAGAAAGAGAGAGATCGAGAGAGCGGCGGAGAGAGAGGGAGAGCCGCGCGAACGTGGTAGCCGCCAAGGTGGAGGCGTTGTGTGCGCATGGTAGCGGGTCGCGTCTCGCGGCGTGGCGGACATAAAACGATTCGGAACGAATTTCGACAAATTGACGTGGCCGCCGCGAGCAACGCACTCCGCTGCTCTGCCAACCTGACCGAACCGAACCAAGGTACCGGCGTGCAAAAAAACCCTCCGTCGACCTCACCCCCTTTCGCCCGCCACCACCGCGGTGCAGACCTACGCCTGGCAGTCTTTTTTTCCTGCTTTCTCCTTGTCCATATCTCTATCGCGTCTACCTGGTGCGGCTCCTCCTCGGACTTCTATCCGGCGCACCGACCGTCCGTCCACCGGCGGATAATCGATTTAACGCAACGTCGCGTGGTAATTGTTAATTTAGATTTTTCGCGCGCTCACCTCATCGTGGCACCGAAAGCTCTCTCTTCCGTCTCCGCTTTTTACGCTTCTAATGAGAATCGGGAGGCTGGCTAACGCGATTCGTGAGATCGTCTCCGGGATCGCCAGAAAATACCGGGGAAGGATCGCACAGCCGGAGACGGGAAATGATCGTTCTCCACTTTCACCATGGGGTTGTTTTCCCTCATCGTGAGAAAGAGATGTGATTCGCGATGCCGCCGATCTCTCTGGCGTTTTCTCCGGGAAGTCACCTGTGCAATTTGCCGTTTCGTCCGCGGTCGGGGAAACCACCGTGTACCGTTACGAGCCGCGATTGAATGGGGCGCGCTTTAAGTGCGCGTTCCTTCAAAACGTAACCGCGCGCGCGGCGTAACAACAAAGTGCAACGCCGATGACAAACGACGGGCAGAAACGAGGTGTCAGAATGACGGGACCGCAAAAGGTAATGATATGATTGGGCCGTTGTACGTTACACGGGGGATGTTTGCGGTTCTGCGGTTTCCGCCCCTCGAATCGACGCCTCCCCTCCTCTCTATCTCTCTCTCTCTTGGCCCTCCCCCGCTCTCTTTCTGCCGGCTCTTATTGTTGCGCGTGGACATCGTCGATTTCACGCCGTGCCGCGGTTTATGATTCGCTAAACGACACAGCGACGCGTTTTCGCGCGCGCCGCTTTATTTCGACATCTCGATTTCGAGTACGTCTTTTGTGACGTGTAAATGTGAAATTGTTTCGTTCACACTTGCGATAACTTTGTTCTGACGTATAGAATTGTGTAAGCGCCAGTATTGCGAAAGCGAATCAAAATATTATTGTATCGATCAGTATGGGCCAAAATAAACTCACAAATAAAGTCAAATAGCAGTTAGGGGAATATGTTGAGAGGAACCGAAAAGGAAAATGCGAGCAGAACAAGAGTGCTAGAGAGTAAGGAAATATAATAACAAGGGGCTATTTTCAATCGGCGTTGCATTTTTGTTAAAATTAAATTCTGTACAGATATAAAAATAGCGATTCGATTTGGCCAATTGTAGAACAAAGATGAGAACTGTGTGCAAAAAGTTTAATTATACGAGTTAAATTGCCGCATGGAAACTCGATCTATCTGCATAATTGTTTCACCGAGTAATCGATAAGTGAAAGATATCATTGCGTCTGTCGGCGATAAATTGTCACTCGGATTCGCATAAAAGCTTCGTGAGATGCTTAACGGCCAAGCCAATCATGTCTTTTGCATAAGGCGCTACGATTCCAGTGATTGGTTCGCCTCCACGTTACATCCGGCTGTTACGTAAAACTACACCGAGAGGAGAGGAGACTACTTAAGTCACAATAGAAAAATCATCAACGACTGCGACTGCGTAACTTTTTTTTACAGCACAGGTCTGAAACGTTTATGACGCCATTCTTCATTCTAAACATGACTGAAAAATATTGTGCTAAAATAGTTATCAACGTAATCATATTTGAAATATTTGAAAGCTATATATACAGTATTATCTAAACGCTGTGATAACTCAACGGTATAAGTTTGAAAAATATAGAAATATATCGTGAAAAAATATGTTGCTAAAGATGTTTTCGTTACAAATTTGATAGATTCTACATTTATGAACTCGTAATGTATTTTCTCGCAACACGTATTTTCGCAATGATTTTAATCAATCAATCGAGTTTATTTTCAGCCTTCGCCAAGAAAGGGACTTGGTTTACATGAAATGATTTTAATCAAAATTTATTCTCCTGATAGACTTTTTCTCTCTTCACCATGCTTCGTTACATTCGAGTACGCGCAACATCAATCTCCTCGCACGTGGAAAACTCCACGCGCTTCAATAGAAACGAATTAATCGACCCAAATGTAACACGAGACGAAAATGGATTCTGCAATCTAAACGACTCAATCCGATCTCGCCAAAACCGTATTCTGCAAATCGAAATTACTTTGTACGCGGTTATTCTTAGCGTATCCAAACTCTTTTGTTTTAGCGCAACGAAAAATTGCTGTAGTATAATAATAGTATGAGATTAACAAAATTAACCCGCGTAAAACGGAAAAAACCTGCACACGTATTTTCGAAGACGGCAATTTCGTGTGAAGAGCTTTCCCGAAATCAAACGCCGAGAGGGACGCAATGCAAACTGTATCCACATTCTATATTTATCTCGCTCTCAGGTGAAGCGAATGGTATCCGACCCGAGCTAATCTTTAACGTCAAAGTAACCCAAGTTAGACACCGCTGCGCGACTGGAACAGAATCCTCGCCGGAGACGAGAGGGCGCGCGTACACGCGCGTAGCCGCGCCGGGAGCGCTTCTTCCAGCGTGGCACACGGCGCGGCGGCAGGGTTCCGAGAAAGTCGTGGAATCTCCTCCCCGGGTCGGGCCGGGGCACACGACGAATGGACAAATTACAGGGTGCACGGAATAATGAGGCTCCCGTTCTAGGACGTGCACCAGAAATCGGGGCATCTCGCGGCTATAAATCACGCGGAACACGGCCGCCGAGCCGCTCCGTGAAACGGCCAATTGACGTGTTTCAGCTCGTACGAATGATGCGCGTGGCACGAGCTGCCACACAGCCACGCTGATGCGAGCGCGAATGTTATTATAAAAGACGAGATGCATGGCAGCGTATCAGAATGAACTATACGCGCAAAATGTTTACTATAGACAGACCAACGATCGCGTTTCCGCAGAAAAAATTTGATGGACGTTGAGAGCTTTTTTGAAAAGAGTAAATTATAATATAAAGTGCTTTCTTTCAACGATAAATTTTTATACGTACACATTCTAAATTTATGTACGTATAAATTTAATATTGCGTACATTTTAAGTTTATCGATAAAATTTAATTATAAATAATAAATAAAAAAAATTAATAAATAAGAAATTCGCATGTTATAAAAAAAAGAATAGCGAGGAAATTTGTATAAAAGCCGGGCGAGCCATTATTATCGCGAAAGAACGTAAAGTATCGTTAAACCGGGGACAACTTGTTGAAACGTGGTCTGTCGAGTTATCTGTCGAGTTAACCATATGGTAATGCTATTCTGTCCGACTTTGCGATGTATCGCAAAAACGATATCGCGCGTGATACAGGAAACTGAACACGCCACTTTGAAATGTAACGTCAACATAATTCAGTAGTGAAGAGTTTGATGATTCTAACAAACTATCGATACTTTTCCCTCGATATTTCGGCACTTTAGAACAAATGTTTGGCACTTCCCGATTATTGGCAATTTGCTGCTAACAGTGCAACTTTTCTGTCGATTACACGTCATTACGGAATATTCGCATCTATTAGGATAAATATTTAACTCTTCGATAATAACGAAGAAGAGATCATCTTGGCCCCTTTCGAAAGCGCGGAAAAAAATCGTGGCGGTGCAGCTTGTCCGTTATGGAGTCCGTAATATGGACATGCGAGTTATTGAGGCAGGTCAGGTAAGCCGACTCAGAAAATCAAATGGCCACGACGAATTTATGTGCATTTCAATCTCATTCCATTCGCGCACCTGTTTCCCGCCAAAACATCTCTCTACTCGTAGAACAGAATATTTATCATTGCGCATACATCTCGAGACAAATCGAAGATACTTCTAGATTATGATAAGCAATAACGATACATACGTCTATATAATCGAAGACGATTATACGCATATTTCAATGTAATCATGTCCACACATTTATATGCAGATTCCACTTATCTATTTTTCGTAAATCGAATTCTTAAATTCGTGATATGTCGCATTCAAGAGTTTGATAGTGGTTTGAAGAGCTATTGATACGTGCAACGTTCGCAACCGCGCTCGGTTATCGCACGCGATACGCTCGTCTCGTCGATTGTCGCAGCGCATCGCGACCAGAGACGAAAATATTGTATTCTACAATGAAGAGTAAAATTTTATTCACCCGTATATGGCATCCTTGTCCCGCTTGTGAACATCGGGCACCGCAGAGGCTGCGGCCGCGGCTGCCGCCGCAAGAACGTGCTGTGGTGCCTGAGCCGGGGGTGGTGGATACTGGGGGTGGGCCGGACCCATACCCCCGAGATGTGGACTGTGATGAAGACCGGGGACGCCGCGGGCGTGTGGATCGTACAGCCCTGCGCCTCCACCGCCACCACCGCCCTCGAGGTAACCCCCGTGCAGCCCGCCATCATCGTACTGTAATCAGAAAACGTTATGACAATTAATCAGGAAAACTAATCAAATCGTACAAGCCATGCCAGATAACACACACACATGCCAGATTTTTTCGCACGCTCATTGATACCTTCCGCTCAAGAATACGATTTCGCTCGGCCTATGTTTCTGATTAGAATCAGTATCGGATATCAAATCAGCAAATCGGACTAATCTGGGCTATATAGGATGTTTCGCAGTGGCCCGCTGGTGCTTCGGAATATTGTAATCCTCGAGTTTCTTTCGTCTATTTAAATATAGTCGCTGTCTATTCTGGCGTTGGCTCATAAATTTAGAATCGCGCGTTTATAGCGATTGACGCAAGGACTCGGAGCGCGCACGTGGATGGAAGAACGTTCGAAAGGTGACAGGGACGCTGCTAGAATGTCACGTCTTTTTTTAAATAATCTTGTAACAATCGTAGTCCCGCGGCTTCATATTTGTGAGACGAGCCTTGCGTTTCTAGGGACCTAGCGATACATATTCTAAAATCGGATGCATGACACAGTACCATCGCAGCCACGGCACGATTAAATATGGAAATTAAACTGAAACGTCTTTATGCACGCTTCGCTGATTTTCGTTATTTATAAACTTTGACTGTTAATAACATGTGACGAAAAAGATTCATACGTATGTGCTAATAAAAATTTGAAAAATACTGCAAAAATATTGCTATTTAAATAATATAATATTTTTAAAGAGCAGCATTTAAATCTAACTCTCAATGTCCTTTTTAAATCTTTTGAATCCGCTACTGTTAACTTTGAAAAGGTTCAAGCGTCTGTCGGAATTTCCACGTGGCATCGCGAGTGTCAGGTTTTTCTTCGCCGCACTAGCGCTGTGCCGGAGGAAAAAGGTAAGATTTAATCGCCGCGGGAGAGACAATTAATTACGTACCACCGTAGCACCGGTAATAAATAACCGCGTTATTCAATTACGCCTAGCCGCGCCGACCTTCCAGGCTACCGCAAAAAAATGGGCAAGGTCCCGCGCGATTTCTAGCAATAAAGTTCTCTCAAGCCGATGCAAAACTGATCGACAAGTAAAAAAAGCGCCAATTGCCGGACAAATTCGAGCGGGCTGCGCACTGACTTGACGAATGGAGAAAGTCTGGATACTCGCTCGGATCGATCGCGATCGGTCAGTCGGCCGGTCGATCGCCGACGGAAGTAATGCTTTTCTCCTCTCCCCCTCCGAGTTGTCCAAGCCCGCGACTTGTCACGGCAGCTTGTGCGGAAACGAAAGCACAAACTGATTATTATCGCTAATTGCTTAATTCTAGCGTCGGCCACGGAATGCCGCGTAATTCCGTCGCGAAAACAAGAAGCAGCGGGAATTCGCGCTTGCCAACCGAGGGACGGAGGAGGAATGCGTGTTCGACGTAACCTGGAAGATTGCAATCGTAACTCTTACAAAGTAAGGAAACGGCACAAATATCGAAAGCGATCTGCCTTGCGCGCTATGCTAATTCGATTTATTTTTTCGTGAGACCAACGCGACGAGACAGAGAGAGAGAAAGGGAGAAAAAATTGACATGCACTCCCTACAATGGGGAGAAAAATGATGTAATCCGACGTAATCCGGAAGACTGCGATTATGATCATTATTACACGTCGACGTGGCGGAAATATCCGGCGCGATATTTACACCGAGGGCTTCGATCTGTCGCTTAATTTGATTTACGCGCGCGCACCAAACACGTCACGATCGCGGCGGAATTGCGAAAATTATGCGACGCGAATCGAATCGACCGCTATCGCGCGGCTTGAATTAATCCGATACGCGCGTTAAAGTCGCTCGAACGATCCGCTTCGCAGCAGAATACGCGGTATGGTGCGTTCGTGCTGGTTAAAATTCGACCTTTCCAGCCGCGCGCAACGTCCTCGTTTCCGTATCGCGAAAATGCGGCGATAAAGCGCCGCGAAGAACCAAACGGAGTGCTGAATTAATATGGCCGATATCTTCATCGGCGTTCCTCGACGGTATTTACCGTGCATCCCCGTACGCTATTCCCCGTACTTCCTAAGAGGACGGTTTTATATACGAACCGTCGCTTTCTGGCGCATTACAAACATTTCTTTATAAAAGGAAAAATACAAAAGTGCCGTTTATCCGTTCCACCGCTGCAGAGCACAATAAACTGCTCGCGATATTAAGCGCACGATAAATCGTCTTTTGGCTATCGCGTTGCCAGTGTGAGCCTGCTCCGTTCGTCTGGATCACGCGAGTTTCGTTTATTCGCGAAAAACGCCGTAAAAGTGAAGCTTGTCTGAGAGCGCGCGAACATGTCGCGTCTAGAATGCGAATCCCTTCGAGGCGAGGACTGAAAAAGGCTACGGACAATAATTCACCGTCACGGCGGTATGAAGATATCACTCGGCGATCGAGCGGAATATCTTTAAGGGGATTTAGCAGAGAGCGGAGGGGTGAGATGTTTGAAGACTTGCGACGTCTACCGACGATGGAGCTCGTCGTCGTCGGCGAGCTCGCGACAAAGCTGGTTCGAGAGAACTGCACGCACACCATGTACAATACAATCGCTATTTGCGGACAGCTCTACGCTAATTTGTAACCGAAACGGAGAAGATACAGCGCGACGTGCCGACGATGTCGGACTGTCACCGAAACGTTACGCGCGATGAGCGATCGACCTGAAACGGTCTAAAAAGATATTTCCGGAAACGCGGAGAGGAAGCGGCGGGATTTTCAGCGACCCGTAGTCTACTCGCCGTAAAACGTTATTGACGTGCCTCTCTTCTCTATATAGTTGAATAAATTCAACCGAGTTAATTTTCTGGGAGAAGGAGCACGCGCTACATCAAATGTATAACTCTACCGTAAAATAATACGCTTCGCCAATGCCACAAATTCATGAAAATTCATGCGTCTGCCCAAGTGCCGAATTACGTCGCGCTGTTTGCGGGCAAAAATCGAATGACTCGCGTCCTAGGACTGGTACGCGGGATTTGTCCTGTCACGGGGATTAATGCAAGACACGAGAACTCCGACGTATGGAAATGACGTTTTTGCGTTCCGCGCGGAGCCGCTTCGGTTTCGCGCGGCCGTAGCCGGCTCGATGAGGGGGCACAGGCAGACCGAGGGAAATTTAGCAAAGCCTGACAAACGACCGCCATTTATAAGTAGATAGGTCAAGGCGAGCGCTTAAGCATCTCGGTATAAATTGCGAAAAAACGCAGAGGCAGGCAGCGGAGGGTGAACGAGGGAGCAAGACGCGCGGCGTTATTCGGCCGCTCCCCGTGATACTGTCAGCGATTATCTTCGGTTGAAAATATAAATCGGCGAGATACATCGCGCGAGCTGGCGGATCGCCGCGAGCATTCAGAAAATTGCCGAATGATGGAGGCGCCGCCGTCGGCGAATTTCACGTGCCGACGAGGTAAACACCATACCCCGACAACATCGATCTCCCCCCCCGTTTCTCTCTCTCTTATTCCTCTTTCCTCTCGTTTTTCCGTGGCACTTGGTCTCCGTTGCATCGCGCAGCCGCGGCGTCGAAATCAACTTGAAAATCGCACGACGCATAGCGCGAAGAAATATCGGAGGCGTCCCACCTGACTATTAATCTTTCGCGAGAGATGCGAGGCGCGATGCGAAGCATGTCGCCGAGAACAGTGCGTAGAGGGGAAAAATCAAATCCGTCCTCGGTACCGCGAGACACGTCCGCGCTCGTGGATTCGAATAACTTTCCGCGCAACTCTGCTATTTGTCTTGGGACTTCTCACGTTAATCTGCCTAATCCACGTGCTCCTTAATCCTACGACAGCGAATGATAATCTCGGGTTCTACGAAGATTCCGCGGAAAAGAACAGCTAAGACTCTCGATGACGTTTGACGGTGAGGGAAACTCGTAAGCGAGCCCTCCACGTCAGCCATGTTTTATTTCAAACAAACTCCTGCGTCGAAATTTTCATTTGACATTTAGTATCGGCATGAAAATAAAATCGTTCACACCGAGGCGGGGGCAGAGCCGTCCGGCGTCAAATATAATCGAGATAGATTGATTATTATTTAACGCGCCAAATGACGATTTACAATTTATAATAAAACTTCCAGCGGTGCGCACCGATCGCAGAGATCAAGAAGCTTAAGGATGACGCTTTCGCTGTTAATTGCGTATGGCCGACAGTTTGAGGAGAAGGAAGAAGAGCACAAGGATCGATTTCCTTGCGATTATTATCGGCATTTGAGGAGGATCGTAACGTCACATAACTCTCGTTTATGAGGCGTTTTTACCTCGACTTCGCGTGAACTCTTCCATTTCGCGTTCGATTTAATATTCTCTTTTCACCAGCGCGCACAAATTACACGACACATAAAGTATAATTACCGCACACGGCACTAATTAGTTCTTTAGAAATTCAATTATCTCAAGTGCTTCATAGAAAATCAGATAAAGCTCCCGTAAGACAGCTCGCGCCGCACTCACTATCTTTCCTATCACTCCTCTCATTACGTTAGAATAGAAAATCCAACGATATAAATCGCGCCAACGTAAAGCTTTTCGAATTAACCTCTAAACGGTCACGCTACGAGCGCCATACTTGGACAAAACGTTTTCCTCACAATGGCGATTATATTAAATATCGTAATCATCTAGTTTCCCGATCTGAAATACATTAACGATCGCCTATATCGACGCGTGGAAATCTTTCTGCTGCAAGTTGGCAAATTCAGGCCTTTATACTCACATGTTTATTTCCCAATTGCCATAAACACTTGATAATACCGCACCTTTGGGAACCTCGTGGTGCCACGTTAAATAAAGTTATGTTGCGCGTTCGGGAAACTCCTGACGCGACACTTTGCAGTGGCGTCGGGAGCGCGAATGAATTACTGCCGATTTACATCGCGGACACATTTTCGGAGAACGCAGCTGGGCTCAGTATCGGACATCACTGGCTTTAAATCGCGGGCAGCGAGCCGAGTTAGGCCCATTTATCTGACCCGTGAATATGCCTAACGACTGTCCAGACGGAAAAGGAAAAAACGCAAGCGACGCGGCGCGCACGGCCAACGGAGAACGGCGAGAAATCGATACGACTTTAATCCGTAGGCTAAAGGCCGATATCCGCGGCAATCGGGAGAGCGAAAGTGATTGATGGATACCCATAAATACGTAATCACGGCTCATTCGGCGGCGGTGCAGCGCCGACGGAGGACGAAAAATCGGCTACACCACGTCGTCGAGGAGCCGTCGTCCGCCATTCACCAGCGGCATATTTAATCCGACGCGCGCTTGTCACGTTACACGGGTTTCCTTCGAGAACACGTACGCGCACCACATGCGAAATAAGCGCATCTTTTTCTCTCGTCCTTTTCCACCCTTATAGCCGCCGCGCAACTGACCGCATCTCGTTAATCAGAATTAGCGAAACGGGATTCGGGATTAGAAATCAAGTTGAGACGAGAGGCACGGAGATGCGTGGGAATAAAATCAAAATAAATATAGAAAATGGGAATAACATGAGAGCAAAATGAAGATGGATCAACATTGTCAGGATCTCTATTGATTCACGGCAGCCGGGATATCTTCTTAGAAAATTTGTCGCTTGTATCACTCGTCTCCTCTCGGAGATCTTGAATAGAATAATAAAAGCAATTCTCCGCTTCAAATGTTTTCGCAAGAAATCGAGTTTGCAAAGGAGATTTCAATATTTAACAGGGTACTTTAAATCGCGTGTAAAGCGAAGCATGAAGCAACCTGGCAGGTGAATAAGCGTGTCACTCTCCGCGCAAGCTCTGTCATTAAGACGTGTGCCGCTAGTTCTGGTACAGTTTGTACGCAACGCTTCGACTGGGCAAAATTGAAGGACGGTACAAATCACTAATAATCCCGGACAACTTTAATGTGCTTATCGCGGTCACTCGAAATCCCGACAGCCACGATCGTTCGGCGGAGATTTAAAAACGTGTAAATACTCGAATGCCGTCACTTCTTCAAGAGTCACGCGCTTCTGAAGCTGGAGAAGTATTCATCATGTTTCGACAGTGTCTTTTGCAATCTCCGATAGGCCATTAGGTCGTCGAGAAAAGTTCGCCCGTCAAAGATCGAGCTTTACCGCAAGGACGCCGCTTTCTCCGCTCGTTCGATTCGCGAATCGCGAGGAATTCATCGCGGTGCACGCGAAAGAGTTTTCGCGACTCATCGGGGCAACACGCACGCAACGGATGCACGCACGCACGCACGTTTCGGCAATTTTGTAAGAGCGGAATCAATGCGGCAATTGAGACACCACCGCCGGACGCAAACGTGTCATTTGCCCGAAATTATCGATACTCATTACACTCGCCTTACTCGGAACGGTTTATATCGCGAAGCGCATTTAACACCTTGATGATGCACTGATAGTCGGTCATTTGTGTAACGATTCGTTGTAACGGGGCACAACCCGCGCGAGATACACTCGGAATTGCGCGCCGGTTTCAATTTCTGCTCGCGCGATTAAAACGGAAACGAATTATCGGCGCGAGAAGGCATTCCGAGAACGGCGGGGTCGACTCTTGCCGGGATCGACCGAGAGAAATGGATAAACAGATTCTCGAACACATCCCATTGTTTTCGTCACACTTGTGATGATTACGAGCCGCGTGTATCGCGATGTCACACAAACGAGGCGCGTAAACACGCGAGCGGTTATCGGCGCGCGAGAGGAGCGTTGCTTTCGCGCCGAGCCGAGCCGAGCCGGTTATCGGGATCAAACACGGGCCGTTTAACGTCGCGTACTGGACGATCGAGAAATGTCAGCGTGGCCGAACTTAATCCGCGTCTCTTTCGCCTCGGATCGAGGCAAGTCGAACCCGCGCATTTGCATACGGCGCAAATAATGCGTTGCGCCCATAATATTGATTCGTTTAATCGAACAGGCATCGACTTTGCATCGGCGAAACGAGTCAGCCAGCCTCGGGAAAGATCGATTTTCTTCGAAGCGTTTCGAGCGTTTATTCATAAGGCGTCGATCTCATTCGCCAAAATACGATTTAACGTTTTTTAAACTTTTATTATTCCTTTTCTCAAAAGCTAGATATTTGAAGCTCGCTGCAGTTGCCGTTTTTGAAAGCGTAATGCCACTCACTCTGCGTGACAAGAAAGATAAATTTATTTACACTGATTTATTTCATGCTACGCACGCGGATTGAAAATGTAAGAATTATTTCCATTCTGCGCATTATTTTAGCATCGCGACAATTGCTGATTTATGCAGTTCTTTAGTTATCTGAATATTCAAGAGTAAACATCTTAGAAACACTGCGAGGGAACATCGTGCACGCATCCGACGGCCAAAATTCTATCACGCTATCTCGAGAACCGGGAATGTAGATCAATGGTGAACACAAGCGCAATAATACATACAGTCTAGTATAATACAATATTGCATAATTTGATAAGCATTTAATTGGAATTTATCACAGTAATTTATGAAAATAGATTTTAACATCTGTCACGACGCGTGACATAAAATCCCGGACAAGAACCTACTCGCGCTGGAGTCGCCTAGAGATTCATAGATACAATCGCGCTTGCATATTATCTTCCATTGAACCCACAGAAATCGCGGTTCAACTTGAACACACGTGCACAGTTCTATGGCAGATTCCACGTAAAGGGTAAAAGGCTGTCACGAGGATGCTAGGGCTGGCCGAGATTTTAGACGGGAGTGGCAATTGTCCTGCAATTCGCCGCATTCATCCGTCGCGTGAACGCGAAACCGCAAGTGACACGAGAAGCGCCTAATTAATTCCCTGAAAAGAAGCATCCTCGAGCGCGAGCTGTCGAGCTCCGTTCGCCACTCCGAAACAAGGAGACGTCCCCGTCAAAACGATCGGTTCCCGTGGTTCCCCTGTCAGGGCGAACGCGAAACTTCAGCGAATCGTTTACTCGCAGCCGTTACTTCCCGCGCGATCCCCGCGTTGGCATTTCACGCGGACTTTGTCATCCGCCGGCGGTATTTCACGGGAGATAACTGACGCGCGGATAACGGACTTTAACCGCAAAATGAGAATTTTTAGAGCGAAAAGGACGTCCGGGAAATTCAGCGCGATACGTCGAATTTGCGATTTTCCGGGAACGCGGCGAGACTCGCTCCCAGGTTCCGAGAATGACGCTCGTTGACGTTCAACTATTGAAAACATTTTAATGCGGTTACATGGGAATTCGAGGTAATACAGATTTAAGTAATGCAAATAAAGCTGGAATAAATTTCGGAGATCGCACTGTGCGAGACAACGTGAATTTTTCTTTATTCCCTGTATTATGCAATACTGTTAGACCGGAACACAATTTTCCTAAACTGCTCGTGTCACTCCCGACGACTCGATGCGGAACAAAAGTTGCTGCGGTAATATTTAATAAAATTATTGCGCGCCAGTGATTTATCGTTGGAACAATTTCCCGATCATTTATTACGTTTAACAGCGCAGATATAATGAAGAAACAGCACGCTAACTTTTGACACGTTAGAATCGTTTACGACGCACGATGAATGGAAACGTATATTTCGAGGTCGTGACGCCTTTCATTATTGAGAACAACGGACCGTCAACTTACCGCTTGTTTTAATTAATCGTTCACGATGTCGCGCGTTTATCGCCGCGACTGGACTGAATGAAAGCTGCACTCTCCTTCCGAAACGCGACAGAATACTTTCGGATCGGAAAAGGACAGCGACTCGAGGAATAAAAAAGCCAAGTTTACGCGTTGCCGCGGCAGATTCACCTCGAACCCTTCCAAGGAGAATTCTCGCGAGCTGATTTCAGCTGCAACGTTCGTAGGGCGATTCCACGGGTATCCCGCGCGAGCACTCGAGCAGTCGGCTCGTGAATCGACGAGCGTGAGGCGTCGTTCGCAATCGAGGCCAGAGGAAATTTACTCGCGGGTGTTGCGTTGCGATTATCAGTCGTCATTACGCCGCGCGGTCAAAGTCGTCCGATTACGATGCGTGTAATCGGTGCGCAAACACGAAACGGGCCCGTGAGACTCGCGGCGGATTTTCAGCGTTCTCCCGCAGCCGTGAACCGCGGCGGTGCCGGTGACGCGGGCGCGCGCGAATCGCTCCGAATTTCGCGCGCGAGTAAGAAGCTCGCTCACGGCGAGCCCGAGAGCGGGCCTTTGTGCGGCTGTCGTCCCGTCTTCCATCGGCCGCCGCGGCGCGTTGTAAGCGGCGTTACAAAGCGCCGGGACGGCCGACATGTAAATTCCCTTCCGCGAGAGAGAGAGAGAGAAAGAGAGGCACGGCGACGATTTCAATTCAAATTCACCAGAAATCGCGCGCGTCTCGAAGGCTTCTCTCGAGCGGCGACACAACGCGAGAGGAAGGAAAGCTGTTTTGCACATTTAAATTCGCGGCGCGACGATTCCCCAGGACCGCGCCGGGCGAGGATCCTCCGCACAGCATCCGGAAGAGCGAAACTTCTGTGAAGAAACTACGCGAAGCGCGCGCGCCAACGCTGGTACGATTAGTTCTCGGAATGGTAAATCACTTTTATTTATACTCGTTTTTAAAGTTCCTTAGGACGAATGATAGCGTTGTATTCAAACTTTAACTTCGACAAGACGTTATTGCTTTTCGGGTACACTTTTAGATACACTTTTAGGGACTCTCGAATATCCGACGTGCACAGTCGAGAGCATGCCTTTCAGGAGAAAGCATGCGAAGGATCGAACACCCTCTTTGGCGCGTTTCTGTCACCAATGGAACACTGTCGTTTAAAGAAACCCAAGTTCCGTCAGGTACCTATGTTTAGGTTTAGGTTCAGGTCAGTACCCGCACGTACACCCAGTGCATCCAGTGGAACGCAGCCGGATGCAATTCGACCTTCCGCAAGTAGTTGGGCGCGAATCGAGTACTCCGCGTGACGTTATTCGCAGACCGATACCGAGGAGAAAAATTGGAGGACATGCAAGTACAAGGCGTGGAACCTACCCTTGGCTGCGCCATGAACGCCCTGGCCGCGCCGGGGAACTCTGCGTGCTGAGCCACCGTAGCGGCTGTATTTTCCCACACGTAAGCAAGCGAGCCTCACACTTCACCACACTCCCCCGACACTAGTGCAACAAAGCGCCGAGACACTCGGACGCGCCGCGCTTTCGCGATAATGGACGAGGACGAGACTTGGTCGGGTTCCCCGGCCTCGCGTTACGACGGCCGACGGTGAACTGAGGACCCTCTTCTTCCGCTTTTCTCTTCTTCCTGTTTTTCCAGAGAGTCGTTTCGCGCACTCGCGCGCACTGACACTCGCACTTCGACCTTGCACTGCCGGCCCGCTGCTCCTATTCAGCTCCGATTTCAGGTAAAAAATTCTTTCGACGTTCCGGTATTTTTGTTCCTCTTGTTCTATTTTTAGCTTTATCCTTGTAAGATCGGCGTCGCTCACGACGGGAGCTGCCGACGCTCAAGTCGCACGATCACGGACGTGCGTCAGCACAGCTCGGCGACGGATAGAGCTTGCTCGGGTAGAACCGATGCGACGGCTACGACTGCTACGGTCGGGTGTATAAATTCTTTCATTGTCGCCGCGGCTTGGACCACTTCAATGACGCACCAGCACCTGCCGTCGATCCCGCATACCACGCGAGTACTCGCCGGGCACGTGGTACTGTCGCATGTGCGACGCCTGGTCCCTCGTGATTGGACGACGTACGAAACTTACCTTTTCAAAGAAAGGTATGGAAGAGATCGCGCGTCGCAACGTGGCGCGATATCACTGTGATCAACGTCGAGCTACTCTTTGATGTCGCTGAGCAGGCATCGATGGTACGGAGCTAGAGCACGTTCGTGCATGAGGCAGTCGCAAGGCTGCCGAGCGAGCACGTCGCGTTCGAAGAGAAGAATGGAATTTTTCCGCCAACAGTATCCTATAACAGTCCACCGCACGTCGCCTTTGTAGTGGAGCGTCTTCTTTCCGTTTTGTTTCTACGCACTGTTTCGCACCACCATAACCAATCACCGACGATGTCACTGATAGAACACGTTACACCTCCAGTTAACGGCACCGTTATTCAGGGAACGAGACGAGAGGAAGGCCACGATGACGCCCGACGACGACGAAAACGACGGGCGTCACAACACACACTACTTACCGCCGTGGCACAGTCAACCGGTATCCACTCGCTCGCGTCTCGCGGGCGTTCCGCATTTACGCGAGAAGAGCCGCGAAGACGCGCACAGTGCGGCGGCAACAGCAACGGCGGCGGCAGCGGCAGCAGCAGCGACGTTGCCACGACAATGCGCTGTCCCGCGATATACGGATCTCCGAGGTTGCCGCCTTTAAACGTTGCGCACGGGTTGTAACACCGGGCCGCGCTCGTTTCGAAGGCAGCGATATTGCGCGCGCGAGGTTACGACCGGGAACCGCGTGGACACGACACCGATTACGACGACGACGACGACGACGCGTTTACTATTCGCGACGGTACATCTTATCACCTTAACGTACGGACGCGAGTTGAGAGAGAGGAGACCGTGCGAGCGTGAGCTGTCCGCGAGACGACGGCGGGTCGACCCTCCTCCCTGACCGTAACTACTACTGCGTGTGGCACTCGTAACTCCGGCGGACAGAAGGTGGTAGCCCCGGTACTGTATGTTACACGTAGCGGCGAGCGCGCGGTCGTAGGCAGCTACGGGGATATGCGTGTTTCAGTGTTTCCCCCACGAAAAAGCAACCGGGTGTAGATCGCACGGGTAGAGAAGAGCGGAGCGAGCGAGCGTGGAGAACAGCGCCTAGCGCGGTTTTAGATCCTGCGCCGTCCGCAGTCGTTCGCCAACTGTCAATCAGCGCCGTGCTACGCCGTGGAGTGGGAGGCGCGCCGACACGCCCACCGAGCGCGGCCAATGCGCCCCCTGGGCCCGCCCACCGAGACCGGGCGAGAGCGCGCTCGGACCTAGCGCCACAGCGGCGAGACTGCGAACCACGGGATTCTCCGCCATCGCTACACCACTACCAACGAGACCGCCGACGGGAGATGACGACGACGACGACGGCAGCAACGACGATGGCGACGGCGACGAAACCGGGACTAGGACGATGCGAAAACGGGAGAGAACATCGTTCGCGAGATACAGCGAGATACGCGAACCGGGAAATTCTCCCAGCCAGTTCCGTCGCTTCAATTCCGCGCTCGCACGCGACGCACCGGGACGCGTTTCACATTCGTTTCCCAATGTTGTACGAAAAGTAAAGCAAAAATATGTAAGATTCTATATTTATTCTAAAGTTTTTTTGCTGAGACGCGATATTCTCCAAGATAGTTTTGCAGAATGACATGTCATTTTAATTTTGTGTAATATTGCAATATGTTGATAAATGTTTCCCAGAATTCTCAAGAAAATGAGAAGATCAGACACAATTAATTTTAGTATGGCAGTCAACGTGAAACTTAGTTACTCTAGTATAATTTGTTGATCATCACACGTGGTACAAGTAGTATTTTCAGCGCTGGAACAAGATTGTTACTTTAAAACAAAAAAGTAAAAAGATTAATTCTGAGTATAAATTTTTTAGAGTGAAAAGAACTTGGGGAACTTATTTTTAAACTACATATAAATTAATTTAGTAGAAATAAAAGTAATAATAAACTATCAATATGAAAGATGTTGTCACGCACTAGTGTCTAATAAGAACGTAAAAAAGTGCAATCCTGCTAGATTTCATCAACCCAAAGCATACATTTGTCTTGAGAATGAACATGATTGACTAAAGCATAATCGCGCGTGGAGGTTGCGCCGTCAATGATCGACGCCCTCCCAGGACGACGTGCGCACATTTTGACACCGCTTCCAGGACTACTCCCCTTCTGCGCGCTTGCCGGGCCGAGCCGAAGATACTCGAGCGGTTACGAATGCAGGACAATGCTGCGCAACGCGAATTGTTCTTAAACAGAAAGAGACAATCTGTCCCCTTGTTTTGTCGCGCGAGTCATGCGAAGAAGGCCGCTTAGCCAAAATCCCGTTGATCAAATCGCCATTAAATAATCCTAACCCACGGATCTTCTTCTACCATTTTCTAAATTACAGTCGGATATTTACATATACTATCTGATGTTGTTATCCAAAAATCCTCGCAATCATCACTCAAGTGTGTTAATATCAAAAATAGTGGGCGGTGCTTGACACACTTATCGAAAAGAATTTTCAAGATACATTCCGTTTGTGGCAAAGATACTAAGATCGGTTTGTGCAGTCTCAAAGGGACTTTCAAAGTAACAATAGTGAATAAAATCCAGATATGATGCTTTTTATTTAGGGATAAATTTCGGAAATGCTTGAGCAGCACCTATAAAGGACAGAGCCTAGTCTGGCTACATTGAATTAAATTCTTTTCCTCGCGCCTGCCGTCGGACGGCAACGGTCATGCAAAGATCCTCCGATGGATCGTAGAAAATTATTACGTGCTTTTACTTTTTTGGTAAACTTTGAACGTTAATATCACATGATTGCCGAATCGATTTAACAATTGTTAAAAATGAGAGTGCTCATAACATGTTCTTAACAACGTGAGACTTTGACGCTGTATATTCATAATCACATTCCGCAACAATATTCGCGCAGGATCATTGATGCTCATGACTGGATAATTATCAATTTTTATGTTTAAAATGTTTAATCCGTGTAATCGGAACGCGTTAGATCGAAAAACCGTAAGATTCTATTTTATCTTATTGATCTCATTGCTCGGAGATTTCCCTCAGTAATTATCTTCTTTATATTGGTCGCGTAAAGTAAATTCTTTATATAGAAGCGCACAATCAAACTGTCGATACAGGGCAGAGGTAACGTGTATCGCAACAGAAGTACTGTTTTGTACATATTTTTCTATATTCTGCTGCTCAAGAAATACGATGTACATATACATGTACACGTATATGCACATGTGTATATGCTACATATCCTAGCCTGTGTGCATTTCCACGTTTGTATCAGTTAATATCATTTGCAACGTCAATAATTAATTTACTTTTCTACAAAATAATCACATTAGAGAATTAATAATAATGGTTATTTGTCAAAGAAAATATAAAGATTGGTAATCTCGATTATCATTGCACCCTCGTCTGGCGTAGAAGCAATTCCGAGAAAGTAACGCACACCGAAAACAAAGTTATAGACAGCGATGCGCCCGCATACGCGCGATCCTAGTCTTTCCCTTTTTTTTCATAATTTCGCTCGGCGTTTCGCGCCAAGCGCCCGCGGCGGCCGCGATCGAGCTTTGAATGAAGCGAACAGCTGACTCCGCGTAGAAATTGGGTCGCGAACGTGCGGTTTCGAACTTTGAATGGTATTCGGCGTTCGGTGAGTAATAGCGACAGGAGGCGGTTGCAGGAGGACGTGGAGGAGGGCGGGCGGCCTGTCACCGACATCACTCAGTGTCTCCCTCCTGGCGTTCACTTCGCTCGATTTTATGACTCTCTCATCCTGCGCTTCCCGCCCTCCTGCTAGCTACCCTCCTGCCACAGCCGCCGCCGCCACCCCCATGCTCGTCCTCGCGCGTCTACCTCGTCGTCGTCCTCGACGCGCGTTTACACGCCGCGTTCCGCATAATATCGCAAATTGACACATCCGTGTTCAGCAATCGATCGATGCGGCGGCATCGGACTGGACGCCGTCGACGGAATGGATAATGAAACCTGGATTTTCCCAAATCTGCTGCTGGACACACTTGGTCTGTCTTGGAAACGGTTTTTCTAACGAAAATTCGAAATCTTCTAACTTGGCCAGCAACTCAATAAAATGACCCGATACCTGGCGCAGATCATACATGAATAAAATCGTAATTTAACAGAAAGAAGGAAGTCTCACAAATGACTTGTCTTACAAAAATTATTTATTACTCGTCACAAAACAACTTGTCACTTGTTTCGATACTGACAAACAATTCTCTCGAAAACCTTGTCGATCGGTTGGATGGCGGACAAAGACTCGTCTAAACTGTTATGTCTCTTTGCTCCTACTTCTTTCCTTTCTGAACAACATATTTGTCACATAGCTCGATGTTTGTGTCAGTTTCTGAGTCCTATGATATTAGCCAAGACATCTAAATTTATACAATATACTTTGCGGTATAAAAATAGCAAAATGATGCTTCTAGTCGGTCTCTCTCTTTTGTCTCGACTGTACACAACCAGCCACGAACCATTAAATTCCTCACGGTAGAGGAGAATGATCGATTCTTACGTAAGTTCCCTGCCTGCCTGTCTGTAAATTATCTAAGTGGCTCTACGAAAAATTCGATAAAGCCGGAGCCGGAAAAGCTGCCACCCTCGCTACTTTTCCGTGAGTCCACGTGCTTTGCGACTGAGAGAACACGATTTATGCGATCAAATAAAGCACAGAAAGTAACGTTTATAAAGAATATTGAAAAGAATATAACAGCAACTGTACGAGGAATTAAAGGCAAATAGTTACGTCACAAAGTCAATAATTTTCAAATGTTGCAACTGACGTAAAATCTTTGTATTTCTACCATGTTTGCCTGTGTATTCCATAAGTCTTTCAAATTTTCACCGAAAACTCGTGAGACTTATTGATTTGTTGCAAATGGGCAAGTTGCTCGTACAGCTTCCCTGTCATCTTTTGCTATGAAAGTAAGCGTGATATGTTCTTCGATATCTCCTTACTAGCTACATGCATGGCAACGTTACAAGGAGCGGTTTCGATCGACAGGTTGATCGCGCTCACGTGTCACGGCCAAACACGACGAGCGCAGCCACGATTCGGTTATAAACTTGAGTGCTAGCGGTATCCAAATCAGCCAGAGTTGCGCAACTGTGACTCGTGTTTATGAAAATGGAGTTATATTAGAATGGAAGGCGTCTCGAATGAGCGCGTTTTGAGGTAGAACATAGGGATGAGAGAAATGATACAATGACCCCGCGACCTAACCCGTTCACTGTTCGTGCGTAATTCTGCGAAAGTCCCCTACTGTCTCCTCCATTGTGCTGCTGGGCGCAACAATGTCAAAGTCTGTACAGTTAAGCCGGACGGAGCCAGGACGAAACGTGTACGTACGCGATGTACCCCGATTGTTCGTCTTCCGCGGGGGCTCCGCGGGCTTACCGTGTGGAGGATCTTTATTTGCGAGTTTAATTTGGGCCGTTCGCCGGAATAGTACGAACGATAGTACGAACCGAGTTCCCTTGTTCTGAGAAGCAAGGGCGAAATTTATGAAAGTACTTAGCAGAAGTCCAGCTTTCTTGTTCTTGCAGCAGATTTCTTATACAGTTTTCTGGAAATTCTAATACAGCGTTTTCTGGAAATTCCTTCTTATTCAAGAGTTCTTTCTTTATTCAAAGAGAAGGATACACAAATATAAAAAATGTCGACTCAATAACTGTATTAAAGAAACGTGAAAAAGGTATATATCCAGGAAGCAAGGATTAATTAATATGTATAAAAAATGTATATTCCCCCTTATTGTCTGTGTTTGTCTTTTATTTATATTTTAAAAATTTATAGATCTAATATTTTATATATTTAAAAACGTATAAGTGTAGGAAAGAATATTTCCTCTCTGCCTTTTATTTTTGTACCTATACAAATAAAACAATAAATTTTTGCTACTGCAGTAACTGTAAAACCAAAACGAATTTTTTAAAAAGTGTTTCTAGTTTAACAGTTTAATAAATTGTTCCGAGCGGCTTTCAATCCTTTAATTGTTCTGCATATAACAGATTTGTAAAAGATACGATCATCATCGATGCCAAAAAAACACCTCAACTTAATTAAGATTGAACTAATCCGGATTTAAGCGAATCTCTCTTGGATTAAATAAGTCTCGAATCTCAAGGATCCCAGTTGTGTATAATCCATTTAACTTTTTCCATTTTCGGCGTTCGGAAATTAACATTCCTCAAGATACGATCGAGTTAATTGTACATGCTGTGGAATTTATGGCGAGTATTCATACGAACAATAGAACGGCTTACACTTTCGCTACAGACAGTTCACTGAAGGTAATTGCACGTTGCCTTCATCACATTTGCGCTTAAGAAAATGCATATGCCCGCCGACTCTCATATACAGTGCACTAGTTTCCTTTTAGAAAAATTTTCTTCTAATTATCTAATTTGCAAATTTACAATTATCACAATGAAGATTAAGTCGACGAAGACGAAAATGTGCACAAAACTCGAATTTTTGTCAAAATCAAGCAACGTTAAACGTGTTATCAGTCTAACAATAATGCATAATTTTACGTTTACGGCAGGAAATTTCAAATAGAAAAGCAACAAACTGTCGATCGCAATCGACTGAATCAGGAGGCGTCCTCCGTATAGAAATTAGTACATTCTATCGAAAATCGACGACTACCCTGCAGTCGTGGCAAAATAATCGCGCGGCGAGAGAAAACCGCTCGTGTGCAGGGGTCTTATTGTCGGATCTGCGAAACGCAATACCGATCCGATTAAGGCTCTCGAATTACCAAATTCCCCAGTGCCCTCGGCCGCGTGGACGCTTGTTTTTACGGGACTGCGTCGTGTACGTGCACTCTCCGCCTCGCTTGTTTATAGTTCTTGGAGGGTCGCCACTCGTGCAACTTGGAATAACCGGTCGTGAGAAAAAAGAGATCTGTTAATAAACCAACGATCCAGTCGGAAGCACGCGGTAACGAACACGAGTGTTTTATCCGTCACGGCGCGCGATTCACGCAGAATCGATCGCTTCGTAGATCGCTCACGGAGATCATGCAAATTGTACGAACAGTCCCGCTCGTATCAAGAGCGAAAATTTACATGAGTCACCGGAACTTACATCGAATGCAAATATAAATAATAATCAGGAAATTGAATCTTAAGTAATGTTGATCGATTGGTGCGGCAATTAATCACCCAAGGTGATGGCACGCAGTGTCAAAACCCCAATTGAACATTAAATATGTATCATATTGACCGTGCGGACCATCAGTTTGATGAATTCCTATCGAGACACGTGACAATGTCGCAAGCGCGAAAGATCATCTTTGAACTACCTTCGCATCAGGGCGCTGAAGTTATCGGAATCTCGCCGCTGTATTAATACCGAACTATGCAATTTATCGTCGAGCGCGCCTCAGAGGCCGAAAGAAAGGCCGAGTTAGGCATCATGGGGCACCGCGCGTGGTAGGCGGCTAGGTACCTAACGTGTGTGTACGGTGTGCGGCGCATTATAACAGACTAAGGGTGGATAACCCGTGATCGATCACCCTGGTGAATGCGACACCCCTACGAACGCACATCCGCGCCCCATTAAACCGGTAGTCCGCCCTTGCGGGCTACGCGCGCGCACCTATCGCACCGAGCCGAGCGAGGAGGCCCTTTCCCTCTGCAAGATCGCATCGCGCGATGCGATCGGACAGAGCTCTCTTTTCTGCTACGAAAGTGAAATAATCGCGCCGGCGATATACCAGCACCGCTATACCAAAACGGGCGGCACTTCTCAGCGCGCGAATCGATCATCTCCGGAAATACCTATTTCCCGGGAATTAAGACAAGCCTTCCAAAGTCTGACGAGTGAGATTTCGTCTCGTGCTTTCATCGTATACTCGCGATTGCATATAATCGATATCCTAATTCTAACAAAAGTCCTAATGAGCAAGCAGGATCTAAAATATGCATATAGCTAAAATCGCGTTTGAGATTCTGCTTTGTCTAGAATTGCCTCAAAATCATCTCAACGTAATCATTTGTTGTAATCATTCGCTTGCACTAGTATTGTGTTATTCGCTCCGTAAAATCACCGTACCCTTTCCTCTTGCATTAAGCCGAGCGCTTTGTCTAACGACTAGCGACTGAAGTGTTATTAATTTTTGTTTTTTTTTTTTATTTCTGTTCATCAAACATCTATAAAATTTCTCGACAATGTTTGTCAGACCGAGTCAGAGTTCCGAGAGTCATTGCGTCGAACGAATCGAGTGCCCGACGGGTGCAGATTTATCTCCGATGGTTCCGCGACGTAGCGAATGTTCGACTCTCCCGCGTATTGCGAGTACATCAAGCGGACAATTGCGTTCAACCATTAAACGTGAAAGTATTTTGTTGCAGGCAAGATTTCTGAAATTACTCGTAAAAAGTACCATCCGCCTGCTAACTGTTCTGCTCAAACATGTTTACTTAGATACTTTTCGTTAAATAAAATAGAACTTTCGATAACGATGTAAAAAGATTGACAATCTTAATTCGTCTCATTCTTCGTTTACTTGAAATATCGAAAGACGCTGCTAAGATTATATAACTGTAAAAATAAATGGCATGACAAATGAGGCTGATTAGACTGTCGATAATTATCGATAGAAACGGTAAAAATCCGATGTAGGTATCGAGTGATTATCGGTGCGCAACATGTTTTACGGGAAGAAGAAGCGAATCTAGTCGAAAGAGAGCGAGAGAGAACTGCCCGCACGCTCTCCTCGTGTTAGCGATAATAGTGATAGACAGGCAACGAAGTTACGTGGGCGTCTTAGCGACGTGCGAGTTCTGCGCGCGGCATAAATTACCATCCGAAATGAAGGTGGAAATCTGATCTCGTCATTAAGCGTCGCTACCCTCGCTTATGAAACTGAATTTCTCATTGCACCATCGTGCCTGTAATCGTGCGCCGGGTGCGAAAGTAAGCACGATAAGCGAATAGGATAAACGCTACAACGGTGACTCCTGGAAACCGAGTTAAAATAAGTCGCTCGAGGACACAATGTATATCGAGCTACGATTTTCGTAAAAAAATTTCTCTTTTAAATACTTTTTTAAATATTCAAGTAATTTGTTTTATAGGTGAATCTTTTATGAGATTAAAGTTAATCGATGAAAAGGGACAATGCGAATGACTGGCAACGGCATCTTGGGGTGATTGAATCGCGTTGATTTATTTCACGCATCGTCATGGCTAGATTAAGAAACTGGCGCAATGATGTATCTTATCAGCGGACGTGTAATGTTTGCTTCATTACGGCTAACGTAACATCGAACGAGCGCGTGCGTGTGTGTTGTACGGTTTTTACCGCAGAAAATTATCTATACGTCAGAACGATATCCGTGCACGTGTTCTCATTATAATAAATTAATCATCAGACATGCAACCGCTCATTTAAGGCAAATTTCGCACTTTTCTAATTCTCTAATCGCGTGTGCTAGAAAAGTGCCAGATGTCGATGACTCTGTACGTTTATCCACGTCGATTCGTGCCTGACAAGAAATTCTTCGTCTCTCGTGAGAGGCATCTCCATCTCGCGCGCGTAGCAAACCGTGGACGACGACGACGACGGGCGCGCGTTCTGATCGGGTAAAGGGACGAGAGGGCCACAGAATATCCTCCGACAAATTCCAGTGTGACTAAACCCCCACGGATGACTGGCAGGCCGGCTGCGCACATGCAGGAGGGTTGGGGTCGCCGGGGGTATCAGAGAAGATCTCTTCTTCCTCCTCCCGTATCGAGGCGACCCGGGCGGGCCGAGGCGAGAGATCGACGGCGACCAAGATGGAAAGGAAGAGTCACCAGAGAGATGATGCATCGTACCGGCCGACCGGTCGCCGAAAAGCCTACTGCACCAGCCACATTCATCTCGAAGATGTTTGATCGGTGAGTTCAGAGTTAATTCGATGCAAGTCTTTCGTATACGCCCGGCAGTTGCACAAGGTGAGTCACGCGATACACGGAATGGCTTTTACAATCTTTACGATAAAATGTTTCATTCGTTTTGCGCAACTTCAGAGGCTGCTTGCATTCATTATATTATTAATTACGTGCGTCATTCATGATTATACATTTAATATTTTGTTGTCCAAATCGCGCCTGCTATCGTCGAATAAATCTTGATTTTTACTGTTTGCATTCCCCGAGTGCGCTTCTGAATGATTCTACTAGGGAGAATATCGCTCTCGTGGAGTTTTATTCACGGAAACGGGTTATTATCGTGTGTCGTTGCTAACTGATGTTTCAGATGATTATAATATTATGAAAATAACGTCTCAACTAAGACTTATGTGTACGCAGATACGAGTTTAGATGGATAAGATTATTTTCCTTAATGAACTTGTCTTGAAAATCTTTCCTCGTAATCTTGTAATCCCAATCACAATTGGCGATGCAAATATGTGTTTCAGATCTCGTTAATACAAGATTATACGCTGCAGGATTAAATGCAATTATAAATTCAATACGTTTCGATTGACTCTTCGCCAATGACAAGAGATCTTCGTTTTTTTTCTATGAGTACGCGATCGTAGAATTCTGAAATCACGAGGTAGATCCCAGAATGTGCGGTCGGAAAGTTCATGAGGACGCAAGTATACAAGTTACGATGGAAAATGACGGACGATCGATCGGCGAGTTATTGTTCACACGTACTGCGAGATTTGAATCCTGATGCGTGACTGAGGACCACTCAGCATGCGAGCCGCGTCTCTCATTACGGTGCTCGGCCGCTGTCAAAGCGATTAAGATGGTCCATAAGGAGGAGCAGGACATCGTGGGAAAGGAGGTAACGAGGCGGGGAAAGAAAGAGGAGGTGACATCAGAGCTTCCTTCGCCTCGATTCAGTCTCTCCGTTTCTGGCGATGGTAATGTCCCTCCATGGAGGCTACCTTATCTCCTGCACCGGCCACGCAGGCCAGTTAGATGCGTTCCAGGTAAGATCGAGGCCATACATTTTCTCAAAAGGCCGAATTACCTGATTCTGTGGCACGGCCACCAACGCGAATGTCCCGGATAGAGTCCGCGCATCTGACGATACGAATCACAGATCGCGAATCCGTCTATCGGTATCTCTCGATCGAGAGTTTAACACTAAAGAGGCGATAAACATCGTAATCTGAAAATTGCTTTCGTATCGATAGCATAAAGCAAAGGCACGCTTAGAAACAAAAGCAAACGAAAGATAGTTTTAAATTGACGCTTTTTGAAAATACCGCATCTGCCATGGAAGTGAAATTCCCGAGGAAATTAGGGAATTTTCTCTCTCTCTCTCTCTGTCAGGAACGAAAAATCGAACGTCGGTGGCTCTTTTGTACAAACATACGCACACACATATCCTGTATAATACTGCCAGGCGATGACACGCCGGGAATCCGCATCTCGGCTGCATGTCCCCGTCGTCACTTGCAAATGCATAGAATTTCTACGCGCGGCAAGGTGACGGGGGAGTAACAAACGCTATCGCGCTCTTTTCGAGTTCCTGGGACGTGTAAGGCGTGCGCGATCCGTAACACGCGTGTCGTGCGAAATTGTTGCGTGCCGCGCGGGACGCGTTATCACTTGGACCCGATCGATCCGGGTACCAGGCAGCGCGGATCGACAAAGTTCTACATCACCCCGTTATCTCGCGTCCGTACATTAATACGAAGCGCCGTTAATTTACTGCGTTAAGTGACTTATCTGATAACTTGTTTTTCTCCCCCTCCCGCAAGATATTCATATTATCTCGCCGGTCTATTCCTGTTACCGCACTGTCTAACGCGATGTATCCTTAATGCAGTTCTGAGCACGTGAGCGCTTGACCCGGCGAAAATTCGGAGCAGCGTCTTCAGGGAACTTTTAAGGGGACTGCAGGGGGGCAGAAGAACGGTATCACGATCAGAAATCTCGATCCGGAGGGACAGGCCGATCCCTTGGAAGAACTACGAGCAGCTTCTATTTGAAAACGTTTGACCCGTATTCGGCGACCACTTAGCGCCTATCTTTCTCTGTCTTTCTCTCTTTCTCCGCGCTCTTTTTTCTCTCTTCATTTTGAGGATCTCAAAAGACGCGGACTCATCCTGACTGGAGTGCGTGGCAGTTATCGAGAGCAAGCCGGTCCTCCGCTAAACAATCCGACGCGGCATTTACTGATCCATCGATCTGACAGAGTCGTTTGTCGAGAGAGCGCGTCTGGCCTGCTCTCTCTTTCTTTCTTTCTCCTTTTCTCTTTCCCGAGTAGGCGCGCGATCGTGACGGCGAAACGTTTCAATCTTACGCTTGCCGTCTCGTTATGGCGTTATTGATTATCCGGCCTGACGCCACGAAATCGAGTCGCGAACGAACGCGGCGAAGTTAATTACTCGCGATTCGAGCTGTAGCGTTTTCTCCTTCTTCCCGTCTTAGAACAATACCGGAAGAAATGAGTCACGTGATAAGAAACCGTAACTGAGAGACGCGACATTATTGTTACTTGTACAGTAATAATTTTGCTCGCGCAAAAGGCACCAGGCATCTCGCAGTACATCTCGTGGAGACACATTCGTAACGACCCTAGATTTTCCTTAACGTTGAATTAAGCGCTAATCCGCTTTATTTGAGAAACAAAGAACATTGACTTACAAAAATTCATTTGCGTAGACTTTTTCAACTAGACGGTAGTTTCAACAGTTGACGAACAGTTACGAAAGCAAAGGCGATTACAGTTGACGCGTATATCGAAGAAATGCATTAAACCGTCTGCTAAACACGTTGTTCATTATCAGCTGCGCATCCAACACGTTGATCTTTGCCCGGAACGCCAAGAAACGTCGGACGCATCTATCGGTCATCATCATGCTGTCTGTCGAGTGGCGCGCAATGAGAGTATCTCTCGCCCGTATCATGTATCGGTTAAGATGTTATTTCTGTTATTTACGAGATATCTTGGGACAGGTGACACGCGCCCTATACCTGCTTGCCGTGCAGCCACGATTTATAAGCCGCCCGTAAAGTCGAGGGAAAAGAAGTCTAAAGAGAAAGAGAGAGAGAGAGAGAGAGAAAAGGAAAGAGGAAGAAGGGAACGGGCGAGCACCCCGTAATTATGCGAGGGTGAGTTATGGCGGTGCAAGTAACCGCGGTTACGGCCCGGACCACTCTCGAGTGTTTCGTCTATCGATGACAGCGGCTTTCGACATCAGATACGTGCATACCAAACGCATTCTTCGTCATTCGTGGAAAAATTCTCACTGTGTCTGCGATGTCAATTAATCCGCCCGATTTATGTACAGTTTTGCGTTAAATGTGCAAATTGCAAGATTCCGTGCCTCCATCGTATCCGCCAGAATGCAAAATTACAATTTTTGTTAAAGTATTTCTATGTCGAATATTTTGCAATGAGTTACTCGCGCTTTTTATTACATCTTTTAACTATATAACGACACCTATTAATAATGTGATTTTTCTTTCATAGATGTGACAGGCTTTGGTTCAGAATGCAAGAGCTATTACTCCACTAAGAAAAAGTCATACTGTAAAAATTCGAAAAGCTTCCCGAAGGAAACACACGTCCCTAGAGAATCAAAACTGGTCACTGATAAAGACACATCGATGAGCTTAAAAAGCCTGGTGTGCTCAATGGTGCAACGGTGCCATTTGCCAACGCCGCTTAAAGTGGTCGCTCCCGAAAACTACGCTTTTTGCACGGACCTGATGCGTCTGCGACACGATCCTTTGTTTTGACGCGGCTGGACAGGTGAGTTATCTGGCCGCGGTAAGACGATCGTTCTTCTCCAGCGCGGACACGCCGGCAAACTTCTCTCCGAAAGAGATTCATCCGGTGCCGGTGTAAACACGGCCGATAAAACGACGAGGAGAGGCCTTAACCGGCGCGGAAGACTGATGCGCCACGGGAAACCATTCTTTAAAACCTCACACGTCCCGTGCGGCCCTTTCCGCCCCGCGATCGTGGCCCACTTAAACGGGTAAAAACCACTTGGCTCTCGGAGAAGACGAACTATCGCTGCACGCTTTCGCTGCACGCTTTCGCGACACGATCCTCCACGTGCACTTTGCATGAGCCTCCTAACTGATGAACCTTGTTGCTGCGAAGATGATCTCTTGCAGATAGAGACGCATTGATCGAAATTATAATGTAACGTTGTATCGTAAACGTTACTTTGAAGTCAAATCACAGGTAATTCATTGGACACTTGTATATAGTATTGGAAGATTTTAAGAATTATATGTATAGTGTACGTATGTTTCATGCACGTTAAATTGGAGCGACGCTTAGCTGGGAACCTTTACAAAATTCCTGCCTGATTGCTATTTCCCTTTGCAGGTATCCGACGATCGGCATCCTGTGTGAAAAATGTGTCTCGGAAAACAAAGGAAGACCCGACAATATTGCATTTCCTGTGGTTTCCGAAAACTTATGTAATCATTATTCCTGCGTGAATCGGCTTCCCTTATACTTATCGCCGCAGCTTCTCCAGGTGAGCGGGCCTATTGTCAACGTTGGGGGGAAACAATTCGACAGCGCGCCCACCCCGGCAGCTTCCCTTCGAGGGCTCTTCGAGAGGAAGATTGTCAGCTATACCGTCGGGCGACGACGCGTCGGACATCAGTCAGTCAAGTCGGAGCAGTTCGTCGGAGTCGGCGGAGGGACGTTCGGTCACACGCGACGGGACATTATCGCATTAAATATCGACAGGCGGCTTTCAGCGACGGTTGAGCCGCGCGCTCGAAATCGAGAGAAAAATGCCCGAATCCGTTCGGGTGTTTCTCTCCTCCTCCCTCGTCCACTCGTTTCGCTCCATCTCTCGCCTTGGCTTCTCCGTCGATTCGTCTGTGCCACAATCGGTGTGTCCACCCACACCCGCTGCGCTCATAATAGGCTCCGCGAAGCTAAGCCCCTCTAATTCCTCTCGTACGTCGCCCCTTGCCGCTCTCTGCCGATTCGACTACCCCGTCTCTCTTTCTCTATCTGCCTATTCCTATCTATTCCTCTCTTCTCCTCCTCCCCCCGGCACGCTTTTGAACGGAGTTCCCATAGGTTATTATTAGAATGCCTCGCGTTTGTGCCCTCGGTCGCGGCCAGGTAGATGGACAGCGCTCCGCCCTCCGAGAAAAAGGAGCTCCGAGTTGTGTGTGCAGCCTGCAACACCCGCGCGCTCCTCCGCACCACCGTGACCTATCTCTTCTGTCTGTGACTACCTGAGGAGGAATTCCTGGATGAAGGGCGATCCGCGCCGCGGCGACGGTCGTCGCTCGCTCGCTGCGCGACGCCGCCGCCAACGCTCCGTCCATCGTGTCAGGAATTATTTTTAGAAAAACGAGTTTCGATTGCTACACTATCCGCGGCTCGATTCGACGCGCTTAGCATCCCGCTTCTCAGATTTCTCTCCAACGCTCGCGGCGTTTCGGCATTTCGTAAACGCGCGGTCGCCGGCGCGCGCGGCGGAAATGGATCCGCTTGCGCGTCCATCGGCGGCGATCGTGTCGCGTGCTAATCCGCGAAACGGGCTCCTTAATGATGGAAAGACTTCGGCAGGTGCCCGGTGGGATGATCATTTATTCTCCCCGCTGTTTCCCCGCGACATAAATTGTTATAAGTGTGAGTCTAATCGGGCCTTGCATCTAGGCTGATTTTCCTCGATGATGGTAGGAAGCGTGTTAAAACGCTAACGGCTAGCTCGTTTATTTGTCGTTTGGACGCGCACCAACACATGAACACATGTATACATTTGTCATTTCTCTAGATATGTCCACTATCATGGATACCACGTGTGCTGGAAACTTTAAGCCTTTATATATTGTGCCGTTCCTTGTGCGTGCAAGTCTAATTGCCACTTGACTTATCTTTATTCATCAAAACGAGTGGTCCATTGTTGCGAGGATTTGAATAGAAAGTAGAGAGAAAGTCCTGTCGGCAATTTTCAACATGAATTTATCACTAAACTTATTAGAATTGATCACACAATCATAGCATTTAACGCGAAACGTTCATTATGTTGAATTATGTACGTTCTGCAATTTACACATCAGGCATTGCATAAGAAGCCACTAGTTTACGTATGCTGCGAAAAGTCAAAGGTCGAGGACTTTTCAATCCATGTATTTTTGCGCGAAATCGTTCGCCGGTGGCAATACCTCATAACATCGCTTATCGCTTTCCTTTTTCCCCCAGAAACTAATAGTCGCCAACGTCCTCATGAAAAGTTTCTTTTTTTTTATCTAAATATCGATGCAAAACATCTGTGCTAGCGCAAAAATGAAAGATTGGTTGTTTTGAAACTGTATTTCCATCCCATTGACACATATCTCGCAATATAGATGCTTTGCATGAAACAGCATAAAGAAATCACATATCACGGAAACTGTTCAAGTTGTACGTATGTAAGAGGAATCACAGAGGGAGAAGTATACATCCTCATCTGCAAGAAGACAGATTTTATTGCGAGTTTTCGAAATAATAACAACTTTTCTTTATGTTTCTTTATACTTTTTACCAAATAATCTTACATAAGGTATCCCGACTTTGATTAAGATTAACTCTCTTCAGCGTACAATAACTCCTTGCGGAAAGCAAAGTAATGGGATCGCCGCGATCGTCTGTATCTCACCGAACGCTTTTTAGTTTCGTCGATATTTCTTTTAGTTGTACAATATACAGGGTGTTTCGCCTGATCGCTGGATTGGACGTGGTGGAAGAATTTCTTGGCCGGCTCGATCACCAGATCTTACGCCTCTTGATTTTTTTCTTTGGGGACACCTAAAAAATGCAGTTTATCGCGATATTCCGACAACACCTGAAGATATGCGAGAAAGAATTCAGCGTGCGTGCACCGCAATTACTCCGGAATCTCTCAAAAACGTAAAACAATCGTTTATTCATCGAATTCGAAAGTGTATCGAAGTAAACGGTGATCATTTCGAACATCTGTAAAAAAAGTACATCTTTGTAGTTATACGTACAATAAATAGAGTTTCTTTTCCTAAACGTGATTTTTGTGGTTCAAAGTCATTTGAAGGTCAACATATTCTGTATGGTTGAATTTGTTTTTTTACAAGCTACATCATTTCGTTAAGGAAAATATACCATCTCGTTTAAAAAAAAGTTCATGACCTTGATATCTTGTGAAAGGTGACATTAAAAAAATAATTTTCTTACCAGAGTACTAGTCTCTTTGAATCGAACAATTTTCGTCCTTTGACTTTTTTTATATCATCAAAGGAAGCAGAGATATTCTAAGTGCTACAGTTAGAGGAAACACCCTGTATATAACATCGAATTTAAGAACTGTACGGAGACCATACTACGGTGGTGATCAGGTTGCCCGGTATATTTCACATTGAAACGACTCCGAGTGCTCGATCATTATTCCGATTGTTCTTAGCTGGCGGGATCTCGATCCGATCGCTTTGCTGCGGGCGCTCGTTAATGTCGCGCGCATAATTCACGCACGGTTTTAATAACACGACGAAAACATCGGCAAGGTACGCGCGCTGCCGTCGATCTTTCCAGCCCGATAAATCGCTATCGGTCTTTCGCGCGACGTATTTCGCCCACCGTCGAAGCCCGCCGTCAATTATTATCGTTTCCCGCTTCTGGTAGCGCCGCGTCCGCGCATAAATATCGCCATTTCCAACGACTTCATTTGCCGCCGCGTCGCCGAACTTTTCGAAATAATGGCCGCTTTACGATCGTGATAATGAAATTCCCCGAGACTATCGGCAATCGCGACATTGATTGCTGGCTTGTAACTTTATGCACTGCGAGTGCGTGCGAGTAAGTCGCGTTTAATCGCGACCGCGCGCCGATCTTAAGTTTTACCCCAAGATGACAATTTTTTCTATCACCAGTTCGGTTAAAACTTGAAGATTGCGTTCCGTTGTTTCTTCATATTAGAAAAATGGTGATGCTTCATGTTAAATGCGAAAAATAACGAATAAAGATACGTTAAACAATAAGAAAATCTATTTAACGCAATAAAAATAATTTCTTGCGCGATTAATAATATTTAAAAGAATCTACTGTAGACCATGTGTCGACATTAATACTGTTAATTCGTGTAAAAATAATAATGATATGCACACAACATTTAGTACAGAAACCAGAATAGTTCACCTGGAACAATTATCCTCGATTGTACATAAATTAAATTTTCGAATAAACAATTTCATTCGAGTGAAAATTGAAAATTTGTCTCTGGTGCGTCGTAAAGTGTATGTTAACGGCATCTCGCGGTCCGGCTCTCAACGTAAACGCTCCGCCGGTATCTCCGTTTTCTTATCAGTACGCGCGTAGGTGCGTGCGTCCTTTCAGCCGGAGGATTCGACCTTATCATTCGCCGCGTGCATATATTAAAACGCGTGCGGCGACGGCGGTGACGGCGACGACAGCGGGCCACGGATGATATCCGCCCGGAAGCGGGCCGTGATTGGTCGTCGGCATTGCCGCGAATACGTCGCGCCGGACGCGTTAGATAAATACTTTCTCCTCGCACGCAATGCACGCTGATAGGCGAGCGCAATAAAGCAATCGGCCGGCAGTAATGTCCACCCCGGATGTTGGCGCGCGGCAATTAATGGACCGGCGTAACGGCGGCAATAATGGCGGCGTTTTTGCCACGGCCGTCACCGTGATCGCCGCCGGCGGTGGTTCCGCGCGGAGGAACGCGCGGAAACGCCCGACGGTGCCGTAAAATATTCATAACTTTTAGAAATCCCGTCAATATGCAAATGAGAAATGCTAATCGCCTCCCGCGTTCGCGCCTACGACGAAGGCTATCGTTCTGTTGACACTCGCCCGTCAAGATTTTTGTTTTGCAGATATATCCGCCGGGGAGTCGCGACCGATGATTTAACCGCCTGTCAGGAGACAGCCCGAAACAGCCCCGCTCGGGCATTCAAGGATTTTTTCATTCGCCTATCGTGGATGACGATCAACGGCGCGCGCCGTTTAATTATATACGCCCGATCGATACGCACTTAGGAGAATCTTAACGAACGATTCCGTTTGTACAGGTTTCGAGTGACGGATGAGTAATGGTAATCCTTTGTTTGTCAGCCCGTCTGCTCGGCCAATCTTCTTGCGAATCGGGAAGTTCGGCGACTTCAAAATGCCGCGCGTAAATTATAAAACGTTCGTGCAATAATAAATTCCGCAGAGATGCCGTGTGGCCGAAGATTGTTAATTTGTAAATTAAATGCGCTGATGGAGAGTTGTCAACATGAATGTTACTCGATCGTGCCCGAGCTACGCGTTATAATTCACGTGCGGGATTGAGATGGAATCAAACGAGAAATAAACCAAAAATTAACATCGCGCATCGTAACGCGCTGTGTTTCTTCTTAAACAACAAGTTTTACGATTAGGACAATTATTCGCGTGTTATCGCGGGAAAACATTCCAGATGGTTATCTTTTATGTTCTCCTTTACAGAACCATTAAATTTTATTGCCCGAAGAGTCCTGAAAATCAATAAATTATCGAGTCGGGACAGTTTTTTTAGCTCATAATACTTCCTGTCCATTTATTTATTATCTGCCTCGGTTATGTGCATGTGCGGGATGCGGTTAAGGGCTTCTTATATTTACTGCGATTTCGAGCGGTCGAATCGGCCCGCGAGTTGTGCTCGCCGCTCAAAACAAGTAACGAGCGTGAGCCGCCTCCACCTCATGGCGTCGGCGTGCGCGCACAAAGGCATGGCACAGCTAAATTAAATCCCGATTAAAAATAAGGCACGCCTCGCGCCGCGATTTATGGCGTCGCGCCGTGTATGAAACAAGAACGCTCGTATTGTTTCGAGCTACTCTTTTCTACGTACACGACTTCGGGTATCAAAGGAGTCACCCCGCCATTATTCGCGAAGGTATCACGACGACATTAATTGCATTATTATATCCGCCACCCTGCTTCTCTACCTTCCTTGGTAAAAATCATAAGGAACATGAGAAAACATCGGAAAATATGGTATTTGCATGTGGACGTCAGCTGCAATGTCATCAAATCAGTAGAATGATTAGTTTGATGTATCTGTTTCATAAAAGACAGTAATGGATCAAGTTAGAAAGTTGAATACAAGATTGTTATTACGTCAGTACTACTTCGACTTATTCTCATACTTATACAGGGTGAGGCATCTAAAACAGACCACCTGAATATCTCGGCTGTTATTGGTGATAGAAAAAAAAACGGGTCAAAATCATTCAAGGTCACTGAAGGCCAAAAATTTCTAAGTGCTAGAACTTTTTCATTTCTGAGTTTACGGTATTTTCAATAGCAGAGAACTCTAGGCAATATAAAAAATAATGATAACAACAACTCAGAACTTCGCGGAAGAAGAAAAAATTTCTAAGGGCTAGAACTTTTTCATTTCTGAGTTTACAGTATTTTTAATAGCAGAGAGCTCTAGGCAATATAAAGTAAATTATTTTCCCTTGCAGTTGGCCTTCAGTGACCTTGAATGATTTTGACCCGTAGATCAATGTGCGCATCTTCAAACGTTCTACTAGATGGTACGTAAAAAAACATATCATACCATTTAAAAAAATGAAGTTGACCTTCATATGACCTCTACGCGTCCACCTAATAAAAAACTATTTAGAACAAATTATGTGTCCCTCGAAACCATGCAAGTTTGATCCGACACATTTTTTTTCTATCACCAATAACAGCCAAGATATTCCGGTGGCCTGTTTTAGGTGCCTCACCCTGTATAAAAGAATGACGGTAGTGGAAATAAAGAAATCTGCTTCCCTATGTGTTACTTTCTCGGCGAGAAACTATGGGAGTGAGTCGATATTCTGGTCGATCCCAGGTTACCTTCTTTAATCGAGCCGCGAATAATTAGCGGACGGCGATTAGACGGTGATTAAAGGCAAAGGACCGAGTCACGGGTACAACGCAATTAGCCGAATCACTTAACGACTTGGTCGATGGGTGTGCGGACTAATGTCACGATGCGGAGTGTACAAATGGAATCCGTTTGTTCTAATCTCGAACCACAAGTTATGTGATTGGAATACGCTTTAAAATTGCACATTATTACTGCTAAAGCTTCAAGTTTGTCCGGTGCTAATGGGAAGTTTGTCGTGGAGCTAATGGGATATTTATAGCAAGAGAACATTTTTAAATTCGGTAAAATCAGTTTAGAATACTTGATAACCGAATAAAATCCTTTTTTATATCGCAATTAGATTAACTGTAATTTCTGCATAAAATTAATTGGCGTTTCTTCCTTTAAACATCTCTTATTTTTAATTTAGTATTATGTAATCGCCTTGTAAGATGTGCAGAATACATAGCGTCAGTTAATTGTGTCTACCTACGAATTCCCTTGTTCCTTAATTCCCAGATTCGCGATAGGATTAGTGGACCATCTCCGCTTATCTGCATAAGCATCTCAGAGAGACAGAACCCGAACAAGAAAGCAGAATCGCCTCACCAGATAGAAATTCTATGGTACATGCAACACTAGGGTCTGCGTATGCCCATCTACATAAAACGGCTATACCTATACATCGCCGGTGCTCCTGCAATCGAGAAGTCGCGCATTCTTCACCGAAACGTGCAAAAGATCGTTAAGTACGAATTCTAATGCAAGACCTATCTTAGTCTCTCTTTCTCTATCTCTTTTTCTGAAAATTACAAAGATTCATCTTAAAAGTATTTTAAGTATTTTTTGGGATGCGAGATTATTTCAATGTAAAATGATCGCAATTAAACAATTGCAATAATTTTTCGTTAAATATTCCTGTGTGTGTTAGCTTAATGATTCTATATTGATGAAGGATGTGAACAAACTACAATTTAATTCTTTTGGCAATTAATTGGCTCCTTTTATTATTGTAAATTTAAAAATAATTGACAATTATCAGTAATGAGGGCAATGGTATTGCGAGTATTAAAAATAACATTATTTAGCACAGTACTAAAAAAATAATTAAAGTGTGAGATAAAAGTGTGGGCACGTATGATATCGAATAAAATTAATCGCAAAGATTCTTTAACTGTCGCATGCTTTTACGAACAGAACAAAGCATTATTTTAATCGCGGGACCGACTCACAGGGTGTCATAAGCTAATATGTCAGAGATCATTACTATTCCCATAATTTCCGCACTACCGATTCATTATCGAGAATTGCCGCAAAACACGCGCTACAAAAACCCGCAGCATACATCTTTCGTCATATTATCCTAAATTATTATCTAATTAATATACAGATCTTGTGGCCAGGCATCGGCAGCCGTTTCGCAAACCAGTTTCCGTCTGATTCCCGTTCGCGACCGTCGGCGCCAAGTTACGCGCGACTATGGAAATTATGTATGCTCGCAATGCCCGAGAATGCTTCTTGCAGTAGACAAGACGAGCAGACAAAAAATTTAATTTAAATGCAGTTATAAATACAGCGAGATAGGTACATCTCTCGGAACATAATTAGCTGAAAATAATAAGAGAAGCAAAACAGAGAATGGAACGCGCTCTGCATACAAAGACAATAAATTGCCTGCGTCAGATTGAAATGACAAAAGAAGCAAGATTAGAAAATTTGTATTCTGAAATTGTAAGACACAGAACGCAGAACGTCTTCCGGAAGATTCAAAGATCAGATTAGGACTCGATTTTTAGCTGGAACAATGAGTTTCACACTTGACACGTTACGATTGTACATGTACAACTCCTGATGTATTGTACGATATCGATAAACCAGCGTTAAAGGATACAAAGAGAATTGTTAACGATCCACACCGTTGCAAATTGCTCAAATCACGTCGCACGTTTCCTGTGCAACATTGTGCAAGTCGGCAACCAAGCAACAGGGACCATTAATGGTTCTCACTGTACAGACGTCGTCGGAGGCGTTCTCTCCCGGCAAGCGCAAACAAACGGAGCAAGATAGTGCCACCGGTAGCAACGCCAGGAGATTAGGGTTTGTTTTACAGCGAGCGGTAAAGCTGTCGCGCGAGGCTCACGTCGACCCGCCGTATTTAAATGTGCCGGCCTTGGCGCAGCAATGCGGAAAGTGTTCACGAAGCGTTTCAGTTATACCCGACAACGGTGTGATGTCAATTCTGTCGTTAATTTGCAATACGTAGAGAAAAAGTTACTTAAGCTTAAGAAAAGTGAGGAAAAAGGGAAGACACCACGCCAGGCTTGCACTTATCAAATGATTGATAAAAGGACAAAATCGAACGGCCAAGATCTGATCTCACGAGTTTGGAAAAACTTTCAAACGAATCTTATTTTTTGATCAACAAGCGGAAACCGCAATGAATCGAGAGTAGTCGTTATGAAATTTGCGCACGTTACAAAAATAAGCGGTATCGCACGTTGAACTTGAATGAAACAAGAAAATTAATTGTTAGCAATCACCCCGGTCACTATCGATAGTGACAATCGGATGTGAAATGTCGATATTGTCCCGCATAGATATCTCGGGATGGAAAATTAACTGTAAGACAATTTGCTTAAAAATCGGTTGTCTGCGAGGTAGTGAAGTTTGCTGACCCAAAAACAATAAATCTAAAAACCAACGGTATGACGCGCATAACGATCTATATTGGCCACATTTCCAAGAGACTGGGAGTACGAAGGGAGTCGCGTGGGCGTGGCGTGGAACATCGAAGTCTTATCGTGCAATTGAGAAAATATTATCAGGCTGCCTGTGGAAACGGTTGCGTAATGCACCCTCCATGCATACGCGCGTGCGACGCGCAAACATTGGCGTGGCTCGCCGCATTTTGGATGCAGGTTACGCCTACCGCGCCGTGTCGGACGAAAAAATGGAATTTATTTATTCGTGAAATATGATATGGGTGTGGCGAGGAATATTAAAGGATTCCTGCATGGCCGAATATATGTAGCCGAATGCAAAAGTATATCGCATTACATTAGCGCGTGCGAATTATTCATGGCATTTCAGCCTGATATCAAGTGATATTTATTCATGTTCAATTTCCATACTCTTATTTTATATGTAATTAAACTGACAGTATAGATAAAATTAATTAGTATTTTTAATGGATTACCGAATTAAACCTACAAAAATAATGATAGCAGCGTGCAATTTACCGTAGAACTGGAATGTCATAAGCTGGATTAAAATAAAATCCGCGGATTAACCAAAGGAAAACCCACAAACGTTATCGGACAAAACTCTAGGCGACTTCCAATAGACTCTTGCTAGGGAAGCTCAATTGAAGGTCTCGTTTTGTATCACGGTTTCAGTACGAAGGAAGCGATGGCACGGCGGGATGACAGGTGCGGGCGGCACCTGTTTGGATTTACAGGGTCCTGTCCCACGGTTCTGCGTCTACTCACACGAGTGTCTACGCGAAGCGCTATCAGCTTGTCCAGTAAACAAGCATATAAGGCCGCTGGCATATTTGAGGAGTGTGTGGAAAAGGGACATGCGGCGCGGCGTGCGCGGTGCACCGACTGCTGCCTCCGACCTCCTCCACCCCCGGCGGACAAAAACCCCTTTCGAGAATGAAATATGTGGGAGAGAGGGAAAGAAGGGGGAAAGAGAGACGGGACCGCGGGATAATTCTGAATTATGTTTGGCCTCATCTCTCCAGCCGGCGCTTCCACCACTAGTCGCGCTTCGCCCTTTGTCAACCTCGCGCGACGAACCCCGGGCACTCGCCATTCTTCCACGACCCCCGATTCGTTCTCGGTGCGTTCTTGACGCTTAATACGCCACGCCGTCCACGATCCGCTTTGGCTCGATTCATCGCCTAACAGTCTTGAATAGCCGGGGGAGGATCGGTATCGAAATGATGATAAACACGAATATCTTTGACGCTCCGTTTCGATACGTGCGCGTATAGTGTACACCTTTGTAGTGAAGCGAGCTTTCTTCGATACTGAACTCGCTATACCACTTTGCTAAGTATAAAGGGACCGAAAATCGTATGGAAAATTTTAGGTAAGCAAGATATTTGAAAACGAAGTAGCAAAATCGGTGCGCTAATAATGAAACTTTTCGCATGACATTTTCAGTTCTTTTTTTAGATATATATATCGCCAGTTTTATAACTAATTTTCTATATTACCCGGTATTACCTCGGGTACTCGCGCAATTTGTATTTCCTGAACGTGACCAGTTCCTGACTAAGAAGCTATCGAGCACCCATACATCGCTGGAAGTGTAATTTAGCTGCTGAATCAACGGACGCAACGGCGCAAGGAAAATTAACTCTCAACGCGTCTCGCATGCGATAAGATCTAGATGATAACTCCGAGGCGATCGGCCATCGTAATCCAATTTAATTAGATAGACATACGTTCCGGGAAAATGCCACTTACTATCGATATCCCAAGTTTAAGGTGGATGGTGTTGGTAACAGTGTTATTGCATCGTAAAGATCGTGATAATAACGTGTACAGGATATCCTCTCATTGCTATTACTGTCAATCATTTATCAAGACTTTGAATGTAAATTACCTTGATTTTTTTAGGGGAAATTAGATAAAAGATTATTATTTCTCATATCTTTATAACTTATAGAACAACTTTATAACTCTGGCAATTAAAAGCCAATTCCATTTCAATTAAAAAAGCAGAATTAGTATAAAACTATATTTATTCTGTATATTATGTATATCAAAGTAAGATTCTACAAATTAAGAAAGATTAAATAGTTTCAAATTTTACGAAAATTACATATATTACTTTTCAACCCAACCAAATTAGTATTAATTGCGCTTGCATTTTATAAGCGCTAATACCGATTATAATAGATACGATTAATTATAATCGCCGTGAAAGCGACAAAGCGATCGATGTGTTCGTGGAAAAAATCCTCTACCGTGACGCGACGAGATGCATCTCTTGATTTCTCTAGCTCTATCGGTTCCTCGGACGCGCACCCTTTCAGTCCTTTCCGCAGCGGACAATTATTTAGAGGAGAGTCCGAAATTCGGGGCCTAAACGCGACGAAGGGAGAGAAATCGAGGAATCGTGGGCAAAACGAGAAGTTTACTGACTGGCATTGAACTGAGAGCTGAAGAGCGCTGCAGAGTGCAGTGAGAGGAGAGAGATGAACAGAGAAAGAGAGAGAGGAATGTGACAAGAGCAAGAGGGAGAAAGAAACGAAAGGAAAAAAGGAGCGCACACTGCCACCCGCTGGGCTGGACGAAATGCATGCGTGCGATCGCATACCCATGGCGTACCGTGTTTCCATGCCCATACGGCTATCTTCCCCCACCCCTTCCCCTTTCTCTTCTCACCCCGCGCACCTTCACTCTAAATTTTGTTTCCATTCCTTCTCTCATTCTTCCTTTTCTTTCTTTTTCCCATCGCTCGATCTGTGTCCTGCTTTCGTTCTCCAGAAATGAAATCTGTGCATTTTTCTCGGCCTCTCTGGAATTCCATAAAGTGCTTGAGGGATGGGGAGCAAACGGAGGAAGACCAAAGGAAACTTCAAGTAAACATCACCATAACAAAGTTTTTATTATCTCAATGTAATTTTTAATCTCATTTACGGCATTATAAGCAGCGTAGAAAAAGGGACTTCAGACGTGGACTTGGTAAAGTGGCAGACACGAAGCCTATAATTAAAACGGTAAATGACAGTTGAAACGAATATTTCTGTCTCTCTCGCTCTTCCGCTATTCCGCTTTTTCATTTCTGTGCCAGTCGATCGAATAAATCAATGAATCTAATAAGGCGGGCTCGGCTCAAGTCGGAAATTGAAAAGATCCAAAGCGATGATACAGCAGCGAATTTTCAATCGGTTTTTTTAAGATTAATTGACAGATACTCCACCAGTATTGATCCCATGTACCACTTCGTGTATGCGTGTCGAACGAGAGTGTCCTCGTGTAATCGAGGCCGTCAGTACGTTTGATGGCCTGAATTCACGAACATCTAGGATTGTTAAAAAAACATTGGATATTGATATCGCTGAGCTAAGAGAATGATGCAACGTGAATATTGATACTATCAATAAAACAGATAATTCGTGAAGTTTTATCAATGCTGCACAAGAGTCGAAATATCATGAATGGAAATATTCATATAAAATTCATTCAGTTTTAATTCCGCATTATTGTATACCACATATAATAGAATGCAACAAAATTTTTAAAGAATTGCTCCTGTTTTCCAGAAAAAAATAATTTAATCTCGTGAATCGTGCATAAAAAATCGAATAAATCTTCTTTTACTCTTAATATCGTCGTGTTTAATGACACTCCAAATATGCAAACGTTGAGATGCCAAAATGTCATGTTAATCTGTTTAGAATAATATATTTTTCGAGTGGTGCATACGTGTAAAGAGAGAGAGAGAGAGAGAGATCTAGTTTGTGTTTACGTTCGAGAATCATTGCTCCGATCTAGAGATAGATCATTTAGAAATAATCAGATAGTGGTATCTTTCAGAACGTCGTGCGCGCGCTCTTGGGGGTCAGGCGACAAAAAAGCTGGAGATCCTGGGATTATTTATGGACTGCCCTGTGACGCCTCATTATCCCTGCGGAGAAAAAAGAGGGGTACATTCATGTTCCGACATTGCAACTAATTATTATCTCGGTAGGACAGGTATACACGTTACCTGTTTACTGGAGGAATCCGTCCGGGTAGCTACGCGCCAATGATATACAACCCTCACCCTTTTATGACGCCTCGTTCGGACACATTCTCAACTGTTTCCGTCACGTCCTTCGTTCCGCTCCGAGGCGTTTAACGATGTGCCCGAGTTTATCCGCACATTTGCTATGCAAGAACGTTCATACATCTGACATTATGACATCTGGCGGAGTGCTACGCGTGGAAGCTCTCTATTAACCGTGCTAGAGTTTATACATTGCAATTAGTCTGGTGGATAGAGAGTACCGTGAGCTAGAGGAGTCCGGATAGTCGATATCACCGTATCGGGACGAGCGATACGCGGATTACAGATGTTGTGACGCGTTCCTGCAAGAAACTTGCAAGAGACGCTCGATCTACGATAATCCCTTACGGCATTAACACGTTCCCTGCCAAGTCGTTTTTGAGTAGAGTAGCATTTTCAGGCTATGTGTATCAAAACCGGTACATGTATAGAGTAAAGTTTGATAAATATGTGGAAATTATCTATTTTTTTCACTTTTTGTGAGCTGGAAATTTATTTTTTAATAGAGTAAATAGTGAAACTAACAAATATCACCATAGAGCATGTAATAGTGAACCAACTAACAAATTACTTTCCTACACTTTATCTACCAATGATAAAAATATCACTTGGCCTGAAAATTAGTTTCAGTGTATATCGAAAATGGTATAATATAATATGTATATATATATCCGCATTCACTTACATACATATATACATAGAGAGAGATTGTCCGGCGTGGTGATCATCACCATTCGAGAGAGCCGGGGATATATACTGCCAAAAAGGCCGGGCCTGGGTCGATTCGGTTCCTTTACATATTCATGCGGGATTAAAGTCGGTCGCTTCTCTCGGCGGTCGACACTGGGCGGGGGACGGGAAAAAAGAGAGCAGAAGGGATCACGGAGAGAATCCCGATTATTCATGATGCGGGGTGATACGCGCAACGGCAATCCTGGTCTGTTTGAGCAGCCAAGGGTAACGCGCACAGTGTGCTCGTTGATTTCGTTGTTTGTTCCTCACACCGAGTTCGCAAGTGAAATTCACTTCCGGCACGGGCGATGCAATAAGGATAGTAGCTTTTTAGGATATAAGGATTAGCTTTTTAATGTTCAAGTGATCACTCAATTACGTCTGAGGAACTTTAATTTAAGAATTCAATTTTTCAAAAGGGCGTGTTGCTACTGATCTTTATAAAACATATTATACAACTCAGCTAAATACAAAAATTATTTTAAAAATTCAATTCAGAACGGAAAAGATACTGCTCGCAAAGGAATCAATGGATCCAGTTTATCATACGTAAGATTTTATTCGCAAAATAATATATTTCTCATTAAAAGGGATTGCCTATGTAGACCTGCATATTATAATACAACGGTACTAAGCAACTTATTTGTTCTGGTTTCATTGAAATTCTCCGTTTAGCGCCGTACGGTAAATGATTTGATCCGCCGTACGTTTGAACATGTCACTGACTGGTGCGAGGACAGGCGAAATTAAAACTTCCGGCCGGCGACAGATAGAAACGGTTCCGCATCGCATTTCTCACGAGTACACTCCTCTCGTAGGCCATCCTTTGATTAATTGTCTTCAAATATCCCCGGGTCACATGCCTACAGATCGTGGGCTCTCCCTCTCGGTCCGGGCGCGAGATGTGTACCCGAGGGGTTGGTTACTCTTCTGTTTCCCTTTTTCCTCTCTTCTCTCTCTCTTTTTTTAAGCACGACTGATCCCTCCGTCCTGTCTTCCGCGTCCTTTGCTGCGGAAGACTTTCAATTCGGTCCATATTTCACGCGTACGATATTTTTAAACAGAACGGAGAATGAGTAATGGCGAGAGCGCTCTCCTGCCGACCCTTCTAAACAGGAAGGGAGAGAGAGGGTTCCCGATATAGCGATATAGCAGCTCGAATTTTCTCTCTTGGTGTGTCGAATGTAACGGTATTGACTCTTCACGAGAACGAATGAGAACTGCGGCATCAAGCGTGCCGCAACGTCACCACTCGAAGCGCATTTACATTCTATTCAAATCGATCTTATATGATTGTGCATACCAGAAATCGATTATACTGTCGCGGGAACAGATATGATGTACGAGCGAGGTAAGATAACGTGACTGCCTCATAATTGTGAGACTCACGCGCCTATTCGAATCCAAAAACGATGGAAGCCTAATACGATACACCTTGCAGCAATGTCCTCAATCCATAAATTTGTAACCATTAATACGATACTTTCCCTGATTACGAGGTTTCGGAGAACGGTGCACCTCGGGATAGATTCCAAAAGAGATACATCAGCGCAAATTTACCGCAATATTACGCCAGTACCAGCGACTGTAACGACGCGTTATGCAAAACTTATTAATAAACTTAAAAAAACGGTTACTTGCATAAATTTATCAGCGAAACTATTAATTATGTCAACTCATTGTCAGTCAATTATGTCAGTGCATAATCGTAAATAGATGTAGAGCAAATCCCTCGAAGATAAATGAACCAGCGAATCGCGTAATGAAAACGTGTCGACGAGAACTGGCGAGATGTCCGGAAAAGTGGCAGGATAGTGTTTTGGTGAGTCTATAAACGCGAGTTGTGGTCCGAGCTTACTAGGGCTTACCGTGGCGAAATGCTACCGCCGCGTTGACCGAACCCTGCACGCGTGTAGCATGAAAATGCGACTTCATAATGGGATTAAGCGGGTTGCAATTCAGATTATAAATTGGATTATGGCGCAACCGTTAGCCGCGCTAAAGGCCTTACCGCCCCCGCGACCGCACGCTCTTTTGTAAGCGCGCAATTTGCCCCTTCGTCGCGAGTACTTTTGCGAATTGACCTGCTTCGCGATGTAAATTGCACCGTCGGACGAGAGAGGAGCTTTCCCAGAAGGGACATGGTAATGCGCCTATTCGGTTTCTACTTTATTCGAAACTCAAGAAAAAATGCATATGTAACTCACATTGCAGATTCCTATAGCGCGCTAAAGTTTTGACAAAGGTCAAGGATGACGTTGTTAATTCATAATCTATTCCTGGTCTCTATATAATTTTTAGAAAATAAAATAATTTACGTATATTCATTACAACACTTACAAATGAAATAAAAAGTTCGGAATTTCAACATCGTTAAAACACAAAGTGTAATAATTTCTTCACAAAATAAAATATGCAGTGTTTGATCGTACACGTTCATAATTTACATAAATCGACCGGCTGTCAAATTTTGCCCTTAAAAGCACGTCGATAGTCAAAATAACCGAGAATCACATGCCACGGATTCGAATCGCCAGCACGACTTCATAAAAGAGTACAAAGCAACAGTTGAAAAAGAGAAGAAGTTGAAAGAGAAACAAAAAACGCAGGAAGAGTGTGAGGAGAATGGAAAGATGGAAGGGTCAGAAGAGAAAGCAGGACCAAGGGGATCACCCGCGGGGCTGAATAATGCCGGGCAAAATGCGGTGGGCCATCCCTTGCTACGCTCTTTAGAACGGTGCGAGATCGCGGCGAGGGTTAGCGGGAAAAAGAAAGGACGAGGGAAAGAAAGAGAAATAGAGCAGGGGAAGGAGACCGAACGTAGATGAAGGGTGAAGAGGTGAAGGGAGACTGCCGGGATTTTTGTTTAAGTGCCCGGAGGTAACCTACAGCCGTCAAATGTGGGCGGACGACGGCGCGTTTCACCCGCTGTCAGGATTACCTGCTCTGCCCTATCCCGCAGCCCTCGGTTTTCACTAATTCTTCGAGATAAACCGTCACTCTTCCCAGCCGCAGAATGCGGAACCGACTCCGCGGCTCGATGCCGAGTCTTCATCCGTCTATTATTATCGACTTTTAACTCGACCTGAAGCGTGAACCGACTATACGACTCGTCGACGCAAAGTGGAAATCGTTTGGAATTTGTACCATGGGACACCGTAAACATCGTAGATCTCAGTAAAATCAAGATTCAGAGATCCTATCTCTATCACATTTTATTCGAGTAAACTGCCGATAAACTATCCAATTACTCAAATGGAGATTTACGAACAATTTTGTTCATTACGATGAATGATCGCTCCTTTTTACCTACATCGATGAAGCTACTCGCCAATTATAGTTTCACGCATTAGTGAAAAAAATTCCATGCTTCGTATCAAGACAACGATGAATAACCTTTAGATTCTTCTTAATGCCCAGACGTTCCGAGGACTTTTAATAATCGGTAGAAATCTGTCTCTTCTCTCGCGTGCCTCGCCTTGGAGGAAAAATCTTCAGGATCCCTGCTGAGCTTGCCTTCTGGCCGACGCATTGGCGTAGACAACATGACAGTGGGCAAAACCAATAGCGTCATCAAAGCAGTGTAAACTCTCCGATCGAACGGTGATTAATGATAGTCGCGATCCACTGAGGGAGTCGTGTCATCGAATCTCGCGTGATAGACTGTACATCTCTATTGGCGGTATTTGGTGAAAGAAAGGTCCATCGACGTTGGTCAGGCTATATTAAAATTAACGAACGCGAGTGAATAGCAAACGAAGTGAATATGTATCCCCGAACGCACTCTTCCGCATCCATTTACATTAATTCGCGTTCACTCGGCGACTATCTTAAATTATGTCAGCGAGAGATGTTCGACGGAATTAGCGGCGATAAAGACACTTCAGCGACATAAAGTACGCCAGCTGCCGATTGCAATAAAAGACTCGCACGATATCATGTTTTTGTCAGCGCGCGCTTGTAGATGTGCAAACGAGATGCACCTGACAACGACTGCGATGCTTTTTCCTCCTTTACGCATTAAAACCTGCGTTAAAGTGAATTACGTTACATTCTCACCGGTTGCCATGCTCACTGACGTCGCCATAAATATTAAACAATTTGCTTCATGAAGTCTAAATGCTCCATTTTATTGCTAAGCTACATGCTACATGGATGGAAATAAAAAACTGAGACGCAATGTTGCGAATGTTGCTGCTAAAAAATCCCTCTTTACGTAAATTTTACAGCGCATGTATAAATATCGAAAGAAGTAGTTATTTATGACGCACGTTAACATCGAAAATACGATAAAAAATGTTATATGTTGCAGAATTACCTCATCTACGGTTGCACGTCTTTACGTTTGGACCATTTATCCGGAATCATTTTCGCCATCAACGTCAACTAAACATTCTTGCACTCTTCCCGGGAATAATTAATCATTAAACGATTCTCTCTGTCTAACTGCGTGACCATAGGATCTGATAAACGGCGATGTGTCGAGTCGTGACTGGTAACACAACTAACAGTGCTTTTTAACGTCATAGATATGCAGGATCCGCAGGGACGTTCGATTCGTGGCCGCGCGTCTCGCGGATATTTTCCATTTATGCAAATTCCGCCAGCGTGCGCGAGCATGCGAGGACGCTATCGCAATTAGGAGTCGCAGCTGTAACTGCGCGCGTAAGGGTGTCGTAACTTCGGCGAAGAGGGCTTTCTCGCGTAACCGGAGACGATATCACGAAGCACTTACAGACCTTAACCGAGAATATTTTGCGCCCTTACCCACTTCGACTAATGTGCTAAGTGGTGTGCGCTGTACGTTTACGCGGCCGTAACGTGCGCGCGAAACCCCGCGCTTTATTCCCGATCGTCGCACTCTCGTGGCCGCGGAACGACCAGTCGATCCGGCCGATAAAACGGTGATTTCGTAACAATCCGGAACAGTCCCCGCGCCAAAATTTCTGTCCATTTTTTACGGTATCAAGTTACGCTTGAAATATTTCCGCCACCGGCATCGGCCGCGAACGATTCTCCCAATCGTTCAGCTCTCGCGATCTCCCCCTCTCCCGAATTTCTTCATTTCCTTCGTATCGCGTGATAACTGCACGGGGAGAAAGGTGGACGCGACACCGCTCTCGGGGCGTTTTATGCCTCGTTAGCGCGCGTCGCGGCGCACGGGCTCGGTTTCACGTTGTAACTGACACCGTGCAGGGCGCACAGTGGCATGCTCGTCGTCGTTGTAAAAAAAAACACGAGAGACGAGAGATAAGGATCCGAGGGTCGCGGGATCTCAATCGATATCCTAATAATTTTCTGGTAATCGCGCTAAGCTATCGTCTCTCGACAACGAGCGAGGACGAGGAGCGAGGAAGAAAAAGGGAAAGAGAGAGAAAGACACAGAGGGAGAGAAAGAGAATGGGCTCTTCTTTATGTAGATACACGGCTCTCGCGCGCTCATTTGCACCGGTATCCCTTCGCGGAGGGAAAGAGAGGGGGCCTACCGGCACGCCGTATCTCCTTTTCGCATTATTATGATAAAATATTTTTTCGGCCATAAATACGTGTCCGGGACGCGAGACCCCCGCCGCGCGCGGGCCACCCGACGCACCGTTGCAACGCGATAAACGCACCGGCACTTGCACGTGCACTCGCGCACGCACTCGCCGGTCTTGTGAGTGCGCTGCTGAAGACGCGCGCCCTTTTGCCGGCGGGATGTAAAATTGCGTCTAGGACGAGAACGAGCGGACGGCGCGGGACAAGATTGCCGTCGTGGTATCTTGACACCACGAAGATGCACAAGAGACGTTGTTAGCCTCTATCTTCGCGCACCGTGAGGAAGGCACGCGGTCCGGTTAGAGCGTGAAACGCACGACGAGAAATATCGCGAAATGTTCAATGCCCTTTCTCCCGAGAATGATTCCAACAATTTATTTTTTCCGAAGAAGGGCATGTTGGACTGTATCTTTTTATTTATAAAATTGATGTCACATTTTTTATTGACTTTGATTGAAAGTTGAAAAACGGATTTAGCATCACGTAATATTATCCTATTCCCGAAGGCTCGATAAATTAATAGAGAATCAGCAGCGTGAAATCATAGTAAAGATTTTATAAAAATCATTATTTGAGAGCGACACATCGACGTATAGTGGAATTCGTTTATATCCGCGAGGGTTCTATAATTTAGCGATTCGCTTCCAATACGGTCGACGGACGTATCGGCGTGTTTGCGTAACCCGACAAAATATACAGATCGAATTCAGAGTGATTTGTTTTCTCTACCGTTAGAAATTTTGTTCGACCGTCTAGGCCGCGATGTAAAAATAAACATTTTTTTTCGAGAGTGAAGCTTTTTCGCGCCGCGAACGCAACCATTACGCCCTACCCCGCTTTCCTGTCCGAAACATAACTTTATAGCTAATCGTGCCTGTATATATATATATATATATATATACACAGGGTGTCCCGGGTTTTAACCGACAAACTGCGGGAGCATATTCTACTAGTGGAAATAAGAAAAAATTCTTATATCGAGTTTGCTTAGAAATGCTTTATTACAAAGTTATAAACCAATATTGAAAAGAAATATCAGATAAGTAACAACGGATTTTTTCACAAAAATAAAAATTATCTACGCAATGATTTAGTGACGCATTTCAAAATGTTGTCCTTGCGCATCGATACAAGCTAGACATCGACGTAGTACAGAATTTGTTACGGTACGACATTCCTGAAAATTTTGTTGCATCTCAGTAACTGAATTAGTAATTCGTTGCTTTAAATCTATCTGGTGCTCTCCTGTTAGGAAATCTACGTTGATACTCTCGTACGGCAGCTCGTGCATTTCCCTCACAGAATCCGTACACGAAATGAATATCGGTGTATTCCTCATTTGAAAACACTTTTGGCATTCTGATAGTAATTGCTAGTTGACACGACGATTGAAATCTAACAGCTACTGTTGTGAAAGTAACAATCATACTGAATCGGTTCAACATAGTGAACATGAATACACGTGAATACACGTAACATAAACATCCTCGACCTTGCAAATTCTACACTATGTTCCGTTGTTACTTATCTGATATTTCTTTTCAATATTGGTTTATAACTTTGTAATAAAGCATTTCTAAGCAAACTCGATATAAGAATTTTGTCTTATTTCCACTAGTAGAATATGCTCCCGCAGTTTGTCGGTTAAAACCCGGGACACCCTGTATATATATGTGTATGTGCGTGCATACATATATGCATATTGCATACACACGCCTGTCAAATAGCTTGAAATAGAGACCATAACGCATCCATCTTCGGACTATTAGCTCCTACATAACTCATCTCTTTTCCCCATCAGGCAAATTGGTATTTCGATCGAAAACGACTTTTCCCTCTATCCCGCCTATTCTGTCAAACCCGGCGCTTTTACGGTCGATGACTTATGGCACCGAAACCCGTTCAAAATCTCATGATTCATGAAAATTTCTCTTCGGCGACATTTATTCCGAGCGGCATGCAGAAATGCGCATTGATGGCTGCGTTTAGCACACTGGAAATATTTGGCTCGTTTACCCACCACTGATAGGAAACACAGGTCCTCAATCAGCAATCGACTTTACACCGGCAATAAAACGCTTGATGAAACACTCGCAATTATCCTGTGTACAGACAAGCGCCTCGCGAGAATTTAGAAAGCAGGAACGCACAAGTCGTTTAATTTCTCACCAAGTCAATTCTCCGACCGCTTGGAACATTCTTAGACCCTCAGCTAGGATCTTGAGCATCCTAGCTAGTGAGTGTATCAGAGGGGGTCACCCGGAGGGGTTCCCGAGTCGATCTACTCGCTGCAGGGATGCTCCGAATTCCGAAAACGAACTCTCGTGGGCGGATCGTGGCCCATAAATACTCGCGGTGTAAACACCGAGTCGCCGGTGTTTGGTCGAATCGTGCCGGGCAAACGCGCCAACGGATTCGATCGCCTGATGTAAACCCTTTGCTAAAATAAACCCGATCGCTTCGCCTGTGCCCGGCTCGACTAATAACGCGATCGCGGAAGATCGCGCCCGGCATTATTAATTACACTTTCTGGCGCAACAAATTAACTACTCAATCATCGGCCACCTCGAAAGAAGCGAATCGATTTAGAGTCCGCGCGAAACCACAACTTCCACTTACAAAAACAAGAGAGTAATTATAGTCACTGGAGTGCCCATTGAGTCATAAGTTCGTGGATCGATGATGAGTTGACCATCGAATATCGCTAAACTCTTGATCCAACTTAATCTTTTAGGAATGTAAATTGCCATTCAGATTCTCACACTCAACTCTTCAATTAATGTCTTAATATTCAATACTTAACCGTCAATATACTTTTACATCATTTTGCTATTTGTAATATATTGATTTGTTACGCAGATATTTAATTTCAAGTAAAATTTCATGAAAAAGATCGAAAATCATTGTATAATTTCTTTTCCAACTTAGTAGCTTCTTCGCTACGGGAAGGCATCCGTGTTCGATCTCGACGTTCCTACAACGTGTAATCGCGCTGAAATCACGAATCTCAGCTTCAACTCACTCTCGCAGCGAACAGATACGTATAGCTGCGCGCGATGCAAGGCGTTTTCCTCGGATCCTGTTTGACGATTTTTATATGACCGGTAACAAGATCCTATTGAGCGGTATAACGAACGGAGTTCCGCGCGCAGTAAAGATAGCACGAGGAACAAGAAACTGCTGTACTGCTGTACCCGGAGGGCTTCTGTATAAACGGGCTTCTATTCGAGAAAATTATTGCGCGCGTTCGAGCCGCATTTCGTAGCCAAGGGTGCGTACAACGCTACGTAGATACGATCATCATCCGTTGCTCTGACAAAGTAAAGGCGCTGCTGGAAAAATTGCAGCCGCGTGCTTTTATTAACAATGCGCACGGTGGTATCGCCATCGCGGATCTGGTCCGCGTAATCATACGCATAAGCGTGATATCTCGCTGCTGTTTCTCCCACGAAGACACAAATCAACCATTGTTTGGTAGTAGCAGGACGGGATACTAGTAACTGGACTGTATCAGCAGGTGCCGCGTATAGAAACGGAGGAACCCAAAGGCAGTTCATTTTCTTATTTGTTGAAATACCTAATTCTTTTCTCTTCTGCTGATGCTGTAAGATTCTTTAGATTTTTTATCTAACTTTCGTAACTTGTATACACTTTTCAAATATCAAGGCTTTAGGGTGATTTATTAATTTTGCTAATATACGAAGAACGCCTACATATACGTTCTTCTTTTTTATAAAGTCTCCACGAAAACGTAAAATATCTTCTCCATGTATTTCGTTCGCCGCTAAATGCAGCAAGTCGATTATCGTTATCAGCGCAAGGATATTACTTTATCTCACCTAATTTCGACACGTTTGATATCTCTTATCTGCTTCGGTTGCTCAGGCAAAACGCGATAAATCATTCTCCCTCGTAAACAATTAACTTTACGTATCACCGTGTAAAATAAGCACGAGCTATCGCGCAATACCTGTTACCAGCATAAAAATCTCGCGACGAGAGAGTACTCCCGATATATAATTTCCGCATCACACCCGTGACTGGAATTTATGTCGATCGCGTGAGAAAAGGCGATATAAATAATTTCCAGGCTCGAAAAATTAATTTCGTGTAATAACTCGTATAAGTCGCAGGGAATTAATTTTAGGGCAATCCCACGGCCGTTCTGCGAGCAATCACTTGGACGAGCCGGACAGGCAATCTCCGAAAGCGGGCGTGTTCCCGCGGTATCGCAAGTGATAGCGCCTATATCGCGCTAATTGATTCGTAAGCGGCGAAATAATAGGCTTCCAGATAGATTGCCAGAAGTGCAATCGACGCCAGCGAGCGGAGTCGCCGGTCGTGGCCGGCGCATAACTCCGCGCTGGTATTATAATTGCGCCTGGTGCAACGGCGGCGATCGCCCGTGTGCAATTACTCGAACTCTCTTTCGCCGCCGTGAAGATCTATGGGACAGTTGACGCGAGGAGGCGAAGTTGAAGGCCGCCGGCCAGGCCGGACCCGGCAATTACACGCGATTCGCGTAATCGTAAAACGAAACGAACGCCGGCTACGCGCGCTTGTCATTGCTGCACGGTGTTCTCCTGTGCGCGAAACCGCGTTGTCGGCGAAGTAAGCGTACCGTAAATCAGCCAACTTGTACAATGAGAGAGAACGAGGAAGATGGGCAGAGAGAGAGAAAAAGAGAGAAGCAAAACCGAGAAGCTCATTCTCGCGCATCCTGCTAGATACTGATCGCGATTCACTAGGATCTACTTTGTCGAAATATGTATGCGTATGTACGTCTGATGAATGTACATATGTATATTTGTATAAGTAATAAATATAACAAACGTGCAATTTAATCTTGTTCTGACCTGAATTAATTTTTTAGTTGTAGATATGCGTGCTTCAAGATATTTCTTTGTCCTCAATCCTTAATAATTTTAATAACTATGTAAATATGCGGAGAATTATATATAGATTTCAATTAAAATCTGAGAACATCAGTGCTTCCCGATTTTATCCGAAACTACCCGATTTTATTCGGGGCCTAGTATGTCCATATTTGCGACAATAACTCTTTAATTTTTTTCGTTCCTTATGAATGTATACTGTATAGTAATTGAACCATGCAATAGATTGAACAAAACAATACGCTTCTCAGATATTACAGAAAAATTCAAGCGCACCGGACATCATCAGTATCTGATTGCACCACCGCACTGGAACTTACTTTCCCGCGCCGCTATCGCAGGCGGACTGCGCGGCGCGCTCGGACCGGCATTACATCACCGGTGCAGGTGCAGTTCGGGTGCAACCTGCGATCGGGCGCACCCACGGTGCTAGTCGGAAAGCGAAGCGAGTGGAGCGCGCGATAACGTGGAGGAAGAAAATGAGAAAAGGAAGAAGAAGAAGAAGAAGGAATCATGAGACGCAGAGGCAGAAGAGAGATGCAACAGAAGTAGAAGAGGAGGAGGAGGAGGAGGAGGAGGTGAGAGGAGCTCGAGCGTGAAACGCGTGACGAGGACGGAGAAAACGAACGGGCGCTCGGTGCTCCGCCCCAGGTACACGGCCAACATGGCCGCTGAGGGACGGATTGGCGGAGGCCAGCCGCGACGCCAGCCGACGTCGTCGTGACGCCCGCGCTTCACTCAGCTCGGCTCAAACTCAACGGACTTTGTTCGCGTCGGCCCCTACGGCACTCCTCCGTTTCGAGCGGTCGCCGCCCACCCTTCTTCGGCTTTCCCTTCGCGCCCCGCTCACTGATCTCCTCATCGCCGAGCCGTACACCACCTCGAGAGTTGCACGTGTGGTGCACGCACGTCGTCGCTCGACGTCTCGACCGATTTCCATGCGCGATTTCGTGCACCGCGACAATGTTGCGGGCCGAGACGCCGCCGGATGGCCTGCCGCACGATCGTTCGAGGTTTAATCGATATCTTTTGCGTACTTATGTTGTCATGAATATTTTATACTTGTATGACGAGTACAGCGGAATCAATTTGCGTACAGAGCGGATGTACGATAATCGTCGACGGGCGAACAGAGATCGTGATAAGTTATTTAAAATTTTACGCAACGCAAGTTAAACTATAAAATTGTTTATACGTGTAAAACATGCAGAACATGTCGTAGTTATCATTATTTTAATATATTAACATAGCGGGCACAAACGAGAAAAAGAAGATTTCAAAAATAAGTGATACTCCAGAAGAAAATTCCGAAAATAATAATTATTTAAGATAAGACAAAACAATCTTATCTGTAACGATAATATCTTATGGCTTGAAGATGTAAAGGAAAATGTGGTACATTGCAATATTCGTATTTGTCGATTGGAAATTCCTCATTTCTGTTTTAGTCATGTAACGTTAACGTGTTCTAGTTCTAAAATAATAGTGTATTAACTTGTTGATAGAATCATTAATCTTAGAAACGGCAAACTTGAGACATAGCGCACAGTGCATTTGCTGGCAATGCACTGTTAAGCGGAAATATGGTGTATTATTAGTCCACAGGATGTAGTTTGTTCGTTTCACGTATTCGTTGCTTTCCACTGTAATCACGGCTGCAACTAAGTTGCAGGCTGCGAGGCGTTGCAAGAATACTCGAGTGCATGATGCATGACAAATATCGCGCGTTAATACAAGGGTACCCCTTGCGAATTTATCTGTGCTCGTTCGCGCCGATGCGCGAAACACGCTCCCGATAAGCAATTAAACTTCCTAATGCAATTTACATCAGCTTTTTTTCACGTGTACCGTACATGTACAATCAGCGGGAATGGTAATGGGATAAACCTTACACAACGATTAATCAGCGCAACCGTGCCAACGAATTATGACACTGTTTTTCACTTTGTATCATTTCACTTGATTATTCGTTTTGCGTTACGTCGGGGAAGCTCAGGGCAAAAACATTTTAGCAACATAAGCGTATATAAGATACTTCGCCGTTACTCAAAATTATTATTAATTGCATAATAAATAATTATTAATTTTGATAATTAACAGATTACAATCTCATTTCGGCTTTAAAGCTTTCTTTCGGACCACACTTGTAATAAGAATACCATGGGTAAATGGATTTCCTAACTCGTATTGCTCTCTAGTTGAATCTGATTTAACCAGAAATTGCACAGATAACCGCGCATAATCGAGATTATAGATTTTCAGTTTCGTGTTTAATCTCGGACGAGGTACATTATGGGCGCCCTGGGTATCTGATTTATTAAATAGTTTTTCGTATTCGATCGCAAGCGAGGTTCGAAAGAGGGATAAAACCGGGCGTACTTATACTTGCGGCGAGTGAACGACGTGCTTATGAGTCGGCGATTCGTCGCGCTTCTCGAGTGCACGAAGCGGTAGAAAACGCGCCGGTAAAAAGCTCTCGCATAATAACTCACCGGTGCAGGTAGACAAGAAAGCGATGAGGATCGTAGCCATTATTAGAAAAGCACGCGCGCGCGCGAAAGCTCAAAGCGCAATTACATTCGGAAAACGCCGATTGTTATTGCGCGCCGGCTAATGGGCGCCGGTGATGAATGCGCGTGAAACTTAAGTTATATCGCGCGCGAGCGAAGAAGCAGAAACGAGCTGCCACCTGTTGATCCTTGGCAGCTACTCGATATTTATGCATACGTAGCGAAATATCGTTTAAAGCGCACGTCGGCATTAGCATAAACTAGTATATGGCAATCCACGCGACTACTGCCCGTCATATAAATATTAAGTTTGACCGTAATCTTTGTCACCGCAAAGTAATTCCTTCGCACGTCGTATAAAATCTGCAGTTAAGCAAGGATTTCTATACCTAGTTACAGTGTGCGTATTTATAACGATGAAGATGTGACTGAAAACGTGCGAAAACAATATTATAGCGTCAGTAACTTCTCTTCATAAATACAAAATAGTTATTTCTTGGATCATCAGAAAATTTCGAAGTTTCAGCAAAAAGAAATTACTGCACAAAATATATATAAAATATTAAAACGAATATTCTGCACAGGAACAATGGATTATAATTATAAGAATTTATAAGATAATTATAAGATAATGAAGATTATGAAGAATTTAAAAGATAAGTATGAAGAATTTATGTAACGAAAACACTCGTCGATTTAATAAATTAAAATATTATTAAGCAGTGTTTCAGCAGTAAAATTCTAGAGTTACATACACATTGTATATAATTCTAATACATAACTTTTTAAAAAGTTTTTTTTATATTAATATCAATGTATTTCTTGCATTTTCTAAAAAGTTTATTATCAGAAATAAATTATAAGTCGAAGAAACAGATTACTGATACTATAATTAAAATTTTCGCTGATAGAGTGCAGCATCTACCTGGTTCTTACCTGGCACCCTCTATGTAGCTCGAACAGCAGCCTTAGCACTCGTGATACAGAATTTCATAGTTTCCTATAAATTATGTTCAACATTAGTAATGTTATAAATAATATTAACGATCAGTTCTGTATAAAAGCTGCTTTAACCTTTTTATTAAATATAAATTCATTTAGGTGAAACAATCATATCAAATTAATTATTATCTAAGCTTTTACAAATTACCTTTAACTGATAACCGATATTGTATTTGTAAAGCAACTTATGTAAACTCATTGTCAATTATAGGCACCCTCTATGTAGCTAGAACAGCAGCCTTAGCACTCATGATACAGAATTTCGTAGTTTCCTATAAATTATGTTCAACATTAGTAATGTTATAAATAATATTAACGATCAGTTCTGTATAAAAGCTGCTTTAACCTTTTTATTGAATATAAATTCATTTAGGTGAAACAATCATATCAAATTAATTATTATCTAAGCTTTTACAAATTACCTTTAACTGATAACCGATATTGTATTTGTAAAGCAACTTATGTAAACTCATTGTCAATTATAGGCACCCTCTATGTAGCTCGAACAGCAGCCTTAGCACTCATGATACAGAATTTCGTAGTTTCCTATAAATTATGTTCAACATTAGTAATGTTATAAATAATATTAACGATCAGTTCTGTATAAAAGCTGCTTTACCCTTTTTATTGAATATAAATTCATTTATGTGAAACAATCATATCAAATTAATTATTATCTAAGCTTTTACAAATTACCTTTAACTGATAACTGATATTGTATTTGTAAAGCAACTTATGTAAACTCATTGTCAATTATATGTCGGTTATATACACGTACCGTAACTTTATACTGAGAATTGTCACGATGCATCAGTTACACTATCGACATGTTTTAAGCGTCGTCTAAAATGGCCGCAAAACATGATCGAAAAAAGAAGAATGTAATTACAAGCGTTTAGTTTCCTAACCTTTCAGAACTTATTACACCGGGAAGCCCATGCGGATTGCTTTAGTAAAATAACAGTTATGCACGCTACGAGAAATATTTTACGAGACGTTCGCGATAATTTTTTGCATACAAACCTCGTTATATAAGTGACGATACATCGCGAAAGATATAAAGTAAATACATTCATCACGACACACGAACTAACTAAACGTAATTTCAAGTCTGAGAAATGCGATATTGCGATTCTCGAAATATCGAAACGATCGAAGAAATGAACCAATCACAGATATGATATCGCTTCACACGGTGCAATAAAGGCACTAGATTATTTCTCCAAAATCTGTTTTTCAACTTTGTTACTAGCATTATCATTAGAAGCTTATAATTATATGTAAAAATATAATGATTAATAATTTAATACAGTTATGTATTATTATCAGCAATTGATATTAAAGAACAAAATTGCTATTGTTATTAGCTGTTCATGATAAAATGCGAGGAAAAGGCATTTATGCCGACGGGAACGCGTTCCAGCGCCAACTGGCGGCCGTTCGGCGAGGCAACATCAGCTGACGCAAAGCGTCGCGAGCAGCGGCAGATGCGTATTCGTAAATAACGACGCGTTCGGATAGGTTGTGGAAGCAGCTCTCCTCGATAAACGGACGCGCGACAATGGTAGACCTAAAGACAAACGTTAGTTTCGCGTGCCAACGATGCCTCCAACCCCTGAAATTAGACTCGAGTTTCGATCATCTCGGGGAGCACACGCTGGCCGAACTCTCACGTAGGTAATTTCTGTTTTGCACTGGCGATTCGACGTGCATTGTCAAGCTAATCGCACACTACCTCGCCAACTTCGCGTTGATAGCGCTCGCTTGTGTAACACTTGCTTGTGATTGACGTGTTAATTCACGTTCTCCGACGCAATCTCGCGAGACGATCCAGCGTCTCTGTTTCCCTGGCAAGCGCAGACTATCAAATGAATATAGCTAGCGTGGAGCAATATACAAACAATGGTTGCACAACGTGACAAAATTGTTTACATGTAACGTTCAACAATATATCATTATTGTAATTTTTCATACAGTTATGCAGTCAGATTATATCTGCTAATCTTTTCATTACTCTGTATATTTTTGTCAAGCATAAATATCTGACATCAATGTAAAATTAGCCTGATAGAGTATTGTAGCGATGAAAAATAACAGCAGGCAATATAATTATCTATTTTATTGCAGTCCCTATACAACAACAAATTGTTGGAGAACTGGAACCTCAGAGCGATAGTATAGAGCATCTGGTGCCGCCATTCAGATTAACCGAATCGGGGAATGGTACAAATGGGTTTATGTTGGTTGGTGATTCTGGTGAAACGGAAAGCTTGAGTCATCACTTGAAGGTATTATTACAGAGAGATTTTAAAGATATCTCGAATGAAACTTGTACATGTTATAATTTGATCCATCTCTTAGGTGCGGGCAACGTTATTCGATATTCTTAGCAGTAGCAGTTCAGCTGACCATCCACTTTGCGACGAGTGCACCGACAGTCTTTTATTATTAATGGACCAGCAATTACGAATGACGGAGGGAGAGTGGTCGGATTACAATGAGTACCTGAAGAAGCTAGAAATTGAGCAACAGTATCAAGGACACGAGGACGTGGAGATGGAAAATCTCACGAAGGAGTTGCAAGACGTAAAGGCGGAGGAAGAGAGAATGATCAGGGAACTGGAGGCACTGAGGAAAGAGGAGATAGCCACGAAGAATGCAATAGCGGAGCAGGAGAGGGAAAAGGAGAGGCTACAGAGTGACGAGGACAGGTATTGGAAGGAATATTCGAAGCACAGGAGGGATCTCATGCTAGCCGAGGACGAGTGTCGCAGGTAAGTCAAGATGCACGGTCCTTAGGGCGCTCGTTAGTGCTTTTATTTCTATACGCGTGTCCTTGCAGTCTGGATAATCAGCTGGCGTACGCAGCCTCGCAGCTCGAGAGGCTGAAGAAAACGAACGTGTTCAACGCGACCTTTCACATTTGGCATTCCGGCCACTTTGGAACCATCAATTCGTTTCGATTGGGGCGGCTGCCGAGCGCGCCGGTGGACTGGAGCGAAATAAACGCCGCGTGGGGGCAGACCACCCTCCTGCTGGTGGCCCTCGCGCGCAAGATGAACCTAACGTTCAAGCGCTTTCGCTTAGTGCCGTTCGGCAATCACAGTTACATCGAGGCGTTGGATCAAAATAAGGAGCTCCCGCTCTACGGAAGCGGCGGGTTCAAGTTTCTCTGGGACACGAAATTTGACGCAGCTATGGTGGCGTTCTTGGATTGCCTGCAGCAGTTTAAGGAGCAGGTGGAGAGAGGAGACAGCGGATTTTGTCTGCCGTACAGAATGGACCGAGGCAAAATCGAGGACTCCGCCACGGGCAATTCTTACTCTATAAAGTACGTTTTACTCTCCATAAGTCTTGGTCGCGACGCAATTTGTTTGTATCGTGAAAAATGCCTTATCCGATTATTTCTCTTCTTTTCAGAATACAGTTCAATTCGGAAGAACAGTGGACCAAGGCCTTAAAGTTCCTACTTACGAATTTAAAATGGGGTCTTGCATGGGTTAGCTCTCAATTCACAAAAGACGAATTGAATATTAATTGAACGTACTAGTACTTGTGATTTTACCGTAACTTTAGTTATGTAACTATCTCGTGATTGCTTGTGTATAAATGCTCCATTTGTAAATAAAATGCGGTTGGATGATAGCGTTGATTTCCACTTGGATTTCCGCTTGGAATAGCATAATTTCGCAAACTAAGTTTTTTTTTACATGTGACTAATTTGCAGTTTCTTTATTTTATTTTAGATTACCAAGCAGGATGATCTTTAGTTTTAATCTAAGAACAGTGTTCAGGTTTATTAAGTAGAAACCAGGAGATACCAAAGAGGAAGCTGGCGGGACTCCGTACCTCCTTGGATTTTATGTAATCCCTCGTTTCCGGAATGCTCAATTCCACTATTTCTATGAGTTCGCCCTCGGACTCGTCACCACCGCCTGTAACGTGAGAAAAGATTCAAATTGGACAAACTGATCCTTACATACGTTGAGTAGCAATTTATCAATCGTAAAACTAGTGCTCCTCAAAAAAAGTTTCATACTGGTATTCTAAAAGAGAGAGAGAGAGAGAGAGAGATTTACACGATTCAACTTACCAGGATGTACCTGCATATCGTCTGTGACTTCCACATAGAAAAGAGTTTGTTGCGCGCTGGCAGAGGCGCTGGACCTAGAATACATAAAATATAATAAATCTTTTTTTAACTTGCAAATCCTGGATACGTTATTTTTATTTTACTCATCAGAACAGATCTTGTCTCGGAAATTGCTTTTCCAAACTTTATTTTTGCAACGGCAAGGATAAAATTACAGCGAATGAGTGAGGCTCACACATAGGTAGAAATTTGTCTGAAGGCCGAGGCGGGTGCTTCGTAGCCGCACTCCTCCTTCAACTCGTCCCTTGCTATCTCGACGAGAGGCTTAGGCTTGTCCACGATGCCAGCGCAGAGCTCCAGGCTTAGCCCTAGTGTCGCGGGATAGCGCTCCAAATCGACCGTGTCGTATCTATTTTTTGGCAGGACCGCGTAATAGACTGCCGGCCTGAATTGCCTGACGAACACCAGCTTCCTCCGAGTCGTGTTGAAGACTACTATACTCACACTGTCGTGGATCCTTATCACGTCCCACTCTTTATGTCGGCCGTCTTGCGTGTAATTCAGGCGAACGCTTCTCAACCAGGGTGAATCGTGCGGAACCGTTCCCACACGGACATCGTGCAAGTCGAGCATCCTCCTGCGCACGAGCTGGTTCCTCTCATCCTGTGCCATGACATTCATCGCCACTGTCAAAATACTACGGGGCGACACACCGAGCACGTCAGCTCTTTCCCTTCCGCCGATAACGACAGCGAGTCTCGGCATGCGCAGACTACAGATGCCGCACGTGACACCGAATCGATAAAGTCGAGAAGCGCGAAGTTGCACCTTCTTTCCGGTCGGCCGCCATGTTAGGCTCGTTGTTCAAATGTGATTGATATGAAGTTTAAATGGATTATTATTTCTTGTGGCCAATAGAAATTTTTCTCTCTGTTGTTAAATAACTGCAGAAGACTTCACTGGAATTGTGAGCTCCTTATTTGTGCGCTAAGCACACATATACAGGGTGTTTCCTCTAACTGTAGCACTTAGAATATCTCTGCTTCCTTTGATGACATGAAAAAAGTCAAAGGACGAAAACTGTTCGATTCAAAGAGACTAGTACTCTGGTAAGAAAATTATTTTTTTTAATGTCACCTTTCACAAGATATCAAGGTCATCAACATTTTTTTAAATGAGATGGTATATTTTCCTTAACGAAATGATGTAGCTTGTAAAAAAACAAATTCAACCATACAGAATATGTTGACCTTCATTTGCACGGAACATACTCAACGAATCATTTCCTGATCGCTGGATTGGACGTGGTGGAAGAATTTCTTGGCCGGCTCGATCACCAGATCTTACGCCTCTTGATTTTTTTCTTTGGGGACACCTAAAAAATGCAGTTTATCGCGATATTCCGACAACACCTGAAGATATGCGAGAAAGAATTCAGCGTGCGTGCACCGCAATTACTCCGGATCTCTCAAACGTAACAATCGTTATTCATCGATTGGTATCGTATACTGATCATTTCGAACATCTGTAAAAGTACATCTTTGTATTATAATTAGAGTTCTTTTCCAAACGTGATTTTGTGTTCAAGTCATTTGAGTCAACATATTCGTATGTGATTTTTTTCAAGCTACACATTTCGTTAAGAATATACCATCTCGTTAAAAAAATCATGACCTGATATCTTGTGAAGGTCATTAAAAAATAATTTCTACCGTACTATCTCTTGAATCGAGCAATTTTCTCCTGATTTTTCATTATCAAAGGAGAATTCTAGCTCGTTAAGAAAACGTAACAGCAATTTATCGTCCAGATTTCTCATAATACATCGACAATGTGTGTCTAGCGAGGCAAAGTGAGACAGTTCGTTTATATAAAATCATGAATCAGAACTTGTAAATGGTACATAATCGGTGATTGCTGATCAATGGACTCGGCGTAACCAAGCTGTAAAAAAATCCGTTCTCATAAAAGATCAAATTATTTCATTCCAAAGGATCAAATTAATATAATAGACTTCAAAATGTTTTCGCGTGAGAAAGAAATCGGTGTTTTCGTACTAAAAATATTCTCCGAATATTTCAGGTTCACGTCACGCGTTCTCCAAATTTCGGACATCTCAACGCCGAAATTTTTACAGCCGCAATGAGCACATTACAACAAAATGGCATCAACTGTAAGTTTATTTCTATTGTATTATATTAATTGTATTCATATTTATTAGACATGCACTTTGTCAGGAGATATAATAATGATAGGCAGATTGACAATTGAAAGCGAGACTAAAATTTGCTGCTTCATAATTATTTAATTATTCGTGTATTAATCTATTATGTCGATATATCACAAATACTTTTAATACTTATTTTTATACTCGATCTCTTTCTTAGATAAATAATTCTATTATTTTTTATTACAAAACTATCTATAATTTTGTAGCGATGTTTTCAAGCGATAGCTTGAACGTATTAGAATATTAAATGGGTCTTTTAGCAATCTAAACATAATATCAAATATATGTGTATATGTGTGTGTGCGTATATACGCTAGTTTTTCGTTGCATATATTGGTAAAAAATAATTTAGATCCAGAGTTGTAATTAATCAATTTGTGTGATGTAACATGGAAAAGAGAATGTCTGGAGATAAATATCATATATTCAGGTTATTCTAGCATCAAGATATTAAATAACGTAATCACTTTATCTGTTTTCCTCACATGTAAATTTCATAATCAGCTGATTGGAAAATGTAAACAAGTTATGAGTTGTACGTAGTCGAATTTAACGCGTCGCGCAAAATCAGGACAATGAAACCGGCTGGGTAGCATTTAACTGTACTCAAGACGTAAACTCGCTTTTGGTACTTGCCTCTCACGATCGCGGGAAAGTAAGCGGCAAGGGATGGTTTCGCTACTTCCTCCCTCTTCTTTCTCGCCTGCCCTTTCTCTCCTTCTTCTTCGGTACGGGCTCGGTCGGTTGGAAAGCCTCGAGGATTTCCTGCTGCCTGACCTGAGTGTCCACGTGGATCACATCAGGCTTCCTGCGATATCTGCTTACTGCTGCCGGTGGCGAGAACTCGATCTCCATGTCCGACGCCGTCGAGCTCGACGCGACGGAGGCGTCGTCCTTACTTTTGACTATCTTGAACTGTAGCGGCTTCATCGGTTCTTCTAGCTGCGCCACGTCCGTCGTCTCCGGCTTGATCGGATACATCGTCACGTAGTACGTGCCGTCCTTCCGATGAATATGCAGGGTCGGCGGCGGTTCCGCCTCCTCTTCGCCTTCCTTCTTCGTCTGCGACACGTAGCTGAGGGTCTTGAACACCTTACCGCGTCGCAAACCTGTGCGCGATGGCACCGACCTTGACCGACTATCTTCCATCAGGGAAATGCCCTTAGCTGCTTTTAGCAATTCGTTCAAATAACGACTGATCGCGCCCGGCTTCCAGCCAATTCGCGGTTTCAGTTTGCCTATGGTGGTGCTGGTGTTCCACAACCAGCCCATGTTAGCCGGCACTCTGAGTCGCGGGTCGATGCAGTTCTTGTGACCGTAATGAATCCCAGGATAAACGTCGCCGATCGAGTGCACGTAGCGCATCACTCGTTTGCTGACCTTGATAGGACCCCTTACGATGTCGCGATCACCTTCAGGACCTAGCTTACTCTTCAACTGTCGTGCCCTTTCGATCGATTTAAGACTTCTCGCGGTAATCGTGCTTGGCGGTTGCGATTTCACGGCGAGCTTCTGCGGTTCCTCGACTTTTTCGCGCGGTACTGTCCGGTTGTTACCGGGCACCTTCGGCCGGGATTTGCATTTTGGTTCACCACATGGACCAACGACGATATCCTGTGACGGAATAGTCGAAATATCGTCCTTCTGTTTTTCTGCCTTCTCCTCCTTCTTGTCTTCCTTCTTTTTTGATTTGACGGCGACCGAAGGTAACATCGGTTTTGCGTCGCGTACGACACCAATGCGTTCTGGAACCGCCATGGGAAAAGCGTAAGGTAAAGAAGCGCTACTGAGGATGGATTTATCGATGAGCGTGTTGCAAGGAGCAGTACACAGTAGCACACTCGGGGATACCGCTGTTAACGGGACGGGATATCTCAGTTTTCTCTCGCTCGGCGTTTCGTGAACGGGATAATCCTTGTCTATGTCTCTACCGAAGTATGGGCTCTCCGATGGATCCATCAAGCCGAGACCCACCATACCCGGCACTTTGCCGATAGAATCCACGAATGCTTGAGCCTCTTTGAAGGCGCGTATCAAGCAATCTGCTCCCACGCACGGTTTCTTTGAGCACTTTGTGCCCGCTCTCCAAGATGACGTCTCTTTCCCCGGGCAGACGCAATTGGCGGCAGCAGCCTTGACTTCGCTTCTTGGGTGTGATCTGTGCGATGAGCCAACATTCGGTTCCTTACCTTTTTGATATATTATGGTAGTCGCTGCTTCGGAAGGCGGATACGCTGATTTGTCATAGTCGCTCCCACCCGCCGTGCGGTTCATTAAGTTTCCCTTGCGCCAGGTGTATTCGTCGTCCCATAACGCTTCGTTGTCTAAACCCGTATCCTCTCTGCCGCCGCCTCTCATTCTCGAAGCGCTCCCAGCCGTGCTCCGTTTCATAGTAGGATCCAAATTGTTGGCGTCATCAGTAAGCGTAGCGAGCGATCGGCCATCGTCGCTGTAATTTCTGAGGATATCTGGATTTCTCAAGGCCATGCAACAAGACCGAGTGCATCCGGAACGACATATCATAGGATGCGATGGTCGGTCCGATGGTGGACACGAACAAGTTGGCTCATCGGGATACATGTCGTAAATCAAACCACGGTATTTGCGATCGTTCAGTTTTTCGGCGCTCGTTAGCTTCTCGAATTCCGGTTGCTCCATCGATACACGAGGCGGTGATTCCGGTCTGGTCAGTACGAAAGCCGCATCCGTATGATCGTGCAACTTCGAATACGCAGAGCCTAAAATCTTATCGAATAATACATTGTCGTCATATTTTATCCTACTCGTTTCATTTGTGTCTTTATCATGCAGTTTCGCGCGGTGAAATTTCCAGTCGAGAGGAAATCCTTGAAACACGTACGACTTTTCACGGAGCGTTAAGTGGTCGATAATGGAGCTTCCAAAGCACGACAGTCTCAGATACATTGATACGGATCCACAGGGTTTACCTTGCTCGTTGGCCAAAGTATAAGTCTCCATCACGGTACAGGGTTTAGACAATCCGTCTATCTTGTTCTTGGCTGCAGTCACTTGATCGCAGAAAGATTCGGACGGAAATGCCGCTGCCGCGCAGAGAAGGGTGTGCTCATCGCGCAAGTTACGATTCTCGCCGCGAGGGATTCGATACACTTCGATACTCAGAGGAGTTGATTTCATAGATCGCATTAAATTGCTCGGTGTTTGAGCGAACAAACACGTCTTACCCTTGTACTTGTTGCACTCATCAAGAAAACGATTTTCTTTGTTCTTGCTTCTTCCGCCTTTAACCTCGGTGTGATTCTTGAGGATTATATCAATGGGCGTGAGATCGATGAAGCCTATGCAGATCATCATATCGCATTCTCTACCGTTGACACTCTTTTCGGGGCACAGATCGAGAGAATCAATAAGAATTTCGAGCATGTACAATTGTTCCTTTTCCGACTTCGGTTTCTTCTTCTTTTTCAACGCCATTTCGATGGTGTCGTTGACGCGAAAACTTGCGGATTCACACACGTGTTGCTGATGATACGACAAATTTGGAAAGAGACTTTAGATCGACGTTAACATCGATGTGCAGATCCCGCCATTAATTTTGCGAGCATTTCGGGCCGGAAATCAAATGATCTATATCGGCGTATGCCTCGCGCCACGAACCGAAGTTAACTGACGTTTCTAGTTGTCAAATGGATACTATGGTAACGATTCCTCGAAATAATTACCCAGCGAATGCAGAAAATCGCGCATCAAAGTTCAAGTGTCTCTCTTGAAAATCATTTATAGAGGTCACTTTTTGACCTTTTTCTTTTTAACCACTTTAGCGCCTTTCTTTTTTGCTTTAGCTTTCCGTTCAGGAACTGTCGGTAGAGTGATCTTCTCGTGCGGTTCTTTAGGAATTGTCTCGTAAAGATACTCGGGCGGTACAAATCGCTTCACGCAGATCTCTCGTTCCTTGTCTTCTTCGCCAGAGACAGATTTTGGATGCAGTTCGTAGTGCGTCAAGAAGCTGCGTCCGAGGCAGACAACGATGAGCTCCATGTGTAACGTACCGGACGGATTCTCGCCCGGATCCAGAAGGTGAAAACCGCCCTTCACCGCGAACGGCTTCGGCTGATTTTCAGGATCGTTGCCGATCATGCCGATTTGGTCGCACAGGCAGCCTGGCAGCGTCAGCTCGCTTTCCGCTGTGGGATAAGTGTCACCCGCGCGGAACACGCCGATCTTCATGCACGTCGAGCGAAGCCCACCGACCAGATCCCGCGGTCGCTTGATGAACATGTAGCATTTGCCGATCATGAAGCTCACATCCTGATCGCGCCTGGATGCGTCCGAGTCGCCGCGCGTGAACTCGAACACGGGGAAATCTAAGAGCTTGATCTTGATCACGATAGGATGCCCGGCGATGTCTTTGATTTTACCGGGCGTCAACGTCAGTTTATCGATCAGTATCTCGATTAGGTAGATCTGTTCGTCGTGGCCGCCGAAGCAGGACATGACATGGCTCGAAGCGATACTCGCGAGGAGTTAAGTTGTATCTACGGTTGGGAAAGACCGAGTTCAGGTTGATACTTTTGCCAAGGGTGTCTCGAAGAATCCAACAAAAATATCCAACGAAATATCCAACGAAAATTTCGAAGGTCCAAAAAAATTGCACGTGAAACGATTATTGAAGTTGTTTACCGAAAATTTGGAGGTTTAAAAATGCCGCGAATGTTTGACAGGTGGGAAGTAACAGTCGAACGGCGGTCCGTGTCGACGTGATAATTGCTAATTAATTCGAGTGGTACAGGTTTATCCGCGTTGTACCGTCGCCAACGCACGACGTCACCCACCGGTCGTTTCGCTGAATTTTATGTAAGGGACAAATTGCGCTTCGCTGAGGGAAACACGCGCGATAGCGATCGAAGAATTATTAATTTAACCGATGTCGTATACAAAAATATGTTTCCTTTAACGCGTCCTCAGGGTGGATTTTAAATACCGCCTCGCGCGGTCTCTTCTATTTCCGTGTGCGCGTGCATGCAACGTCATCGAGACGACGCGCGAGACGACGGAAAAAAAATTATCAACTTACGGTCGCGTATGTCCCATTCACTATCCTCGGCGTTTCTAATTCCATCGGCAGTTACTTAGCTCTCCCACAGTTGGTGTATACTTAAACTCGACGGCGCGAAAAACACCGCCAGAACCGTTACGAAAACCAGCGAGGGAGACATGACACCCTCGCAAATTCATACTTTCCGTTGTTCCTCATTAGGAAGAGTAATTCCTAATGCGAACAAAACACCCACGCGTTTCGCAGGTACGCGAAACGCGCGATCTGTCTGCTCCCAGCGCTCTGAATCACCGGAATTGAGAATGAACAAAATATAACGAATCGAAAAACACAACGACAATTTCGTTGAAAAATAGATTTCACATTTCTTATCAAACACGTAATCAGAAACATGTTCGATATCTTGTACGTCTCGTACAATTAACGTAAAAACGTGTCTGCAATAATTTTACCCTTTTTCTGCATCGCTGCCCAGCCTCCTTAAATTATCCTTCTCGTTCGAGAATCAATCGTCGCGTCGGCGGCGTGTAATCCCCCAAATCAACGAGATTTCTCGACCGTTTGGGACGAGAGGTCCCATTCCTCAGATTTCAGCGGAACCTCGGGAGCAGCACCCCGAAGTAGTCCACCTCGTGGTCTCGGAGGGCCGAAGTATGCACTAATTGGTACGACCGCGCGCGCATACGCACACGATCCGCTCGAAGCAAGATAGGCGGACGATGGAGCGAGCAGGACATACAACCGGGGCAGGACGAGAGATGTATCCCGAACGCACCGTCGGATACCCCTCTGGGGTCCGTGGAAGTCGTCGGGCCGAAGGTAAAATTCCGGACCCGGGCGACACGGCGGCTCGTTAAAATGCTTCCGAGGATTTTGGGCGCGGGACGCTTCTCGGATAATTGGTGATTAGCGATTAAAACGAACGGATGTATCTCCGCCAGGACCTGGCCGCTCCCTCCCGCAGCTACGCGGTCTTCCCCTTTTCTCCCGCGGCCTGCCGACCGCGTGAATCGCGAGGGGAAAGGGGTGTGTAATGTCCACGTCTTGAAGAGGTCCTCGACGCGTCACTCATTTCGTCCGGTACCGGCGATGGCTCCCTCACTTCCCGCGGCCGTCTTTTTCTCCTCGACGAACAAGCGTCTTTTAATCGGACGACTCGGCGATCAGGATCGCTTTCTCGTCAGTTCGTCGTAATCGTTTCTTTGCGAAGGCGTGTCTGGGAATCTGAGCTGCTTCGGGTCCGCGGCATTCGAATGACCGGAAATAACGATCGAACGGACGGACGTTAATGTGCCGCGGGTTTTTGATGCCGGAAGGAATTTATTATTTTTCCGACGTTTACGCTGTTCGTGGCCTCAAAAACGCAGCTTCTGTTTTAGCTCGCGCGATATTACTCTAATATTTAAGCGACAAAGAGGTGTTTCTCGCTATGGCAAATGTCAATTGACAATTACAAACAACGAATTTTCGAAGAATTCAACAATGCCGGTTGATTACATGCATTCAGACTGTGACCCCATAGAACTCCGCTGTGGTGTCTGTAATTTGTAGTTTTAGTTTACGCTAGAAACCCACGAGTGTGCAAGCTTAAACAATGGCAACAGTACTTGAGGAACAGCCCGTAATCAAATTAAGTGTCGCGTGTCCGCTTAAGGATTAATCACTATAATCTGCGATTTTTCCACGATAGCGCGTCGCGACGGTTACCCCTTATTTCCGGTTCCATCGATGACCGTTATCTCAGGACCTGTGCGCGTCACCGCGCGCCTTCAGCAGGATGCCCTTAAGAGGATGCATGGAATGTATTACATTTTGCGGGAGGATGAGACGCTCGCGTAGATTCTCTCTCCTTTTCTCGTTCTCTCTTTCTCTCATTGTCTCTCGTGTCCTGACCCAAATACATTGCGACACCGAACCTATTTTCTCATGTTCCTAAGTGGACGCATCGCTTATAAACATCGTGGAGAAACCTTGATCGTGCAACGAAACGATCCCACGACGATCCCTCCTCCGTACGTAGGTAGCTGCTTCTACGTACTTGTTACAATACGGGGAGAGCGGAGTACTCTGCCGGAGTCTCGGAGTTCATCGGCAATTTGAATAATTTTCTCCTAAGAACGGATTCTCGTTTCGAATTCGCCTGACGCGTCATGATTTTTCATTGCACCGTTGTGGTCCTACTTTTCGTATCGAGTTCATTTCACGATACTTTTATATTGATTAATAAACTTGTTTTCTCGTTCTTGCAACTTTAAAAGTACATAATGATTGGTAGCTATTGACATTTCTGACATACGCTCGTTTACCGTTAGGACACGATCGTGCATAACATGACCGTTGAATACCGTCGACTTAAAAATGAAGACAAATAAGATAACAAGAATACACATACACACATATACACACAAACGAGATTGGGTGAAAAGATTGCTTTATTTCAATTACATCAATTAGAGATGCAATTATGCCTCGTATGTATCGTAAATGTATCAGTAACGTAATTTTGTGAACGTTAATTTGCGTGAAGTTCTTTACATCGAAAGAAACTTATCGTCGTAATTACCTTGGTAAGATACTTTTAAAAGCCTGTCTGCGGATCCTGTTTCACATCCTTCGGTACCGTGCGGCCGTGTTTTTTATACAATCAGAGAATATAATTACGTGTACGTGCAGATGGTAAATATCACCATTATTTTATCTTTGTCTCCATACTTGTATCATTACTCAATTTTTTAATTGCACTGTTAGATAAATCCGATAAAAGTGAAGAGTTAGATAAATTGTTAGATTATTCGTATACACATTAATGATAATTATCAATTAACATTAAGTACTCAATGAATTTAACTCTAAGTAAACGGAAAAAGCTACTCAGTAAAATATACGTCTTCTTCATTTTATATTCGTGAAAAAGATTTTTTGCTGATATGATGGACATCACTCGAATTACACTTAGAAAATTGCGCTGTGGGCTCTAATTAACGTAAATGGCAAGCTCTTAATTTGTAAGAAAATCGCCGTGATGCGACGCGGTTGCTCGTCGGGACAAAAACGTCGGGGCGTCACGAGCCGAGCCGGAGTCGCATTTTCGATGATCTAGATCTGGGTAGCACCAGGAAGCCGGGATCGAAGGCAAAATTACCGGTGCCGGTGGAAGGAGGCCTCGTTCGCTCGCTTCGAGAGGTCAGAGGGCGATAGCGGTACCTTCTTCTCTGCCACGGAGGTAGGCCTCTCTCGTCCTACCACCTATCTCCCCGCGAAAGTGGTGTGCAGGTACTCTCCCCGCTCCAGTACGAAGACGTTTCCCCGTTGTGCACGGATGTTCGTGGACGAGCGATGAGCCTCGTGCACGCTTGGTCCGAGCAGGGCTGGGGGGAGCGATTCGTGCAACGAATACCTGAGAAGAGCGCAACCGACGTTGCTCGACGACTACGTGGCGGACCAACTAGGTCTCGCGGTGATGAAACGAGACGGCCCGTCGTGATGGAAGGGTCCGCGGCAGCGAGAGCTGGTCCAGGAGAAACAGAGAGAGATAATCGGTATATTAGAGGATACTCTCCCGCGGCGCTAGACGAAATTTGTCAAACAACCGGCGGATCCCAATTTGTTCTCGTGCGTGTCTTGACTACGCTGAAAGAGCCGTAGGTGGCTCGCCGAGAGATTGTTTCGCCGGACGATGAGTGGATAGTTATCCCGTATCGGAGCTACCAGCCAGCCCCGGTCGGCCGATACGATAGTATTAAAAGGTTAAGGATTGATGTTGCCACGCTTAACCCCTCGCCGAGTCTGGTGCGCTTAGTTCGTCGAGCTTCAGATAAAACGCTGCATTACTATGCAACACCGACTATTTATTATACGCATGCTTGTACGCACGGTTTAATTACCGATGTTACCAAGGCAAGGTATGAAGGGATGAATATAGCGAAAAATAACATCGCTGCCGTACAATTCAGTAATACGTGACGTACGCGTTTGCCAGGAGGCCAGGATTTGCCGCGTTTCTCACGCTTCGATTCGAAAGATCGCTATTACGGAGTAATGGTATAGTTGGCGCAATAATATGTGATTATCGATTATATTTTTCTTGCCACGATTATAACTGTGGGTAAACGTGTCCCATGGAATTATTGAGCAAAATAAAATGATCCTAGAGAGATGGTATCGCGGATGATTATAGGGTGAGTGATTCTTGTACTTTTGCGAAAGACGATAAACACACGCTTAATCCGCGACAGATGGCCCGCACAAATTAGCACCTCATTATCCGCCACTTGACGTGATTAAACATCATATGGTTAAGCATACCGTTACGATATCAAGGATAATACGCCATTGTATGTTAATCACCGACGAAACCAGCGCGAAAAATATTCCGCGTCTCGTTGGGTGGACTCATTCATGCTCGTGTATCTTAAAAAAGAATTGAAAAAGTACGGCTTGGATATTTTACCCAAGATACCGCTTTCAGATTCTCGTTCGGTTGTGCCACAAATTAAGAGAATTAATGACCAACGCCATGCTTCGTGATGACAACGACTCCCAGCAGTACCGGCGGTAATTGCGTTAGACTTGACATTTATTTTACGACGGTCTTCCACGGCGGTTAACCCGCTCTTAACAATCATTTTCGTTGGAAGCGACAAAGAGAGTTACCGCCAAAATGAACAGGCGCGTTTAAATCTCAAGGCCGTTTCGTCCACTTTACGAAGCGTCCACGGCCTGCACCTTTGCCTGGGAACGGGAAACACGTTTTGATCGCAAGCTTTTACGCACCGGCCGCCACATATGCAATCTAGTGTTCTGACGAATGTACAGATTTTATAATCTTTTTACATATTGAGACAATTATGCTGGAGGACATTGTAGAGCGAAAGATACGCTATTTAACATGCATTGGAATCAAAATTACTTTATGTCATTGTGGCAAGTGTTTAGCTGAAAGCTAAATATCAACGATTAGTCGTTATATCATTCGAAATTTAATTTTCGGTAGAATTCGCAAAATTAACTATTGTAAAATATCGCAAAGCTTTATTTATAAAAAAAGTTGTACAGGGCGTGCACATATTGTGTTCTGGCCTCTATAAAAGCAATATGAAAGATTTACTTTATTTCTCTTGCATCTCTATCATTTCTGCGGTTGCCTTTTGCGGCTAAAGTATCTGATAAATTTCTGTAAAGCGGTATTTTACCGCGTAAAAAAAGTAATACGGCACCTTTAAGAATACAGCTAAATAATATGGTGGGAATATGCGAGGTATCATCGTATTAAGTGAATCGTGTTACAAGATAACTGCGACCAATCGCCAGTACGTGAACGCTCTTAATTTCATCGTGTAATTCAATCGCTTCGTGGAACGTGAATGGCATTCTCTCGGTCGGTCATTATCGTCCCAGAATTTCTTTTCGTACTTTGAAAAAGGAATCAGAGTAGCACAGTAACGATGACAATTATTTACCAAATGCTTTGGGCAAAGTTTGTTCTCGACGAATCCGACTATCTAATGAGCGCGAACAGCGAGGTAACATGATCTTGATACAAATCAGTGATCGTTAAGCGGTGATCGGCCTCGGTATTTCTTTTATTACAGGAAGTCCACATTACCGCAATTGCTCAGCAACGGCTCATCAATATCACAATGAAAGCTCAACGTGGTCGAGATACAATTAAAAGGTGTAATTAAATTTTTATAGAACGCAATCGAGTATCGCGTTATTTTGCGATAATGATAACTTCCGCCGGCGTTAATCGAATTTTAGTTATATTCGTCGAGTATGATGTTATCGCCATGGCAAAAATAAAGGGTCAAGCAGCTCGTGATTACGCATGAACGACGAGATACGTTTTTCGCGCGTCACTGGGTCAACCGTTAAATATACAAAATGTGAAGAAGCGCGAGACGCGTTTGCTCGCTCTCGCGAACCGGCTATTAAATCGCACACATGTAGCTATCGGAAAAGGTCATTACCAAGAACCATAAGAGCCTGGCACGCTGGATGCATCCTCCACGGAGAGAACCGGCGACGACGACGTTGCAGCTTCAGTAATGCAACTCGCAACGCAACTTGGACTCAAATAGATCCGCGAGACGATGAGGTAGTTTGCCTCGGAGAATACAGTTGGGCACCTATTTCGAGAAGCTCTAAAACACTTTAGAGCAGAATGAAAGCAGTCGTAAGGGATATGGACCATCGTGGAGCTGCAACAATCGCAAGGTGCGAGAACCGAGTTCCTCGCGCGCAAATATCTACCGGATGAGGCAGGAATGCTCCTCTTTCCCATTACGCTGTTATTTAGACTATGTATACCCAAGCACACACAGGCCAGTACACTTGAACTTTCCGCTGGATTCGTGTGATGCTTCGCGTAATCCGCGATTCGCAAGTTATCAGGAGATTCCGCGGTCGGGAGAAAGTCCGCCTTTCTCGCGCTCTTTCTCGTTATGGGAAGATTTAATCAATAACGTTATTATATCACAACGAGTTCAACTTGCTATCTAATTGAACCAGCTCGTAACCAGACGCCCTACCGTGAGTCAGGCTTTCACCCGATAATAGCGTAGAAATTAATACTGTTCCTATGATAACCGTCGATAATCGCAATAACGAGCGGCGAAAATCCACCGTTTTTAGCGTGCTTGTTACCAAGACGGAGATATCCGATGGTATCGTATATAAACCAACTAATATGAAATACAAAAACTAGACATAGTGGTATAACAGATATAATAATATAGATATAAAACATTTATGATTCGCAAACATGCAATTTAAATGTTTCACTTATATGTTAAGTTCCTAGAGAGACCGATCAAGCAGCACGACAGATATAAAATTCTAGCACTCCCGGTTTTGATTACATGAAGTAAAGCAAAGTGCAATGCGAGCAGTCGGGCGAAATTAAGCGTCTCTCTCGAAATAGGCGATTCCATCGTCGAGGCAAACGAGTCTCTCACGCGCGCGTTCGCACACACTCCACCATGATGATTAAGTTCTTCCGATCGCGCGGGTCATGATCACGAGCGGGGCCTATGAATATGCGGAATCAGGCCAGGCGGATCGCGCAGCGGTTGAAAAAGAGATCCAGGAGACCCGTTCAACGTATTCTTGCCTGCGACGTGGAAAGCGTTCGCGAACAAGCGTCGAAAACCGCTCCGTCGTACGCTAGACTCGCGAGATTTATGTTGATTATTGCGCTGCGACTACATAACCATTGATAACGAACGAACGCATTGATATATGCGGTTCCCTCAGGGGCTAGAACGCGTCGGGAATCAAGGACGTCCACGTCTCTCGCGCTCCAACCAAAAAAGTCGCTGTATACATACGACACGTTGATTTTCGCTGTCTAAACGTAACAAGAATAACGTGGAATAAACGAGGATCTCGACGGGAGTAGTAGGAAGAGCGAGCAAAAGAAGAAGAAGAGCGGCGGCGAACGACGAGAAGAGGCGGAGGACGGAGAGGAGCGAGTGAGGTGTAGGCAAAGGGAGCCGGGTTAAGCTAAAGCACAAAGGCGTGGGGAGAACAGGGGGAGCGGGAAGGGAGGGAAGGGACGGCAGAGAGGAAGGTAAAAATGTTTGGAGAAAAAGAAAGGGAGGAGGCGAGCGTGGAAGCGAGGAAGGAGGAAGACATGAGAGGGAGCCGGAGGAAGGCGAAGAGGGAGTGGTGGACCACGGTGAGGTCGCGACCCGTAGCCCGCAGGCCCCAGTGAAAGGCCCAACGGCGATCCGCATCCGCGGGGCCCTGAGCTGCGAGGATCTGAGCGAGGGAGAGAAAGAGAAGAAGAGAGTGAGACCGGCGGCGGAGAGCCAGCGGGCTCTGCTCTCTCGATGCGAGATGAAGAGAGACAGAGAGGAAAAGAGGAGAAAAAGAAAGACGGAAAGAACGGGAGAGAGAGGAAGAGAGAAGGAGAGAGAGAGAGTGAGTAAAACCGAGGGCCTGCCGGCGAGGCAGCCCCGTGAGCTGTTTCTTAAGATCGCGTTCTTCTTAGCGAGCCCCGCTGCCATTATGGCGCACTTAAAGTGGCAATCGTGTGGAAGGCAACGCCGCCGCGCAATAGCCGCAAGTTGCGCAACCTTCGGTGACCCCACCCTAGGGCCTGGACCGTGGATGCTGCCGCACGATGGAAAACCCGAGCCGCTATATCGGGCGAATCCACGCCGCGATCCCGACGATCCCGGCGCGATCGGCTAGCGGAAGTGCTCGGTCTTTCGGAAGAAATGGCCGATCCGGCCGATGGGATTGAGTAATCGTGACACGCGTCCAGACTAAAAGGTACCATCAAACGTGTGGTACCGTGTTATTTTATCGCCTCGGAGATCACCGCGGCGAAGAAAAAACGGAACCGATTAATGCCCGGAAAGATAATACATAAATTCTCGGCTCAGAGAGACTCCGCTCGTCACTAATTATGTTCCCCTCTAAAAAACAGTGCGTATCACGCGCGATGATCCTTGCGGGATAAAGTGACACTGTTGTAAGAGGCGAAAAATAACTAGAGACTGCCTTAGATTTGAACTACCAGCTGCTTCTCAACTCCCTCCTCTCCGAGGGGTAGCGGATGAATCTCAACTGTCTTCGAGGGGTAGCGGATTTTATCCCACTTCTGAATTGTAAGAGGCGAAAAATAACTAGGAGACTGCCTTAGATTTGAACTCGAACTCTCCGGGATCCCTGGTTCACACGCCTAGGTCTTACGGCCAATACTCCTACTGTTGTGATCAACTTGTTTTCATTCCGATCCTCTATACGACCTGTCAGTCTCGACTATCTTTCCAGATCTTACAGCTCGGCTAGCCTGACATTACATTCGTCCCCGAATGTCTCCAAATCGTCGGTTCACTCCACTTGAGTCCCTCCCAACCTCCATTTTTGGTTCACTCTTCTGAGTCCCTCCCAACATCCATTTTTGGTTCACTCTTCTGAGTCCGTCCCAACCTCCATGTTGGTTCACTCCTCTGAGTCCTTCCCAATCTCCATGTTGGTTCACTCCTCTGAGTCCGTCCCGACCTCCATGTTCAGGCTTCACTACTGGCCAGCTGCTTCTCAACTCCCTCCTCTCCGAGGGGTAGCGGATGAATCTCAACTGTCTTCGAGGGGTAGCGGATTTGATCCCACTTCTGAATTGTAAGAGGCGAAAAATAACTAGGAGACTGCCTTAGATTTGAACTCGAACTCTCCGGGATCCCTGGTTCACACGCCTAGGTCTTACGGCCAATACTCCTACTGTTGTGATCAACTTGTTTTCATTCCGATCCTCTATACGACCTGTCAGTCTCGACTATCTTTCCAGATCTTACAGCTCGGCCAGCCTGACATTACATTCGTCCCCGAATGTCTCCAAATCGTCGGTTCACTCCACTTGAGTCCCTCCCAACCTCCATTTTTGGTTCACTCTTCTGAGTCCCTCCCAACATCCATTTTTGGTTCACTCTTCTGAGTCCGTCCCAACCTCCATGTTGGTTCACTCCTCTGAGTCCTTCCCAATCTCCATGTTGGTTCACTCCTCTGAGTCCGTCCCGACCTCCATGTTCAGGCTTCACTACTGGCCAGCTGCTTCTCAACTCCCTCCTCTCCGAGGGGTAGCGGATGAATCTCAACTGTCTTCGAGGGGTAGCGGATTTGATCCCACTTCTGAATTGTAAGAGGCGAAAAATAACTAGGAGACTGCCTTAGATTTGAACTCGAACTCTCCGGGATCCCTGGTTCACACGCCTAGGTCTTACGGCCAATACTCCTACTGTTGTGATCAACTTGTTTTCATTCCGATCCTCTATACGACCTGTCAGTCTCGACTATCTTTCCAGATCTTACAACTCGGCCAGCCTGACATTACATTCGTCCCCGAATGTCTCCAAATCGTCGGTTCACTCCACTTGAGTCCCTCCCAACCTCCATTTTTGGTTCACTCTTCTGAGTCCCTCCCAACATCCATTTTTGGTTCACTCTTCTGAGTCCCTCCCAACCTCCATGTTGGTTCGCTCCTCTGAGTCCTTCCCAATCTCCATGTTGGTTCACTCCTCTGAGTCCTTCCCAATCTCCATGTTGGTTCACTCCTCTGAGTCCGTCCCGACCTCCATGTTCAGGCTTCACTACCGGCCAGCTGCTTCTCAACTCCCTCCTCTCCGAGGGGTAACGGATGAATCTCAACTGTCTTCGAGGGGTAGCGGATTTTATCCCACTTCTGAATTGTAAGAGGCGAAAAATAACTAGGAGACTGCCTTAGATTTGAACTCGAACTCTCCGGGATCCCTGGTTCACACGCCTAGGTCTTACGGCCAATACTCCTACTGTTGTGATCAACTTGTTTTCATTCCGATCCTCTATACGACCTGTCAGTCTCGACTATCTTTCCAGATCTTACAGCTCGGCCAGCCTGACATTACATTCGTCCCCGAATGTCTCCAAATCGTCGGTTCACTCCACTTGAGTCCCTCTCAACCTCCATTTTTGGTTCACTCTTCTGAGTCCCTCCCAACATCCATTTTTGGTTCACTCTTCTGAGTCCCTCCCAACCTCCATGTTGGTTCGCTCCTCTGAGTCCTTCCCAATCTCCATGTTGGTTCACTCCTCTGAGTCCGTCCCGACCTCCATGTTCAGGCTTCACTACCGGCCAGCTGCTTCTGAACTCCCTCCTCTCCGAGGGGTAGCGGATTTGATCCCACTTCTGAATTGTAAGAGGCGAAAAATAACTAGGAGACTGCCTTAGATTTGAACTCGAACTCTCCGGGATCCCTGGTTCACACGCCTAGATCTTAGGCTGTACGGCCAATACTACTGTTGTGATCAACTTGTTTTCATTCCGATCCTCTATACGACCTGTCAGTCTCGACTATCTTTCCAGATCTTACACTGTTTATACATACATTGCATACTCGATAAGCAGCACTGTTCTACCGTGCGTTGACGTTTCCTTTTGTGGATCGCCGAGATACGGCGATTGAAGGGGAAGCAGCCGACGCTGCTGCAACAATGAAATTTTGAAAGCGAGCGTTTGCATCTAGTACCAAAGCGGTACTACCGCGGCAATAGTCTCATGCTAGCACTACAGTTGGCGGCACAGTATCATCTGGTTATCTCTGGATAAGGATTATCCAGCTGCCCCTGTGGGATCCGGTGGCGGCGGCGCAGGGTCCCCGCGTCCAGGGATACAGCTCTGATCGACCGATAATTGGATAGATTACGCGGAACCTCCTCCAGCCCCGCGATAGCATCGCGTTTGTACGCCCGTTTTATGTGTTATACAAGCCGCGGTCCGGCAACGCCATGTGATCGGGCACAATACGGTTAGATGGGGTCTAGTGCACCATTGCACGTACATACACGTATGTGTGTGCGACACAGTCCACCGGAACGTGTCGATGCTCTTGATGCTCGTGAAAGCGACACGCCGGTCAGTTCTTTAACTCCGACCAAGTTATTTTCACCTTCGTTCAGCCTCCTCTAAAGTACCTCGGGAATTCAAGTAGATAAAGGGAAGTTGAATTGCTGACATCCTGAATATATTTACACGTACCTTTTCCATTTTTAAGAAGATGTCAATTTATGTGATGATTCTAAGAGATCTCGATATACATATAAGATTAAATAAGAATTATAAGCAACGTGAGATTCATGAGGAATGTGTGGATACGAGGAAAATCGAAATCTTCTAAAGAATTCCCGAGAAAGCGACACTTGGATAAAATCCAACTTGTTGGCAGTTAGAACACAGATCAGAATGCATTCACAGTCACGGGAAAGTACAATGTGCAGAAAATGGTAATTTTAATGCCGGCAAGGAGAAGCGAGGGGAGCTCGCAGGCATCCGACTCGAAACTCATGAAAGGAGGAATCACGCGATCGCATAAGATTTCAGACGCGGTGCATCGTACAATGTAGATGCGCTAGTTGCATCACGTTCTGTATCAGCCGGACCTGCAAGAGCTGCAGATGGTCAATCTGATACATCTGGTACGAACATTCGTAACCGTTAACCCATATTTTTTATTCGAATTTTCATTCTTCCGGTGGAAACAGTCGAATTGGAAATATCAGCAACTAGAGAATGAGACGGTATAATCGCGCAGAGGTAATTAAATTAATTAAATGAAATATTCGGCGCGAGAAAATTAACTTTGTATTAATTGATAAACGTGTACGAGGAATGAGGATACCAGAGATATTTCATACGTAACGACATGTAATATGCCTCACTGGGCAATTAATAATTATTGCAGTGAATTAATGCAAGAATCGTTCAGGTATTCACAACAGGTGCATAACAAGTACGGTAAAATAATCGTCGAAATTAGTCGCAAGAGATGTGGACGAAAATGCAGTACACCGATAATCGTACATAAGCGATTGAAACCTGTTGCCGGCGCGTCGAAGCTGCATGCTTTACAGATCGACTTTTAACGCGGGCAATTATGTCGGACAACGATTATCCCGTTACGTGTGCGTTTAATTAATTGATATGTAGCGCAGCAAAAAATCCTGACAAACGCGTCGATTCGCCATCGATCGGGTACTCGCAATAAACCCGTCAATATTAAAGCGATCGCGATACGATCGAGCTACCCCCTGACGGAAACGACTAATTTACTTTAATTATATACGCTGCTGGCAGTAACGAATGGTTATATCGCGCACGATAATACGAACGACAATGGTAATTATTGAATACACACCGTTCGAAGGCACTGGAGGTCGGTGCGTATTTAATAAACGAACGATCGATCGCCGGCACCTTCGCGCGATCGCGCCAGTCGAAGGCATCCATGGCGCAAGAAACGTTCATCGACCTGTCAGTCAACCCCGCTAACCCCGCCGATCAACGATGTTACCTCGGCGCGAGGCGGATTCGGTGTTTTCGCGCGAAATCGCATCTAGTAACGCGATTGATCGCTACCGCTGGCTGTCGACATTGAACGGTAAGAGACGGACTCGGACAGAGCAGGAGCGAGAAAAAGATAGACGTAGAAGAATAAGAGAGCAACGTCGATTTCATGCCCCGACTGTACGCGATGGTATCGCGGGGACTGTGGGAGAACGATCCCGGCGCGAAAGAAGTCCGGTGAGCCGCGATAAAAAGCGTTAAACTCGTGATTAGACGCGGATTCGCGCATGCCCTTGCTTGCGCCGGATCCACCTTTGTGTCGCGTTCCCACCTTCGCCACCACCGCGGCCATCGCGATTTCTCGTCGCGAAGCGAGACCTCCTCTGCCGTCGTGCCGACCGACCAGCCGATTCCGATTTTCTGGAAATCGAGAAACGCGATTCCGCTCGGCTTCACGGCACGAGCTTGATTTCCGTCATCGCTGGTGACATGGCGGAACGACGTTAGCCATCCTCGAGAGATCCGGATCGGTGAGCGCGGTGATTGGTGTTCCCACAGTCGCGAAATTCTATACTTGCAATCCCCGAGATGACTTGTATATTAATAATAACTTTCCAAGAGCTTCACACTTCTCGAAGTAATTGATTAATTTGCAACAATTAATTTACGAGAAATTAATTAATTTGCGAGAAAGCAGTTGCGCGCGATGATGAATCGTGCCGGAACTGAACTATCTCTTTAATTTTTGAATTCAGATAAACTTGATGGGTAGTGTAAATCTCATGTGTAATTAGTACCAACCACTCGTTAATTTTGACCGCTACAAGCCGTGCTCTACAGGTATTCTTGTTTCTGTAATTTCTCTGCCACGATTTCTCCGCTTTCTTTTCATGTCAGAGTTGTTATCAAAACTATCAGTCCTTGGAAATAATCAAAAAAGCGTGTCAGTTCTGAGGATTTGATAAACAAGCTGTGATTCCAACTCCCTGCTGATCCGCTCCCGATGATCCGCCGTTCATTAGTCGTAATTATCACTATTCATTTGGAATACATCGTGCTTATCTCTGCGGAAACACCTGGTGGACGTTGCAGAGGCCTTTCGCGGTGGCTCATTGATAAACATTAGAAGGCGCCAGAAGAGAGTAACGTCGCGCGGACGGAGCGTCGGGGGCGATATCGTTGCCCGGCGGATTAAAGAAATTGATTACGCCGTCGCGCGAGTGAAGCTGCGAGAGGATAAAGATGAGCGGAGCGGAGAGTCAGCAAAGCGGTAACGAACGGACGCTGGACACGAGAGGGAGAAAGTACGAGCGAGTAGTCCGTGGCGTATACACGCAGCGTGACTCAACGCGCGACAAATTCATCGTGTCACGCCGTCTCACGCGCTTTGAGGAGCGCGGACCACCACGTATAAAACGAAATAACGCGACGCAATCATCGTGGCGACCGCCACGCCGGGTCCGCTGAAACGCGAGGCGATAAATTAAAACTAGGAGAAACGGGGCTATTAGCGTGCCATTAGCGGCTCTGACCATGCGTGACTCCTTCGGGTGGGCTCCGATTTCAAAACGACCCTCTTTGCGCGCTGCGTCGCCCCGCGATCAGCGGCGGCGCCCGTCCTCGCCCTTTCGAGTGATCCTCGCCCTGAATGCTCGAAGCACCTACTGATTGATTGTGGACACCACATTTTTCGACTCGAAAGCAAAGTTGGCTATCGATATCCACGATGTCTGTGTGTTCATCAAGTTTAATCCATTGTAATTCATTTTGGTTGAAAATGTGATACTGATTCTATTCTCGTACGTTTACTTTGTCTTCTCATCATCATTTGGTTGATCGTAAAAGTAGAGACAACGGTACTCGAGCCATCAGAATCAACCCCGCCGATATTTTCTCAAGAGTAGCGGTCGTGATATAAATTCTTCTCCCGCTCGGTACGTCGTGCGCAACCGAAAGACCTCGTCGTCGCATTCCGATCCGGCTACGTTACCGCCTGAATCCACTACCGACGCGATTATAACTTCGAAACGCGCTGTTAACGTTTGGAATTCCTCCTCGCGGATCTCTCTCGCGGGCCGGCGCGGCGACACGGGAAATGGTTTCCTGCGTTCGCTTCTCGCCTCGGTGCGGCTGGTGCGTTTACGCTTCTCCGCGATGTTCTCCAAGTTCGCGCGATGTCGTCGAACCTAGTGTAAGAGGCGAAAAATAACTAGGAAACTGCCTTAGATTTGAACTCGAACTCTCCGGGATCCCTGGTTCACACGCCTAGGTCTTAGGCTGTAAGGCCAATACTCCTACTGTTGTGATCAACTTGTTTTCATTCCGATCCTCTATACGACCTGTCAGTCTCTACTATCTTTCCAGATCTTACAGCTCGGCCAGCCTTACTTACATCCCCGAATGTCTCCAAGTCGTCGGTTCACTCCATTTGAGTCCCTCCCAACATCCATTTTTGGTTCACTCTTCTGAGTCTCTCCCAACATCCATTTTTGGTTCACTCTTCTGAGTCCGTCCCAACCTCCATGTTGGTTCACTCCTCTGAGTCCTTCCCAACCTCCATGTTGGTTCACTCCTCTGAGTCCGTCCCGACCTCCATGTTCAGGCTTCACCACCGGCCAGCTGCTTCTCAACTCCCTCCTCTCCGAGGGGTAGCGGATGAATCTCAACTGTCTTCGAGGGGTAGCGGATTTTATCCCACTTCTGAATTGTAAGAGGCGAAAAATAACTAGGAGACTGCCTTAGATTTGAACCCGAACTCTCCGGGATCCCTGGTTCACACGCCTAGGTCTTAGGCTGTAAGGCCAATACTCCTACCGTTGTGATCAACTTGTTTTCATTCCGATCCTCTATACGACCTGTCAGTCTCGACTATCTTTCCAGATCTTACAGCTCGGCTAGCCTGACATTACATTCGTCCCCGAATGTCTCCAAATCGTCGGTTCACTCCACTTGAGTCCCTCCCAACCTCCATTTTTGGTTCACTCTTCTGAGTCCCTCCCAACATCCATTTTTGGTTCACTCCTCTGAGTCCCTCCCAACCTCCATGTTGGTTCACTCCTCCGAGTCCTTCCCAATCTCCATGTTGGTTCACTCCTCTGAGTCCGTCCCGACCTCCATGTTCAGGCTTCACCACCGGCCAGCTGCTTCTCAACTCCCTCCTCTCCGAGGGGTAGCGGATGAATCTCAACTGTCTTCGAGGGGTAGCGGATTTGATCCCACTTCTGAATTGTAAGAGGCGAAAAATAACTAGGAGACTGCCTTAGATTTGAACTCGAACTCTCCGGGATCCCTGGTTCACACGCCTAGGTCTTAGGCTGTACGGCCAATACTCCTACCGTTGTGATCAACTTGTTTTCATTCTGATCCTCTATACGACCTGTCAGTCTCGACTATCTTTCCAGATCTTACAGCTCGGCTAGCCTGACATTACATTCGTCCCCGAATGTCTCCAAATCGTCGGTTCACTCCACTTGAGTCCCTCCCAACCTCCATTTTTGGTTCACTCTTCTGAGTCCCTCCCAACATCCATTTTTGGTTCACTCCTCTGAGTCCCTCCCAACCTCCATGTTGGTTCACTCCTCTGAGTCCTTCCCAATCTCCATGTTGGTTCACTCCTCTGAGTCCGTCCCGACCTCCATGTTCAGGCTTCACCACCGGCCAGCTGCTTCTCAACTCCCTCCTCTCCGAGGGGTAGCGGATGAATCTCAACTGTCTTCGAGGGGTAGCGGATTTTATCCTACTTCTGAATTGTAAGAGGCGAAAAATAACTAGGAGACTGCCTTAGATTTGAACTCGAACTCTCCGGGATCCCTGGTTCACACGCCTAGGTCTTAGGCTGTAAGGCCAATACTCCTACTGTTGTGATCAACTTGTTTTCATTCTGATCCTCTATACGACCTGTCAGTCTCGACTATCTTTCCAGATCTTACACTAGGGTCGTCCGAAAGGTTCCCTGAAATCATCCAGAAATTCGAAGGGTGCTCATGGCGGCGTAGCTGAAGAGGAGGTCGCCGAGGTTCGGTGTTGATATCGCTGTAACACCGGGGAATCGTGTAGGAATCCGCGCGAGTCCCACGTTGACGATGCGGCGAACGTCGAGAGGAGCCTGAGAGGCTGCTCAGGGCCGTACAGGATCGATACATCACGGGGCCCCAGCGGGGTGTCGAGATACCATCTTAGTTAGTATCTTCGAATAGACGTGTACCTCGCTCGAACGAGCCAGCCTCGTCATTATACCCCTATCTACCTATCTGTATCAGGGGTACCCGATATTCACGAATACGATCTGTCCGCATTTCAAACGTCTGACGTTGAACTGAACGAAGTCTCGCCTCGGTAGCTTTTTATGACATTGTTAGCGCTAATGTGCAACTTCTCTCGCGATCTGGGACACGGCGCGTCGCATCCGACGTGTCCCAGATCGCGCGCGAAATAGACGGCTTCTTGAGATCTGCGCGCGGAAAAATGCTACATAAATGCATACGCGACTTCCGTGGATCTCATGGTACACGTTCCAACGCACCGCCGGTTGCACCACCCGCGATAATCTTCGTCGTCGAGGAAGTAGTGTGGGTACTTTACATTCTCTGAGACACACCATTGTCGCGCCATTGTCCTCGAGTGTGCGATTCTTAGGATGTATTTCGACATATGCTGACGGCATACGTTCTATCGTGGTCGCGTCGTAACGCCCCGCGTCTTTGACCCGCTTCTCGAGTTACGCGAAAGGTACCACTGCATTTCCTCATTATTAATTAGCCGTGATTCACCAAATGTTTTTCAAATGTCTCATCGTTTCCATCGTGAAGTCAAGTGAGCGTACATTTTTGTACATCAAAATTTTATTCCAAGAAAATCTTAATTCCAAATCTAAGATAGATTGCTTGTATCCTTGCAGCCAGGACGCGGTTGGCCAAAGACGCTCGCTATTACTAATTACCTTTTCTAATTGCTTTTTCGAACGTTCACCGAGAAATCCAGCGAAATAGCGTGATCTAAAATGTCATAGAGAAAGACGGTATACTTAAATCAATTTCATCATTCCGTAAAAGTTGCAACAACCAACCGGCCGACCGACCGGCCGGTACGCCAGACGTTTCGCGTCCCAGACAATTACGGGCATCGAGCGGGGTTACGCCTACGATCGTTCGCATTACAAAATCGTCGGTCAGATAGATTAACAAAGGGTTCAGGAACTGCTTCATCTGTTCCCGATCTATCGGCAATAAGAGCAAGCTCCTCTTATTTCTTATTAAACTCTTGCGCAATCCATCATTGAACAATTTCAAAGCGTGAAATAACTGCAGAACATTCCGCACAGCGATCATTCTTTTGCATTGGCAATAATAATACTTGATACGTTAAATAAACAATTTTGCAAGATCTCCTATCAATTACGGAAAAGAAATAGAATCAGTCGCTTAAGCGTGCAAAGCACTGCTCACGAAATTGATCTACACTCGCTGCACAGAAAATGCAACGTAGTTAAATAACATCCGTTCCTACATATGAACGCGTCTCTTCTCATACAAAGATTAGTCTTCACCCTTGGCCTGCTACCTACCCTTGCCTATCGGCCTCGCCCGATGTCGCATCGATCACTCGAGATGTTCGAACGGCGGCACAACGACGACGTTCATTACCGCGCGACGCGGCCGGCTTTATTGTTCATTACGGTAATGAGGAGCCGGGCCCGAGTCTCGCTCGGCGATCAATTAGCGAGCGCGACACGGCGCATAGGTAACCCGAAACTGGAGAATGAATAAAAGCTGGGGAACGCATTGCGCGCGGCGAGACCGCGAGAGAAAGAGAGAGAGAGAGAAACGGCCACGCCAAGACCAGTCGTCTCGGAGACCGGCGCGGCTCTCCGCTCCTCTCCGCTCCGGGCACATAATCGGCACCGAATTCGAGAGAATGCGAGACACGTGTATTAATTTCACGGGACGGCTCGTAAAACTCGTGCCTTTACGATTCTAGCGCAGATACGGCGCGGCGCGGCGGGTTCGGCGCCGAGCCAGAGAGGCCCGGCCAGGCAGGTAGATGCAGGTTTCACCGTGCAGCACCAGGTGGGACGGATGCTGCGGACCACGCGGCGGAAGACCGCCGCCGAGGCCCGGTCATTTATTCGGAACGTATTTATGCGCGTTGAGCGTTTAGCGCTTTGTTGCGCAAAATAATTGCGTCGCTTGTTCGGCAACGAGGGCCAGGTAGCCGGACTGCGCCGGACTTTACTCGACTCGGCGCGACCACCACCGGCTACGCGAGGGTAATCGTTTATCCCGAGCCGACGATGTATATGTATAATGTAACTTAACAAAGAAACCATGAAAGTAACACAAGAAGACGCCTCGTTCCGCAAATCGGACGCGACGCTTCATCATTACCGCAGCGGGACTGTTATATCGGGGACCGTGCGTGCCTCGTGGATCGGCCTCGGTGAACGAAGCACGCTTTTGTGCGGTAGTGATATCTACTGTTCTCCGCGACAAACCGATTGTCTCGCTTGTATTAGGGGTGTGATTTAGTTTTGAGGGTTTTTTTGCTCAAAAACGCATGTATTTAAATATGATAATGAATGAATACCTTAATCCAAATATTTTCCTTCCTTTTCTATAACTTTTTCCCATCTTTCTGGCAAGAGATGGATTCCACCACGATAAAATCACTCTTCTTTTCAGTTGATCCATTCGTCGACGAATTTTCGCACTTCTTCCAAATTATCAAAGTGTGTATCCTCTAAAGCGTGTTGCATCCACCGGAACAAATAATAATCGCATGGAGAATACGCGGGGTGCGGTAACACTTCCCATTCAAGCTCTAATAGTGTTTCTTTCACTGATAACGCAACGTCAGGTCGAGCCTTGTCACGAAGAAGAATCACTTTCCGTCGTTTACTCGCAATTGCTGGTCGTTTTTGGTCCAATGCTTGCTTCAACTTGTACAATTCGTGTCGATAACGATCAGCCGTGACAGTCTCGTGCGGATTTAACAGCTCATAGTACACTATCCCACCAAATACAGAGCATTACTTTTGAACCGTGAATATTGCGTCTCGGAGTGGATGTTGATGGTTCGCCTGGATCCACCCATGATTTTCTGCGTTTCGGATTATCAAAATAGATGCACTTTTCATCCCCAGTAACAATCCGAGACAAAAGACTCTTCTTTTCAGTTGATCCATTCGTCGACGAATTTTCGCACTTCTTCGAAATTATGAAAGTGTGTATCCTCTAAAGCGTGTTGCATCCACCGGAACAAATAATAATCGCATGGAGAATACGCGGGGTGCGGTAACACTTCCCATTCGAGCTCTAATAGTGTTTCTTTCACTGATAACGCAACGTCAGGTCGAGCCTTGTCACGAAGAAGAATCACTTTCCGTCGTTTACTCGCAATTGGTGGTCGTTTTTGGTCCAATGCTTGCTTCAACTTGTACAATTGGTGTCGATAACGATCAGCCGTGACAGTCTCGTGCGGATTTAACAGCTCATAGTACACTATCCCACCAAATACAGAGCATTACTTTTGAGCCGTGAATATTGCGTCTCGGAGTGGATGTTGATGGTTCGCCTGGATCCACCCATGATTTTCTGCGTTTCGGATTATCAAAATAGATGCACTTTTCATCCCCAGTAACAATCCGAGACAAAAGACTCTTCTTTTCAGTTGATCCATTCGTCGACGAATTTTCGCACTTCTTCGAAATTATGAAAGTGTGTATCCTCTAAAGCGTGTTGCATCCACCGGAACAAATAATAATCGCATGGAGAATACGCGGGGTGCGGTAACACTTCCCATTCGAGCTCTAATAGTGTTTCTTTCACTGATAACGCAACGTCAGGTCGAGCCTTGTCACGAAGAAGAATCACTTTCCGTCGTTTACTCGCAATTGGTGGTCGTTTTTGGTCCAATGCTTGCTTCAACTTGTACAATTGGTGTCGATAACGATCAGCCGTGACAGTCTCGTGCGGATTTAACAGCTCATAGTACACTATCCCACCAAATACAGAGCATTACTTTTGAACCGTGAATATTGCGTCTCGGAGTGGATGTTGATGGTTCGCCTGGATCCACCCATGATTTTCTGCGTTTCGGATTATCAAAATAGATGCACTTTTCATCCCCAGTAACAATCCGAGACAAAAGACTCTTCTTTTCAGTTGATCCATTCGTCGACGAATTTTCGCACTTCTTCGAAATTATGAAAGTGTGTATCCTCTAAAGCGTGTTGCATCCACCGGAACAAATAATAATCGCATGGAGAATACGCGGGGTGCGGTAACACTTCCCATTCGAGCTCTAATAGTGTTTCTTTCACTGATAACGCAACGTCAGGTCGAGCCTTGTCACGAAGAAGAATCACTTTCCGTCGTTTACTCGCAATTGGTGGTCGTTTTTGGTCCAATGCTTGCTTCAACTTGTACAATTGGTGTCGATAACGATCAGCCGTGACAGTCTCGTGCGGATTTAACAGCTCATAGTACACTATCCCACCAAATACAGAGCATTACTTTTGAACCGTGAATATTGCGTCTCGGAGTGGATGTTGATGGTTCGCCTGGATCCACCCATGATTTTCTGCGTTTCGGATTATCAAAATAGATGCACTTTTCATCCCCAGTAACAATCCGAGACAAAAGACTCTTCTTTTCAGTTGATCCATTCGTCGACGAATTTTCGCACTTCTTCGAAATTATGAAAGTGTGTATCCTCTAAAGCGTGTTGCATCCACCGGAACAAATAATAATCGCATGGAGAATACGCGGGGTGCGGTAACACTTCCCATTCGAGCTCTAATAGTGTTTCTTTCACTGATAACGCAACGTCAGGTCGAGCCTTGTCACGAAGAAGAATCACTTTCCGTCGTTTACTCGCAATTGGTGGTCGTTTTTGGTCCAATGCTTGCTTCAACTTGTACAATTGGTGTCGATAACGATCAGCCGTGACAGTCTCGTGCGGATTTAACAGCTCATAGTACACTATCCCACCAAATACAGAGCATTACTTTTGAACCGTGAATATTGCGTCTCGGAGTGGATGTTGATGGTTCGCCTGGATCCACCCATGATTTTCTGCGTTTCGGATTATCAAAATAGATGCACTTTTCATCCCCAGTAACAATCCGAGACAAAAGACTCTTCTTTTCAGTTGATCCATTCGTCGACGAATTTTCGCACTTCTTCGAAATTATGAAAGTGTGTATCCTCTAAAGCGTGTTGCATCCACCGGAACAAATAATAATCGCATGGAGAATACGCGGGGTGCGGTAACACTTCCCATTCAAGCTCTAATAGTGTTTCTTTCACTGATAACGCAACGTCAGGTCGAGCCTTGTCACGAAGAAGAATCACTTTCCGTCGTTTACTCGCAATTGGTGGTCGTTTTTGGTCCAATGCTTGCTTCAACTTGTACAATTGGTGTCGATAACGATCAGCCGTGACAGTCTCGTGCGGATTTAACAGCTCATAGTACACTATCCCACCAAATACAGAGCATTACTTTTGAGCCGTGAATATTGCGTCTCGGAGTGGATGTTGATGGTTCGCCTGGATCCACCCATGATTTTCTGCGTTTCGGATTATCAAAATAGATCCACTTTTCATCCCCAGTAACAATCCGAGACAAAAGACTCTTCTTTTTTTGCCTGGCGATCAACGAAATGCAAATGTTCAAATGGCACTTTCCGATAATTCATGTCGAACCCATTTCCCTTCTTTCTGAATTTTTCCCATTTCATGTAAATGTTTGGTAACTGTTGTACGATCAACATTTAATGCTCTGGCAAGTTCTGAAGTGGATCGTGTTGGATTTTCGTGCAATAATGCTTGCAAATCTGCATTTTCAAGCTTTCTTGGTTGTCCCGAGCGTTCTTTGTCCTTCACATCAGTATCACCACTCTTAACGCGTCTAAACCAGTATTCACACGTCTTAATTGATGGGGCAGAATCACCATAAGTCTCCACAAGAATTCTATAACCCTCAGCCGCAGTTTTTTTTTATTAAAAAACAAAAGCAACGCATGTCAAAAATGCTGTTCCGGAAGTTGCATTTTTACGATGATATAAACACGACTGTTATTGCATCTATTGCTACAATGCTACTAAATGTCATGGATAATGTCAAGACTGTAAGAAACAACAGCTATTGGAACAAACTGAACTACAGCCATCTGTTGCAAAACCCTCAAAACTAAATCACACTCCTAATAGATCGAGCATCGATGGGCACTCGAGTGGGCGGATACAGGTTCGGTGCGGATGTAGGTGTGCGTCTGGTCTCGTGACACGAGGGAGAGAGAATCGCAGGAGGCAGATCATCAGGGAACCGAGGGACCAAAAAGTATCAAGGGGGAGGGCGAGCGCGCCGGGAGATTTTCGACGCTCGATAATTGTTGCTGAGCCGACCCTCGTTACCTGTTTTAAAGTCGACGACGGAGAAATCCGCGACAGCAGGCGCTCGCGCTGTTAATTGTCCAAAATTCCGGGTCAGCGTCGTAAGTAGTCGCTTTTAAGTGTTTCTCATGCGCTCGACCTCGCGCTCGCCTCGCGGGAAACGGCTCGGATATTAACCAAAGTTACGCGACGGCTTAGCAGGAAGTCCAATATATTTCAGCGACCAGGCGACTTTATTACGCGCGATTTTGCGATAAGCCCGTGGCGAGCGGTTATCTAACGCGACTTTGACACCGCTGCTGATGTCGCCGTGTCGCGCCTCCCGGGCGGGTTCTGGTTTCACGTGGAACGTATGCACCCTTCGTCACCCTGAGACCGCAAATATGCTCGAACATGCCCAGAAAGCGTATTTCCAATTCCAGAATTTATTAGATTTTTTTACTGTACACAAATTATGCATATCAGTTAAATAACATAATTGTGAAAGATAATATTCTTTTTAATAAGACATTCCTTCAATGTCCCCATACATATTTATAACGATTAATACCAATATCGAGGCATTATGTATCGATACACAATCGTCTGCTTTATTCGAGACACACAATCAAAAGTACATATTTTTATGTAATAATTACCTCTGCTGTAAAGGCATTTCCATAAAATATGTATGTACCTAAGTATTGTCACAGTTAACGGTGCAACTCCCTTCGTCTCCAGTCGGGTTTGAGCACCAGCGATGGCATTGAGAGCCGACGTACGAATCAGCCGTTCGCGAACAGAGTATCGACGTCGTTCTCGATTATTTATGTCTATCGCGGCTCGATCCGCGGGAGAACACGGTGTCGGCCGATGATCGTTCCGTTGCAAGTGGTCTCGGCGCGCATTTTCCAAAGATCCTCTCCTGCCTTCTCTCTCTTTCTCTCTCTCTGTCTTTCGCTCGCGCGCGCCATTCTTTACGACGCCAATTACTTGTCGAGCGATGGAACGCTTACGGGGCATTGACGAGTGGGTTCCGTTACCTCGCAGGGCGATCTTCGACTCGGCATCGATTTGCCCTCGAAATCGAATCACCGTGGTGTCGACGAGAGGAGAACGGATCGCTCCTCGTTTGCCTCCTCGTTCGCAACGGGATCGCCATGCAGATCTCTTTTTCTCTCCTGAGGGTTCCCATAATAATTTCTTCTTATACAAAGAGACAAATTGAATATAAATGTCGGATAGATAATTGGCAGCAGATACGCGCCTCGGGTATTACGCGCATTAAATTCGCGCGCGACGTGACGAGGCGTGCTTGCATTTTTCATACGCGACCGGCTATGTTAACGATCGATTTTTCAAATTACTCGTTGTTGATTCGATCGCTGTCTCTCTTCTCTTCTGCCCCCTCCTCCAATTACATTAATGCGTTTTCGTGAATCGTAACGAACGAGCGTAATAAATGATAGCCGATAGATCAGGCCCGATGTTATCGGTAGCCAGCGGCAAACCCGTTCTCCGCCCGCTCGCTTTCGTCTGTACTTAATTTATTCGGATGACGCGTAAAGAGCGTCCGCGTCTAGCGTGCACCTGTAAAACGGTGTGCGCCCGGGCCGCTAAACGCTGAGCGCCGAACGCGCGCGAGGCTGTCCGTCGTCTGAACACAATCCAGCCGCGCCATAAAACGTTCTACTAATAACGCCGCGATCAGACTCGTAAAAGCTGCTGAACGAAACCTGTCCCGGTTGCGATCCGATCGGAGGGTCTCGGATCCTGTCCCTCCGTCTCTCTCGCTTTCGTTGTTTCATTCTCCTTCGCCTCCCCTTTCCTCGTCCGAGCGACCTCGACCGACCCCCTCGACGTTTCATCCGTCGACCCACGCCTCGGCTGCCCTCTCGATTACCGAGCCCAATAAATGCAATTAATGATCTGTCACGTCTGATCCTGACTTACTAATCGTCTCGGATCCCGTTTCAGCAGAATACCAATAGGGAGTTAAAAAATCTGTGGGCGTTTCGCCCCGGCCCAGCATCGGCTTTTCGCCAATAAACAATTTGCGTAATAATAAAACGTGATTGGTGGGGTACGATCGCGCCGCTAAAACCTCGTGGCGGATGATAAAAATATACCGATTAGTCTCTCTCTTTCTCTCTCTGCGACGCTTGATTAATATTGTGTCGAATTCTCTGGTGAATAATGATTGAATTAATATTCAATCGATGAGATTAGCCTTCCTCTCAAAAATAAATGTTATGGAATGGTCGCGCTACATGCATTCTATTTACAATATTTTTGTGCGTGATGTATTATATCGCGATACTTTATTTTGTCATTGTTGTCACTCTCAAGCGAGATACAATGTATACTTTCTTACAATTGCAAGTATTGCGGTTGCGTGAGTGTGCGCGTTTCTGACTAACAATAAGAAATACTTTCGACCACATCTCACACGATTCGTCACTGCAATGCCTCGCGAATCCCTCGATCCCTCGATATCGCACCGATCTAATCGAAGTCTCATTAACGATCCGCCAATGTAGCCGACTGTGCAATATTACAAAGCAGTGGTTCTCCATACAGTAGCATGTACACGCGTTGGAATTGATCAACAAAAGCGATAAATCAACGATGATACAAACGATCTGAAAAGTTCAACATACTAATCCAATTTATAAATTCTTTAACCAGTTTGAAATGGCGCTTACCCATTTGAAGCAGGCATTTAGACTTTACAGCAAAATTAAAATAATGTCGAGACGTATCACGTTAAAGTTTATGAACATTGAGAGAATTAATACAATTGGATCGATTTTCTCGTTTTCGCATAACAGAGATTCTGGAATAGAAAGCACCTGAGATGTGCATTTCGGATCGCGCATCTGCGCCGCGGTAGGTTCAACGTACCCGGCGTAATTACCACAAACGAACCTGAAGACAGACGACACGTAACTCTCCTGGTGCGGACAGGAGGGCCGTCACGTAGCCGGTGAACAGGGTGGGAACGGATCCATCGGGGTCCGCACGACGCGACGAAAAAACCAAGTGCCGTGAAAAGAAAGACGTGGCGGCGGCGGTGGCGGTCGAGGAGAAAAAGTCCCGAGAAGAAATAGAAGTCAGCTGAGCGAGACTAGAGCGTCTCATCGATCGACGGGTAATTACGAGTCCTGCGTGAAGAGCAGACGGTATCGAAAGAGCTCGTGCCGACAGGCGTGACCCTCCACTCTCGTTGCCTCCCGCTCTGGCGATTCTCTTTGTTCCCCTTTGCGGCCTACCTTTCGATCCATCCGCCCCCTCCCCCCGTGATCCCTCCTCACCGTCATGGATACCGGCAATAACCGCGGCACCTACTCCACGTCGAATTCCAAGGTGCCAACTCGATACACGATCACGTCGAAAGCGATATCTTCCGGTACCTTCTTGCGCGTCTTTGCGTCTTCGCAAGCGCTACGATAACAAATTGTTATCGGAAGTTACAGTCGACTAGTTCCGTCGCGATGCGAGTTTCCGACGATCTAAAGGAACATCGGGATCCTCCTCCATGGTTATGCGCACGGCGAGGGAGAACGCTGAACGTTTTCCGTCGTTCTTCACGGTTATCAGCCGGTGCGTGTTGCGGCTCTTTCGCAAAAAATAATGTCGTTGCGGATACGCTTCTTCCTCGGTGCACTGTCGTCGCAGCTTTATCTCATTTCCTTTTTCTCGACCCTTCTTCGGCTCGCGCGCGGTCTCCTCTGGCCCGAGGACCAATAATCGTAACATCTCCCTCGGAATTCCAGAGAGCGGAGAGGCTCAGCCGCCGGTGACGTTGTCGTCTAATGAGAAAGTCGAGGCTGTCCTCTCCGTGGTTCTCCACGGGATCACGGCTGGCGTGCGCACCTTTTCCGTCCTTCGACGATGAGTGTGAACGAGCGAGCACCTACGAGATGATTCATGCTCATGCCTATCCACGTGGAAAACGAGGAGGAACGGAGAAGAGAGAGAGAGAGAGAGAGAGAGAGAGAGCCCGTGTGATCTCTCTACGTGGATACATAAACGCGCGAACGCGCGCGTCCGCCTGTGCGCGTAAATAGTCAACGCGAGAAGAATGTTAAGTGCTCATCTTTTACGACGCCGCGTCGCAATTAATAATAATGATAGGGTAAATCATCGTGCGTACGCCGGTGACGCAAGGACGATCACCGGGCGCGATAATCGCGAACATGTAGAGACTTATCAAAATCACGAATTCGTTAGCGTTTTGATATCGAGTATCCTGCGTGCATCGCCACCTAATAAATGCATTAAAACGTTACATACTTGAATCATGAAATAATTACCGATCTGCACTGAGATATCATTTTACACGAAATAGATTTATATGTGCATACAATATAATCATGACTGCTTTTATTAACACGGATGCAGTTACATATTGGAACGTGGTTGAGTAACAGAATGGAGAAAGGAATATTTCACGCTAGAGGGAATAAATTTATACGTAATACCGGCATCTGATTGTATAACGGGAATCCCTACTGGGAATCGAAGGACCAAGTATAATTTCTCGTAATGAAGACGCGTCATTTTAAATTTCACGGAGTCCGAGGGAGCACAATTTCAGGCGATAGAAATGTGCTGTAGAAAAAATTATCATATTAGCCGCCGTCGAGTATTTGACCAATCGAGAACACCAACAAAAGACCAACGAAAAGGATAAATGCTCATCGATGACGCTTTCTCATCCTTACCACCGCAACATCCGCTGCTGCTTTTGTTCGGATCGCATAACGTTTCTGACATTTTATTCAGACCTTCTACCTACGCCGAAGATGTAAAAAAAGCTGTGGTCAGTCTTTTGCTTATACGTATATCTGTAGAAGTATATGTATACAATTAGATACGCATCAGTAAAATGACTAGATTCCTAAATCGCTTAATTAATTATTCGCAGGGTCCGAGAAACCGCAAAGTTACGAACCGCTTATTTTCGAAAGTTTCTTCAAAAGTTGTGCGAGCACTCTGTGGTCGGGTGGCGTGTAAATATTCCGAAATAATAAGACGCGGTAAAACGCACATTCGTGCATTAACGTAAGCCGCGCGTTGCCCAACTAGTTTTATTAAAAGAAAACGCCAGATTCTGGGTTAATGAGTCCGGGATTCTGGTGCTCTAGAAGCGGCACGGAACGAATGCCGTTCAACGTTGCCCAACCCGCTGGCGGCACCCAATTTACGTCGTTTACACGGCGTGTCCACGCGTGCACACGCGATCACGCGATATAATTTTATTTTGGGACAGCTGCGAATTATCGAACATTATCCTTGTGCATCCAGTCTGCATCGTGATGATCTTGGTGCTTCTCGTCGCGGAATGATTATCATTGACGATTAAAGCGGGTCGAGGACACGGCGCAAAAACTGCGGGATTCTTTTTCCGTCGCAGATCGCGTCGTCTATGAGACTCCTCTTCATTGGAATCCTTCACCGCGCGGATACATCTCACCAGCTGAGTCTCATTACTCGAGGACACCGGGAACGAAATGTGAGAGACGGAACCGCCGTTACACCTCAGCTCCGGCTGCACGTATCCCGCTAATGTAATCTTCGCGTTGTAAGTGGAGAAAAGTATTTCAAGTGTATACGAGCAGCGATACGTAAGGACGCGCTGCAAGCCCTCGAAATCGCTGCGTAACCGTCCCGCGCGCGGGAACCATCTGGCGAGCATCAGGATACGCGATGCAACCTCGATAATTGCGGTTCCGTTCTCGTTCGCAATTTCAGTCCCGTGCAGGATTGCGGGAGCTCTATCACGCGGCGATGTCCGAGTAAACGCGAGAAAGTAAAAGCGATTATCCGGGGACGCGTTCCCGCTGATGGGTACCGTTTTCGGCCGAGCTGACATTGTCGAACATTCATGAGGAGGTAGACGGTCGCGATTCGTCAGCAATAGCCGGGAGGGCAGTGCTGTTTACATGAAATTACGGTGCGGGCGCCGCATCTGGTGTGCCGCCCGCGGCATTACCTCGACAAGGCGACTTCTGACCGGGCCGTCCGTCGCTTCAGGGGCGGTCACGTCTCGTCAAGCGGCCACCAGGCTGGCCGGTCGGGAGGTAACGACCTGTCGGGTCAAAGCGCGCATCGGGCGGAGATCGGGACGAGGCATCGTTTGTCCTTAAGAGGAAAAAGTCGCCGAGGAAACGCGCATGTCGACGTTGACGGCGCGGATCGGCTACGGGGTGAAAGAGAGCGAGAGAAAGAGAGGACAGGAGGAAGAGATCCTCGACTGAGATTCGATCGGTGCTGCGACTCGATCGCTACCTTGATCCCTTGTTGTCTCTCTCGTAGGAATCGAGCGACACCGGCGAAGGGCACACACAAGATCAGTGACTATAGTGAGCTTCTATACGAACACGCATCGTGGATATCGGTTGCTGGTGTAGTCGGGAGCGGACGAATCGTGTGTTCGCAGCGGTGGAGTTCCGTGTATCCGTCCGATATCAGGACGAAGGGCGGTGAAGAGATGGTGGAGGATCACAGGGAGAGAATGACGGGAAGAGAAGGACACGACGAAGACGCGGCGAAAAGAAGGCGACGAGGAAGGAGGGGCCAAGGATGGAAGAGCGACGAGGAGAAAATGAGAGGAGCACGCAGGGGGAGGAGAGGAGGCTGGAAGCGTGAGTTGGACGGAAAACGCGGCGGAAGGGAGCCGGAACGAAGAGGAAAGAGACGGAGAGACGTGAAGAGGAGCGCGGGAGCTGGCGGAGATGGCCAGATCGAGACTGTTCGGCGGAGAGTGGATGCTGGCGAGCCTCGATGGACCACCTACCGTTCCTGATCTGATCTCTCCGTAACGCTCGTTCGTCCATCCGTCCGTCTGTCCGTCGCATCGTTCAAGAGTCCCGACTTGGGCCCGCGCGCGCGACCCCGCTGTTCCCATCAATAACGCTTATAATATCTAATTAATCACAAATTATCTAGATCTCTCGCCGGGGAAAACGGAGGAGGCCCATGCAAACTCGCGGCGGCCTAATGTACAAAATTATTCTGGAATCGCGAAAGATGCGGCTACATTCCAGACAGCACAACTAACAATAAGTCTAAGAATAGAAACCGAAAAACGCATTCTTTGGACTGTGTCGTTTGGACTCTCGCACGTTATTCTCCTACGCGGGAGAATCTACGATCCGCTTATCTCAGGCGCGCAATACCTTCAAAGATGGTATTTAATGGTGAAAGTCTTATCCGCGACGTCGTGGCCGACGTATGTACTTTGATATTTGAATCATCTTTCTCTCTTATTAAATTAAACATCCAAGCTTCTCGGAATCTTCTCACGTATCGACTCTCGCACGGCAAGCGATGGATTAACGTACCTATGTCGCAGACAGCGTGCGCTTGGACATTATGTCCGAGGAAAAAGTGGCTATATTTAATAATACCTACGCGTGATCTCTTCCTCGTCTGATGGATGCACAATGTGACCATACACGGATAACAATAAGAGCCACCTAAACGCGGTACGGTATTGCGTATACCGTGTGTGTATTCGCCAAAGTCGATTCCTGGCGCATAGCGGCACGTAGGAGGCTGCCTACGCGATATACGATACTTATTAGACGTACGCGAGACGTAAGTAAGTAAATCTACGGAAGGCGTAATAAGTTTGCGTAAAGAGCGGGTATTCGAAACAATGCGTATGAATAAGCCTCAGAGAGATGGTCAACGTATTATAGTATATCTATTTCTGTACGCGTGTCCACCACGCAAAGATACATACATCTTCCGTCTAAATATTGCGTATACGGGTATCATTCATATAATAATTGCATAGTCGTAAATACTTCCGGTATCAATATTTCGTTATTTCACACGACTGTAAATCTACTTCGATTGCTGCATACTGAATTGATATTGTAAGATCTGGAAAGATAGTCGAGACTGACAGGTCGTATAGAGGATCGGAATGAAAACAAGTTGATCACAACAGTAGGAGTATTGGCCGTAAGACCTAGGCGTGTGAACCAGGGATCCCGGAGAGTTCGAGTTCAAATCTAAGGCAGTCTCCTAGTTATTTTTCGCCTCTTACAATTCAGAAGTGGGATCAAATCCGCTACCCCTCGAAGACAGTTGAGATTCATCCGCTACCCCTCGAAAAGGAGGGAGTTGAGAAGCAGCTGGCCGGTAGTGAAGCCTGAACATGGAGGTCGGGACGGACTCAGAGGAGTGAACCAACATGGAGGTTGGGAAGGACTCAGAGGAGTGAACCAACATGGAGGTTGGGAAAGACTCAGAGGAGTGAACCAACATGGAGGTTGGGAAGGACTCAGAGGAGTGAACCAACATGGAGGTTGGGACGGACTCAGAAGAGTGAACCAAAAATGGATGTTGGGAGGGACTCAAATGGAGTGAACCGACGACTTGGAGACATTCGGGGATGTAAGTAAGGCTGGCCGAGCTGTAAGATCTGGAAAGATAGTCGAGACTGACAGGTCGTATAGAGGATCGGAATGAAAACAAGTTGATCACAACAGTAGGAGTATTGGCCGTAAGACCTAGGCGTGTGAACCAGGGATCCCGGAGAGTTCGAGTTCAAATCTAAGGCAGTCTCCTAGTTATTTTTCGCCTCTTACAATTCAGAAGTGGAATAAAATCCGCTACCCCTCGAAGACAGTTGAGATTCATCCGCTACCCCTCGGAGAGGAGGGAGTTGAGAAGCAGCTGGCCGGTAGTGAAGCCTGAACATGGAGGTCGGGACGGACTCAGCGGAGTGAACCAACATGGAGATTGGGAAGGACTCAGAGGAGTGAACCAACATGGAGGTTGGGAAAGACTCAGAGGAGTGAACCAACATGGAGGTTGGGAGGGACTCAGAAGAGTGAACTAAAAATGGATGTTGGGAGGGACTCAGAAGAGTGAACCAAAAATGGAGGTTGGGAGGGACTCAAGTGGAGTGAACCGACGATTTGGAGACATTCGGGGACGAATGTAATGTCAGGCTAGCCGAGCTGTAAGATCTGGAAAGATAGTCGAGACTGACAGGTCGTATAGAGGATCGGAATGAAAACAAGTTGATCACAACAGTAGGAGTATTGGCCGTAAGACCTAGGCGTGTGAACCAGGGATCCCGGAGAGTTCGAGTTCAAATCTAAGGCAGTCTCCTAGTTATTTTTCGCCTCTTACAATTCAGAAGTGGGATAAAATCCGCTACCCCTCGAAGACAGTTGAGATTCATCCGCTACCCCTCGAAAAGGAGGGAGTTGAGAAGCAGCTGGCCGGTAGTGAAGCCTGAACATGGAGGTCGGGACGGACTCAGAGGAGTGAACCAACATGGAGGTTGGGAAGGACTCAGAGGAGTGAACCAACATGGAGGTTGGGACGGACTCAGAAGAGTGAACCAAAAATGGATGTTGGGAGGGACTCAGAAGAGTGAACCAAAAATGGAGGTTGGGAGGGACTCAAGTGGAGTGAACCGACGATTTGGAGACATTCGGGGACGAATGTAATGTCAGGCTAGCCGAGCTGTAAGATCTGGAAAGATAGTCGAGACTGACAGGTCGTATAGAGGATCGGAATGAAAACAAGTTGATCACAACAGTAGGAGTATTGGCCGTAAGACCTAGGCGTGTGAACCAGGGATCCCGGAGAGTTCGAGTTCAAATCTAAGGCAGTCTCCTAGTTATTTTTCGCCTCTTACAATTCAGAAGTGGGATAAAATCCGCTACCCCTCGAAGACAGTTGAGATTCATCCGCTACCCCTCGGAGAGGAGGGAGTTGAGAAGCAGCTGGCCGGTAGTGAAGCCTGAACATGGAGGTTGGGAAGGACTCAGAGGAGTGAACCAACATGGAGATTGGGAAGGACTCAGAGGAGTGAACCAACATGGAGGTTGGGAAGGACTCAGAGGAGTGAACCGACATGGAGATTGGGAAGGACTCAGAGGAGTGAACCAACATGGAGGTTGGGAAGGACTCAGAGGAGTGAACCAACATGGAGGTTGGGAGGGACTCAAAAGAGTGAACCAAAAATGGATGTTGGGAGGGACTCAGAAGAGTGAACCAAAAATGGATGTTGGGAGGGACTCAAATGGAGTGAACCGACGACTTGGAGACATTCGGGGATGTAAGTAAGGCTGGCCGAGCTGTAAGATCTGGAAAGATAGTCGAGACTGACAGGTCGTATAGAGGATCGGAATGAAAACAAGTTGATCACAACAGTAGAAGTATTGGCCGTACAGCCTAAGACCTAGGCGTGTGAACCAGGGATCTCGAAGAGTTCGAGTTCAAATCTAAGGCAGTCTCCTAGTTATTTTTCGCCTCTTACAATATTTCTCCAAAAAAATCAAAAGAAACTACATCTTCGAGGTTCAACGAAGTTAGCCATCCTTGCGAAAACCCGCGGAAGTTGCTAAACGTTCCCCGTGTGGCAGCGATGTGGTACGTGTCGAATGTACAATAACCGCCGGCTGGTATCCCGCCAGCAGCCCAATTAAATCCGGTTGTACGGCGTGTTTTTTCGTGGCCGGCAACGAGATCGCGGTGCCTCCAGGCCAAGAAGGTCGTTCCCGTGCCTAACGTCGTGGAACCGCGACACAGCGACACGAAACGGAAGATACTGAATATCCGTGGCCACGGTATCGCGCCGCGAAAAGAGGAACGTGGAAAAAAACACGTCCGATACGTGGAAAAAACGCCGGTCCAACGCGAGCTAAGAAGTATCTATCTACTAATCGAATAAATGGAATACACTCGCGGTGTGGGCCGTGCTGCGGACACTGGACACGCGTGCGTGACGAATCGATCGAGAATTAAATTCGTTCGTGATCGCGAGCCGGCTCCTCAGCTACAAACGACTTTTGTCGCATGCCGTGCCGCTCGATTGAGATCGACGCGATCTACGCGATCTACGCGATCGCCCGGGAAACCAGCGGTGGTCTCGATGGGATTCTTACGCGGTTGCGCGGCTAGAAAGGGACAAAGTATTACATATCTGCACGTTGAAACGAGATTAGCAAAACGAGCGGATGCGTACGCGGCAATTTGATAGCTCATACGGAAACCGATTACCGATGCGCGGTTCATCTCGCCGGCGTTACAAGATTGAAGACTGCCTCTTAAGATACCGATGCGGTGTTTGTACTACATCGTCTATAAATCTGAGTCGGCAGTCTAACACCTACCCCATTATAAAAGTTGCAGTCATAAAAGCTTGCCCTTGCACCTAACATGTCCGCCATTATTATTTAATAGTCCCATTATTGTAATTGATAAGTAGCCGGGCCCTGCTCGGAAAGAGCGTTGCGGTAGCAGCAACACGTTTTATTACGTCGACTGTTACCTGGGGGCGTGTGCGCAGCTCTTCTTGCCGTCCCCTTAATGAACGAAACTGCCCGACGCTACCGTGATAAGAAGCCGAATTATCTCGACACTTAAAGTTCAGCTTCTTCAAGCCGGATCTATCCGATACGTAAATTACCTTCCTCTCTCTTCCCCCATCGCGTTATACGCGGCCGCTCATTACGTTTACTTATCACCCAACTAAACCGCGACGGAAACGTGTACAAAGTGCGCCGCGCGAGTGTCGAGTGATGCTCCGTCAAGATAACTTCTTCACAGATTGCACGTAATATTTTCACAACGTACTCGCGAGGTCTGAAATATTCAGGGGAGCGACAAAGCCTGAGAACGACGGCGAAGATAAATCGCGAATGGTATCCGTATCAAAGAACAATAGTCACTGAAAGAGTATGTGTCTCAAGAGACTCACACCCTTTGAAAATCAATATAACTTGCAAGTGCAAGTAATTTTCGTAGCTTTTAGCAACGTACGCTAGAAACTTCCGTTTTTTCCACGAGATTAACGCGACCGTTACGCGCTTGCGAAGAAAAGACCTGCTGCACTTTCGATCCGCGGATGAAATGCATCGGTGCACTCGGTCGAGGAAGGATCGACGTTCGCGTCCCTCGCCGCTGGAAATATTACCAGAAATTTCACGGACGCTGCTCTCGCGCGGCGCGATTCCCGCCTCCCCTCTCGGAGTTGCCCTTATGCGCTTGTATATACTAGCGTAATGATGGTTTATGGCCGATGGAGGTGCAGGCGCCCGTAGCGGCCGTGTTGGACATGCGGTAAACCGCAGAAGGCAGCCACGGCAAAACCTACTCTATACGGCGAAACGGCCGCGGGGAACGCCGAGAGAATCGCGCTCGGTGGTGGCTCGGCTGCGAGGCGATGCGCGCGTTAAGCTTAATTACCTCGTCCCCCGTGAGAGGGTCGCATGGTTATAAAATTCCTGTGTTTTCGAAAACGGATGCGCCACCTCAAATTACGGACGCCGCTGTGGCTCCCGCAACGCAACGTGTGCGTACGATGGAATCGCGTAGCCTTTCGCCGCAGGCGAAATCCGGCCGAAAAACTGCGATGTAAACTGTAACAGTTGATTGCCGGCCATCGCCATTCCGTGAAGGAAAGATCCCTCTTTTATGAGAAAATTATTTCGTCCAGGAGTCGTTTGATGCCCGATGAGGAGCCGTCTGAGTTTATTACAAGCTCCTAGACGTATATCTCCCGCGCGTAAATAGTCTGCAATAAAGAGATTGGGAAGAAACATTTTTCCCGGCGTCTTGTAATTACAGCAAAGCAAACAGTTTGAATAGAGGTCCGCAGCTGCGGCGGCGACGGGAAAACGACGTAACAATTAAGCGCGCGATAATTGCGCTATTAATTGCAAATAAAAGGACGCGACAGACAGCGGATAGACAGCGCGCTATTATCGGTTGTGCGAGATTAACGCGATCGCAAACGGCGATCGCGGACGTTCCCGCAATCGGCAATCGGCAGCCACGTACGTACGTACGTACGTGCGTATGTTGCGTTCGTGGTGAGGTTCAGGGCCCACGTTCGTTTGATCGAATGCCGCAATGATTGCCTCGACTGATATCTGCTCCCGCATCTCTCCGGCTAATGATTATTAGCCGTAAGTCCTTCTTACCTTACTTTTGCCCCATCCCCGGGAGCGCCTCCCCCTTCCCTGCATCTTCCTCTCATATTCACGTATGGACGTGAGTATGAGATCGCAGCGGATCGTATCCTTACGGTACGGATCGGTACTACACATGTATCGCGGCTACACCGCACCACCATCCCTTCTCAACCCCCCTTTCCAGTCCCCCCTTTTCCTGCTCGAGGATATCGAGTCATCCAGGTAGGCCAGGCAGGCGGGCAGATACACCTTGCACGTATCGGAGCCCGATCGAACTCAAGGGGGGATCGTGACTTTCGATTCGTGGTGTAAATCGAGCGATGTAATAAAGTCTGATTGCAAAATGTATCGGCCGCACGGGATCGGTACACGGATACCCTACGTAGGTATATTCGTGCACCACCGACGCGGCGTAATGCACATTTGTTAAAAGTACTCTCTCTCTCTCCTCTCTTTCTCCTCTTTCCTCTTTCACTCTCTTTCTTTCCTCGCGGTGGGTTTTGCACGTCGCGGAGAAATTCATCGTCATCCCGAGTGGCGCAGAATCCGAGGCTTGATTTCCCGTTTTCACGTCGACGGGCCTCATCAGAATCGATTACAAGCGTTCGTACACGTGTTAAAGTCGCCGCGTATAAATGCATTAACGAGCGTTATCGGTCATCAATTATCGTTATTTCGACCGCTCACGAGCCGAGTTTACCTCGCGGTTTCGTGCGATCGGCGCGAATAATTAACGATCGTACGGTCAAGGAGCCAAGCCGTGCCGGCTTTTCGTTTTCTCCCGTCCGCCGGCATCGTCGGCCGTTAAGATCGAGCGTCGGTCGAAACGAACAGACGATCGATCTGGACGTATTCGGAGATCGGCGAAATCAATGAAATCGACCAACTGCTTCGCGTACGTCGCCGAGAGCGATGCGTGTCGCCCTTTAATCACTACGTGAACGAGGACCACGTCGAAAACGATTGCTATTCAGCTTCGAAATGCGAGAGAAAACACGTGAATGAGATTCGATGGTGTAACCCGAAGTTACGATAATTAATAATGTTTTGTGTACGCATACACACAGTGCGATCGATCGATATACATAGTTCTGTCGATCGTGAATGATGCTGTAAAGTTGGCCGATAGAATTCTTAGTCTTTACGGATATTATCAAACTGGATCGTAAATATTGTGCGAGGCACAGTTGGGGGCCAGGAAAAGGTTGTGAGAATAAGAGAGGAGTGAAATTTTAACGGCAGGAATTCCTCGAGGTTTATGTTTCGGCAAAAGCATGAATCACCAGATAATGCAATTTCTACATGATGTTATTCAAATGTATGTAAAATCAACAAATGAGTTATGTCAAGGCGCTTCCAATTTGCAAATTCGATGTCTCAATAACGAACTTAATAACTAGTAGTTGCTAGTTTCTATAAATCATGTTTTAGCTTCTCTAATGTATAATATATAATATATAATATATAATACATTTTACGAGAATTTCGTAAATGAGCAAAATTGATCATTACATAATAATTGCATTTATATAATTATTATGTTGCGATAAAAACTCGAAACTCACACAACTGATATTAGACTTGACAAGGACATGCTTCATTGCATATTCCTGTCTTTTTTAATTATGAATTTTATAACTGCTGGTGACACACTTTATAACTGTCTAAATAATTTCTGAAAACATTTGCGCGCAGAATATTCCCGGCAACAATATAATGAACGACGGTGTTTTAAATTGCTTCGTAAACCACCATGAGCATCCCCACGTGTTCTGCCTTAATTATCGACGTCGGCAGCGATTACTTCGTGACCGCGAAATAATCAGATAATACGTACGTAGGGCGATACCAAACGGAGACCGCTGTGATAATTAATAATCCGATTGCCGGGCATCGACGCGATTCTAAATGATATTGTCTCTACTTTCGGCCGCGGTTTTAGACCTTAACCTTACTGTCGTTATTAATTGCGAGTACCGTATGAATCATCGAGCCGAATCGCAAGGTGAACAGCAGCAACGGAACGAGATCGCTCTCTCGCTGGACGGATTTTTAATTGATCGGTGAACGCACGCAGACGCAAGTCGATACCGACCGCGAGGTTGTTGGAATTAATAACCCGATATCCCGGCGGGATTCCATCGATTCTCAATAATCCCCGCGATCCTAATCACCGGCTCACGGCCATCGTCGAGAGAAAGAGAGGAATCGTTACTATTACTGCTATCATTATTATTGTCGTTTGCGCGCTTCGCGTTGCGCGCGATTCTTGAGCGATCGATCTCGTCCGTTTGCGCGCAAACCGGAATCTCTCTCTTTCCATCAATCCGCGAGATCGGGAAATTAATGACGGCGAATCATCGGCGCGACCTATCGATCCCGATCCATCGGCCGGTGCGCCGATCGACGATTCCGTTACACATCTCGCTGGTTTTCCGGGGTCTCGGCGGCCGCCGTTCCACGTCGCATTTACCACTTTGGTATTCGACGAATCGATTCCACGCTCGTTCCAGGCGTCTGTTACGCTGCTTGGACGTGAGCACTGCGGAAGTGATGGCGCACCGTGAGAGGGTGAATACGAGTTTTCGGATTTACTCGAATGCTCACCGCGACCGGATCGCGTCTCTGGACGAATCTGGTAGCGATGGTGCGCGTAATTTTCCGGATATTCCCCGGACGGGGAACAGATGGAGAGAAAGAGAGCCGAGGGGGAGGCGGTCGTAATTAACCGTAATTAGCGGAGATTCAATCTGCTCGTATCTTCGACCGGACTGTTTTATCGCCTCGGCCGTATCGACGGAATTAAAGATGCCCCGTCGAGATTTATACCGGTTGCTCCTGTGTGACCCTGCCTGCGCGCCGGGCTTCCGTTCGTGTTACTTCGCTGAAATTGATGGGAAGCAGCGCGTACTGCGCGCTCGCGCGATTCTCCTCCTTCCCTCCGTGGAATCTCCATGCGGTAAATTAGAAATTGCGGGGGTTGACTGATGAACGATGCGCGATTTGTAATCCATGCACGTTTTAAGATGGCGCGAAACCCAAGCTTCGGAACGTGTTAATTTACGTTCCATCCAAGAAAAAGAAATCCATTTTGCGTGGCATTTTTGGAAAATTGTGTTTTAACGGTAGTTTCCTGTAATACTACGAAAGAGAAAGAGAGAAAACGTTCATAGATTTTTAGATACGAGTATAGCATAACAAGCGCTTCGAGATGCTCGTCATTCATAGACAGGATGTGAAAAAGAGCCACGCTTGCCACGTGTGTGAGAGACGACAAGTGTCCTTGTGTTCCATATCCTGCCTGGATCAACCCTTGTCAGTGATGAAGAGTAATTCGACGTACGGCACCCTCGACGTTTTCATGATCCTCTTTCAAGCTCTAGTGCGCTGTCATAGGCCATCGGCGGCAACGCGAAGCATAATAGAATGTCTGCCCCTTTTCTAGAAAATTTGCGTATTCATATAACACATCAAGAATATGTTTAATCAAAACTGTGCGTGTCATTCGCATATTTTTATTACTTTGCTTTTACAAAGAAAAAAAGATAAGCATGGTTTGAAAAAATAATTGCTATACAGGGTGAGGCACCTAAAACAGGTCACCTGAATATCTCGGCTGTTATTGGTGATAGAAAAAAATGTGTCAGACCAAACTTGCATGGTTTCGAGGGACACATAATTTGTTCTAAATAGTTTTTTATTAGGTGGATGCGTAGAGGTCATATAAAGGTCAACTTCGTTTTTTTTAAATGGTATGATGTTTTTTTACGTACCATCTAGTAGAGCGTTTGAAGATGCACACATTGATCTACGGGTCAAAATCATTCAAGGTCACTGAAGGCTAAAATTTCTAAGTGCTAGAACTGTTTCATTTCTGAATTTACGGTATTTTCAATAGCAGAGAACTCTAGGCAATATAAAAAATAATGATAACAACAATTCAGAACTTCTCGGAAAAAGAAAAAATTTCTAAGGGCTAGAACTTTTTCATTTCTGAGTTTACAGTATTTTTAATAGCAGAGAACTCTAGGCAATATAAAGTAAATTATTTTCCCTTGCAGTTGGCCTTCAGTGACCTTGAATGATTTTGACCCGTAGATCAATGTGCGCATCTTCAAACGCTCTACTAGATGGTACGTAAAAACACATATCATACCATTTAAAAAAACGAAGTTGACCTTCATATGACCTCTACGCGTCCACCTAAGAAAAAACTATTTAGAACAAATTATGTGTCCCTCGAAACCATGCAAGTTTGGTCTGACACATTTTTTTCTATCACCAATAACAGCCGAGATATTCAGGTGGCCTGTTTTAGGTGCCTTACCCTGTATAATATAATATATTAACATATTTTCAATTTCATTACGTCGATTTTTATCAATTTCTTTTTCTTTATCAAATTATTCTGAGAAATACAATTTCGATTTCAAGTTTAATTGAACGCAAGTCTTAATGATGCGCAACATCATCTGAAATCGTGCTGCGCGTACGAAATTCAATCTAACCATCTGGATGCTGACATGTGCGGGGCGCTTGAGAGATCGGCTTGCTAGCGACAGGCCTTCCTGGGCAAATATACATTGCGCCATGCGTGTACCATGCTTAAGTGCTCGTAGAACTGGCAATCGATAACTACCTCTCGGTGTCGTCTTACACGCGTGCTGAGAGCACGCCGAGAATTAATGGATTGCGAGACGTAGTCCTTAAATCGATAAATTCTCTATCTCGATCACTTTTTCACGACATTTTCGCGAATAGCGTCACCGTTCATCCTCATCTTCTCTTGATACAGCAAATTATCATCCTTATTGAATAGCGGTCTGACAAAGCATACGTGCGTGAATTGTGAACGTTATCTCGAACTAGACTGACGTTAATCCGATCGGTGGAAATCCGCTGACATGCCGAGGGATCGGGCTACACCAGGAGAACGTGGGACAGGTAAATACTTATCGCGCGATACGCGTGAAGCATGCTTAGACGCGTTCGAACGGCCTGCCGGCCATTCGTCGCCCTTTCGAATCTCGTTTCGCGTCCAGCACCGGAAGAATCGTGTACGAAGGGGCACGAGGTAAAGTGGAGAAAGACTGCGCGTACATGAGAAGAGAGACGAGCGAGGAAAAGAAAGTGCGCGATACTCTCGCGTAAACAGGCGTCCTCTCGGATTACGCGGTGTCCTGAGCAGTCGCACGTGCGAACGTACGAGGGAACGTGTGACACGCACGTGCGGGATCATACGCGTGAACGAGCAATCCCGAAAATTTCTGAAAGAGCAACTTGCCAGACGTGAGACATCGTATCGCATAGGCGCCGGATGGATAATGGTTACATTTACGCATTATTGTTTCAGATATCAAATTTTCTTCAAAGTAATTACATTTCAAAGTACATTATTACATCATGTAATGAAATATAATACGTCTGAAAACGTAATACGATAATAGCGGATGTTAAGAATTAAAGGCGGGCAATCAGTATTTTACTAGCAACAAGAAATAAGAGAGAGAGGATAATGAAAAGAGAGGGTATTATTTTATACACATGATACAACCAATTTCAACAAAAACATTATAAATATTACATTTAAGCTTGTCATATCTTATAAGCAATAATATAAAAAACGTGATGCAAATCGTTTTTACAGTAAAATGTATTAGTCGAACGAAAAGAAAGGCGAAACAACTAGCTTAAAATTTATTCGAGTCACTCTCGACGCCTATGCACACGATCAAACATGCAAACACACGGGGGGAGTAGGCGTAAAGGGTCAGCTTAACCCCGTTTAAATCGCCTCTGGCTTGCTGACAATACCGCGATGATTGCGACAGATGCGTGGACGTGCGTGTCCCTTTAAAAGGGAATTCGCACCCCTTGGTGGCGGCGCAAACCACTCATTTCAAGCTCCTCCCCTCGGGCCCCATTCACCGTTGAAAAGCGCACAGGTGCGTATCACGAGCGGACCCCATTGAGACAGAGGGTTTTGCCCCGTCTCTACCATTCTCCCCCTCGTTCCCCCATCGCTACGGCCAGATGCATCGGCGATGCAATTCTCCCGCGGGCGCAAACACAAATGCACCCATTCGCTCGCATCCGCGGATGCATCTGGCGATTACGGGCGATCGGCAATCGAACGGAAGATAAATACGTGCTCCGAGGGATTTAATGCAGGAATGAAATATCGCTTCCAATTATAGGAAACTAGGTCAGGTAAAGTGCACATCTTACACGTGTACTATAAAATAGGAAATTCTGCCAATCGCTGAATTAGCATTGAAAATTTTGTGTACAACCGTTATGCCTATACCACACACACACACATATCACAATTCTTTCTTATATCAATATTTCTTTTATAAAAAATTTTATTATTTTTTATAACAGATGCTCTCTTTTGTAGGATGTTCCTGAGTAATGAAGCATGGTATTGACCAGCAGTTACAATGCTAAAAAAGAGCTCGAGAAGAAATAATCGCAGTTGGGTAAGTATCTTGTAATCTTGATAGTTTCATGAGTTTATCGCGTCAATCGTCAAGCTTGCTAGATCGCGAAATCCGTGACGAAACATACGCAGTGCGAAAGTACCCTGTCATTTCACGGCGGTGAAGCGCTGTCCAGCGCGTTATCTCGTCGATTAAAAATCACCGTGCGAGCCTGCGAAGCGCGTGTACGTGCGGTAACTCGATCGAAGGCGAAGTTACCCTCTGTGTATCCTCTCGGAGGATGCATTGCTGCTGGTCTCGTGATATCTGACGACGCCATCCGCCGATCGTATCGGGCGCGAAGCATTCCTCGCGGCGGCAAACGGGAGCTACGAACAACTCCGCGCAAAAGTGCACCTTCGGATTTGCGTGTCGTAATCATGCATAAAATATGCGCGCGGATATCGTTAACTAGAAAGCATACACCGGGTGACGAGGAATTAATTAGTGAATTATTATGCTTTCCTCTGGTAGGACCGGTAATTAAATCAGGAAGATACGCGACGCTCGCGAGCTCGGTAATTTATCGGCATGTTCTTCTATCATTGAATAAGACCAATCCAACCGTGAGCAGTTAACACAAGCAACGAACAACTGGATTACTAACATAGATGCATACGAAAAAATTATCATCGCGTGCGAGATTTCTTCGATATCGATAATCGTGTCGAGCATGTGATTATCGTCAGATCAAGAGCGTGACAAGTGTCATGCGTGTCGCTCCGCAAATTGTTTTTTGAAAGGACTCGAAAATCCTTATTTATTAAAAATTATCTTTTCAAAGAAGATGTGACTTTTGCATATAAATAATCTTGAATTATTAAATTTGCTTGTCTAAAGTGTTGAGATGGATGAAAAATAGAAATCCTTGATTGCTACAACCTCATGCGTACCTACTACTTTTATTGGACTACTTATCTTGGAATCGAAGCGAATGTAACAGCTCTATTGCTTCCGTACTGAGACTGATATAGCAACTTTCAGACTCTTCCTTTTAATCTCGAACTCGTTAATGTAATAGTTAATCGATAATCATAAACTATAAGTATTTCTGGAACATCATTCAAATGCTTAAGCATGCTGAGCACACATGTACTAACTATTTAAAACCAACTTTTGATCAGATAATTTCTATGTAACTTCACTGGTCATACATGTTTCTAAAAAGCTATCATTTTACAAAAAGGAAATAAGAAGTACGCTGCGGATTATTTATCCATTTTTCTACAAAAAATGATTCAATATACCATTATCAAGTAAGCCTATTTAGGAACTTGATTAATTCAGCTATTGATAGATTGAGATGCAAAAATTTACGAAATTCAACTAGCCAACTCCCATGAATATACACGCTCTCGAGTGATTGACGTTACCACATTTCTTGATTATGTGACACTTGTCAGAACGTGCGAGCTTCATTTCCTCTGGAAATGACTGAGAAATGACCACTCACGAGAGAAGGCGGTATCGTGTGCGTTTTCGCTTCTGGTCTTCCGTTCGTTCGTACGCAAGAGTCTAAGTGCGTTTACGTTCTTTCACTCTCTTTCTCTCTCTTTCCCTCTCGTTCTTTGCATCCCTCGAGCAAAATGCACCTGTACGCTACTCTGCGCAGGAGCGGAGCTCGTAATCGGAATCTGAAGTAATCTTGGGAAGCTCGCAGCAAAACTGGTACCGTGACGAATATGTTTCCCGTTATGCACACACGAAAGTGCGTACACATAATTAAAACAAGATAGACAAATATTTGCGAATAAAATCCGCGTGATTGGCTAGCGGCTCGAAATTCAATCATCCTCGTTTGACCTAAATCACTCGAACCGCTAATATAGTCTATCAGTAAATTAAACGTCATGCTATTGCATACAGTATATTAAAACATTATTAATATCCACAAAGAAGAGATACAAATTTTTCATTTTATTCCATATTTTTATATTTTACATTATACTTTCATCAATGTTGCTATGCATCACAATGTCTCGATATTTTTAGAACAATGCGTATAGGCGCTCGCCGCAATCTGAAAGAGGGTTGAAGTTTCATTATTTTCCATGTACGAAGATCCGCCCCTGCGTTCGCGCCGAGAGAGCGCGGCGTGTCCGCGTCCATACGGTAGGCGCACGCATAACAACGTGTACTTACAGACCGCGCTGGCATAGGCTGACGTCGGGGTAACCCGATAATCGGCATATCCACCGAAGGGCCCGGCGCGCCCATTAAGCTCCAATAACGACACGTAATAGCTCGCGTTGCGGCCGCTCGCGCTACGACGACGACGACCGTAGCGGCGAAGAGTGTGAGAAGAGAGCACGCTGCGAGAGAGCTGCCAAGAGCTCGTTGCGCAGCGTGACTAAGCCCGCGAACGCGGCCCGATGACTCCCTAGGGAAGGAAGAAGGAAGCCCCGAGGAGGACTCACCTCGCGCCCTTCGCACGATGTCCCGGAATTCCACGGAATTCCGACGTTGCAATCGGCCGCAGCGCCACAATCCTCTTCCCCTCGTCTTACCCTTTATCGTCGCGGGACCGAGCGCCCGACCGGGCCACCCTGAAATTATGCGGTGCCCCGTCAATTAAAAAGAGTGACCGGCGGCGGCCCTATCGCTCCCGCACCCTCCCTTCGCCACCGTATCCTTCCTCTTTGTGTCCGCCTGCGATTCATATCGAACGCGGTACCCTGCTCTTATCGAAGAATGTTCCGGCCGGACAAGGGATATTTTTACACAGTTTTTTGTCAGTCTTCTTATGAAACGTGAACATGATGAATGCGGGAATAGCGTAATCACGGAACCGTCGACTTGCGCTTCAGGCGATAACGTATTAAAATAGACGAGAGCGTGGCCGCGCAATACTTGTTGGTCTACATTTATTCGCGAGTTCGATTATAGCTTAGATAGAGAAGCTTCCTGTACCTCGCCGCGATATAATAGATTGCAGATTAAGTGTATCAGGAGAATCAGGAGTGATCAGGAAAGGAAACAAGAAAACAGGCATCAGATCCCAGCAATGATCTGCAAGTTCTCGTGCACTCTCGACCGTGAGATGCGTCCCTCAACAGCATCCGAAATCAAACATAGCGAAAAGGTGTCCTGAATCATGCGGGATTTCAAGTCCTCGAAGTCCTTCCTTGCGTGGCGAGAGCCACGAAAAGCAGCTTCTGCATTTCACGGCGAGGCACAGTGGGCTAAACTCGAAAAAAGCTGGCCAAAAGTAATAACTCGAAACATGACGTTTTAGAAAAAAATGTTTCAAATAAAAGTTATAGGGTTTTAAATCAGGTATTAGATAATAATACTAGTATGACCTTGAATAGCGTTGCCAAGGTCACGCAAAGGTCACCTTGAATTTTTTAAATGGGAACCTCCAGTTTTCATTAGATATTTTTGTAGCTTACCTCAAGAGCTTTTCAGAACACTATAACAAAGTATTTATCCGTCAAATACTTCGAAGTTATGAAGCTTGAAAGTTACAGTCGCTACCGCGCCGCGTCGTACGTTTCGCGGCATTTAAAAATTTCATGGTGATCTGTACATGATCTTGACAGTGTTGTCTTGATAGTGTTATCAAGGTCATACTGGTATTGCTATGTAATGCTTCACTTAAAAACCTACAACTTTCATTTCAAACATTTTTTACCAAAACGCCAAATTTTCGAGTTATTACGATATGAAAATTAAAATGAAACATCCTGTATATAACGCAAAGGTGTGCGTTGGTGTGCACAATTCAAACGGAAATACTTAGTTTGAATCCTACACAAGATGATAAAACAAGAATCCCAAACAGCCTTTTACAGCTATTTAAAAAAAATGATATTGAACCTTACTTCTTTCTTATATTTTAAGAAACCAAAAACTTAGATTAACACAAATTGATGAACAAACATTTTTAATGGTTATAACTGTTTGGGAAAAGAGTTTCAATTCTATTTATAGAGTAGAAAGCAAAATTACTTGCATCCGCATACAAGAATGTAAGCTATAGCCTATACTCATTCATAATTCGTTTTTCGGAACATGAACGCGGTGCCTCCTATTAATTGTTGATTAATGGGAAGGAAATTTTTCCTACGAAACTCCATTCACATTTTTGAAAATACTGATATCCATGAATCAAAAAAGGTCGAAATGCACAGATTTCCAAGAGTTGAAAAAATTCGACTTTTGGCCAGCTTTTTTCGATTCTAGCCCACTGTGCGGGAGTGGAAAATTGAGACGTCGACGCCTACGTTCACGCGTGTATTATCTCTATACTCATGTATACCTCGTGTCGTGCGGAACATGTATATACGACTCATGGCGGAAGGCACGGCACGGAGGCCATAACGAGGTCCTAACGCCTCGCCGTGGAATCCCTATATCCTTATCCACGGCAGCGTCGTACCGTTATTATTCTTCCTGCGTCGCGCGGGACGTGTTGCTTCTTTCCAGCAGCGAGAACGAACGAGTTCGTCCAGGTCGGCCATTCGCGCGCATCTGACGACGACGGGAGACCAGGAGGACGGGAGACCAGGAGGACGGTGCATGGGGGACTCGCTTCCGCGCGCGTGTTCCATCGACGCGATCCTCACACCCCAACACACGTACACACGTGCCCGATGGTGTACCATGGGCGGAGCTGGTTCTCACGTGTTAATTATCGCGCCGCCGTTTATCGGGATCATGGGCGCGTTATCGTCCCCGCGATCGCGAGCCCGCACGAGTTTCCATCGCGGTATCTTGCTTTTCCTTCCGCGCGAGCGAATCGCGCTATTAATGACCCGGCAATTTCGCTCCATCGTCGGCCGCGATTTCGAGTCGGCAATTTTCATGCGAGCTCATGGGATCGCGCGCCACACGCGTCGCCGGCGTAATTGCGAATTTCAATCGCCATCCATGCGGTGTTCACGTCGTGCAACAATTACGCGGCCACGGAGAAGTTGCACGGAGAAGGTATTATGAATATAAATTATTTCCTGAAAATGGATGTGTTAATACGCGGTAGATAAAGGTAACGGCAATGCGCTATCGCATCGGAAGTACCGAAATGAAATATCGTTATCGCGACCTCACCGAAATATCGAGACCGCGTTCGTTTTCCCAGTCAGCCCTACGTTACTTCCCCCGTCCACATCCCTTTCACGGAGGCTCAAGGATAATGAAGGTAATAATTCGAGACATTCCTCTCCGCTCGTGGGACCCATGCTGCACGATATTATATGGTGCCGATATCCCTGAAGCCGGTTCGCGAATATCTGGCGAACCAGAGATCGTAAATACAATGCGCGTCTGATGATAAAAGACCAACACGGTGTTTTACATACTTTTTCGTGTTATCACTCACTGTTGGAGAACGTACCACTGTTTTAACAGACATGAGATCTCTTTATTCGACAAATAGTCGAAGAAATTATACAGCCGAAGCACATTCTTCATTCTGGACGCAAGAGGTACTTAAAGAACACTGAACTTTGACTGACAACGCTGCGAGTGGATTAACGTGCTATTGTGCAGCTAAATCTTCGGATAAAAACGAACCCCATGCACACTTGGAGTTTTGCGCGACCAACTTTACATCTTGTTCGACTATTGCACGTGATTATTGCCGCAGGGGCTGCGCGGTTGTACGAGTTTACAGCTCGTGTTGAGCGCCGTTTGTGGCAAGCGGTGGAGCGGCAGGTGTTAAAAATAACTTAATTAATGCGCGGCCGAAGCCGATGCGATAATTGGGCGGGCCAGCAGAATGTTCGAACGTTGGAACTATGATTAACTCGGCGTCCAATTAGTTCGTATTAGGAGTACGAAGCACGCACGCGCGCTCGTGTGTAGTACATAACTGTAGCTAGCCGGAGTCTTCGGCTGTCGTTACCTCGGTATTATCGGGCGAATTGTTCACGGTTCTCGAATATCCCGATAATGGCGCCGTCTATTATGCCCGATAGGATGGGATATCGTTACCCGATGTCTTACGCTCAGCAACCCGTCCTTTTAATAGTCCACCGTGGCCTCATTATGCCCCTTCTATCGACGTAAGTATTCTCATCTTCCTTCGTCCTCGAACAATCAGACGATCCGCGTTACTTGGATCGTCGCGGATGCCTTAGTCCTATAAGAAAGATGATTAGCAATCGAGCACGTGGCAATTATGATTATATTTATGTCATACGATAATTTTAATCGATAATACCATCGCGTTACTCTTATTACGGTAAAAATTGTGTGTAAGGAAACGATTGCGTGTGGTACTCGCGTCACAAATAATGACGATTATAGCGGGATAGTATCTTACGTGCGATACGTATACATGACATGTATCCCCCTGCAGTATATAAATTATATTTATATTTTATTTAATTTCCGCTTTCCACTAGGTTGTGCTTTCTAATTTTCTACCCGAGTTTTTCCAGTTTTAATCGACGATACCGAAAGGCGGTCGTGCTGCTGGAAAGGTAGTAATCAGTTGGTTAGCTGCGATCTTCCCGGTAAAATGTTACTGCACCCTATCGAGTAGTACGTAATTGTGCAATAAATTGTTCCTTAATTGAGCGCTATGCCGTCGCTGATTTACATCGTGCTTTCACTTCTTTCATAAATCGCTCGACATACGTTAGTATCAGCCAGCCAGCTGCAGGAAAACGTTGCTGGCGCCGAGATGTTGCTCGATTTTCCGCGGTGTCAAACGAGAACCACCGCGCGGAATCTGAAAAATGATTAAACCGGATCGAAACTGTCTCGCTCGCTGCTGGAAGCTCCATTCCTCGAATAACACGTAAAACTTTATCCGCGCTTCTGAATTGCGCATCCGGACGCTTATCGATAAATGATATTCTCGGCTGATCTTGTAACTAGAAACGAAACATCGCTTTGTAAAAGGCCAATTAGCTGCACTTGATTAATGCCGGTAGCAGTTATAGCTATGAGGAACGCCATAAAGGATCGCACAGCATCCGTGCAACTGCAAAAATGACGAGGCCTCCGATCGGGCGCGGAGTTACTTCGTCATGCGCCGCGCAGCGTTCGTCCCGATCCACGACATTGCGGGCAACGAGCGTTTCACGATCGTCTGTCTGACCATCGCGCTGCAATCTCGTCGTTCGTAAACAATACACGAGAGGCGAATCTCCTTGAGATCGGCAATAAGTAATAGCCATGACGGGTGAGGCCAAGCGAACCCAGTGAGCAACATTCTTAAGAGGGTCAGCGTCGTGTCACGGGAAGAAAGAGTACGCGACTCGTCCGCGGCAAGTATATAGAAGCTACGTATAATACTTCACTGACGAGGACTCAACTTCGCTGTGAGAAGTCGAATCGAGAAAGCCACGTCGCGGTTTCGCAACGGAGATGCGCACCATGCGCTCGGCGCAAAAATAATGGACTGTTAACTTAATGAAGTAGCCGTTTTCTGTTGTGTCGGCAAGAAAAGTGTTCATTTTCTACGAAGCGTCCCCGTTTATTGGAAGAAAATTACGTTCTTCTTTGGGTTGAGAAAAGTTGAGAAGAGCTGTTCTGCTATTTTGCTTCTTGACATGTAATTAATACTTATTAATGTTACTTTCTCTTTATTGAGAGCATTAGACATATTTACGTGACATGGTAATTAGTTATCGAAGTAGATTCCATTAACCTTTAGAAATGCTCATTATTTGTTCCACAACGATATTTTTGCGAAATAGAGGCATTAATAAGCAATCATGCAAAGTTATTACAATCTACATAATGTTGTCATAAAAATAAGGATCAAGATTTTTTAGTTGAATTTACTTAAATTTTGCTTATATTCCTTTCGTAGTATTTACGGCTGTGCATAACAAAATATCGTGCGGATTGGAGCATCCTGACTTCGAAATCATACGTGCGCGCCTCTCGCCCGCGGCAGCCGACGTTTCGTGAATGAAACGACCACTTTTCGACGTTTAACGACCTTACCGGAGGTAAAGCGACGTCGAACTGGCCGGATATCATTCGGTTCCAGCACGTGGTCCGGCACGAATCACCGTCTCGCTTGCATTTACGATCGAGTTTCGAGTTTCGATGGTGTCTGGCAGGCAATAAGCGTCAAATAGAAAATAATTAGGAACACATAAACAGACTGGCTGCTCAATAGTTCTTATTAACGAAGCAGGCAAACTTCAGGTGCAGATATAACGGACCAGAGATTTCTAAACCTTCCTTCGTCTGGAATAGTTAGAAAAATATAATAAACAGTGCTGTTCATGTTATAATTTTAGCATAGAGGATCAGGAAAGTTCCATCTAATGAGTGACCACATATTACAAATACATTATATCACAAGGATAAATCTTACTAAACGTACGATGGAATCGTGCCTTCTTATTTGGATTTGTGATGATAAGGGAATACACTCGATGCAAATCGTGACAACATACAGGAAACGCAATGTCAAACGGTTTTACAGAGTACTTAGCTACGTAGAGGTGTCACGGGTGAATGAGATGCATAGTTGGGTGATAATACGGCAGTTAGTATGCAGCAGGTACTGTTACTTAATGTTAATACCAAGGAGGGGAGCAAGGAGGAAGGGAGGGAAGATAGCCCATTGATCTGTTCCGTCGAGAACGTGCTGTCCAGGAATGGAGAAACAGATTCCAGACACACCGAATCGAGAAAACGCGTCTCCCTTTTGTCTTTCTCTTTCTCTCTCTCTCTTCTGTGCCGGTCAACGGGGTGGTGATGCACGAAGAAGCCGACTCTGGAATGCCACGAGTCCCGATCCGAGCTGTACAGTCCGGATCTTTCCAACCTGTCCGGCATGTACCACCGGAATAAGTCGACGGCGAACAAGAAAGAGAGCCGTACGACGCGGAGGAGGACGGAGGGAAGAAAAAGGAAAGGAGATGCTGGGAAGAAATCGCTTTATCGCGTCATTGGATGACTGTGGGCCTCCGCGATCCTCTCCGGAACTGATCCGCGCGCGGAAAAATCGCTTTTCGCCACCAATTACGTCGACGCCTCATGACGGATTGGCGTGTTTGGATTTGATAATTAATCTCGAACATGTAATTAATGTATTCTCTCTAACGAGATAAAAGCGATAGAGATGTCGCTATTAATTAACGGATTGGAATATCCGACGAGTATGCTGATGACGTCGGCCTGGCAAGATGGCAGCTCGCAGATAACTTTTTGCGGGATCATACGCCCAGACGTCGTGGAAGGATCCGGTAGATTAGGATCTAGAAGGACCCCAGTCGCACACAGTGTCGGCGTTAATCCGTCTGATTCGCTCCAGGTATAAATCGGGCCAATTCCTTAAATGAGGGAACGACAGTCTCGGCTGAACCTTCCGAAACATGACGTCATTCGACGTATTTCTTTTCAACCTCTTAACAGCGTCGGATAATTCACTCGATAGGCGACGAGTGGACCGAGAGAAAAACGAACGGATAGTTGGCGTGACGAGAGCGTGCAAGAAAGAAGGACTGACCGCGTCGGGAGACGACGACGGGGAACGTCGAGTTTGGTCATACTTTGCCGGAAGAGATTTTTATGGGACCCCGTCCACGACCTCTCTCCACGCTCTCGGCGACGGGAACGTGTGGAATTTTTAGATTCAACCACGCTCGACTCATAAAAGCGTGCGCGCCGTAATTAAAAGCCATGAAAAGATTACGGCCTCTTCGCGCTGCGTGTCTCTGAAGCGTTTCCATTATTGCGACGCGGGATGCTATCGACAGAGGGATGTTATCAGCGTCTCATCGCTGCGAAGCCGATCACTGATGTACATCGGCGAATCGCTGATATTTATGAATCACGTATATTTATACGCATTTAACTGCGAAATTACGTTGGCGATGATCGCGTCATAATCCGAAATATCACATTTTTATATCGAGACCATAAACAGCCGCACTTGTAAAATAATATATGCAAAGCGGGAACGCATCATAATTTTCTGAAGAAATAGTTGATGGCCGGTTGATGGCTCGACCCGCAAATTGGCAGTACCATGATCTACGATTTAGAGAAGCATTTGTTAGGCGCCTAAGTACGTCTTGAAACGCGACATTACTGCGCGTTAAATTACCGCAAAATAAAGTCTCTTCCTTGAGGTAATTCATTGTCAGAAGATTACTCCGAAATAATTGCGGCGACGGGCGGCACGACGGAGGCTGCGAGGACCGAGAGTGCGTCGGGAAGCAGCAGGAACGAAACAGGAAGATACCAATCGACGGAAGACGGAGAGGGAAAGAGACGCGATCGAAGGGACGAGCGAGGTGGGGTCAAGCGGGCAGGTGGGAGGACGAAGGGAAAAAGAATCGAAGAAGGATGAACTACCGAGGTGCCTCGAAGGATGAAACCTATGGAAGCAAAAACAGAAACCAGTCTCACTGGCTCAAGGCTGCCTGGCAGAGAGAAGAGAGAGAGAGAAAGAGAGTACCTGGCCCGCTGGCTGCTGAGCTACCTGGATCGCCCATGAGAGTACCTGTCTGCCTTTACGTCCCGATTCCTGTCTCCTTCTTTCTTCTTTCTCCCTCTTCCTTCTCTTCTTCTGTCCGTTTCTTCGTCTTCTTCTTCTTCTTTCTCCTCTTACTCGCGGATTTGCCCAGTTCCTCCAGGAGGGCCTGCCGCGCGAGCTCTTGCTACTTTATCCTTGGCCCATGTACCACACCGATATGCGGAGCGGAATCGTTTCACGCAAATTCGTCCGAGAACGCCTTCTTCTTCTTCTTCTTCTTCTTCGTCGAACGACGATGCCGGTGTGCCGGTGCCGAACTCGTTCCTCCGTTAAAACCGTGACGCGTCGCCCGACCGGTCGAAGGCAACCGTCGCGGGTATCGTCTTTTCTTTGATCCCTCGAACTTGGCGAAAGGATACGAGAGGGAAGAGAGAAGGAGAAAGAAAGAGAGAGAGACCTGTCCAATTCTTTCCGCGTAATTATACGCGCTCCCATCCCCGAACGCGGCGAGCCGAGGGTCACGACGACAGCTTCGCTGCCGAGGTGGTCCAGCGTTGGTCCCCGTTTCATCGATAGTTCGAGGATTCGCTCGAGGATTAATTAAAGACGAGATAAAGACCAGCTATACGAGCCCACGCGGTATCTATATCGAGAGCGGAATCGGCAGTTTGTCTTGAAATGGGATTCCAATTTCATTATGTCTTCGATTTTATAATATTTACATTATCATCTAAGGAAAGGTAACAAATGCATGCAAGAAATTAAATAATATAAACTCTATTCAAGACGCGCAATATTCAGCCAAGAGAGAAAGTGTTCTCGGGAATAATTAATTGTACAGGAACAATTAACTATGAAATAAGATTAGAGGAAGGTAGACTAGTCAAAATGCATCCATTGTTATCACTTGTAACAATTTGTAACAAGCGACATGTTAAATGCACAAACAATAAGTATTTAAGTGCTAAAGATCGGTGTACTCTCTTTCTCTCTCCCAGCAAGCAGTAGCGATGACACAGAGGATCCCCGGAGGATCGATTTCAAGCGCGTGAGAGAACAGTGCTAACGCTTGTTATCAGATTTACCGGTGGCTTATCGGCGTATGACGTGCGTAGAGTGTAGGCAGTGTGTAATAACAGATCGCGATAGTTTCGACGTGATCGCGATACGGCTGTGCATAAGTGACTGCAGGAGCGAGCGGAGTGGAAGTGCAAGAGAACATTGGCCAGTCAGCACTTATACACAAGGTGTATCATCTTTCATAGAAGAGGCAGTCGTTGTGCATCATCTCAAGGATGTGTATAATATTTTAGCACCGATATTGAGATAGGGGAGCTGTCATTATTCCAAAAATAATCATTAAAAAGATTAATCTTTTTCATCTGCGGATGATATTTAGTTTATTTTAGTATCTAAACATCGTTGTCAAGAGCTATATTCCAAGTTACATTCTAAATCAGTAACATTATTTTTGTTAATAATATCATTATGATTCTCCTTTTTCTGTACTTAATTACGATTAATTTCTGCCACGAGATCTTTGAGGTTTTGGCTTGACCCCAGCACGTGAAAAGATCGTTATTGCTTTCCGACAATGCGGTAGCTTCTCGCGTAACGTTCAAGTACGGCGTCGTCGTCGTACTTGAACCGATCACCCAGTATAAGAACCTCGACGCAGAAACACGTAGCGCAAAGAGGCTGTCCACGGTGGCGATCGAAGCCAGCTAGCCGACCGGCCAGTCTCCAGTCGCGTTGTAATCGCAGAATAATTGAATCCGCGCGTTCGCTACGCACACACCACGCGCGCGCATTCCGTCTCTCTTCTTCTCTCTTCCCTCTGCCTCCGCAACTCCCTCTTGCCTGGGACTTTTCTTGACGTCGCGCCCCCCGATCTCCGCTTTTTCTCCTCCTTCCGTCTCACTCTTTCTCTCTCCGCGTCCAGGCCCTTTATTTATAAGCGCCTCCAGCTACCGGCATAAATGCAGCCGAGGACTGCATTCATAAACCCGCTCTCGAGCTGCCGGCGGCTTTCCTAGCTGCCGTTGCTGGCGCTGGCGCTGCCGGCCACCGGCACCGTCGGTGCAACCGACGACCCCGTTTACATTGGCTGAGGCGACGCGAGGAGCCCCCGGGGCACGCTACCTCGCTTACTCGAACTGAAACGATCCCCTTTTTGTCCACCCTCTCCTCGTGCTCTTTTGCTCCCGCTAGTCCTCCGCTCCGCGCGCGCGCTTGATCCTCCCCTTGGCGGAGCACTCGGAAGATTAATGTTGCACCACCGGGAATCTCCGATCTGCGTGTCCCGACGACGCTTCCGGCTCGTAGATCCTTGTAACGATGATCCACGTTATTCGGATGTGACTTTTTTTCACGGCGATCCTGATATCTGAATCCTGTTATTGCTCTGGAACACGAATCAGCGGCGCGTATCTCGATGTCTCCCGCGTAATGGTCAAACGTATTAGACGCGGTCATATCGAGGATCCTAATGCGTTTCTTGAAAGCAAATGGCGCGCAGTGACCTCATTAGATTTGGTCTGTTTTCCAAGAATTTACAAAGGACGCAAACAAGCGCCGCAACTGTTGTGGTCGTTAAATATCACCTGACTTTTACAAAAACAAAGTAAACGGGAACTGAGATTTTATTCTCAAAGTCGAGAGACTTTGAGGCTTGGGATACGACCCAGCCCAGCAGAAGCATCATCATTTGTCCGACACGAGTTTTGACGGCAATTAATCAGCGGCCATCAACGCAGAGGCGTTTCGCAGGCTGTCGCTAAAATCAAAGTTCCCGATTGCATCATTCACGGTCGCACCGTTATGTTTTATGGCGGCTCGGTGACAGCGAGAGTATCGTCGTTCCTGCAATAAGTCGTCTATGCGAGACGAAAGCGGCTACAGCCATTTAGAACTCGACGAAGTACATTTACCCGGTACCATCGGCCGCGACGCGATGATTGCGAAGCCTCGGTGGAGCACCGCCGATGCATCATTCTCATGGCGAGGCGCAGTAAACGGGGCGATGATGCGGTCGCTTCGCGCTAGCCGAGCGCGAGGAGGTGGCGATTTAATGCGCCCGGAGAGCAGAAGTTAAAGTCGCGTAAAGCGGATAGGCGTCTCGGGTTATCCTTGAGTGCAGAAGGCTATTCCCTGGCCTTGGGTGTCTGTGCGTTATAGACGTGCGGCGTGTGGAAACACACAACTCGCTCGTTATTTTCTCGGCCGGAGATACGAGCCGTTGTGTAATGAAACGCGGTTACTCGCTTGAAATCTGTTAAGCCGCGTGAGCGTATTTGCCTCCGACTTTATTGACTCTGCCGGTCCGGCGACGGGAATGATCGTCTCCGCGCGCGAGGCGTATCGACGGTTCCATTAGAAGCGGTCGCAATGTAAATTTACGCGACCGACCAACTGGGGCTCGACGAATGTGTAATTCTAGTCGTTCTCCCCCATTAACTAGGAGCGGATCTCTATGAGAACCAATGAAAACCTCGGATTCTTTATGTCCTCGAGTGCCAGGAACGATAAAGACATCAAATTAGGTAATAAACTTCATCTTGCTTCTCTGTAAAGCTTTTTTAGAAGAGCGAGACGGGATCATTTTCTTTAATGTCTTTTCGACTGAGGACTCCTGAAAAATTACCAGCTTTGAGCTTCGACAGTTACTAGTTATCTCTCTCGACTATCACATGAGTATCCCGACGATATAAACGTTTGCGAATTCTTCTTTTCTTTTTGCAATGAGAAAAGAAATCGGGAGAATGGAATCCTGATGACTTTGAGTCATCGGACAATGCGGACGTCATCGATTTCTCGCGCGGGCAAATCCTGGGAGATTACACGTATCCTTGGAGCCGTAAGAAACAGGATCCCGAGCACGCGGATGTGCAGCATTCTGCACGCCTTATCCCGCGCGTATCGATTAAGATCAGCAGATTCCTGACACGAAGCAATCCGCACGCCGGCACGGCGATGCACACTGCCTCCCGTTCGTCCTTTTTCCCGCGCGCATCATTAAGCCGGATGTCGTGCTCAATAGCAGAGAGTCACCAGGCGATCTACTAATTTACCAGGTAGCGACCTGGTTACTCGGGATAATCGCGAATAAATAACAACGTTGCATTTTACGCGGCGCGTAAATCGACGTACGCGAGAACGGAACGGAAAAGCGGGCCCCGAGAGACTCGAGAGACTTGCATCGAAATCCCGTGCAGCTGGAATGTCGTTGTCATTTTTCTCGCGGTCAATTAGACGGGGGGATCTCTTTTCGTTCTCTCCACACCCTGCGTACCGGAGCGCAATGGCGTAAATGAGGCGCGTAAGCGAGCAGAAAATTAAGTGAAAGCGATAAAAGCGAACGACGAGGGGAACGCCTCTGCGATATTAACATAAAATCATAATTCGCGTAATGCTACACGTCTCGCCGGCAGAATTAATGGATTATTCGGGAATATGACTCGGGCGATAAACTTCCACAATTTGGATTACATTACATGCGTCGAGCGTCCGCCAGTTCGTATCATTTGCATAAACCACTCAAGTATAATAATTTCGTGGGCCACAAATACTCGAAAAATCGCTATGCCATTTTCGTTGAGAATCTGTTCCATGATAGGACGATTCTCGGCGTAGAAAGAAAATCGAGCAAAGTGATTCGATACACCGATGCCTTAAGGAGACGGCGGTAAGTATGCTTGAATGGGCCGCGAGGCCCCGGAGGATTTCTAGACGCTCCTTTTAGTCGTCTCTGATCCGTGACGAAATATTAATTGACACAAAAAGTAGTAGCTCTCGAGGGACCGCCCCGGCACCTCACGAAATGATTCCTCGCCTATACACACGGCTTTTCTATAGGCTCATGCTTATCGCCACACGCGTATTAATTCAGATTAATACCGCTTGCGTGTGCAAGGAAGGAGAGAGCATTGTCATTATGACCGAGTCGTTATTAACGGCCGGCCGTTATAATTGATACACCGGTTCCCGTAATGTATCTGGCACAATTACATGAAAAAGGGGTACGGCACGAATTGATCGCTTTATTCGACATAATTGTATCAATCTCCGCCGATGACGTAGGAAAATCATGCTGGTTTCCACGTCGATGGAATGTCCATCTTTTTTTTCTCTCCCAGCGTGAATTATCGAACTGTGAGAAAGAATTTCTTTCGTCTGGATCAACTTTCAAATGCTTTGATCATGATAGGCCACGTGCCTTTGGTTATAGTAACGATAAAACTGGATTATAGAATTTGTCAAGTTTTTGCTCATCTCGAAAGTGTTTCCGTGTAAGCGCACGTAATTAGCACACTCATGTCGTACATTAGTTCTTACACTGTAATCATGGCAACATATATTCTCGGAAGACAAATAACGAGTCGATAAACAATGCAACACCAGCGAGCTAACACCTCGATCGATACTTTCATTAAAGTCGCTGCCGCCGAAGAATTTTTACTACCTTTCTCCCCCTATTACGCTTACCCTTTTACAGCGGAATATTACATAGGTACCGCCGATTTACGAGGAGTACCTGGCGGCCGTAAAAACGGTTCGTGAATTCGTGAAAGCACAAAGAAGATGCCATATAATTTTACAGCCGGCGGCGCCCTCGTTTTCCGTGCTATCGTCGCACTCGTATCACGTGTATATTATGGACCTTCTATAGGAAGAGCTGAAAGTAATATCAGCCGGTATAAGCGGATCAAGCGGCGGGAATTTACATCTCCGGACGAAGGCGCAGTATCGTGTGGTGAACGGGTCAGTTTTACCATCAATTTTATCACTCAATTTTACCACCGCAGCTTACTCGTTTCTGGTCTCTTTGTAACTTATTGATATATCAAATCTAGTTTATCGCATCTAATGGAATCGGTACTTTTCGTTATGTTTTCTTGAAATATCCGGAAATATGGTAAAAGAATACTTGCATGACCGTCAGACGACACAATTTTAATTTCCGTTTCAGGTACCTTAATTTTCGTGAATTAGGAGCATTACTTTAAGAATTAATTAAGGGTTTTTTAAGCGTATCTTTTTTAAGTGTATGACGTTGTCGTGTATAACAGTTTCGAAATAGTGTCTTCCACTTTCGTATTATTATACCATGCGTGCAATTCCCGTTTGCGTGGCGAATCGGAGCGGGCATTTCTCCATAGCTTAATCCGCGCGACTTTAATCCGGTTACTCGGACGCATTACCCTTTTGGCCTCCTACGAGTGCCGAGGTGTGACAGGTGAAAGAGCGGGCAGAGAAAGACAAGTAGAGGGAAAGAGAGAAATCCCTTGAAGACTTTCGCCGGTGAACGAAACCTCTCATAACGGGAAGGCGTGCGTTTACGAGACCGCTATACCGTCGAATTAGCGTTAAATAACTATACGCGATATTTCATCGGCCGTACGGGCTTCGGCGGCTGAGACCGTGAATACGGAATTAGCCATGACAACCTAATCTTGAAATACGATAACTCGCTGCGATACATCGAACGCAACGGTAAATCACGCCGGACGATTTGTCCGACGCGGTTCCGTGGTTCCACGTAATATAAAACGTGTATCCGCGGAGTGTGTTCGCGCGCGCGTTTACATCCGCGCTCCAAGTAACGATGGATGATTACTCGCGACACGTGCACGCATATAAACGACGAATAGCTCGGTATGATTCACGCCATTAGGCGAATATTACACGTGTGCGAACGCACTTGGACGCAACGTAATCCCGATCGAGAGCCTTTCATCCAATAGGATCCGATAGGTCAGGGAAGGAAACGACCGTTCGGCTCGAGGTGAACGGGTGTACGTTTTATTCTCGGACGGACGCGGAGTAGCGTAACACACATCTCAGAGGTTTTATTGGGCGTACGTACATGTCGTTACGGAATTTACAGAACGCGCCATCGTTTACGCTCATGTTGCGTCCCTCTCGCGAATTAAGCGGGCTCGGGGAGATTAACGTGACTGAGAGAGAAGCGACGAAGAAGTGCACGAAGAAGCACGGCGCAGGATCCGACGTCGGATTATTAATGCCAGCTTTGGAGGCTCTTGAAGCGAGTCGAGGCGGCGAGGCGTGCTCGCGGAGGTCCGCGCCGATTAGCTCGGCTCGACGGGGCCCGCGGGGGGCGCAAAGGGGATCCCATACGGAGGCATAGTGGCGAAGGTGAGACCGGGCCCTATGCGCAATTTTTAACTCTTAATATTATTACCAGAACCTGCTCGCAGTCGCTTTTGTTAAGACCCACCGGAGTCGCGTCCGTTCACCTCACTGACTCTTTCCATTTCCTCCAAAATCTTTTTTGGAACTTATTATACTCAGGATAAATCCCATATCCTGCAGTTAGCTTTAGTCCGTGCAATCATCCGATCCTCGGTTCACGATAATGTTGAATGGGACTGTAATCCTAGATAAATGAGATTTCAGATTAAACGGTCACACTCGAGGCGAAATGTAAAACGCGAAGAGGAAACTTTGATAAACTTTTGCACTCGCGAGAAAGAAAATACTGAATGAGTAAATGAGAATCACAGCGAAAACATTGCGTGCGACATGTGATAATAATTCCAAGGAAAGGAGAAATCGGTACAAATCAGTGAAATTGTTTCGTAACGTGTCGCACGTACGTGTTAAAACGTATCAATCTAGGAAGAATGCAAGTGGACGAACGCGGCATGACTCACGGAAACGAGATATACGAGGCACGGTATCGGGAATGTTAATTAGTTAATTAAAACGTTTTCGTGCGTTTCCACGTTGGGATATATTTAGATAAGCCGTGTCCCATGGCGTGTGCTTTTCGAGGGAAGAACCGGACCGTGATTATATCCCGGTCCCCCTACACTGTTCAGGCAAGAGATAAGTCCGAGATGAACTGACTGGTCCTCCTGGCATCGCATTTACAGGCGATACCAAATGATTCGATCATATTAACCTCGTAAATATTTTACGCGCCAACAGCGTGTAACATCTTCCACTATGTTTAGAATTTCTTATCTTTTCGTTTACATTGTTATAATATTTATGGCATTTCGTATTCACAAAATAAAATTAATGTCGTTAATTTTTAAGAATAAAAAAGCGAATTTATGTAGTTTTATGCATTATGCCAGATGATATTGCACAACTGAATTACGTTTACACGTGACGAATGTTCACGACAGTATTTGTCATCTAGTTATTTAATATCTGCACTGCTAATGATTAATAAGTCAGTGACATTGAGAGGAATTCAGAAAAAGGAACGGTAAAAGTTTCTGCTGCGTATCCGAGAGAACGATGTATGTATCGAGTCGAGTTATGTTAAGACATAGTTTCTGCTTTCGCTGCGCAGACAATATTATTACCCAGGTATTATGCGTGTCGATTACGTAAGAACCCGCGCGATTTACATTACTCGCCGCGGTCAGACGTTATTGAAAATCGCGCCGAGAAGAACTGGCACGCGATTATAATCTTGACACTGATCGCAGATAACGCCCAACACAGGTCTCTATCATCGATCATTAGTTTCTACTGGACGTCTACCTAGATTCTGAGGCACAGTCTCAAGAACATTCCGAGCAGTGAAAACCGACATCGCCGTGACGTATGAAAGGCCGGCTCGTTTATCCGTCCATATAATGCGGAATGACACGTGGAATAGAATTGTATGAAAGGAGAAGTCCCCACACATGGCTACAAGAATAGTTCTATAATCGCTCATTTTTTTGTAACACACATGACGTGACCGATCTGCACTTTAGAAGATAATAAGTTATCCGAAACGTAAAATAAAATGATTGTTCTTGCGAAAATTTTGGAATTTTAGGAGTTTGTATTCGTTATCTTTATAGGACCTCTCTGTGTTCTCTTGGAGAGACCAAGACCAGATTTGCGTGGGCCAATGCACCGCGTACGATCGCAGCAATTACTCGTCGATTCCGTCGTGCACGGACGGGAATCTTCATCGGTCATCGGCGATCCGGATGCCCGTCACGTGGCGGCGTTTTGCGTGAGTACCACCATAAGAACCTCGCGAGAGCGGTCCATTGAATGGAGGATCCGGCAGGCGAGTCAAGAGAGAGAGAGAAAAAGACAGCACGAGATATACAGAGAAGACGGAGCAGCCGTGTACGAATCCTGACGGCCGTGTCAGGCTTCGTCCATGTCTATGCAAACGTCGAGATATCGCCGACAATGCGACGCGACGATCCATCCTGCCTTTTTAGTCGATCTTACTATTATCGACTTTTAGACGCGCGGCGGAACTTCCGCGTTTTCACGCGTTCCGTCGACAGCTTTTTCCCCGACAGCTCTCCACGACGGTGTAACAAATTCGCGACATCAAAGTGTACGCTCCACGCGGAGTACAGAGAGATCGGTCAGCGAACGATCGTGGCCTCCCTTCGCTTTGTTTGCGTTCGTCGCTTTAAGCGTGAACGCGCGCGAAAGAAGTCGTAATCCGCTCGGACTCGCGAGCGGCCGAACCGCGATTACGGTCGCTTTTTAGCCTCGTTATTATGCAGCGGTGGTGGTAACGCGCGCCGTGCACACATAGCGACGTGTAAACTGCCGTGTTCCTCGGCGGTTTAATTCTGTTTTAATTAACAAGTAACTTCTCTCCCCGCAAAGTACCGCGCGCTCGTAACACTCGCATTGAGCGCCGCATTGACTCGACCGCGATTTTTCCCATCGATTTATCTTTATCACCGCTTGTTATCCCCACGAGGTGGTTCGAACCGAGGCGCCCGCATGCCTCGCGCGAGCTGCCTCGCGACACGAGCGTGCAATCGCAAAGTCGATGGGACCGCTCGAAACGCGATGCTTTTACGCGGCCACTTTGCAAAAGCTCGTACGTGGAAATTAACTGCGCGTTGCCGCGCGCGAGCGACTCGTACGAGAAACTCGAGATCGCGACGAGGGGGGAAGAGAGGAGAGGAGGAGCGAGGGAGAGGCAGAATGAGGGGAGAGGAGCTGAGGTCAGCAAGAAATTCTTGCGATTTAATGGGATTCTTTGATTGCTGCTTGATGCCGATCGCCATTCAGTCGATCCGCACGCCGCTCACGTATGCCGCAGGCATCTGTAAGAGCCGCGTTTTCAGACCGCGCTGCTGCGGAATTTAGGCGCGCGCCGATTTTCCCGCTGCGGATCAGAGAATGGAAGGAGGAAGTGCCTGTGAGACACCGGCGATCGTTGACTTAATGTGGATTATTAACAGAACGCCCGGATGTTTCCCACGGATGAATCGCACTTTTATCTACGTCTATTATTGCAGCAGCGTGCGAGCTGATACGGTGTATCAGATAGTCAACAGCTCGTGAAATATTCCTAAGTGAATAAGTACATTAATAATAATAATTCCATTAATAATATAATGGAAAAACACACTAATGCGGGAATAGTCGGTAAACGGAGTACGTGCGGATGTAATTGCGATCGCTGTACTTTGCTGTACTTCGTTTGCGCCTTTACGCAACGTCTTACGTCATAGTCAACCGTGGCTGCAATTTCGGTTTCAGAATTGTGATCGATGATCGCGACGACAAATGTAGGTACACAGCTGCTTTTAATGTGCAATGCTCGATGGTGCCGCAAGAATTTTCTTTTCATCGTGGAACGCTGCAACGCTGATACTTTACGAGACTCACACGGCTAATTTGCGCATTCTTGATGGAAGCATCATTAACGGAAAGCTCGCGATCTCGAAGCGGATTCCATAGCGTTATGAGAAATCACGATTGCCAGTCGCGAGTTCTACCTCTTTTTACTCGGCACTCGATCTACATTAATTAAAGCACCTGCAGTGATACCTTCGAGCCGTTCGAGGAACACGTATCCTCTTATGTAAGTCTGGTCTCGTGATTCGTACGGGGTATCGCTGTGTGTATTGTCTGAGCACGAACATCGAGGGGCCTGTCGGACCGCGCGATCGGGCCCGAAAATGAAATTCACGGAACTCGGCTCTCTTTCGCCATTTCGCAACGCGCGGGACTGCGCTTCGTTAACGCCGAAACTGCACGAAATGCACGAGATCGTTAATAAGCGATCGGGCAGTCTAACTTGGCGAGGAGTTTTCACCGAGAGGAGGAAGCGACGAGGGAGGAGGGAAAGGGAGAGTCCGCCGAGCGAACTGAACGCTCAATTTCCTGAGCGGATAACGATCGGGCCCGGTACGAGGGAGTCTAAGAACTCTGTCCATAATTGACAGGTGACTCCTTCCACCGTCGACGTAGCTCAGGTTGGCCCTTAAACCTGGAAACCTTCAGCCGGTCCCTAATAACTGTGGGAGCCTCCACCACCCTCTCGCTTCCACCGGTCGCGCCCTCTCTCCCTCTTTTTTCTCTCACCTTTCGTTTTCTTTTTTCCTCCCTCGGAGCCCTCTCACTTTCGTTCGTGCACTCCACCTTCCACTCTCCGTTTTCCTGCTCTATCGTCGTCCCCATTCTCTCGCTTGTGGTCGCTCTCGCCCTCTCAATGACCGGTCTTTATGGGCGCTAAACGGATTTCGATAAGTTTTCGTCAGCGACAGGTAGGAGAGACACCTGTTGATCTTTGCTTTAACACAGCCGAAAACGGTCCCCCCTGTGAGAGGAAACCAGCCCGCCTCGTTAAAAAGCCACCTTGTTCGCTCTCAATATATCACCGCGGTGGCATCTACATGTTCCGATCTCCGTGGATCCAAAGAGATTCTCCAGAAAGTCAGCTCCTCTCGGGAAACTAATGGGGTTTTGACCAAGTCGGAGTAAAATGTTAGTGTCAATCGTCTATCTAGGATGGATCGTCAGTCGGTTGCAAATTACTGCGCCCTTCTAGATGATAATCTATAACGCTCAGGGAAAAACATAACACCTTTCTGGCGTTATATATATACGCCGTATAAATACATGGCTATTTCTGAAATAGGTATCTACGTATTTCGAAATTAGCACGGTTAGATTGAGAGATGTAATTTTTTACAAACTATTTTCCTGGCACCTCTGTTTTTTAAAAAATATACACCATAATTGCAGACAGCTGATGTATCTTGAATCATGCGTATCAGAAATGAAACAATGAGAAGATACAATTAATCTGCCAGCGCAAAGCGGACCTTCGAGGTTTCATTGCACAAACTCATTTGCGAGACACTAAAAAAACCATCATGTAGGCAGCTGAGGCCCACTGGACGCTCGAGGTTCTAACGATCGTCTTCGAAAGTCGTCGTGTGGCCGTTGCCGTGGCCGAAGGACGAGTCTCATCCTCTCTCGCCAAGGAGAGATTAGATAAGTCCTTACTCGAATTTTTACTTCGATCCCCGCGCGATTGTTTAATTTAACGAGCACAATATGCATATCGGGAGTGGTGGTGCGGTCTCAGGGCCCGTTGGCGGTCCGGTGGCGTCGTGGTGCGCCGCAGGGACGCGCGTACACGATCCTCTATATTCTTATCTCGAGCTTTTTTTAACATTAATTAACTTGGCCGGGGCTTATCGTGCCGGGCTTCACTGACCCAACGCTAAACCGATCAGGGACCCTACCACGCACACACATGCATGGGCACACGTACACATATGTATGCCTGTTCAATACACACACGTGCAAAGACCCGTGCCGCATGGCCACATGGCTCTGCAGTGCAGAAAATTGAACGATCACCCTCTGCGTGCTCCGTTCGTCTCATCGGCGTCATTCGATTATTACACGCCCCAATATCTGCGCCCGCCTTCTCTTAAGACCGCAATAAAAAGCAGCGATGCTCGCGATGCGCTCGGCCGGCGAGCTTGCTTTCGTAGTCCTTTGCGACGCCAAAAACTCCCACGAGGCCGTAATTATAATTTTTTCTAGATCCCGACCGGCCCTTCACAGTCGGAGATCATGGCGTCGAATATTAATTATTTCGCTAATAACATTTTAGCTTGTTATGAGGCGCGGATGGGGATGATAGGAAAAACAACCGCCGCGCTAGCTGCTGCTTACGTGATCTATATTTGGATGCATTCGTCGATAGCGGTTAATTGATAAAACACAAAACTCGAGAAAACGTGGATGCCTCGATTCGATGCAGCGTCATGTTTCTCGATTCGATTGATTAACAGCTCGCATCCGTCCGTAAATGGAATGTGCATCGATTTTTCTCGCTTTACTCGCACAGCCGATATACCGGCGAACGATCCGGCGTGCTTAGTCGGAACGATAAATCTCTTTTATCCCTTTACTCGTCTATATATCTTCGTCTTCATACCGGTCGTTCGTCTAATCGTTATTGACAGCGTCACTGAATTAACGGTACAGCGCATCCTTACACTTTTCCGTCGTGGCTGCCAATATGTCTTTCGAAGGAACGAATTAGAGGCACTGAATTGTACGTCATAAAATACGTCAAGCATCAGTTAAGTGGATGGATGCCCGTGTGACGAGAGAGAGCTCACAGCATAAGGAATATTAGATATATTATTCATCTTTCGAGAAATGAAATGAGAAAGTGAAACTATAAAGTGTAGATATATATAACTACACCTGGATATCAAATTGTTACTTTTATAGCTCGCAATTGTACTTGTTGAGATTATTCATGTGAAATCTATGTCAAATCTTAAAAAACATCATACCATTTCAAAAACGAAGTTGACCTTTATTATGACCTCTACGCGTCCACCTAATAAACAACTATTTAGAACAAATTATGTGTCCCTCGAAACCATGCAAGTTTGGTCCGACACATTGTTTTTTATCACCAATAACAGCCGAGATATTCAGGTGGCCTGTTTTAGGGTGCCTCACCCTGTATAATTAGTTTTGTTTCAAATTATATATACATTTAATTTCTTTACATTTACATTTATTTTTTATATATTGATATATTTAGAAAATAATATGATTTACACAAATTAAAAGATTCATGATATCGATTTATGAAATTGCATTGTATCGATTGCGATTGGAGATTATAATATCTCGGTTACAATTGCGTTGCTTCTGAAATACTTTTACTTTTATTCGTGAAGGCTGTCCAAGCGCGATCTTCGCGGACGACTTGCAATTATTGGACACAACACGGCGAATAGATAATGAACAGAGAAAGTTATTTATGTGCTCGTCGAAGCGCTGCTAATTACGCGTGTTCGCTATAAAATTTGCATGTCGATTCGCTAATTTGTTTCGTTCGTTGAGAATGCGCATAATTTTGCGGATACGAAGAAAAGTGACTCCGTGCTATTTTAGCTTCGTGGTTGTGTAACGGGCATACTTGCTTTCAGCAACAATTAGCGAGGCGTCAAAAGGACACCTGACGGGTATTCGCGGGATAACGGAACCGAGGAAACCGAGCTATCTCAGGGTTCATGACACGCCTGCGAATCTGTCCAGCATATGTCCAGACATTATGAAATACTAGCAAAGAAAATATTGAAGCATCATGAATTCTTCTCATATTACCGATAAGCAACTAGTATATAACTAGTTAAATAAAAAATTCTTGATTTAAATTACAATCGGAAAGTTAGTTAAAATAACGCCACAAAGATAATAACGAATTCTACAATGTTATTTCATAAATGTTGAAAGAAATATTTGCAAGAATGAAACAAAAATATATGTACGTAGATAAGAAATAAATGCTATAAAGTGTATTTATATGTATCAAACGCGATAACGCAACATGTGCGAATTATTGTGTGGCGATTTTGTAAGAAACTGTTAAGTAATTTATTACGCGCAAGTGCTCGGATTCGGGACGTGCTTACATCGATTTACAAGGAAGCATAAAAATAAGAGCCTGTAAAAAGTTCATGTCCTCCCGAGACTGCGCTACGGATGCAGTCGAGTTCGAAGCAACGTACGGCTGCGGTCCAGGTGGAATCTGGTATCTATAGTCATCCAACGAATGCCTGAAGAAAGATCATTAAAATCCTCCTGTGTGTATATACTCGGCGCGGTTTGCGCCCCGTCGCGTATCCATTACATCCTCCCGCTTTCGCAAAGGCCCTTCAGAAAGCTAACGTAAATTCATGAATAATGAAAATAGAAGACAAGGAGAATAATATGCCTAGAATCCTGTCGACGACGCGGCGCGCGAAAACTATGCGGATCCGTTGCAAAAGTATTTCTTCCAAGTATCCACCGCGGAAACTTTGTAAATTCAGCGGTTTTGTCACGAGAAGCACAATCTTTCTTTTTTTATAATGCACCGCCTTTTTGCGGAACACTCGTACGAGTACACAAATACCGTAAATAATAACGCGCGAAACGTTCGTTTATATTTTAGCGAACGATCCTGATAAACTGGAATATCCCTAAGGTATCCGGCGAAATCTGATAAAAAGGAAAGCGGTCGGGCGAAAAGGCGACTTTATGATTCTTTGATTTTTGCCACGGCGATGTCTCTCTACGGCGTCGAAATATTCACGGCCGCCAGACCGGCCCACATAATCCTCTGTCCCGGTGCCATTTGGGGCCGGGGCTGTTAAAAATGCGCGAGGTATCCTGCTAATTCGGAACGATCTCGAGGAGAGAACGAGCGACCGGGGACGAGAAAGCGGTCGAATGCGGGAATACCGGTAGGCAATTTCTTGAAGAACGGACTGGATGGCGCGGCGAGACGAGTCGTTTTAAGGCGAGACGCACGGGAATCGCCGGAATAAAGCGAAGTACGAGGATCGGGCTAAACGCCCTTATTACAAGCCCCTCGCGGATTTCTTCCATCGTCGATTCACGCGTACCACGTACCGAAAATCCACACGCGTTTTCTCCATCCGCGCGCTGCCATAATCCTCCGGTCCGGTCGCGAGACGGCTCTTGAGAAAGGGAGAAAAAGGCCGAGAGAGAACGGGAAGAAAAGGAAGGGAAAAAAGGAAACGAGCTATCCAGCAAATTCGAAACGATCTCACGACACGGAGAAGACACGGAGGAAGACGAGGAGGATGAGCACGGCAGCAACGGCAGCATATCAGGCAGCACAGGTGGAATCTGGTATCTGGCTCTCAGAGAGCTCGGCTCGGGACAGTCGGAGAGATGGTGAAGCAAGGAGAGAGCCGCGCGAGGGGAGGGAACCGCACCTAACACCCTTGCGTGTATGCTCGCTCGCTCGCGCGTTTTCCTCATCCACCGGGGGAACGCGTGTGCGTTTCACCTCGTCTTCGCTCCCTCGCGAGAGACTCCCCGAGACTTTCGCGTTCCTCCCGTCCCCTCGCACCACCGTAATAATGTGCTCACATATTGGAGTACCTGAGAGGAACACCGAGGGGGTCGGTGGACGAGAGGAGGATAGGGAGCGGCTCTGTGTGAGCACACGGGGGAACGGGAGGAAGGAGGGAAGGGACGAGTCCGGTGGACCTCGAGGTGGACCGTACCCCGTGTATGTACGAGCCGGATTCGCAGATGTGTGCGTGAAACGTGCCTACGTGCCCACGGCGGTAATAAGAGAAAATAAGTAAAACCCTAAGGTAAGAACCGGAGGGGGCATAGGGCGGGTTGGCGGCGGTTGCAGCGAGGGGAAAGAGGAAGAGAAGAGAGAAGGAGGAGGAGGAGAAGGAAGAGAGGTAGAGAGAGGCGGAGAAGGAGGTGAACCTGTTCCCGAGGGAGTTCCTTGACCCTCGGGGGGCACACTCTCTTGTGAGCTTTCGAGAGACGCGAGAAGCCAGCGGAGTAGCCACCATAATGCCCGCCGGCTAACTCGGGGCCTCGAGTGAGCGAGTCCTCCGAGACGCGAAGAGGAAAGAGAGATGGAGCTAAAGAGAAAAGGAGACAGTGCAAAAGTGCGAGTGAGAGAGAGAGAGAGAGAGGGACGCGAGGTGGCTAGTAGAAAAGAGAGAACGGAGAATGGCAGAATGAGCCGGAGTGAGACGATGAAGGACAGAGAAAGACAGGTGAAACACGGTGAGACTGCAGCGAGCGAGAGAGAAAGCAAGAGACAGAACGAAGGAAAGAGATAGAAGGAAAGAAAGAGAAAGAGAGAGGACGTGGACCCAAGCAGCATCACCACGCAGCATCCCACTACCGATGTCCGTCCATCCGCTCGTGTAGACCACGGTACACCATACTGCTACGCTACCACACCGGGTTCGTCGTCGGTTCCGAGACTGCCGCCGAACAGAGAGAGAAAATAGATATAGCCCCGACGCGCGTTGCGCTACACCGTCCGTTACAGGCTCTTTCATCTGAGGTGAGCCTCATCGCCGTTGTAATAGCTCCGCGAACCGAGGCTGACGCAGAGAATCATGAGATTTCATTTCAAATATCAGAGCTCTCGTACACGTTGTCAGTCTCTCGAATATTTCAGTGTCTCGCGTCGCATCCTAAAATTGCTGCAGACAGCAGTTTAATGTCTGGAGAGATTTTCGTCAGCTAATAATGATGGAAACAACAAACTTGAACTTTATCGATATAAAAAAATGATTTATTAATCGTTTTAATAAAGAGAGTTGAAAGGATATAGAATCGATAAAGTCGGCGTTTTCCTATCTATCGCCATAGGCCGACACTAGTGCGGAAGTTGCATGCGAGTTTCCAACTTGTTGATTCCGACAAGAATTTTCGAACGCGATAATCCACGTGTTAATCCACACGGGATTATAATTGCTCGATTATCAGATTACGGCGCGTCACGTAAAAGTGACATGCATCGTTATTATGTAGTTCCTGAAAGGAGAGCACAGCGTGGAGGTTTCTCATTGCGGCGATAATTTATAGCCGTTTAACTCGGCCCGACTCCGCAGTTCGCACGATACTCCCGACACGCGAATTACGTGGAACGGTATATATACTATATGTATATGGGGCAGAAATTCAATGAGACGATCCACGGACGCGACGACGATGGCATCTCTCTCTCGCGAGGAGCGTAGCCCGCTAGCCACATAATGACGGTGGACACGCGACAGGACTTATCCATTATTCATCGCCCGAAATCATTCTCCGTGAATACATATAATTTCGTGTCCCTTACCGGACGGGGGAGCTTACCGGGAACTCACCCTTCCGATACAAACAACTGGGCCCCGATACAATTATTAACGACATTACATTTTTTGTCTTGGTGCGAGAAGAGCGATTTACTTTGTGTAATTCTTGAATTCAGCGTTCACAATGAGACACATTGTTTCTCATAATTTTTTTCTCATTTCCGAAATTGGAACACGAAACGTTACGAGAGACTAGATATTAACATGTCTGCCACAAAGAAATAATCTTATTCTCATGGCGGTCCGGTACAGTTTTGCTGTTGCGGGCGTTGATATCACGAGACTAATCATCACGAAGGATTCTCAGTTTTGTTAATTTTTACCTTATTTCAGCATTTCTTACCCACTTACCCTTTACATATTTTAAGATTCTTCCTATCAGAAGCTCATACTAATATAATCGATTTCGTATTATTTCTTTATCACTCTAGTTTAATGAATCAATTGATTAATACGCGATCAATTTAAAACTGTAAACTGTAACTACCCTCCTATGGATGAGACGTCAGAAACGTTCGCGTGCTATTTTTCCAAAAATTCAAGCGTATGGCAGCCGGCGTCCATCGATCATCACGATCCGCCACGACAACGTCAACGAAATTCCTGTGACACGAAGGGCCGGGCAATATCTTCGGCTGGCAAGCAACCCTTTGCGAACAACCCTGCGAAATTCGTATCTTGTGCGGTGGTCCGAGCCGCGCTCGCGTTCCCGCCACGATCGTGAGGGGAAGAGGTGAGAATACAGCTCGTGATGAAACCGATTGCAAGACGTATATACGCGCGCTCGCTCGTGTTCAGCCGGGCCCGGCATCCCGGCACGAGGGGCACAAGTGTACGTCGTCGTGTAATGCCTCATAGAGAGCCAGGAGAGAGAGAAGGAGCAAGGAGAGCCCTCGAGATGTACGCGACACGTACACAGAGCAATACGCGCGCGCGAGGGTAAGAGAAAGGCGGTGCGAGCGATCCGCAGGGTGTAAGAGACAGAAAGAGAGGAGGAATAGCCGGCGAACGTGTGTATAAGTGGCAACGCGACGCGATAGCGAAGAGCAAGAGAGAACGACAGAGAGGAAAGGGGAAAGAGAGAGGAGACCCCATGAGGATGCGAGGCTCGGAGCGGAGCGGAGCGCGCGGGATGATCGTGAGGGAGTCCTCCGTGCTCCCGGAGGTGGAATGACTGAGGAAGGGGGCAGCACGAACGAGGGGGGCAGCGCAATGGGGAAGGGGGATGGGCCGCGGTGAATAGGGGGGAGGCCCGCAGGCCGGCCTGCGGCTCCGGCTCAGTATCCCCGGAGCGACCGAGTCGTGTACCCCGTGGAGGTTGCTGCGTTACCGTGCCCCAGCGTGCGCACACGACACAGTGGTAGAGAGGCGCACACGGACGAGCACGCGCGCGCGTGCACGTAGCCACGCGTGAATGCGGTATATTTGTACGTTTACGTATATTTGCATACGCACACGGATACACGTCGGAGAACTGTTGCACACAGACGCGTTGTACGGCGGGCACGTGTATACACACCTGTTCCTCGTGCGTGCGCTAAGATCATCGACTGTCACGCGGCTCTCCGAAAACGCACGTGTACGTGAAGAAGCGTCACTCGCCTGGTCTCAGCGACGCGCAGTGCCGAAGAATTTCCCCCCACGAGGACCTGGAGGGAGTCGCTGCTCCCTCCTGCCAGGAGGAGGACTTGAGATTGTTACACGTGTACGCCAGTGAACCGGTGCGCGATGGAATCCTCTGGAGAATGTTTTAATTAATCTACGTTAATGCTCCTCTCTCGATCGTGGACGTGCTCGGCACCGCGAGAGACCTTTCGCGCCATCGGGGACCGTAGTGTATGTGATGCGAACGGACGCGCGTCTCATGGAATTGTCTGACAGGCCGTGCCCCGAATTGTCAGCGTGTTCGAGCGCGTGTTTCGCGGTTTACAACCTGCCAATGGATTAAAGAATCATCCAGTGAGAACACCGCGTCCTGCGTTTAATTGTGACCTCTGTGCATCCGAGGGGAAAGAGTAGCACTCGCGATCATTGTCCGGAGCGACTTCTATGGACTTCCGGATCGCCCGGAGAACACGTGCTGGGCATCGCCGCGAGTCGAGGAAAGCAGGTGTCGAAGCCCGGGCGCGATCATCACGCGTCCGGCTTTCGCGCGAACGATCGCTTTCTCTCCGCAACGAATTCGAAGCCGCCGGCGGCGGCGAGCGGTCGATCCTCTTCGACTCGCGTAATCCGCCCGCGATTAGTTTCTTTCGAGAAAGAGCGGGAGAGACGTGGAGCGTACACGGGCGAGCGAGCGAGCTCGGAGAGGCCGAAGAGGGTACGCATATCGCGGCGATATCGCGCGCCCGATCGCGGTAGCCGCTCGGAGTGTGCTTGGAGTACTCTTGAAGCGAAAGGAACCTGTCGCGTCGCGAGAGCGCGGCCGGAGGCAGAAGCGCGTACACGAGTCTCAACCATCGTCTTGATCGCGAAAAGCGAGGCCACCGCCTGGTCTTACCTCGCGGATCAGAAACGGCGGTGAAGAAACGTCAGTGACGAGCGCGCATCCTCTCGAAGGATCCTTTCGAAGTGTTCATCAGTGTTGAGTGTTCCGCCGAAGAGAGGAAGGACCCCGTCGTCCCCCTCTCGCGCGGGGGACACTCGCCGCCAGTGGATATCCGGTGTTGGTGCGCGGACCTGCGAAGGATCTGCGGAGTGCAGTGTGCCAATAATTGGCGGTTGGTAGTATTCGGTGAGAGTAGTGAGGAAAAGGGAGAAAGAGCGAGAGGAATACACGCAGGAGCACGGTGAGGAAGAAGAAGAAGAAGAGGACAAGCGGAGGAGTGCTCGAGGGAGCGGCCGAGGAGCAGCACGGGGATATCGGTGATATGCGGTAGTCGAGGGGATTCCCCTGGGAGAGACATGAGGGCGGCCGCCACCTACGTCCTGTTCCTTGCCCACCTCGTACAGGTACGCGCCATGACGCGTGTTGCGCCCGATTCGTCATGGATTCGCTGGGTTTCCCTTTGAGATTCTCTCTCGCGTGTCGTTCCTCCTCGCATTTTGTACCGATGGAAAGGATCGTCCGAAATGTCAAACGATAATCGCACCTCCAGGGCGCGACTCGCGCCCAATACAAGCGTGTGAGCTGAGCGAATGCATCGAGAATAATACAGGCTATTTTACTGGTGAATCTTTTTTTACGTGGAATCGCGAACAGAATGAAGAGAAGCAGATATCGCGTTTCCACGTTATGCGATTGAAACGCACATGATACGGCTTTTAATTTACAGAATTTTTCACTCACACCATTTGTTGTAATTGCCTGGAATTTTTAGGTAGATGTATCGTGAATTAGCATGCGGTACAATATGATCAATGAATTTATCATAAAATATCAAAAAACAATTGTTAAATTATGTGTATTACAAGGGACGCGTATTACGTCTAAAACGTGCTAAAATAACTAGAGTTATTACGTTATGACTTAGTATCTCAAGTTATTACGTGGACGTACCTAGTAACATAAACTCCGAAGCTATTACATCCTTCATCGAGGACATTTAAACTGGCATTTAAGAGCTGTAAAAAGCGCAGCGTGAAAGAAGATCGTAGTAGTACCATTCATAATTGGAATCAGTGCAAATATAAACTTTTCAATTTTCGCAAAGGACCGTTTCCACGGTTGTTAGATAAAATTGAGTTAAAATTATATAACCGATTTATCGATTAAATTATTTAATTGACTATCAACAATTAAATTTCTTATGCTGCAAATCGCGTTAAAATTGTACCGTTCCTTGGCTCAGTCGCGCGACATAAGTGAGATCAAGAAAAAAATCAATACGCTGTTACAACGGGTATTCGAACAGGTGATGCAAGCACACACTATGAACACCCCGAGGCACATGCCATTTGCAAAAATAGGCAGTTGCGACAAGCGCAATCATTACGATACATTTCTGAGCAACTGAGAACTCCCAAAGTTTTCATTTTATTATCTGTATTCTCTATCCAAGTAGGTTTTGCGTATAATATTATATAAACGATAAACGATAACATAGATTAATAAACCTTTCTAATTCCACGATATCTATAAATACGTTTAGTAGTCATACGGACAAAATAGTAAAAATCCGTACTGTGGAGATAACATTACGCACGCACAAGAAAATGCAAAGTGCCTGCTTATTATATCTGAAAATGTGCTTAAAGTAAAGTTACGCTTAAGGTAAAGGTTCGCTTACAGCACATATTTGCGAAATGTGGAATATCGAGTATATTCCACTTGGAACAAGCGGATAAATCGCAGGAGACGAGACGAAGCATCAATAGTACTTATGTTTATACACTTGCGTATACCTCACTTTATTTGATGCAATAATGTAATAACGTAAAGCATCGTTTACTCGATCCACAAGTAGCGTCTCGTTATCACTGCGATTTAAACAAGATCTGTTGGTACGCTGCTATCGTATGTCGGAAGTTAATTTGCAAGACAGTGCAACAAGATTTCCATACTAGCCTCGACCATTATGGATCTCACCGCGATCTCTCAGTGCTCGCTCCTTTCGAAGGCTCGGAGTTTACCGCTTGTTGCATCATCGCAAGGTGCTATCGTGCGTGATGCAGCATCTGCGACGCGAGGCTGTTCTCACGTACGTGTTTCGATCTCACAGTCTTCCGCCTTGGAGAGCGATCGATTATGCAAACGCTCGTTGCGCGGAAACACCACCAAAACGTTAGTGTAACCCTTATCTTTCAATTTAATACATGTAAATGACGTTACATGGATCTGAGGTGTCACAATATTTAGCACTGATATCAAGCTCAATTTTAATAACATGTATTCAAAGTTGCATTTAATTAAAAACCATGAATTATACTCTGTTTATACTGGTTCACTTATACTTACGAACAGTGAAAATTTCGCATATCCGCAAATTAAATCGGATACGTAAAATTCTTTCAGATGAGAAAACGATAATACTGGTAAAGCCGGCTTTTACGTAACACGTCCAGTCTATTTAACTGTCAAAAGTACTTGTCAATATGTAACAGTATATGTTAACGTTTGGATATAAATTACAAGGCCAGAGTAATTAATTAGAAAAATTATTGCATCTATGAGAATTGCACTGGCCTTAATAGCGCGACACGTAAAAACGGATTATATATTAATCCTATACATTAAAGCAAATCAGCAGCAAACTGCTGTAAAGTGGAGTGATTAGATAAGTAGTGACAAGCAGGAGCGATGATTCACTTGATATTCTTTATGAAATTATTTGTGTGCCCTTAAATATTGATGCGATATAAAAATCTTATTTATGCGCGATTGCTCTGATGGAAGTTAAATTGTTTTTTATAAAACTCAAAGCTGCTTATCAAAATTTAATTGTATATTTTGTATGTATAGTTATTTTTATAAAAATGGATATAATTATATATTTATACATATAAGTATGTAACGTTTTCAGCATTACATTTATAGATAAATAATTTACTCATCAAATTATGATTAGCTAGTAATAAAATAACTAAACAGACAAAGTTGGAAAACAGTTACTATTACTTTTGAAGCTGTACTGATGTACTTTGCATATACAAGTAGTGGTTAGAAAAACGATCAAGTTGTATCGCAGCAAAAACTTTTATGCTATCAGTTCCATTTGTCAGACTATGAATTTATGATCGGCATTCAATTTTAATTAGCCAGTGTCTTACGGCATGCTCTGCTTTTTTTACATTTGCCATTTTTTTGCGCACCACCGTGCGTATAATGTGTCGCTGGACAGCTAGTATCTTGTAACTTGCGATTCTCCCGCGAGTTGCACAAGGATAAGAGGGCGGTGCTACATCCTTGTTCTCAGCGCCAGAGGATACACACTTGCGGCATAAATACGGCTTTTTTGCGGAGGTTGCCCCATCACCCGTGCTTTATAATTTTCTTTCTGTGTCTCTCTCCTATTATGCGCTTTTTTTCCGACTAGCTTCACTCGGGAACGACAATACCTATAGTCTTCGTTATCATTACGAATTTTAATTCTTCGAGACGTCGCTATATATCTATATCGCGTGATATTAATCTGTCATTCTGCTACCATAAATTGCTATTCTTGCTATGATATTATAATCATTCCTAAACTCAGGCTTGTATGAAATATCTAAATTTGTATTCTGCCTACGGGTCGCTTATCATACCACTATTATAATGCGCCAGGAATATATGTTACTTCTGTAATTAATGTCTGACTCCATATATGCGGGTATTCCTTTTCGCATGGATTAGAATATAATTGTTCAGTCACTCATCGTGCCGGAAGCGCGCCGATAAACACGGAATTTTAGCATCCTATTGTTAGTTGCAGACACATGCGTGCGAACTTGCGGATCGTATTAATTCATTAAGGACCATTAAATTTTTGAGACTGCTCATGAAGCTCAGACTAGTAACGGAACTTCAATCCTAAAATGTTCTACATATTTTATATTCCGCGAGACAAAAAGCACGCGAAAATTAAAGTGATCTCGCCGCGCTGGCAGATATACTAATACTATCTTTACAGAGAGGCTCGTAATCACGCAAACATTATGAAATTATAAATATTAAATGCAGATTGCCGCAATCGCCTGAAAGTACAATGCGTGTGTGTTCGCCGGCGAGGAGGCAAGCCAAATCCACGCTTCCGTAACGATCGACAATTTCGGTCCAAGCCGACGAATAATGGGAGCTTAGGAGCCGGAACGTTGCCTCGCTCCGACCCGGAGTTACCGAGGGTCACCTCCTCTCCTGGGCCTCTCTCTTATAAACGACTTTCGAAGAACGGGCCGCGGTAGAGAAGAGGGTTCCCGCGCCGTCCGTCGTTCCCTCGATGATTTCGACCTAGTGCAATTAAGCGCTGCTGCCGCCGCGCTGAGTTGCTCTCTTTCAATTACAGTCCGAGCGGAATTACCGTTATAACGCGCGATGGCTGACGCCGAAAAAAGTTCCCCGAAAGCGGTCCGAAGAGCGCATCTCGCGTCTGCAAATTCGTACCCGGGTGTGTCCCTGGCCCTGTGTCTGCGCCCTCTTCCGCGTACCTCGTTTTCATTTAAAACGCATCAGCGGACGCATTTTCACGCACCGCGATTTGTGTACACGCGAGGAAGAAAAAACCAGCTGCCGCGCGCGAGAGAAAGAGAGAGAGATCGAAGGAAAGAAAACGCGATCCTGGGAAGAGAGAGACGGGGGATTCCATCGTTCACACGGTTGCGTCGTAATTTGCAAAGCGATTACTTCCGCGCGATTTCTTGCGCGATTCTCGAGATTCTCTCGGCGGGCGCAGCTGACGCTCCCTTCGGCCGCGACGATCGATGAATTCGCGACCGGGGTCAATCCGGAAGTGGACGCATGATTTTTCGAGCTGACGCGATGAGTTTGCATTCCATTCCCTGCCTACAAATCATTGCTGCAACATGTAGCGGATGAGAAATTATTTCCGTTCTTGCAGGCACTTGAGAAGGATATCGGTACATCTTAATTAATTAATCGAGCCTCCTCAGCTGAAAGGCGAGACATATCGATACGACAGAGGCACTTCTCGGCTCGCGTTACAATCGCTTTTTGTTCCCACGACTTTTTTATTTCAATCTTCGAAATTCCTCGTCGAAAGTGGCAGGCATGCGATCAATGGGAAACTTTTATCTGAGCGGCGTGCAATCGCGCTTAATCGAGCACAATCAAGCGCGTCTGATTAAAGACGATTTCACGGGAAGCCGCGGCCTGCGAGTCGGAAGGTGTTGATGTGGCCTGACTAACGAATACGCGATCCAAGATTGGCAGATCGGCACTGGCTCTGCGCCAGTGCGATTTTCCGGCGATGAAGATTCCGCGACGGCGATCGTGATGCATATATGATGGCAGAAAGAGAGAGAAGGACGCTGGTCGATTAAGCTTGAAATTGCGAGGCCTCCGACAATTATCGTAAACCCCCGTTATAGACGTTGTAGACGTTATGGGGTGCCTGAGATCGATCCGCACTCGTCTGCATATGTGCAGCGAAGCGCATAGGATGCACCTGAGATTCGCCTCGCCAACTTTTATCGGTCGCCGCCGCCGCCGCATCGTTGCGATGATAATTCATTGCATCTCCCCCTCGTCGCAGCTTAATTATCTGCTGAACATGCCATATAGACTATCGTCGGCTCGCGTTTAATATGAGAAATGCAGTTTACGCGCTCACACAGTTCATATACCCGTCCGATATGTATCCGTGACTCCAACCGTTAATCGCACGTCTGCGAGATGTTCCCTGCTTCAAAACGGTAACGTTTCTCTCGCTGTTCCCGGCGTCGTTATTATTACGTCTATTGATTGCAATCAATGCACGAACGAAGTGGACGACACGGTTACCTGCGTCTGTGCTCTTCGAGTGACTCGACGATTACGTTATTATCGCTCGGCACACGCAAGTACGCGTTACATAACTATGTTATTACTTTCACTGACGTTCGTTTAAACGTTGTGATAATCTCGGGTTGAATCTAACAATTCGACGGGCTGCAGGTAATTGCAGTGATTTCGAAAACTGACGTTTTATCACGCTGATTCTTGTCATTTGTTATACAAAGCGACGAGAACACGATCGGTTTAATAAGCATTTTTCCACGTTGACGCCGTAACGGCGGTAGTTATCGGAGCAACCACGCACAATGATTGATGTAATTATTAGTAACGCAAAAACACCCTCGAGGTGTTATTACTTCACACTTGTTAAACTTCCCGGTATTTTCATCGATTTTCCTCGATGAAGAACAAGACACTTTTCATCAATGTACACGGCGAGAAAGTTCCCACCGCCGTGCTCCTTCGTTGCGGATCTTATCTCGCTGACGCGCGCTGTCGCAATCTTCTCGCGCAGTTTTTGCAGTCCTTTGCCTATAAGTAGCCTTGCAGTCGAGACAAGAAAGTTCTGCTCGACGTGAGCGGAGTGTAATTAATCGAGCGTGATTGATTGACCAACCGATTGACTCGCAGAATCTCAGATCACGATCGTTTCGAGCGCGATCGCTCGCCTTAATTCCGGCGCGCCTCGTTGAGGTCCACGTTTAAGGAACTTAAAAACGGCCCATCGAGCGTAATTACACGCTCGCGCGGTCACGAGCTTTTTCGCGGCGCGGCGTTATTGCGCGGACGAGATTTCGAGCGGCGGTCAATTAATGCAAGCTGCGATTCGATCTATCGCGCGACTTGACTAAAATATTACGTCGGCCGACACGATGGCTTGGCTTCCTCCACGTAACAAGCGTGCGAGATAAAGTCGAGCAAACGTATACCTACATATAAACGCCGCTGGCGCTTCTTGCCCGATGACGATGACCATAACAACTTGTTAAGCCTGCACCTTCTTCCGCTTTCGTCCTGGGAATCGATTCACAGCTTCTTGCGCAGCTTAATCTATTTTCTTTTTTTTCCCACCTAGAACACACCTATTTAGATTCGTTCTCGAATTTGCGTGATCAATTTATAGGTGTAAAAAGATATAATTAATTAATGAAAAATTATTCGCGCGATCAGTAATATTCACGCTTTACGTGCAGCGATGACGTATTGAGAGGAAAGGTCGATGCTTAATGGAAAGTCAAATGGCAAACATTAATCCTGATCATTGACCGAAAATTGACAATGGACGAGCAGGCAAACGGAAATAACGCGGAACGCGATGATAGGGCCCGGATAAAGGGGAGGCGAAGTGAACAAGGAATCCTTCAGGGCAGAAGAAGCGCCTTCCGCGCGGAGCGATAGCCGCCGGGCGAAGGAGCGCAGAGGCAGCGGGAGCCGAGGAAAAAGTGTTAAGGGGGGTCGAGGGAGGGCCGAGGGAGAACGAGTCCGGAGATGAAAACAGAAAGCGGGCGCACAGCAGCCGAAGCGGAGCCGGAGCCGGGTTAAAGCGAAGCGTTTAGCCGGCGGTCACGCGAATCCCCTATAAAAATCAGCCCCGAGGCGGAGAAGAGGCGAACCTCGGCGAATGCTCGGCAGATAGACAGATAATGCGGCCTGGTGGCGTTGCCCCGCGTAGCGTGCTGATGGAACGGTGGTGGTGATGCGGCATGGCGTGGCGCTGGGGCCCCAGGCCCGGCCAGCAGCGCGGTACCCCATGGACCACGGTGGCGCACAGGTGCGTGCCTGCGAGTCCTTTTTCCCGCCGGTTTGCCTCGAGAGGCTCGGAGGTCCGGCGGGAGTTTACCTACACGAGAGGGAGAACTTTTACGAGTTCGTGGAAACCGCGGAGGCTCCCCGCGAGTTTCAAAACGCGCCAAGCGTAAGGTAAAGGAGCACGCCGATACGGTATGCGCGTGGCAGGAATCGCCGAAGCGTGTGATACGACGCGGACATTAATCCATCTCTGGGTCGATTCATCGATGTCCCGGCTCACGCTCTTCTTTTTTTAAATATATAAAATATAGAAACCTGAAATCGTTGATAGGTAATAAAAAGGGAATCGTATTCCAGTTGCCGGCGCTTCGGGCGGTCCACTTGGCGCGAATTATCGAGAAGATTCTCTTTTTTGGGGGCTGCCACGGTTTCTTTGGGCTCGCGTTAATCGGATTTTCTTGGTCGATCGTCTCCGTTATTCGATCGAAAGAGAGATGAGCGGTGGGGAGTCCACCGATACTGGAACGGTGCGAATACCATTCGCCTCGAGAAGAAAGGTGGTTTTTTTTCGCAAATGCCTCTGTGCTTCATTGGCCGCCGTTGGTTCTCCTTTTCTTGTTCCCCGTCGACGACGGCCGTGGACAAAAGATCCCATGAACATCGGCAGGTGTAACCGGTGAAACTTGCCTATTAACAGTTGCTCCATTTCGCGTGGTATTTCTCAAAGGTGTTTCTCAAAGGTTTCTCATCTTATCATTCAAGAGGATGTGATCCCAGACGCTTTATTATCATATTATCACATCATCTTTATATGAGAAGCTAATAAAATTATCTAGCTTTCAATGTTTCCTGAGTCAAAATTATAATCGCCGAGTTAAATCCTTCGTTAGAACTGTTAGAAGCTAGTAAATTATCTTTCAGTGTTTAATTAGCTTTCAATGTTTTCCCAAGCCAAAATTATAATCGCCGAGTTAAATCCCTCGTTAGAACTGTTAAAAAAGCTTTTGCGTTCGCATTTGTTTGTGCGTATACAATATACACTCATTGTTAGTCCTTTCTCATCTTATCATTCAGGAGGATGTGGTCACAGAACATGTTTTTTTATCATATAATCATATATCTTTGCATGAGATACTAATAAATTACGCAGCTTTCAATGTTTCCCGAGTCAAAATTATAATCGCCCAGTTAAATCCCTCGTTAGAACTGTATGCGCTTATCATCGAGAGCGCGGACTCTCCTTTGCCTCATCTTAAATGCATAGCGTGTGCGTCTCGCATGTTACATTTCGCAGCACACGCGAATAGCACACGCGGCAGAAATATGCGTCGCGAACGGTCGGCCGTTTCGAGGGGCGACGCATCGGAATTTATCGCCGGCAGAGTTCGTTTTGTTCGGGAATTTCAATAATGAGACCATCTGAAATTCAAACGTGGACCCTGCCGCGGTCGGCTCGTTGCTTATTTTGCGTGTTCACTGAACTCGAGCAGCAACGCGCTCGCTACCGCCGATTATGATTAAGTGCGCGCCTTAACGCTTAGTCGCCCCCATCAACGACGCGGCCAATATGTTTTTCCTTTTAATTTATTATCGCGTTCCGCTCCACTTGACTTACCGGTATAATCGCTCCTCTCCTCGGCCACTGTCGCGCGTACTTACACAACGTGTAATCGGGGTATAATCGTCCCCCGTAATCTATAGTCCGCTGATTAGAGACCGCGGTCACCGCTTTCTTTTCGCTGCGGATCAGCATGATGGTCTTTTGTGCAGGCGCCCCAGGCGGTCCACAGCTGATTGTTTTACACTTTCAAGTCCTTCTCGACCGCGAAACAAAATCGACGAGCCAAGACGAGACACAGAATTGCATCCTCCGGCAATCACAGCAGCGGTGCTAACTTTTGTTCATCTAAAACAGGTGCAAAATATCAATGAACTTGGAACGAGAATTTTTTGTCGCAATGCCAGCCACTTATTGAGATTTTATCACACGCCGTACGAACACTTATTAGTTGATAGAATGAAATCGATATCTGCCTGCATCCAGATGGACACCTCGCGTTAACAGCGTACAGGCCGTGAACACTCTCGACTCGCACCTGTTCCCGCCGTTTCGGCCTCACGATTCTCACAGGCGGGCAAGCAGGTAGAAGATGTTCGGGCTGAAGAAACAGCAGCCGATCTCTCAGGTCTGGCCTTCGATCGGGTTTCATCGTTCCTTGACTGGGGTTAGCAAAAGCTCGTCAATAGCGGGCGGCCGTTTTAGCGACAAGTTCCCATGGGTCTTATTGGGCGAATACGGTGCATCTACATGTCGATCGCGTTCGATCAAGTCGTTTGGAAGTGGGACCTGCACAAAGATTCACGAGAATCTTTCTCGTCGACGAATCATTTCAACGAGTCTCGGATAAACAGAGGAAGACAAACGATGAGTTGTATAATTATTTTAATCGCACGAGGAAATAAGGCATGAACTCATAAAAATGTAATTAATAAAGTAATTATTGAATAGACAGGGATAGATGTTACTTGTATTTCATTGCTCGATCGATGGAATGTTTCTTAAATGCGTTCCTTGCCGTTAAATCATGTTAGTGCTTCCAATCACAGAAGGCTGCGAAGATAATAGTTCATCCTACGAGATTATTAATTGTAACGCTTTTACGATCATTGCTTTACCGAACGCTCAGTAAATTTAATTACTGTTTAATCGCATAACAAAGTTTTTGCTGTCAATGGTACGATTAATGATCCGCAAAGCGCATTCTTATTAAAAAATTGTTTAAAAATGCGATACGCTGAAGAAAAATCTTGAGAAAAGCACCGACGATTGTTGACGCGTCTGCGCGAGAGAACTGTTAATCAGTCTCGGATAATTTGATTCGAACCTTGATCTCGTCTCGCCCACCTTCTATACGATGATGAAGCGGTGGGGGTTCGCGGGACTTCCCACGCGAAGCAAGACTTTTTAATTATTTCGGTAATTTGTAGCCGATCCACGGTTAGAGGCAGTCTGGCAGCCTTGCCGATGGCGGGGTCCCGACGAGTGGGTAGCAAATAATATTAAGTATAGGGGTCTTCCCGTATCTCTCGCACAAAGGGGAGGGAGAGAGAAAGAGATATATGGCCCCGTAGTACCGGGGCCACGGCACAACACAGTGCAACACAAGCCCGTAAAACGCGAGCACGCGAGACAAAACCGAGCGCAGAGCGCAGGAACAAGACGTGCAATACGGGCGACCAACGCACACGCACCACACGCATACACGCAGCCGGACGATTCGTCCGTGCAGAACCTACGGTATAAAATTAAATGGTGTTCGGTAGGTCTATTTCACTCGGGCAGGTAGCGGCCACCGGTAATTACTACCTACGACTTGGGAGCTCAGAGATAAAATGAAAGGCCCGGACGATTTTCGAAACCAAAATCGCGACCAGTCGGCCGGCACGGTGTTGTTCTCTTCCATCCTCCCTTCTTGCCAATTCTTGCTCGCCCTTTCTTGCCGGCTACAATCCGGAGCGCGGAGTCGCGCGATCGATTGCACCACTTGGCTCGCAATCTGTCATGATTGCCACGAGATAAAGGGATGATAAAAAGGATATATAATTTTCACTGTTTTGTTAGTTCTCCGTAAGAAACCGCACTCGCGTAATCACTTTTCGGGAATTACTGTTTGGAAATTATGTGCGACATCGCGTTTCCTTTTTTCCACGGACCACATCGATTATATTCAGGATGCTTCATCGTGCACTGTTTCGAGAGCAATGCAAATTACCCGGCTAATTTAGCCAGTTTAGATGAAAACTTTTGCAAAGGCTGCCGCTTTCCAATTAACGTTAATATTTAACGATAAGATATGGATACTTTGGTGGATGCGTCCTGCTGCGACGCGGGACGGTAGCAGGTTCGCAATTAAGATATTAAGGGAACACTTCTCTTCCGTAGGTTTACATAATCATAGCACGGTATAATTACGTATTTACATAATTACATGTATTCCGTGTGCGCGTCCACTCTCCGCCTACATTTATCCCCGCGCTAATGAGATCGACGATAACAATCGACTTGTACAACCCCGCCTTCTGTATTTACCCACTTTTCAAACCTGTTTATCATTTTCGAGTTAAGAGAGAGCGCGGCGCTTACCAGAGCTCTATATCGGTGTGCATCAGATTTTGCAATCTCACTCTTGCGATATATGAACGATAGATAGAACGATGTATGATAGATTGACTTCACTCTTACCAATAATGGCAAAATACGTTTTCCTCAAACTACGAAAACGCCAATCAAACCGTTGCTTTCCGACCGTTCATCTATTTTTATCGTTCTTATCGCCAACGAAGAAAAATTAGCCAATCGCGTCGCAAATTTCGCCCGGCGAAAGGAAAATCGCGTAAGCGCGCCGAGCGGACTTTTCGAAAGCGACGATAGCAGTTCTGGTTCTCGCGGACGCGACTTGCATCGGCGAATGAGCTTCGTCAGAAGATGTGGTAGAACAAAGGAAGGAGGAAAACGCGCCACGGACGACACGGTAGAATCGTTCCTCAGTATGCGTTCCGCGGGTGGTTTTTTCCTTTTCGGACGGCCGGGCGAATTATTCGTACTCTGGCGAGGCGCGCGAGTTCTACGAGAGAGTTGTATATAAAACTAGGCGCATTGAGGTATGGCTCGCTGCACCTTGGCTATGCGGAAAGGAAAGGCTCTTCTCCGGCGAACCGACCGACCAGTTGCGCGAGCGAGCGCACTCGCACGCGCATGTACACGTACGTATGTATACGCACGTGTGCACTTGGCACCGCGGCACATCGAAAGTTCTGCTCGTCTCCTGCGTGTACATGTGCACGTAGCACGCGTATATACTCACACACGTAGCTACGAGCGTTATAACAGGTTACGAAGGTGTGTACACGCTGACGACCACGATAAAATGCCCGTAAAACACTTCGCTTCACATACCAGGTGTCCAGAAATCAATCTACCAGGTCTCGGGGTGGACCATGCGTCTTCATCATCGTGGGAACGCTAAATTCGAACATCTTTCCTGACGTGCTTTCTGCTTCGACTTCATCCTGAAGTACCAAAATGACAGTTTAAAAATTGTATTTTTCTCACGTGCAATTTAAATAATTTAAAGTTACTTTCCAATGAATAAATCAGGAGAACCTGTTGGAAGGACAATGGAGTTATTACATTGTGCGCGTGATATGCGGTTAGAAAGGGATGAACTTTCAACCTAATAACCGCGAGTGCGAGCGTCGCCGCTAAAGACGAGGGAAATAATCGCACCGAAGAGTTGGAGGGCAGGCGGAGTGCCAGGATGGGGAAGTGATTGCTAATACGAGGTGTCCACCGTTATTGCAGCTCGACAGCTCCGGGGAACTTCAATTATCGCTGGGTGGCGGTCGACCATGTGGGAAAATACTAGGATAGAGAGACTCGACACTGGGTCGCGCCTCTTTTCGACGGTGAATGGTGAACTCGAGCGCGAAAGTCGGCGTGATCTCGAATTCGGGTTGCGCAGACACAGACTCGAAAAAGAATAGTGTCGAATCATTGAAATTATTTTACACGACTTGCGTTCATTAAATAACGTGATTCGATATTCCAGATTTTATTGCATTTTTTTAATTTCAAAGATAATGACGGACAATACGGTATTTATCACAATGTCACGTCACCTCAATAACAGTATCGATACATTATATACGATTATTGAAAAAAGGAAATGATGCTCATAGGAATGACGTCAGGAATATTTTTCCCTTTACTGTTTCGGCTTCACGTTTTGCGATTCGACACGAAAGTTTCGGTATTCTGGCCGCGTTCGCGAGAACGATTCCCTCGAACGCATCTCCCGGTCAAGACTCCGTAAAGCGCCCACCCGCGGCTCCATCGGGCAGGCTCTTCCGCGTCGGCTGGTTTAAAGCATCTCCGGTTCTCGTCGTCCGGAAATTTCTCGCCGGCACGTGAGCGGACTGTGCAAAGTTTGCGAAGCGAGCGTTCGCAAACGCAAGCGCTCGCGCGCGCCAGAGGAGAGCTCTAGCGCTGGAGCTGCACGGAGGCAGAAGGTTACCGGCGAAGAGCCGAGAGAGTCTCCAGAATAAGTATGCCCGGCTAATAAAACGCGTACGCGAGTCGTTACACACACGCGGCGTCCGTTCTCCAAACAAACGCTCGCCTCTCGTCGCAGCGCGCACGGAAACTCGTACGACGGCGATATATCGTCGTCCGTCGTCGTGAACGCAGAAGGCGGCAAAGCAGCACGATGACGACGACGTCGAATGTCGCTAAGAAGCGACTGGAGACAGACTTCGCCAGGTCGAGGGTCCGGTCTCCCTATCCGGACAATTTCTCCATTTTCAAACGCGGAAAAAGCAAGTCCAGACTCGGTTTATGCATGTGGGTATATACGCGTGACGCCATGGGGATAGTTATTACCATTGCCGAATAGGTCGGGTTAACGCGGGGATAAATCGCGGTATTATCTTCGCGGGGATGACCACCAGAGGCAACAGACGACGGGGTTGTACGCGCGAGACCGCCCGTGTGCGGCCAACAATTCCATCGTAAAGCACAAAGTGCTCGTTGAAATTTGCTGAAACGAGCGTTCCGTGCCTACCGCGAGAGTAGAACGATCTATGATGAAGCGGATTGCTGCGCTGTAACGTGTCGTAAGGTATTCGATAGGATCGAGAGATCGAGAGAATTTAAAGCGACACGATCTGGAGATCCAATTGCTTTTTCCATACATTGTGTGCGGCAATAGCGAGATCTTGTACCAGTTGCCAGCGAGATATTAAACTTTCATAGCGAAAAACGTGCCTTGGGCGATAATTCGGCGTAGATACACGAAAAATGCGCGAATGTATAAGCAGCCGTATAGTTCACCATAATTTTTCTCGGCTGAAATGCTTCGTGAAACTCTCGACTTCGAAATATCGTTTTGCGAAATATCTTCGATTTTCTCCAAACGCGATTCAATCAAACGCGATTATTAGCTTCAGGTAATACTTCCTGGAAACAATGGCTGATTCTCGTAACCCGTTTCATCCGCTTTTAACGATTTCTCCAAATCGCTTCGAGTGCGCATCGCCGCGTGTATCATTGTGCCAGTCGAAGATGCGGAATTATGCGGTTTGCATCTCGGCGAATATCTGTAGGCGCCGCACACGTATTGTCCAACGCACAAAAGATCTGATTCATTACGGACTCCATTATGTTATCTCGTATCCTTCACGCGTCGCGCGGTCATCATCACGCGCGTGTAACGTCGCGCGCGATTCGACAATCGTGAGAAGCTTCGCTTTTCAATCATCCTGCATTTTATCCCCGAATCGTGTCCCGAATCGAAGACCGCGGGAGTTGAACCGTTCCGCCGATCCGCTAAAATGTCACTCGCGAGACGGGCTTATATAACGTAAAAGGAAGCGCGTTATATGGAAAGCAAAGGCCAGCAGACGATCCTTTGCGCTTTCTACCTTCGATCTTACTCTTACGGTAATTACGTGGGTTCGTGCATGCATGCACGCACGCAGACTAGCGCACGTACCATGCCGAACGTACGAATACCTGCGCGCTCAGCCACGCTCTTATGCTTCCATTCGTATCTCTCATCATAAACGAGTTAAACTATAACAAAATCACTTTCTCGAGAAAGTAAGTATAAATAGATTGTTCCACTTGCGCCGCGTACGAAAAATGCTCTTAATTGATTGCGCTCAGCAAATATATATTATTTTTGCGTATTTGTTTTTGTATTTTTGTATTTTACATTTGACAGTTGCGAGATGTATTTTTGATTTTTAAATTGGACAGTTGCGATATGTACTTGTATTTTTGTATTTTTTTACATTTTTACATTTTACATTGTATTTTACATTTTACATCTGTTTTTGCATTTCACATTTTACATTGTATCTTACATTCTTACATCTGATTTTTTACTCATTATTTGTGCTTCCGGGTGTGACTGTTGGTTGTATTATTTATAACGTGATTTTGGATCTTATATTCTATATTTGAGACTTTTTACGATACGTGTTTTTGGATTATTGTATTTCTACACTTGATTTTATATATATTTTTGTATTTTTTTCGTCTTTTTTCTAAATTTTTTCTATGTATACTAAAGGGTGGCTCCCGTAAATAAAGATTATTATTATTATTATTATTTATTACAAACTTACAACAAATTAAATCAGTAAAGGCTATCCAGGTCTTTGCATCATTCTCATTGAAATCTGCGTATGAGGAACGCAGCTGCGCAAATGCCAGGAAGAAGTAATCGCTCACGATATTTACGCATGAATGTGCGATGCGTATCGCACGTAACGGCACGCAGTATCGGCACGGCGGGCTCGAAAATTGCCAGGTCGACCGCGATTGCAGTTTCGAAACTGCTCGATTTCATTCCCGAGATTGGCCCGAAGCTGTTGCTGCTGCATTCGGTGCATTCGCCCGAGGCGACCCGTCTCTTTCTCCTGAGACGTTAACACGAGACTTCCGTTTCCACGATACGCAATAACGGACAGTAACCCGAGGCTTTTCAGGTCTCCGCGCTTGGCACAGAACCGAATTTTGTGAAAAAACCTTTCACAATCTTGGAAGAGACTTCGGATCTTCCTTCCGCTCTCTCCCCGGCCTCTTTTTTCTTACCCTCCTTTCATTTTCCCTACCGTTCCACCGTTTCGTGAACAATTCAGTCCATGAAAAGTGGATTGGATTGGATTGGATCTGGAAGTCAAAATTGAAAGTACTAATCAGTAGCGCAAAAGCCTCAAATTTTTGATAATAAGTGTGTCGAGATTTATGTTTGAGATCGAGCCAATTCTAAAGAGACGTTTCCGTTTTGATGTTGCAGGTGACAACTGCGAGTGGATTCTTCGAGGTGCAGATTCTCTCGCTGACGAACAACAGGGGCACCCTGGTGGACGGCAGGTGTTGCGGCGGGGGAGGCGGGGGCGGAAGATTCCCACCATGCACGACACCCTGCACGACAATCTTTTGGCTCTGCCTCAAGGAGTATCAGTCAAACGTCACTGCCATCGGCTCCTGCAGCTTCGGCAATGTATCTAGTCACGCACTCGGCACGAACACCTTCACCCTCGTGGAACCCACCACCCTGCAACTCCACTTCACCTTCCGATGGACGGTAAGTTGTATCTCGACAAATCATCTGCATTTAAATATCTCTAACAACGATAGCTTGTTTTTTGCATCACCATTACAATACAGAATAAATATCCCGTAAAATTTGTTACTTGTATTTCGAGAAACGAATTTCGAACGGTCATGTTTAACGCTGCGCTCGCATTAAATGCATGTCGAGAGGTCAAGAAGGCTCAGTTGCTGCGAGTGCCGAAACGCGCGCGGCATCACCTAATATCCGTGAGAACGCGAACGCCGGCCGAAAATCCCGAGTGGTCGCCGTTACATCGCACACGTACGAGGCCTAATTCGATGTCCCGCGATTAATGACGCCGCATGGCGTATACAGGGTGTTTCCTCTAACTGTAGCACTTAGAATATCTCTGCTTCCTTTGATGATATAAAAAAAGTCAAAGGACGAAAATTGTTCGATTCAAAGAGACTAGTACTCTGGTAAGAAAATTATTTTTTTAATGTCACCTTTCACAAGATATCAAGGTCATCAACATTTTTTTAAACGAGATGGTATATTTTCCTTAACGAAATGATGTAGCTTGTAAAAAAACAAATTCAACCATACAGAATATGTTGACCTTCAAATGACTTTGAACCACAAAAATCACGTTTAGGAAAAGAAACTCTATTTATTGTACGTATAACTACAAAGATGTACCTTTTTTACAGATGTTCGAAATGATCACCGTTTACTTCGATACACTTTCGAATTCGATGAATAAACGATTGTTTTACGTTTTTGAGAGATTCCGGAGTAATTGCGGTGCACGCACGCTGAATTCTTTCTCGCATATCTTCAGGTGTTGTCGGAATATCGCGATAAACTTCATGTTTTAGGTGTCCCCAAAGAAAAAAATCAAGAGGCGTAAGATCTGGTGATCGAGCCGGCCAAGAAATTCTTCCACCACGTTCAATCCAGCGATCAGGAAATGATTCGTTGAGTATGTTCCGTGCAAATGAAGGTCAACATATTCTGTATGGTTGAATTTGTTTTTTTACAAGCTACATCATTTCGTTAAGGAAAATATACCATCTCATTTAAAAAAATGTTGATGACCTTGATATCTTGTGAAAGGTGACATTAAAAAAAATAATTTTCTTACCAGAGTACTAGTCTCTTTGAATCGAACAATTTTCGTCCTTTGACTTTTTTCATATCAAAGGAAGCAGAGATATTCTAAGTGCTACAGTTAGAGGAAACACCCTGTATATGAGACGGTAATTCTGTTTGGTCACTGGCGTCGCGGCGTACGAGAGTCGTAACGAGTGCAATGAAGTCGTAACGAAGAGACGACACATTTGGACCCACGAATCGGTCGGCACGGATCATTTATCATCGACGCCGTGACACGCCGACGAGAGTGTCTCATTAGCGACGCCGCCTCCGGAGGCCGATATTGTATGCGTGCATGTATCGACGACGAGGACGAGATCGCCGCTTTTCCTCGTTCGCACTCCCAGCCTCGAAATCGCCGAAAGTCGGCCGAGTGCGAATCGCGGCGAACGGACGCGCCGCTCTTTCGCAACGCGCGATGTTAACGACCGCGGCGAGGAAGAGCCGCGTGCTTATGGCTGGCATTATATCGCCGGCCGGGCGGATCGCGCGAATTTCTAGCCCCCGATTCCTTTGTCGACGAGGCGAGGAGGCGCGCGAGAGAGTTATCGAATCCGCGCGAGGGATTTCCGGTCCGCTGGGCTCCCATCCGCGCGCGAGTCGTTGCGCAGAATTCCAGTTCGGTTCCAGTCGCTTGGCAACTTCTCATCGTCGAGAGAGAGAGAGAGAGAGAGAGAGAAAGAGTTCTTTCTTCTCTCCCGGCTTTTTCTCTCCTGGTGTATCTTTCTTTTTCTTCCTCTTTTTCTCTCTTTCTTCCTTTTTCCATTTCTCTTTTTTTTCTTTTTTTTCTTTCGTGAACTCTCGCGGCGAAATTTTTACGATCGTTCACCTACGTTGAGTTCATCCCACCACTTTTTCTGCGGTTATGAATTAGTACGCTTGCCCGTGAACAAAGTGGTAATTTTACACTTGAATTTTGTGTACTCGATGTCTGAAGAAAGTTGCGCATGAATGTTTCACAAAATGATTATTCGTTTTCCATCTTTCCGTAAATAATGATCATATCTGTCTTCTAAATCTGTATCTAAATCTCTAATGAAGAACACATAAATCATTTATGGAAAATGAGTAATACGATATTATCTTGATTACCATAAATATTCTACTGTATAATATTTCATATAATTATATATGGTATAAGATATTTCATGTCATAATTCTACTACCTACTAGAGCACTACCAGCTTGTTTAGTGGAGAAATTCCGTTCTTTTCGGGGATCCTCGAGAAGCAGTTGTCTAATTAGTAGCGAGCCATCTACGGTCCGGCCGTCGTTGTGTCGTCTAACGTAATTACGGCGGAATATATGAGCGATTTCGAAAGAGCCCAAACAGTCTCCTCGAGAGACGTTGAAGTGCGCACGTAAACGTGCCCTCGTGAGCCAGGTATACACAGAGGACCGTCGAGAGTGCCTTCTTCAGACGATGATGGGTTCGGGTGGGTGCCTGACGGGACCCGAACGGGCACGGTGTTTGTACTCGCGCGGACACGCATTCGAAAAAACGCACCCGCGTACGTACCTACACGCGCCCGTATCGTCTTGGATTGTTTGAAGAGCGCCACAGCTTTTCTGTTTATATATTTCATAACTCGCTCGCGGGTACATCTTCCGACGAGAGAACCCACTGCAACAAAGGGGCTTCATGGGGCCCTGTTTTCTCTATTTCTTCCCGCCTTTACCCCCTTCTCTCTCTCCCTCTTTTTTCTTTCCTCTCGAAGGACCGCCGCGCCGCTGCAAGAGGTATAAACAGAAACCCTTAAATTGCTTCCCTCTCGTGAAGGGGTCCTTCTCCCGTTTTCGGCACCCTACCTTCGATCATTTAGCGCTTCGGCGGTCTAATTCAATTATAGTATCTCGGATACGCAATAAAAAGGAATATGTGAGAAATGTACACGTGAATACGAATACTCGAATGTGTACGCGCGGACAGTAAGGGGAGCGAAGATAAAAGCCCGGATGCCTCGTGATATCTATTCGGACATGCCACGTACGTATTCGCGTCGCGTAATGATCCCGTAGAGCCATTTTCGCGCGGCGGCTATCACGAAAAACGGTAAACCGCCTGACTTTCATCGTTCCCCCCGCGGATAATGCCGTCATTATCATCTCTGCTGATTGAATACGGTATGTATAATCTCGTCGCGGCAAGAGCCGACTTGTAGTGAGCGGTGAGCACTCTTGTGCAGGCTACCGAATGCCACCTGCGTTTAACTCGAGAGGAATACCCGAGAGAGTCCCCTTCTCGCCGATACAAATCTCTCATCAGCGCTTGAAGCCAGCGAGGCCTTAATCGCCCGTTCATACGCGCAGATCAGCCTGAACCTTTCCTCAAGCGGCGCTCAAAATCGGAAAATAATCCGAGAATGATTTCCCCGTGTTACGCAAACGACAAAGCGTATTACGTGTTGCGCGTATGTTACACGTGAGAATCGCGGTGCAAACGTGCAGCGTGAGAGTATTGCGAGGAACATTCGAAACTCATCAGCGACCGGATTGTCCAGGTCATGAAGCTGCAAATATAATAATACGTCGAAAAAACGTTTTTGACATGCGACGCGCACATCTCAAGAGGGTTACAGATCCTGCTATATATTAGGGGTGTGATTTAGTTTTGAGGGTTTTTTTGCTCAAAAACGCATATATTTAAATATGATAATGAATGAATACCTTAATCAAAATATTTTCCTTCCTTTTCTATAACTTTTTCCCATCTTTCTGGCAAGAGATCGATTCCACCACGATAAAATCACTCTTCTTTTCAGTTGATCCATTCGTCGACGAATTTTCGCACTTCTTCCAAATTATCAAAGTGTGTATCCTCTAAAGCGTGTTGCATCCACCGGAACAAATAATAATCGCATGGAGAATACGCGGGGTGCGGTAACACTTCCCATTCAAGCTCTAATAGTGTTTCTTTCACTGATAACGCAACGTCAGGTCGAGCCTTGTCACGAAGAAGAATCACTTTCCGTCGTTTACTCGCAATTGGTGGTCGTTTTTGGGTCCAATGCTTGCTTCAACTTGTACAATTGGTGTCGATAACGATCAGCCGTGACAGTCTCGTGCGGATTTAACAGCTCACAGTACACTATCCCACCAAATACAGAGCATTACTTTTCAACCGTGAATATTGCGTCTCGGAGTGGATGTTGATGGTTCGCCTGGATCCACCCATGATTTTCTGCGTTTCGGATTATCAAAATAAATCCACTTTTCATCTCCAGTAACAATCCGAGACAAAAGACTCTTCTTTTCAGTTGATCCATTCGTCGACGAATTTTCGCACTTCTTCCAAATTATCAAAGTGTGTATCCTCTAAAGCGTGTTGCATCCACCGGAACAAATAATAATCGCATGGAGAATACGCGGGGTGCGGTAACACTTCCCATTCAAGCTCTAATAGTGTTTCTTTCACTGATAACGCAACGTCAGGTCGAGCCTTGTCACGAAGAAGAATCACTTTCCGTCGTTTACTCGCAATTGGTGGTCGTTTTTGGTCCAATGCTTGCTTCAACTTGTACAATTGGTGTCGATAACGATCAGCCGTGACAGTCTCGTGCGGATTTAACAGCTCACAGTACACTATCCCACCAAATACAGAGCATTACTTTTCAACCGTGAATATTGCGTCTCGGAGTGGATGTTGATGGTTCGCCTGGATCCACCCATGATTTTCTGCGTTTCGGATTATCAAAATAAATCCACTTTTCATCCCCAGTAACAATCCGAGACAAAAGACTCTTCTTTTCAGTTGATCCATTCGTCGACGAATTTTCGCACTTCTTCGAAATTATGAAAGTGTGTATCCTCTAAAGCGTGTTGCATCCACCGGAACAAATAATAATCGCATGGAGAATACGCGGGGTGCGGTAACACTTCCCATTCAAGCTCTAATAGTGTTTTTTTCACTGATAACGCAACGTCAGGTCGAGCCTTGTCACGAAGAAGAATCACTTTCCGTCGTTTACTCGCAATTGGTGGTCGTTTTTGGTCCAATGCTTGCTTCAACTTGTACAATTGGTGTCGATAACGATCAGCCGTGACAGTCTCGTGCGGATTTAACAGCTCACAGTACACTATCCCACCAAATACAGAGCATTACTTTTCAACCGTGAATATTGCGTCTCGGAGTGGATGTTGATGGTTCGCCTGGATCCACCCATGATTTTCTGCGTTTCGGATTATCAAAATAAATCCACTTTTCATCCCCAGTAACAATCCGAGACAAAAGACTCTTCTTTTCAGTTGATCCATTCGTCGACGAATTTTCGCACTTCTTCGAAATTATGAAAGTGTGTATCCTCTAAAGCGTGTTGCATCCACCGGAACAAATAATAATCGCATGGAGAATACGCGGGGTGCGGTAACACTTCCCATTCAAGCTCTAATAGTGTTTCTTTCACTGATAACGCAACGTCAGGTCGAGCCTTGTCACGAAGAAGAATCACTTTCCGTCGTTTACTCGCAATTGGTGGTCGTTTTTGGGTCCAATGCTTGCTTCAACTTGTACAATTGGTGTCGATAACGATCAGCCGTGACAGTCTCGTGCGGATTTAACAGCTCACAGTACACTATCCCACCAAATACAGAGCATTACTTTTCAACCGTGAATATTGCGTCTCGGAGTGGATGTTGATGATTCGCCTGGATCCACCCATGATTTTCTGCGTTTCGGATTATCAAAATAAATCCACTTTTCATCCCCAGTAACAATCCGAGACAAAAGACTCTTCTTTTCAGTTGATCCATTCGTCGACGAATTTTCGCACTTCTTCGAAATTATGAAAGTGTGTATCCTCTAAAGCGTGTTGCATCCACCGGAACAAATAATAATCGCATGGAGAATACGCGGGGTGCGGTAACACTTCCCATTCAAGCTCTAATAGTGTTTCTTTCACTGATAACGCAACGTCAGGTCGAGCCTTGTCACGAAGAAGAATCACTTTCCGTCGTTTACTCGCAATTGGTGGTCGTTTTTGGGTCCAATGCTTGCTTCAACTTGTACAATTGGTGTCGATAACGATCAGCCGTGACAGTCTCGTGCGGATTTAACAGCTCACAGTACACTATCCCACCAAATACAGAGCATTACTTTTCAACCGTGAATATTGCGTCTCGGAGTGGATGTTGATGATTCGCCTGGATCCACCCATGATTTTCTGCGTTTCGGATTATCAAAATAAATCCACTTTTCATCCCCAGTAACAATCCGAGACAAAAGACTCTTCTTTTCAGTTGATCCATTCGTCGACGAATTTTCGCACTTCTTCGAAATTATGAAAGTGTGTATCCTCTAAAGCGTGTTGCATCCACCGGAACAAATAATAATCGCATGGAGAATACGCGGGGTGCGGTAACACTTCCCATTCAAGCTCTAATAGTGTTTCTTTCACTGATAACGCAACGTCAGGTCGAGCCTTGTCACGAAGAAGAATCACTTTCCGTCGTTTACTCGCAATTGGTGGTCGTTTTTGGGTCCAATGCTTGCTTCAACTTGTACAATTGGTGTCGATAACGATCAGCCGTGACAGTCTCGTGCGGATTTAACAGCTCACAGTACACTATCCCACCAAATACAGAGCATTACTTTTCAACCGTGAATATTGCGTCTCGGAGTGGATGTTGATGATTCGCCTGGATCCACCCATGATTTTCTGCGTTTCGGATTATCAAAATAAATCCACTTTTCATCCCCAGTAACAATCCGAGACAAAAGACTCTTCTTTTCAGTTGATCCATTCGTCGACGAATTTTCGCACTTCTTCCAAATTATCAAAGTGTGTATCCTCTAAAGCGTGTTGCATCCACCGGAACAAATAATAATCGCATGGAGAATACGCGGGGTGCGGTAACACTTCCCATTCAAGCTCTAATAGTGTTTCTTTCACTGATAACGCAACGTCAGGTCGAGCCTTGTCACGAAGAAGAATCACTTTCCGTCGTTTACTCGCAATTGGTGGTCGTTTTTGGGTCCAATGCTTGCTTCAACTTGTACAATTGGTGTCGATAACGATCAGCCGTGACAGTCTCGTGCGGATTTAACAGCTCACAGTACACTATCCCACCAAATACAGAGCATTACTTTTCAACCGTGAATATTGCGTCTCGGAGTGGATGTTGATGATTCGCCTGGATCCACCCATGATTTTCTGCGTTTCGGATTATCAAAATAGATCCACTTTTCATCCCCAGTAACAATCCGAGACAAAAGACTCTTCTTTTCAGTTGATCCATTCGTCGACGAATTTTCGCACTTCTTCGAAATTATGAAAGTGTGTATCCTCTAAAGCGTGTTGCATCCACCGGAACAAATAATAATCGCATGGAGAATACGCGGGGTGCGGTAACACTTCCCATTCAAGCTCTAATAGTGTTTCTTTCACTGATAACGCAACGTCAGGTCGAGCCTTGTCACGAAGAAGAATCACTTTCCGTCGTTTACTCGCAATTGGTGGTCGTTTTTGGGTCCAATGCTTGCTTCAACTTGTACAATTGGTGTCGATAACGATCAGCCGTGACAGTCTCGTGCGGATTTAACAGCTCACAGTACACTATCCCACCAAATACAGAGCATTACTTTTGAGCCGTGAATATTGCGTCTCGGAGTGGATGTTGATGGTTCGCCTGGATCCACCCATGATTTTCTGCGTTTCGGATTATCAAAATAGATCCACTTTTCATCTCCAGTAACAATCCGAGACAAAAGACTCTTCTTTTTTTGCCTGGCGATCAACGAAATGCAAATGTTCAAATGGCACTTTCCGATAATTCATGTCGAACCCATTTCCCTTCTTTCTGAATTTTTCCCATTTCATGTAAATGTTTCGTAACTGTTGTACGATCAACATTTAATGCTCTGGCAAGTTCTGAAGTGGATTGTGTTGGATTTTCGTTCAATAATGCTTGCAAATCTGCATTTTCAAGCTTTCTTGGTTGTCCCGAGCGTTCTTTGTCCTTCACATCAGTATGACCACTTTTAAAGCGTCTAAACCAGTATTGACACGTCTTAATTGATGGGGCAGAATCACCATAAGTTTCCACAAGAATTCTATAACCGTCAGCCGCAGTTTTCTTTTGATTAAAAAACAAAAGCAACGCATGTCGAAAATGCTGTTTCGGAAGTTGCATTTTTACGATGATATATAAACACGACTGTTATCGCATCTATTGCTATAATGCTACTAAATGTCAGGGATAATGTCAACACTGTAAGAAACAACAGTTATCGGAAACAGCTATTGAACAAACTGACACTACAGCCATCTGTTGCAAAACCCTCAAAACTAAATCACACTCCTAATCATGCAGCTTTCGATAAATGTGCAGGTACATCGGCAACGATCACGAGAGCTCTCTGATAGCGACCCAGTTCACGCGGACGTGATGAGGCCGCGGTAGTCAGCCTTGCTGCAACGTTGCTTGAACGTTGTAATCTTCGTCGTGGACTTTGCCCGCTTCTAATTTCAATACCGATATAAGGGAGATACGGGGAGGGATAGGCATCTCTCACGTCTCTTCGGTAGTGGCATAATAGCACGGGAAGCGATCGGTGAGACGAGAATATACGCCGATCTTTTGCACAATCCACCTCGAAGCTGTGCATCCTCGAATGCCACGTTTCTCCGACTACGCATCTCATCTCTCTTTCTTTCTCTCTCCTTATTACCCCCATGTATTGTCTCGTTCTGTCGTCCTTACACAGATCGTCCCCTCCTTCCGCCGTATCCTTTCTCTTCGTTGCTTCTCGATAATTTCTCCTCGACGTTCGACCGTCGCCAATGCGACTCTAGCACGGTTCTCCTCTGTACGGCCGTGTGCATATATATGCGACCTGTCTGCGCATTTTGTATGCACCGACACGCACGGTCGGCCGCTGTGTCCGAACGTATTGGAACACATATATAGACCCAAGCGCACAATGTCTCCAATCCGGGCGCCACTATGAATGGCGAGACGTCACGAGACGCCGCTGCATCCACGTGGACGCAGAAAATTGGCGTCTCGAGAGCATGCGCGCCTTTGTTACTCGGGTAATTCGGCAAATTCCCATGAACTTAATTTTACTACTTTGTTCTTTGATATTTCCGTAGAGAAAGGCGGTACAATTTTATTTATAAAATAAAATGTATAAAATGATTGTGAAAAATGTATAAAATGTATAAAATGATTGTGAAAAACTACGGAGTCAACTAAACGGTAGTTCTTGATTACGGAAATTGCTTCTCCTAAGCATGGCATGATTATGGGAATGAAAAAGAGAAAAGCCTACCCTCCGGATTGAGTCGGAAACCGTGTCCGTAACGCGTTTAATCTCCTTTCCCCGGGCACGTGATTAATTCCGACAATCGTAGTTTCGATAATAGACGTATAATGATAAACGACGTTCGGCCGAGCGGCATTCATCACGAAAGGCGGCGAGGGAACACACGAGGAGAACGGTGCGGGGAACGAAAATGAAGGAGCCCGTTCGAAGACGCGTCGCGGAACGCCGCGGGGATCGAGCTACGTGAGTCAGGGGCCTCAACAGGTGTACATCCGCGTCTCGAAAACGGGCTCCGTGGCCTCGTAAACGTTTTCCATACCTCCGTTGTCCCACCAATATACCATGTGTACCAAAACTACCGCTATCGATCTCACAAATATAATATTGACTCGATCTTTCTCATTCCTTCTCTCATTTTCGAATTTATTTGAAAAATGTAAATTTATTTGAAAGAAATTTATTGGCTTAATTCTTCACTTCGGAATTATATTTTATTATATTTGTTTACGAAGATAAGATTTCGGATGATCTATCGCGCGCGTCTTGTATTTATTGAGAAATGAAAACCGCTGTAGCAGATATTAGATCTAATGATATAATTATTTATAAGGATAAGCTTGAGCGTTTTTATCTCGTCGCACACTGCTAGCAAAATCACTAGTCGCACCACGAGCTTTAATAGCGTCATGAATAAACCGCCATAAGCCCGCGAGCGGCAAGCACACAGTTGTTCAAATATATTAGCGCCGTTAATACGCGATGTTAACGCGAATAATGAATAACGCTCGCGAGATTTACATCGCGAACGGCCGGCCATTCGCGTCGCGTTACCTCGCGCGTCACTGCAACGTCCTTTTTCTAATCGCACGTAAATTGCAGCATTTCGAACGCGGAAGCGCGAGCGATTTGTCAAAACTTCCGCCGCAAACCGGTCTCCGGGAGAAGAGCGGCGATCCGAAATTGCTCTCTTTTGCGCCGATCGCCCGCGGGGGTTACAATCACGGCGAGGCGTGCATCGTCCCGTCATCGCGAGATTTACGTTCGCGCAAATTAAAGATTTCCCTATTGCCGATCCGCGGCTGCGACTGCCACCGACGATCGATCGGCTTCCGACAAGAACAATTTCTCTCGTCTCGATGAAAAGCGACAATCGCGACACTCTCGCCGGTACTCCCACACGCCAGCATTAATCTTAATTCCATTAACGTAATCATCGTCGATGTAATGACTTTCGCGATTTGTCATAGACCATTGAGCGCAAAGTTCCCCTCGCGTTTATTGTTCGACAGTTATTAGGATTATTTTCATGACGAGCAAATACGCGACTCATTCGCTTTATGTCCTCGTCGATTAGTTGCTCGGAGTGACATCCGCGATGAACAGAGAAGAAGAGAAACAAGGAGAAATAACATGACATGTTTCAGGATCGGATCCGAGTAATTGAATAAAATATATAACGTGAATAATCAGAAAAGTAAACTGACAGAAGGGTGAAAGATTGACAGAATTAATTTAGCGGTTCACGGCGTGATTGCATAAATTGGAATAATAATAAAGTATATTAGAAAATTCATGGAAAAGAAGTTTTCTTCGGTAGAGACTGCGAAAGATGGAACTCGGCATTGAGCGGAAATTACGAAGATGGGATACGAGATACAAAATCCCCATGAATTAATTACACAGTTGCATACGCGAGGCGAGCAGTTTGCACACGCCAAAGGAGCGAAACGCCAGAGATGAGGAGCGTCCGACAGACGCACGCAAGCTGCGAGCTGCGCCGATTTTTAATCCTGCCAATATAACGAACGCACGAGGAATGCGCGGTTTCCTTCTCTCGTGCGGACCGATCGGCGCCCATTGAAGCAGGATTTACCGCGCGTGAGGAGAATTCAGTGGGAACGCATAAATTGCCGGGTTTTAACGCGGAAGCGCAAACCGATTTGTCGAAACTCTCGCGCGAACCGGTCCTTCTTCAGTTCTCTCGCCGTTCCGAAACTTGCCATCTCTTACGCGGCCGCTACCGGGGATGAATGCAATCACGACGCCTACCCCCTGCAATTCCCCCCTTCGAGATTTACATTCGATCGCTCGTATTATTACGCACGCAGCTGCGGGCACGCGTGTCGGCGGATGGACACAGGCGTGCATACAAGCAGGTGCACAATGCAACGGCGTGTACACGAGCCTCAAGGTATAAGGGGAAGGAGATGAGGAGTGGGGGAAATGTCGCCACGCTTTGGAGGATGCTCCTTCGCCTCCCCAGTATCTCCTCGCCTGCGGGGGGCTGAACGGGCGTGGCGGAGGAAGCGGGGTTTTAAGGTCCTTCCTTTGGACCGGTCGTGTGTGAACCCGCTGCGCGAAGCGCATACCAAACGCGCCTTTTCTCTCTTTCTCTCCTTGTTCTCCCTGCTTGTCCCTTCTCTGCCTCGAAAGGCTGACGAGACCGTCCGCACGAACGACCGCAGTGTCTCTCGATCCACGTTTTCTCGAGGCATAGCGAACCTCTTGATTTCCTCCACGCGCGTTTGCAGAAGGAATGGAATTGCACGTGCAAAGGGATACGTGTAATTAAACCGATCCTCGGTCGTTTTATTGACAATTTGGATTTTATTGGATATGCTTTATTGTATTCAGTAGAAGCAGATTATTCGTCATCAAGTAATCATCGCTGTCTATGATTAGACATTATTGTCCATGATGTAGGCATCATCAACATTATCTGTATTACGTGTAAGTAGATTTGAAAAATTGAAAATTGAGCCGAACCTTTTGACCGAACAGTTTATAATGAGCACCGATGATGCGTCATGAGAGATGCAATCGTTACTCTGTCGCGAGTGCCAGTTCATGCGGATGTACTCGACGCACATTGCAAGCGTGGCCTCCGCAGTCAGCGAGTCTAGGAAGGCATTTAATGCGAGGCATACAGCGCGCGTCTTGCCTTATATTATGCAGGTAACACACCGGCACTATTAGCACTACCATCAGCATCGCGGTTCGCGACTGTGCGGCGTTTCCACTTTGGTTCCTTTAAGCGGGAAGAAGGCGCGCCATGCACTTGGCCTTGTGCCCTCGCGGATGGTGGACGCCTCTCTTCCACGAGCACCCCCTCGACCATGAAGACGGTATTCTCTCCCTCCCGTCGTCTTTCTCTGCTCTCCTCAGCTTTTTACGTCGCTTCTCTCTCTCATTCTCGACCTCTTTCCCTGCCGCTCGAGGAGTCTTTCTGCTGCTGCTGTGTATGCGTGTGTGTTCTCTGGGTACGCCGCGAGATTTATTAGCTACCCAGCTAATTGGGAAGCGAACACGGCCGCGCAGGATTCCAGAACGAAGATTTCCGCCGCCGAAGGGAATGCGCTACCGGACGGAATCGCCGCAGAGAAGCGCCCTTTGCCGCTCATCGCGCGCGCGGCGTTCCTCGGCGTCGCCGCGTTTTTCAATTACGGCGCGACGCTCCCGCTCCGTCCGCTGCCGTGTTCCGGCTCGGTCAATTAGCGAGATTGATTCTCCGTTGCGAGTCGATCCGTATGTGATTATTCTCTCGACGAGACGCGATCTGCGTTACGTAATACTCTGCGTAGAGTCTGCATGAGTCAATATTCGGAAACGAAGACGCGGAAGATTTATTAAGAAAAATCGATCAAGGGATTTACATTAAACTGAATTGTTAAAGTTCTCCCAGAGATTTTCGCGGAACGATAAGAATGGGAAAAGAAATCCCAGCCATTTTCCAGTTGAGGACGCTACCGATTGTGCATGGAAAATGAAGCGGTCGTTTTGTGCCTGGTATCGCATTACCGTGACCGACTATAAATCTCGTCGGAAATGAGGGACACGCTCGTTCTCGGATGCGCGCGTGAGAACGCTTCGCGTCGCGTCGCGCCGCCGCCGCCGCCGCGAAATTTAACGCGTTGCCGGGCGAAGAGGTTGATCGCACGAGGAATCGGAGGGAACCTCGGTAACCTCCGTTCGATCGTACATCGCCCGCTTTTGTACGCGTCCTCACGTACGGCTCGTTCGATCTTTTCCGCGAAACCTAAGACACGTCGCCAGGCGTAGAGAGAGGAGACTCGACGCGCTCTACTCGGCGTACGTAAGTACCTATCTACCTGCCTGCTAGCTTGCTCGCGCGTTTGCCAACGAGCGTACACGCGTATATATTGTATATACATATATGTGCGCATACACGTAAGTCATAGACCCGATAGAGTGACGAACGAGGCAGGCAGACCAGGCAGACGGCCAGATAGCCTCGCAGCGGGATTCTACGTGCTTCACGTGTCCACTCGCTTCCGTTCGATCTCCCTAGACCTCGCCTGGTATCGCTTCCAACCATCGTAGTGTAAGAGGCGAAAAATAACTAGGAGACTGCCTTAGATTTGAACTCGAACTCTCCGGGATCCCTGGTTCACACGTCTAGGTCTTACGGCCAATACTCCTACTGTTGTGATCAACTTGTTTTCATTCCGATCCTCTATACGACCTGTCAGTCTCGACTATCTTTCCAGATCTTACAGCTCGGCCAGCCTGACATTACATTCGTCCCCGAATGTCTCCAAATCGTCGGTTCACTCCACTTGAGTCCCTCCCAACCTCCATTTTTGGTTCACTCTTCTGAGTCCCTCCCAACCTCCATTTTTGGTTCACTCTTCTGAGTCCCTCCCAACCTCCATGTTGGTTCGCTCCTCTGAGTCCTTCCCAATCTCCATGTTGGTTCACTTCTCTGAGTCCTTCCCAATCTCCATGTTGGTTCACTCCTCTGAGTCCTTCCCAATCTCCATGTTGGTTCACTCCTCTGAGTCCTTCCCAATCTCCATGTTGGTTCACTCCACTTGAGTCCCTCCCAACCTCCATTTTTGGTTCACTCTTCTGAGTCCCTCCCAACCTCCATTTTTGGTTCACTCTTCTGAGTCCCTCCCAACATCCATGTTGGTTCACTTCTCTGAGTCCTTCCCAATCTCCATGTTGGTTCACTCCACTTGAGTCCCTCCCAACCTCCATTTTTGGTTCACTCTTCTGAGTCCCTCCCAACATCCATGTTGGTTCATTCCTCTGAGTCCTTCCCAATCTCCATGTTGGTTCATTCCTCTGAGTCCTTCCCAACCTCCATTTTTGGTTCACTCTTCTGAGTCCCTCCCAACAACCTCCATGTTGGTTCACTCCTCTGAGTCCTTCCCAACCTCCATGTTGGTTCACTCCTCTGAGTCCTTCCCAATCTCCATGTTGGTTCACTCCTCTGAGTCCGTCCCGACCTCCATGTTCAGGCTTCACTACCGGCCAGCTGCTTCTCAACTCCCTCCTCTCCGAGGGGTAGCGGATGAATCTCAACTGTCTTCGAGGGGTAGCGGATTTTATCCCACTTCTGAATTGTAAGAGGCGAAAAATAACTAGGAGACTGCCTTAGATTTGAACTCGAACTCTCCGGGATCCCTGGTTCACACGCCTAGGTCTTAGGCTGTACGGCCAATACTCCTCCTACTGTTGTGATCAACTTGTTTTCATTCCGATCCTCTATACGACCTGTCAGTCTCGACTATCTTTTCAGATCTTACAGTAGTGAACTCTATTACACCGAATACGCAGCCTGCACGATTTCCAAATCGTTGGACTGGCGAAATTGGACGTCGAGAAGATACCGTATGTCGTTATACATCGCGGATGCCATTATGGATCACTTGAATTACAAACGTTTGAAACTCTAGAGACAGTACCTCAGTAAGCATGATACGAATCTTCTTCTGAAAATAATTGTTAGATTAAAAGAAAAGTGATTAGTCAGCCGATTGATGCTATTAATTATATTAATATATAATTAATATAATATTTCATAAGGAGATTTCAACTAGTTTTACAAGTTATTAGATAATTTCGATTATTTAATACCTAGAAAAAGATAAGATGGGGATATTTAAGTACGCAAACTGTGCGTCGAGAAGAGACGACCGAGAGATCTCCCTCGCATTGACCGCGAAGATAAAACTGGCTGTGGTCGCACAGGAAATTAATTAATTGGCCGTTGTGGGGGAAAATAGAGGTGCATCGGCTTCTCCGAGAATACCGCTCGGCTTAATTAATTTCCTACGCCCACGCAAGTTGGTCGACACGGCAGTTCCTTCCACGTCGAGAGGATCGTGGAATCTTGCCAGCAGTCTTCAATATCGAGAGATTCTTTTTCGATATTCAAGCTTGCTGCATCTAGTTCTCTCTCTTTCTGTTCAATTTTGATTTTTGAATTATTTTCATACATTGAACGGTGGGATGGGAAAATTATCAGATACATCTCTGCGTTCTTACAATAGATTTTTACTCGCGATGCTTTATGTATTTCGGCATGTTTACGCGCTCAGACACGCATTCAAATAATGGTTTATGCGTGTAGTCTGCATCGTGCACAATTTAAGAAACAGGATAATTCATGTTACGTACTGCACGACCATGGAATACAAGATGACGCATTCGACCGCAGAGCAGCACGTATGCGCATCCCACGCTCCTCTTCCGCGTTATATTTATTATATTTCCTTAAGGTCAAGTAGGCTAATCGAGCACGATTTAATTAGCTGCTCTGCTACTTTTTACTAATTTCTTATTTGCCTATTAAATATATATATACTATTTATATTATTAATGTTTATTATAATTTTTACTAATGTTAACGAGTTATTTTGCGGTCCTATTTATTGAACTTTTACATTTCTCAATTTATAATATATCATGACTAATTCACTCATTAATTTACCTTTGTATTGCATATTCTTTACACGAGAAATTTATCTAGTCTACTGTCCGCTACTTTCCATTCAGGTGGATCATGGCCGTAAGATCTTCAAGGATGCGTCCGGATGGCTTAGCTTTCAATTTCCCCCTCGGTATTTAACGGTGAAAGGGGAAATTCGTCAGACAGACCCCGTGTGGTCGTAAAGCTACGAGCGGAGTAGCAAAACGCCCACGTGAATTCCTAGATCCACGATTGCGCCGCCTTCGGCGGTTCTTCACTTCTCTCTCTCTCTCGGCGCGCATGCACACATGCTCGCTTCTTTGTTTAAAGGACCGCGTGCCTGCGGTATTATCTAGCAAATCAGGAGCTTAGGATGTAATAGTTTGCGTAATCTGCAAAAAAAGCTGCAAACCGAAACGCGATTTCCGTCTGCCAAGCTATATATATCCGCAAATATATCCTTAAAAAACGTGTTTAAAATTTAATTGATTTTATGATTAATTTTAGTAACAAGATAATTCGCACAAAATATTCGTTTCCTCGATATTTTAGATAGCTATTCACGCGATGATCCGATGAATTATAAATGTACGACGCCGCAACAGCGAGCGCAGTTGAAAGTTTATCAAATCCGAGGATCGAAAAATCTGACACGATATTAGACACTTCCTCCGACCTTAACCTTAAACCATTTACGTCTCAATTGTGACGAACCCGTTGTGGAGGAATAAGAGCGGTGCGACAAAGGAAGCGTCACGACGTTGGAGCACAAAGAACGTCCTTTTCACGGGGAAGCGAGCGCGACGGCCGGCCGACCGGCCGCATTAGAATATATATACGAGGTGTAAAAAAAAAAGCGAGCACGAAAGTCGCGGGCGTGGGAAAGCCGGCCCTCGCGAGTGAGCCACCAATTAACACCAATTAGCGCTCATCTGCTCTAGGTACTGCCAGCGAGCGAAGCTGACTTTACGTTTAGCGCGAGACGTCTGACTCGCCGCGGATTGGCCGCAACACATGCTCTTTGTATCGCAAAGACTTCATCATCGAACATATTGTCTTGACTGTCAAACGAGGCAAACATCTTATAATTCAACCTGTTCTTCTCCCGATTGCCGATCATTTCTGACAGATTTAATATCAACAAATTCAGAAGCAATTCGTGAACAAAGCGAGATTGACTCACGCGGACCACTGGTCGATACAATTGCATAAACATTTCGTTGATCGCGAGAACTTGCTAAACGAGTTAGTAGTTCAGTCACGAGCACACAGTTGGGCGAAGTACACGGTGCCAAAAGCGGAAAGGAATCAGCTGGCGAGAAGTAACTCACGTGTCTCTCAAATCGACACTCGCACGAGAGGCGGATCTCTCACAATGGAAATAAGCGAGCACTTTGTTAGACTACAATTCGCACATCGCTCAAACTGTCTTCAACAAAGAAATATTCCTTCGCAATGATTCCTGATGAAACAAAATTATATTTTTGACTTGGCTGGCTGCGCATCCTATATACGTTATGCCAATACAACACCCACAGAAAAAAAAGATTTCTGGACTTAATGTTATTACTCTTTAATCTATCATAAAATAAGATCGCTATAGCGACAATCATATTTATTATTGAAAAGAAGCATATTTCAATCTTGAATAGAAAATTCGAAAATCTAGATTCAAATAATCTTCGTGCTATCTCATTAATTTTCTCAGAAGGATTTAGATAAAACTTTGTAGCAAGTTCAAAATATTCTTGATTTAAGAATATTGTCAGATCTAAAAGACATCTTATTCTATTCTTCTAAGAGAATTTGTAGAATCTGCACAAAACGGCCAATATTTATGTGTTGCAATCGAAAATCGGGAAAGTGTTTCTGTTATTTACAATGAATAAATGCAAAAGATATGGAAATGTCTTATCTCGAATCTTATTTCTCAAGTAAGTATATTGTATATACTTACTTACATTTCCATATCTTTTAATATTTCTTGCATTGTAAATAACAGAAACACTTTCCCGATTTTCGATTGCAACACATAAATATTGGCCGTTATATCCGAATAAAGGACGGCGCCGAGTCGACGAGCGACTGTGAGAAAATGATGCGTCGACATGGACAAAGCCTACTATAAAGTGGCGCTAATATCAAATTATTCTACATACAAGAAAATATAAGCATAACTTTGTATATGTTACTCTTGTCTCAAAACAGTAAGACAATCTTGTTTAATTCGAGAGAGAAGAATAGAAATTACTGATTTAAATTAAAAATTGTTTTATTTTCATATTTTTTATACTCGTAATACGATTAAATTAGTCAAGAATATTTTTCGTCTTGTTATCAGAAATCCTTTCTGAGGGTGAATACACTGTAGCATAACACACATATGTATACAGATTTCTCTTCCTATTGAAAAAAATATCAGACGTCAAACGCACCCTTAAAAATCACTTGAGGGCGATATTACTTCGCGAGTGCCGGAGCTCACGGAGTCCGTGCTCATTGTCCAATTCCGAGGATCGTCAAGTTCATTATACCGATGCAGGCGCGCTCGCGAGCGCGCGAGACGCCGATGCGCGCTGATCTTTTTTTCGCCCCAGGACCGGTTCCATCAGGAACACACTTCCAGCTTTCTACCATCTCGGCGGCTCCGACTCCCGTGTAAGCGCACAGGTCGGCCGGCTGGCAGCAGCGCGGCCGCACGAAGAAGCGGACGGCCGTGTCTTCTGCGCGGCAGCGCGATTCGAATTTATTTATTGCATTTGCCGGCCGTCACTCACCCGCGGCCCTTGATTGGTGGTACCGATCGGATTCTACTTTGCGAACGACCAGGACGCGACACGATGGCGGAAGATAAGCCGAGGCCGAGCATAAAGGACGAAACCGCCGTGCCGATCCTGCAAAACCGTTGTAATTATCCTGATTAACGGCGATTCTCACAGCCTCGCGTTATCGCGTTATCGAGTGTTACAGATACTGGGAAACCTTGTAACGACTTACGATAATGCTCAAGCCTGTTCGTAATGCTTTACGCAATGTAAAGTTTATCAGCGTAAATGTGCGTAACGTTGCGTAACGTCATGTGTAAATTGTAGGCTATTTATATAACGGATACAAATGTAAAATACATAAATTAAGATGGCATCTTTTAATGCTTCTCTTTCTCGCTTATTATGTTTCATTATGAAATTCAGATATCGCATTTGAATCGATACATTCTATAATATAATATACCGTTTACGTACGTAGGAAGTTGCTTTCTGCACATAGTTTTGCACAATGTATGCGCATTCCACAGTTATATAAGTTAAAGTCTTGAAATTGGTAACCCTAGACTATCGTATAATTTAAACCGCCCCCCAAAGGTCAGCAGCCGCTGTATAAATTTGCAAAAGCACCAGGCTGCGAAGGTCCCAGTTGGGGCCATGCCTGGCAAGGAGGAATTATTCAAGCTGGGCAAGGGTTAATTGCTGCCTTCATCAAACCACCTCCCTTCCTCTTTCAAATGAGCCCTTGTCGCCTGTGACATCACCGTTCTGTATTTAATCCGGCTTCCTAGCGTGATGACGACGTTGGATCTCGCAGATAGCGATCCAGATAAATCCATCCGGAAATGTCGGAAACGTTAACGATGCAATTTCATTTTTAAGGATCTATTAAGACGAAGGAATGTAGTTTTTATTACTTCCGGTTAATATATATAACAGTAATATACAGTAGTAAAATAAATTTAAACTAGTTTTTCACAAATTATTCTTCTTTCTATGCTTGCAAATCATAATCCTGATTGATAACGAGATAATCTTTCTAAACAAGATAGTTTTTTTTATTCATATCGATACTGTTGTAGCTCTCGAAAAGTGACTCGAGAATATTCTGTGTTGCAGAGGCAATTCACGTTGATCCTGCAAGCGAGGGACGTGGTGAGCGCCGGCGTGATCGAGGAAGCGAGTTACAGCGGTATCGTCCTGCCGGGACCATCGTGGCATACGCTCAATCATCAAGGAAGAAACGCGCACTTGGCGTATCGGGTGCGAGTCCAGTGCGCCGAACATTACTACAATGCCACCTGCACCAAGTTCTGCCGACCTAGAAACGATATTTTCGGTCATTACAACTGCGATAGTAACGGAGACAAAGAATGCATAGAGGGATGGAAAGGCGTCGATTGCGAGACAGGTGAGTCGATTGATCGACAATTACGTTTGCACAATAGATGCAACCATATATTTGCTACAAGCACATTAAAACTTACTGTTATTTTTGATAAATCGATTCTCTTTCCCAATAAAATATCGCTTAAATAACATCCGATAAATTCATAAATTATATTTTCTATTATTTCTTAAAGCAAACATATGAATTTGTTTTCTTCAAGTGACACGGAGGAATGCATCGCGCGCTAACGAGAAAAAAAACGAGAGACCCCCTTCAACATATTTCAGTATTAGCACCTCGGGCGTGCATCGACTTTAGAATGAATTATTGCTGATTAATCCCGCGTTACCGCTACCACACGCGTGCTTCGAACCACGCGCGTTATTAATTATACCGGACACGGTGCAATATGTACACGCAACAAATATCTGCGTAAACATGTTTCTTGACGCCTCCCTCAGTCTTTTCGTAGAAATGACTCGGCAAGTAAATTGCTTTTTATCAAAATATCACGTAAAATTCTTACTTATACTATCAGACGTACATTTTTTTCTAATCAGATGTATCCTAATCTTTCTACAATGGTCAACTATCATGGTTTCAGAATCGGAATAATTTCTATAGCTAACGAACCCGCTCACGGAGTTTCCTTATCCAGGAGAACTTGTTCGGGATAAATAAAAAGGCTTATCGCGTAATGCGCGCTGTGCGATCAACAAATTGCATTCTTCCTCGTTATTGTTATCATCATCTCGTTACGTGTATTGAAAAATACAAGGATCTCGGCGGTTCTAAAGCGGAAAGACGCGGTCCCATTTTTTGCCTTCTCCCTTCGAAGGAATAATTAATCGCTCATTGGAGCGTGAAATCTCGTGACACACACAGGGTTCGCGCGTACACCGCCTATGTATGTCGTTTAACTCGATTTCTCACGCACCTTCGAGCCTAACGAGGCTTGCAGTTCGATTACCGACCATTAATAATCATTATCGTCCACTGTGAGAACTCGATAATTTTTGAGGGACAAACAATTTTATCTTCATCTGCATCGATCTTACACCTGCTTTTGAGAAATGTGCATAATAAATGGCGATCAAGATTAACAAATTAATATTCTTAACGACAAGTATAGCATTTTCCATCTCGATTCTAATTAGTATAATAATAATTTCATAATGAAAATTTTATAGCGTTAATATTTTGTTGAAACACGGAAATGACGTTCTGCCCAAGATCCAATCGCTTTTGGAATAGACTCTAGACGCGGAAGTGGACGGCGCAAAAAAAAGGATCGTAAGAAAAGCGCTGCAGAACGGAAGGACGAACGAAAGTGCTCTTCACGTTCGCGATCTCTATCTTTATACCCACCGTTCCAGATTCTCGTACCTACGTCCTTTGGGGGTCGCGATTCCGTCACGTCCGCGGCTGAACGCGCGGGAATCGCGCCGCGCAGCTGGTCCAGAGAGAGAGAGAGAGAGAGAAAGAAGAAGAAGAAGAGATGATCGAGAGCCGTCGTGCGTGGTCCCGTACGGATCGTAAAACACGCGAATTATCCCGGTGCGTGCCTCAATAGGCGGACGTTAGACGCATGTCGTACGATCGCCACAAAGGTAGCGACACATCACGCCAGATCCCGTCGCACAATGCTGCGCCGACCAATATAACAGCTCTTTCTTCGCTGCTTAATCGTTACTTCCGCCTCGCCGTGACCGCTCCGTGGTTACTGTCATCCCTTCCCCTTTACGACGGGGAGCATTACAACGCACGCATAAGGTCGATCTCAAACGGACCGACGTTGTAAGGAGTCCCCGACCGCGTTCTCCCGCGACGATTCTGTCCGTTAGACTGATGCCATGAGTCTTTTCTCCGCTGGCTTTCAACTAATTGTAAGACGAACCCGCTTTCGGAACGATCCCATCGTTAAACAATATCAGATTGAAACTTGATGTTAAACAGGATGCTTTTACAAAAGTTAAGACACGATTTCCTGGAAATTTTATCTCTATGCCTGTAACAGATATTTTTGAACCTTGATATCGTTTAAAAAAGTATAAATTAATTTTGAACTTTGAATATTATATAATTAGAACAATTGGATAAGAGACTGTAGTTTTGGACCGAAATTCCATGATCTCCCTTGCTGCGCTTAAATAATAATTTGCTTGCCTAACTATTTCGCAAGTTCACACGCTCATGATATTATGCCAAAGGAATTCAAATAACGTACGGTTACTTCTACTAGAGATGCTGCTCGTTTTCCTTGGCACTGTGAACTTTAAGATTTCACAGTGCGATAATCAGCAGCAACCTCAATCGTCTCGTAAACGGATCGATAATTCGCTTTGTGTCAAATTCGAATGGCAATAAATCATATCATAATTCTTTCAGCTTTCAGCTTTACGTAAATTTACCGGTAATATCAGAAATTCAGACTTTTTTCGATGTAGAACGCGAACCGTCAAAAATTCTTCTCGTTTAATGGCGCAGAAAGATCAAGTTATCGTTTTGAGCACGTTCTACTTAGACGGACGGAAAAATGAGCAAACCCCAATTAGAGACTATCAGCGGAGATCGCGTGCTCGTGCAAGGCGATGAATCGCGAGTCTTGCTTACAAGAAGGAAGAGAAAGAGAGAAAGAGAAAGAACTGGCTCCGACATTTTTGTCGCGCTGTGAAAGGTCAATAGGAGAATTTCACTCGTGCATCCTCTTCACACGATGCGCCAACCTGGTCGCACGGGAGAGGTAAAATCATACGGGCTGAGCGCATACGTGGCGTTTCTTCAACATCTGGCAGCCGCGAAAGGATCTTGAAGTTTCATGAAACGTTCATGAAACAGCGCTTGAAATCCAAGTTTTTGCTTGCAGCTTAGTGAAAAATATAATACCTAATCGATACAATGATGTTAATATGCGACGAAAAATTATTATTCAGATTACATAGGAGAACCGATATCTTTCTTTATTCAAGATGCAAAATATTTTATTTCAACCTTATCTAAAGACAGCTCTGAGGAAATTTCTGCGTAACATTAACGATTACAACTATAACAATTATAAATTAGCTAGCAATGAAAATATATAGATACAATAAGCTCCAAGAAAGCAAACGGGAGAAAAGGCAGTCGCGTCATGACAAGAGCTGAGGCGCGAATTACCAACGAAATGAAGACTTTTCCATTGGGGACCGCGTAATTACGAGATGCAAGTTTTTCGAGGGAACACTTCCGCGTGTGAATCTCACGTGCGAGTGTGGCACAACCCCATCATAATCGTAGAAGTAGAGGTAGAAGTAGAAGCTCGCGCGAAAAATCCTGAACCACCGGTCCGGTGCGAACCGCCTCTCCTCGTACAGCCGTTCCGTCTATGCGAAAAGTCGCGCGGCGTCGCAAAAAGGCCGACGTTTCGCCAAAGCGAATTGCGCAAGTTAATTTACTTACTACCGGCATATTAATCAACCGCGGGCCGTAGGCATATGAGTAGCAGCACGATCGTTTAAGCCCAGGGGGATTTATCGTTTCTAAACTGCGAGAGAGGGTCCCGCGCGAGAGAGGAGAATCTCTGGAGATTATAAAAGCATGAGGAACGCTTGATTGGCTCGATCCTCGACGGAGAAGGACGTAGACGACGGCGTCCGCGTATGCAAGCGGTTCGCATGTAATATGGGAATTGCGGACGCAGCACGCTAGGAAGGCTGTCGCAAAGGCATCGTCATTTAGGGGGTTCCGAAGTATCGCGATGCAGTCGTATAAATATTCGTAAATGTCCGTTGTCCGCGCGGACAACGGGAGAGAAAGATAAAGAGAAAGAGAGGGAGAGGGAGAGAGCTATTAATCATTAAGGATGCCGCGGGGCAGCGTGTACGTATGCGTATCTTATGCGCGTAGACGCGAAAATACACGTATACAATAATCGCAGCGGACGTAACGGTAAAGGTGTTGGTACACTATCGGGACTAACTCCGAAAGGCCTACGTGCACGTACACACGCACATGTCGTCGCGCGGGCGCACGGCATGAGTTTTCGTTTCACGGTCGGGGGGATAATCCTTCTCTCTGTCACTTCTCATCTGTCTTTCTGTCCCACCGGCTAATTGAGTTGCCCGGTTCCGGCGAGATCTCCGTCACGTCCGTTCCTTCATTTCTTTTTTTTATTCACGGGGGGGAGAAACCGAGTCGTCGTCGTCGTCGTCGTACGTCTTCGCCGCGCTCGTCGTTTCCAGAGGTACGGTATTTCGGCCGCACGAAATCAGGTTCCGTCATCCAACCACCTGTACGAAGCGCATACCTGTTGCTTCCCGGCTCTTTTACCGTGTTGCACCGTGAGACGTCCGGTAATCGTACATAATCCTCTCTGGACCCATAGCGTTTGTTCTTCCGCATACGACCGTCTCGTTCATTACGTCTCCGTTAATTACGCTTGCCCGGCTCAATGACTGTTACGTGTCACATGCCATGCATGGAAGACGGATAAGAAGAGACATTTAATCGGTTCAGGTCACCATTCAGCTCCGAGAGGATTCTTTTTAAACCGCTTTCTCAATAGCGCGATGTATGCCGATGCATAAACTTGTGAAAACATAATGTATTCAGACGTCAAGTCCCTTTATGCAGCATACAATACAAAGTAACATTAATCGTCACAATGCACTTATACAATAAATCTTATCCGTCAATGTTACAATCGTGAAAAGTAAAATCAAACAGTAAAGTAATGTTCTCATTAGAAGAACGGGTTATGCATTCAAAGCGCTGTACCAAAGCTACCCTATAATAGCTATTATTAATAAAATTATTAGAGATTATTTATTATGATTTTTTGATTATTACTAGAGATTATTACAAAATATTTGAATAATAAAATATTGTAATAAATGATAATTTCAGCTGTCTGCAAGGAGGGCTGCCACCCCGTGCACGGCCACTGCAACGTAAGCGACGAGTGCCAATGTCGGCACGGTTGGCGTGGCGAGTTGTGCGACCAGTGCATGCCATATCCCGGTTGCAAGCACGGTTACTGCAACGGCTCCAGCTGGCAATGCATCTGCGACACCAACTGGGGTGGCATACTGTGCGACCAGGATCTCAACTATTGTGGCACTCACGAACCGTGTCAGCATGGTGGCACGTGCGAGAACACTGCACCCGATCAGTACCGTTGTACGTGTCCGGAAGGTTTCTCTGGACCGAACTGCGAGAAAGTGGACAATCCCTGCGCGTCCAACCCTTGTCTGAACGGGGCAACCTGTCTTAAACTGGGCGAGACGGTGCAATGCGAGTGTGCTCCAGGTTACGGCGGACCGTATTGCGCGACCGACATCGACGAATGTGCCTCGCAACCGTGTCAAAACGGCGGTACCTGCGTAGATAGCAAGAACGGTTTTGCGTGTAACTGTCCGCCCGCCTGGCAGGGTGTGCTCTGCCAATTTGACGTGGATGAATGTGCGCTCATGGAGTCGCCCTGTCAGAACTTCCTCACCTGCGTCAACCTAGCCGGCGACTACAGGTAGGTTACTCTGTTATTGTCGTCAATATGCGTTCAGGATTTATGAAGAAAATATTTTAGCAGTTCCGTAGAACCGAAAAGAGAAAAGTATTTTAAATTTTCGTGTTGTAAGTCTTGCTTAACGACATTTACATCCAACTTGGAAACTGAAATTAGGATCGGATAGAGAGATGCATTTTCATCAGTATAAGAATAGGTAATTAATTACATTCGATAATTATAGGAGAGACATGAAAATGTGGAGAATTATGTACGTTGCTATTATCCGTTTACTTAGTAATTTGCGGTGGCGTGTACCATTAGCAGAATGGATTTAAGTATCACGTTAGCGGTGTCGTTCAGAAGCGAGTTCGTGTTGTCGTAAGCATGAAAGTCTCCCGTTCAGTCTTTTCATTCTCCCGAATCATAGTGCGTTACGTATAAATGACAGGTTTCCCACGGACGATGTAGTTATCGGAAATTAAGTTGTTGCAGGCCGCTTTTCCCCGTGGTACGCTGCGCGTCAAACAATAATAATAAAAATAATAGTAAAACCTTTTATCGTTCGTCTTACGACAGCGTCGTAATTGCTCGCTTTACTACCCCCGCTCGTAAAATAACGCTTACGCGGGGAGAAAAAATGTCGTATCGGTGTTCACTACGAGCGATTGCGTTAAACGTGATTAACGGGATTAAACAACCGGTAATTAACAATTAACGCGGAGCGAAACCACGTCAGGAAGTTTAAGTAAAACTCTCGTGATCTAAACGATTTCTCCCGCTGGTTGGTAGCTGCAGCTACGAGTTTCGCAAGTTTATGATCTCACTGTTCGCAGGTGCCGATGCCAGAGCGGCTTCAACGGCAAGAACTGCACGAAAAACATCGACGATTGCCTCGGTCAGTGCCAGCATGGGGCGCTCTGCATCGATCTGGTGAACGACTACTACTGCAGCTGCACCGCCGGCTATTCCGGCAAGGATTGCGACGTCAACATCAACGAGTGCGCGTCCAAGCCGTGCCAGAACGGCGGCGAGTGCCGCGACCTGGTGAACGCTTACGAGTGCGTGTGCCCGGTGGGCTTCACCGGTTACCAATGCGAGATTGATCGCGATCACTGCAGCCCGAATCCTTGCCACAACTCGGCGCCGTGCTTCAACACACAGACTGACTACTACTGCCACTGCCCGGCACAATGGCAGGGTAAAAACTGCTCGGAGCCGGCGTTGCACAGCTTGCAATTCGGCATCCTGGACAATGAACAGATCGGCTGCGGCAGTGAGGGTACGCCGTGTGGCGGCAGGGGTAGATGCAGCGGTGGCCGATGCATCTGCGACGCGGGCTACACCGGCACGCACTGCCACGAGAACATCAACGACTGCCGCAGCAATCCCTGTCTGAACGGCGGCACATGCGTCGACCTGGTTAACTCATTCCAGTGCATCTGCAGGGAGGGCTGGAGCGGCGATCTTTGCGACCAAGGTAAATAACAGGATAACGTGATGAGATGAGGAGCAGAGCTCAACAAGTGACTTGAGTAGAGTAAATGATTCTATATAGATTAATGTTGTTCCAGACGTAGACGAGTGTATGACGCAACCCTGCCGCAACAACGGCACCTGCGTGGACGGCGTGGCGGACTTCACCTGCATCTGCCGCGGCGGTTGGAAGGGCAAGACCTGCGCGCTTCGTGGCGGTCATTGCGAGCCGGCCACTTGTCGAAACGGCGGCACCTGTCAGGACCGCGGCGACAGTTTCACGTGTCACTGCCCGCCAGGTTGGGAGGGCGCGGCCTGCCACATCGCGTCGCCCTCGGCGTGCGCGAGTCATCCTTGCGAGAATGGTGCCACTTGCGTGAACACGGCGGACGGCAAGTACCGATGCGTCTGCCGCGAGGGTTTCGAGGGCCCGAATTGCCGGCGCGACGTCGACGACTGCCAACCGCTGCCTTGCCTGAACGGAGGCAAGTGCGTGGATGGCGTGAATTGGTTCAGGTGCGAGTGCGCGCCCGGCTTCACCGGCCCGGATTGTCGCATCAACGTGAACGAGTGCGCGAGCGACCCGTGCACCGGGGGTGCTACCTGCGTGGACGGCATCGCGAGATACTCGTGCATCTGCCCACCCGGTAGGACCGGCGTGCGATGCGAAATCCGAACGGCCGGCGGGCCCGGCTGCTCCACTGCCACGTGGAACGATGATTGCAACATATGCGAGTGCCGAAACGGCAAGAACCAATGTAGCAACGTCTGGTGCGGGCCGGGTAACTGCGTAAACGGCAGCTCCTGTCTGGCCCACGAGGTATGCGTTCCTAGCCCGGGCGAGAGCTGCCTGTCACCACCGTGTCCGGCATGGGGTGAATGTCGCCCTGTCGAGACTGGTCGGCGAGTTGGTCCACCGGCGTTACCGGCCCCACCGTCCTGCTGGCCCGGACAATCCACCCCCGGACCAACCTGCTCGAGACTGACGATACTGCTGCGTCGGGATACTCTGGCGCCTGGTACATCAGTCGAGTTGCTGTGCCGTCGCTTGAGGAAGCTTCTCGCAGATCCGCGTCGCCCGCAGTCGGTGGTGTTGCTGTGCGATCTGAAGCCAGGTGACAACGACACCGTGGAGGTGACCATCTTCTCTGAAGCAGCAGCCGATGCAGCCCGCGATCTTGGCGAGGCGCTTAGCCGTCCGTTGGCGAGACCTCTCGCTCTGGCCTCCGTGCTGGAAGTCAAAGTCGAGACGGCGCTACTCAGCGAGCCCAGCTCGGCGGGAGCAAGTAATGGTGGTTACGTGGCCGTTCTGGGCAGCGCTCTGGCGATCGTACTGCTGTTGGCATTGTTCGGTGGTCTTTGGTACCTCAGGAGCATGAGGCACAGATCGAGCTTGACAGCGACCACCAGCAGCGAGACATCGTTGCATCGCCATCGCAGCGACCTTGACGAGAAGTCAAACAACCTGCAGAACGAGGAGAATCTGAGGAGATACGCCAATCCGCTGAAAGATCAGGATCCCGAGCCCAGGGTGTCCGTCGTGCGACCTTTGTCGGGTACCTCACTCGGCACCTTGACCGGCGCTGAAGAAAGTCTCGAGATGGTGTCAGAAGACAGCAGACATTGTTTGCCGCCGCTTTACAAACCGCCCAGTGCAGAAGCTAGAAACAATACGGCCAGTTTTAGCTACGAGGAGGGGCCGCACAAGCCCTACAGCAAGCCCAGATTACAAGAACCATCATACTCTCATCAGCAGCCGGGAACCAGCCAGACGTCGGGGCTACATCAAGTGTTGACGGTACACGTGTGATCAAATATCGTTAAAACGAACAGTCGGAGAATAATTAGTGTCAGTGATCCTCCTGATTTCTCTTGAAGCAGCAATCGATGATACGCGAATGAAGATTCTTAGAAACGATAGAAGATATCATTAGATGAGAAATAGACGTAACGCCACCGAGACTGAAAGCTTATTTGGACGATGTAATTCATTGTGATAACGGGAAATAACTCTTTCAACTTCGAGATAAATTTGAGATGGCTCTTCTCTGCGCTTCTCTTTCGTGAATGTTGAGCCCGCATTTAGAGTGTATTAAAGAATAAACGGAGGGAAAGAGAAAAGAGACGCACGATTATATTCAAGATAATCGTAATAATTATATTAATAGTTTTTTGATATCCGTGGAATTTAATGAAAAAGAAAGTGCCTCATGTTATTTCCAATTTATTCAGAATATCGTTATTAAATGTTTGACTTCTGGATAATTGCTCAACGATGTCAATAATACATTCATGAATGATATTTCTTCTAAAATTTCGTAAGTCGTTACGAGAAACTTGTTTCTTTCTCCTTCTCCACGTTTTCTTTCCTCGTGCTCCTGCGATATGCGACAATAAGCGATCGACAATTATAAATAATATTAATAATAATGATCATTTTTGTTATCGTTGTACATATGTACATAACTCGTACTTATTAATTTCACTAAGCCTGTATCTCCCGCTCATCCTTCCTATATGCGCCTTAATTTCATACGTTTTACATCTCAATCTCATATCCTTTTGATAGCATATTAATATGTATTTGCCCTGCCATCGGTAGAATTTATTTGCATAATTTTGGTGCGGCTGTACGATGTATGTTTGTCGTATATAATAATCTACGAAGCGAAGCTGCGCTGTATTCAAGATGGAATAAACGGATATGTAATGTGTAAATAAATTCAACGAGAATGCGACTTTTTCTATAGATATTATTCGCGAATATCTTAATTAATATTGCGCAGGCATTGCTTAATCATTGTATGTAAAACTATGCTTTGTATGATATTATGTGGGCTTCAAACGTTCCTTCAGACGATATTATTGTGATACTCATAAAAGAAACGTCATTGTGTAGGATTATTATGGTATATTCCACGACACATCTGCTTCAAGATCTTTTTATTTATTTCAAAATTTTTATTATTCACGAGAACATGGCTCTCATGCAAAGAAAAATTATCACTCTACAAAAACTTCGGCAACTTCTTCATGTAATAAAGAAAAGTTGCAACATTACAAACAGAATATAGTAATGTTCGTTTTGCACTTATACTTTATATTGAAATTGATAATAAAACAACGAAATTTCTACTTTCTGCATTAACAAAACTTTTTTAATGCATATAAATATTAAATGAGAAACTTACATGTTCTCGACTAATATATCGTCGTTACCGCTTTAAGTCTCTTCGATATTTCTATGATAAATCGAGGCATATTGACTCGTAAAGATAACAGCAGTATGAATAATGATTTAGGATGCATTCGAAGGCAATGAAGGCAATGAAGGCGAACGATGTATATAGTGACGCTATTGCATCGTGGAGCGATGTAAATAAGTTCAAACGCATACGTCCAGATCGTTCTCACCCCAGTCATCCATTGATACCATCTTTAGATGTGCAATTTGTTTTCCTTTTCTTATATTAATGTTCTTCCAGCTCTCCAAGCGAAGCGTTCGTAAAGGCGCATAAGTTAGCTTAAATTAAAACGCATAACTCGTTCTAGGCGTAGATAGATTTATAACAGGAAGGAACAAAGTTTTATAATAAATACTTTATTTTATAGAAAATGTTATATTATTGTACGAATACATAGATGCGGTGAATATATATATAAATATATAAATATATAAATATATATATTATATTATATTATTTTATATTATATTATATATTATTTTTTATTTTATTGCCTTTTATTAATTATTCTCAGATCACAAGCAATAGTTCGTCACGTTTACATTTTCTCGTTCTTTCCTTTCGACTTTAAAACGAATTGACAATAGGTAAGGACCGTGTCTATCGAGAACTAATGCTTCTGGTCTAATCAACAATAGATAGTTAGGGAATACCCACGCGTTGTGATCATTTACGTGTGTCTGAAATCGAAAAATGTGCAAACGAATGCGTGTATATAAGCTCCTTCCTACTATCCCTCTTTCTTTTCTCCCCCACATAGATTTACAACAATGTGAGAAAATTTAATAAAAAGTACAATCTTTCAACATGTTTTCGCACATTTTATTATATACCTTGATACTGATCCTGGCATTTCAAGCATGAAGAATTATTACTTTCGTAAGGCAAAAAGAAAGCCGCATGTAATTTGAAAAATTAAGGAATATTCTTTAATTATTTTTGCAACAAATAGGAAAATAATCTTGCGTAAAATCATGGTAAAGAAATTAGAAAAGGGACTTCTATGATTTGTTACCAATCAAGAAACGAATGTATTCGTCCTAGAGATTCGAGCATGGCAAGAGCGCGACTTAGCTTTATCAGCGGCGCCAATTTCAATAGCCCGTCCCGATTGTTTCATTAAAGATAATGCCGGTGCCATTACCATCGAAAGTCTGAGATTACCAAAGCACTCTGGCCATTTCGTTGCCGCGTCGATGTGATGACGAGACAGGACGAGTCTCTCTCTCTCTCTCTCTCTCTCTACCGCGCGTGACCATTCGCCGCTGAATGAACGATCCGCCGAAATTACAATACAATGGTCCAGAAGAGCCACTTGACAAATACCCGGTAGATGAATCACACACCCCGCGATGAGCGATTGTGGCCCGTGTGAAACGTGATAGTAGCCGCCGATCGACGCCTTCGCAATGATGCTAAAGGGATCATCTTTCCTCTGAACGAACGAAACATTCTTCTAATTGTTCTTTTTAGCACATTATTTTTAGAGAATCCTATGAAGCTTTTCTTTCGTTCCCTGCAATCATTATTATAGAATCCGGAAATGACATTTTAAGTGTACACGACTTTTAAAAACAAAATGCATAAACTTGCTAGAACTTTTTTATTTATTGTTTTAACGAATTTTAAATCATCTAGAACTCTAGGCAATATGCCAAATAACAATATAAATAGCACAGAACTCCTCGGAAAAATAAAAAAATTTTAATGGCTAGAACTTTTTTATTTATTGATTTAACGAATTTTAAATCATCGAGAACTCTAGGCAATATGCCAAATAATAATATAGATGCCCCAGAACTCCTCGGAAAAAGAAAAAATTTATATGGCTAGAACTTTTTCATTTGTGTATTTAAAGGATTTTCAATAGTCGAGAACTCTTCGCAATATGCCAAATAACAATATAAATATCCCAGAACTAATCGGAAAAAGAAAACAATTTTTTGACTAGAACTTTTTCAGTTATTGGTCTAAAGGATTTTCAATCGTCGAGAACTCTTCGCAATATGCCAAATGACAATATAAATATCCCAGAGCTAATCGGAAAAAGAAAACAATTTTTGACCTACTTGTTTGCAGCTAATTTCATATATCACTTTGATATAAATTTAGAAATCATGCACTATATCTGTTTACGGAAATATTTGCATTTTTAAACAAGAGTTTATTATGTTATGTTATTAATTTCGAAAGCATAATAAATATATCTGCCATATCCATAATTATGGACCTCATGCAAGTATGTATATAACAGTTTGATTTTTCTACAATATCCTAATACATACTATTTTTCAACAGTGAAAAAAATAATATAAAGATGTTAGCATTAAACACTTTAATGAGCGTTTTATATTTAAAATGTAAAAATATAAAATTACATACACCGTACATTAAATTATTAATTTTCATTATGTATAATATTAATTAAAATAATTAATATTATACATAATGAAAATATTAATTATTTTAATTAATATTATACATAATGAAAATTAATAATTTAATGTACGGTGTATGTAATTTTATATTTTTACATTTTAAATATAAAACGTTATGTATAAAATTAATTATACATAATGAAAATTAATAATTTAATACAAATAACCTTACATAAATTCATACACATATGTATTTACAGACATTAAAAGATGTTGAAGATATTGGCGAAGATATGGAATACGAAGGAATGGATACGTGGGCCGAATATGACGAAGATACTACCGAATACGAAGATGAAGAGGAAGAAGAAGAGAAAGAAGAAAAGACAGAAATAGAATCGGAAGTAATCGAAGCTGACACATTGCTAGATTACATGAGGGAATTCGAAGCAAGAAGAACAAGAGAATTAGTGAGCAAGACTGAAGAAGAAAGACAACAATTGCGGCATTTGATCGGTGTAACTTGAGCTTGGTAACTGTAGCTTAATAAAGAATTTTAATAATATGGACGGAAACATCCCATTCTTGCATTTCGATTCCTGCAATTCGAGACAAAAATCAATGTGTCCCACAAATTAAGCTACAACAAATAAATGTTTAAAAACTTTTTCCTGTTTAAAAAAATTTTTAACAGGATTGCGTTTTCCTTAATTAATTTCAAAATCGTGTGCAGGTACAAGAGAAAAAGGAAGAGGGTGCATCTGAGGAGACGCTGATCACACCGGAAGACAAGATTGAGGCAATCGATGAAGTATCCACGGAGAGTTCGATTCATCCGTGTTTGCGGGAGATAGAGATCAGCGATTCCCAACTAAAATTAGTGAACCCGTACACGGTGTATCCGGTTCCGGATGACCCCGGATTGCTGCCAGCTTTTTGGGTGCTACATGAACGACCACCAATTTACAGTCCGGACGGCGTGCAGGCGTTCCATGACGCAGTGAAACGTTGGGGCTTGAGATCGATCAGTTCATTCAAGAACATGCTTGTAACCGATGAAGTAAATTTGCGATATTATGGAATAGAATCACGAACTATGAGAGCGATTTGCGAAGCTTTGACGAACAATACTTTCGTACAGAAAGTAGATCTCAAGGTACAACATGGACATACATATCTATACAAGTGCAATTAATTGTAATTTTTGGTGTATTGCAATATATTATCTAATTAATTTAAAAATTTGTCAAATCTTATATCTGTACTTTTTACGATCTAAAACAAAACAAATGTCTTGCAGTTTTGTAATGAATAATTTTTATTTCTAACATACATGAATTTATGTGATTAATAAAGAAACCTTTTTAATTAATTGCAGGATAATAAGTTGTCTACAGATGCATGTAGATATCTAAATGATTTACTACTTAAAAACAACCAGATAGTCAGTTTATCATTGTCAGGTTGTCGAATTGGCGCGGCTGGCGCAGAAAAATTACGTGATGCAATATCGGCAAACAAATGTCTGAAGATGCTCGATCTCAGCAAGTGTGATCTTGGAAATGAAGGCTTTGAACACATAGCGATTGCATTAATCGATAATGAAGACGTGGAAGACGTTAATTTATCGCACAATCAATTGGATGAACCGTGTTCTGAAAATTTACGAGATCTTCTTGCGCGCTCGTATACCTTAAAGCATTTGGATTTATCTTGGAACTCCCTGTATAGCGCTAAAACTTGGAAGACTCTCATCCACGGATTCGACAAGAACAATACACTACTTTCTCTAAACTTATCTTGGAATTCGCTTGGAACAGAATGCTTGCCCAATTTGTGCAGATTATTATCACGTTCGCAAAGTATCGAGAAGTTGGATTTCAGTTGTAAATATTACATGTATTATAATTAATTAATATTATAATTAATTAATTTTCCATATTTATTTTACGATTTCATAATTTAGCAAACAGGTTTATCGAAACGGATGCTACAGCGATTGCAAAAGCTTTGTCGAAAAATAGAATATTGCAAGAATTGTACATGGGAAACAATCCTATCAAAGCGCAAGGAGCTTTGGTTCTTGTCCGTGCAATCACTCCTCAGCTATCGCCCAATAGAGTTTTACGAATTTTGGACTTGGAAAACGTTTGGGCAAATAAAGATATTCTTCAAGAATTGGAAACACTCGAGACGCTCAAACCATGGGTCACGATTAAGTTGGGTGGTATTCTGAGCAATTATCAGCTTCTTGGACCTAACGTTAAAAGAATACTTTTCGAGAGAGCAAACTACGAAGCAATGGCACCAAAACAAAAAAGACGGCAACGTAATTTTGGCCATTTTGTAATGTCGCTGAAAGATAAAATGATTTCGCAAGGTATGTACATTTGACAACAATTCTATTTAGACTTTTTTATTAATGTTTTCCGAACTAATGAAAAGTGAAACAACTCGTATATATTTCAAAGGATTTAAAAAAAACGTATTTTTGTAGAAAAATTTATGGAACTAGTACGGAAGTTTAAGCTAAAGCTTTCGAAATCGCTCATCAATGAAATTATGAACGTATTCGAAGGACCGAAGAATACTGTCGATCAAGGATTGTTAAAATCATCTTATTTAAAAGAATATCCAGGAACAACACCGGCACCAGCAAAACCGCGGAAAAGGATCAAAGCGACTAAATAAAAAAAACTAAGGAAGAAAAAATAAGGAATAAAACAGATGGAAATAAGAAAGTCCAAAAATATAGCAACTGTCATGCAAAATAAAGGAAAATCTCATTTATCTAAAAATTCTTTATGAAATAACAAAAATACACATATGTCCAAAATATATACAGAAATTTCAAATATAATTATTAAATAATGATAAAAAAGATCTTTTTAATTTCGCAAATGGAACTCCAAATATATATAAAGAAAAACTTTTAAAGATATTCGTTATTTATTGTACAATAAATAAATGAAAACAATTTTAGAATCTCCTTACAATACTGTATTATACACATATCGTGTATTCACAATTCAAACTACAGTATAAGTGTGATTGCAAAAATTTATCAAGCGCTTTTTCTATACATAAAATGAGGTAAACAATATTTGTATATAGCGTTAATACTTAACTCTGATTTATTCTATATAAAATATTCTCGCTGCAATATCGTCAACGATCCAATTGATACCATCCACTAGATTTTCACCTGTCACAGCGGAGCACTTATAGATCTGCCAGTGATGAGTCTTTATATTAGGTAACTCCAGAATTTCTGCTATGTCAGAGGCGGATAACGCACCAGGCATGTCTTGCTTGTTGGCGAACACAAGGAGACTCGCACCCTCCAGCCTCTCCTCTTGCAGGAGCTTGTACAATTCCGTTTTACAATCATCCAATCTCCTTCTGTCCGCGCTGTCTATTACCCAGACAAGCCCGTCTGTAGACTCGAAGTAATTTCGCCAGTATGAACGCAATGATTTTTGTCCACCAACGTCCCATATATTGAGCTTGTATCCACGATGCTCCAACGTCTTGATGTTAAAGCCAAGCGTGGGGGATATAGTGTCTATCGGCTCGCCATTGAGTCTTTTTAACACCGTTGTTTTGCCCGCATTGTCCAAGCCCCTGAAACATGTTAATTAATGGTCAAATTATTGACTACCGCTGGAAAGAGAAAGTCATGAACTGCAGATAGTAATATCAATTTCAAACGTCACTAAATTGCATCTGAAATTATTTAGCATTGTGTCCTCTCGTATCGTTTTGTATTTAATTTGCAGTTAATAGAACATTTATTAACCTGTCAATGCGTAAACTAACCACAAACTGAATATGTAAAATAGATATACGAATGCGCATACGTACAACATCAAGATCCGCATCTCTTTCTCTTTCTGCTTCAACTTTTTCAGTACCGTTAGCAGACCCATTACTAATCAAATCACTAATTGCTCCACGATCTTCAGATCATTTGATAAATAAAAATTTTTGTCGCTCCAACTCTTTGAACCATGACAGATGTCCTCCTAACCTCTACACGCTCAGCAATGCTTTCACATGAATTACTTATGTTGCATCACTAACGAGTACTAATTTCTTAAATTCCTTTAATTTTAGCTTTTTATTAATTGAAGTGTTCGATTTATATCAATAAATTATCTCGTAATTAAGATAAGAGGCTGAATTACCAAATTTCTAGTAAATTTCTTGATTTTAAAGGATCGCTAGGAGCGCATAGTGCGCCACGTGGGTGCGAACAGAATTCGAGGAAAATCTCACAATCAGTAACGATGAAAAAACAAGTTTGTAACAGGTTTATGATATTTGACGCGATGACACGTTCGATTATATAAAGCAATTTTATTATATATATTACAGCAATTGCGTATTACATAGAGCAATTTTTTAACAAATAGGAAGAATCTTGCAATAGTGTTCACAGAAAAAAAATAAAGTTGAGAATACTTCTCTCACCGTATATACAAAAAATTCCTAACTTATCGCAAATTATCATTACGAAAATCTTTCTAACAATATGTTCGCCGCTTTATTAATAACATCTGGATGACACAAGGCATTAATAAGATCCTCTAAAAACGAATCAAATTGGGGTGCATTATTTATGTTTTCTGTCATTCCTTGGTTCCTTATGCTTGTATCCCTTTCCCGTCTTTCCTCGAGAAACTTCGTATATTCGTCCGACCTTGCATCTTTTAATAACTCAACATGATCGGGATACTCCTCGGCTAACTCTTTTGCAGTCCATATGTCAGCTCTCCTTCTTTTCCTGGAACTCTTTTCCTGGGTCTCCTCTAGATTTCGTTCATTATTCTTCTTCTCCTCCATTTCCTTGTAATCAATGACGGCGTTCTCAACCTGTTGGATAATAATTAATTAATTAAACAGACCCTCTCTGTGCTCCATCAAATTATGTTGTTAACGTAATTAAAGACAAAATTACTGTTCTCGTATAGTAGTAGCTATCTATATTGACGTCAGTTTCTTGTAGCTCAGTACGTGCTAGCTTAGATATTAGCAACTGGACGAGGGCTTCCTCGACTCGTGCTCTAGCATCGGTCTCAAGCTTCCCCCACAAATTAACACTAATATTAACGGTATCCAAAGATTCCACGTAATGCCACCAACCATTCGGCACAAATAAGACGTCCCCGGGTTCGAGGACTATCAGTTTTGGCTTGACTGGTACACTCTCCATCAAGTAGCATTGTTCTTCCTCGCTCAGGCAATAAATATTAAATCTACTATATACAGTCGACTCCTCGTAAGGAATTCTAACTGGTATCAGTGCATTATTTGGCGGGTACAGCAACCACAGCTTTCTACAAGTGCAACAAGTTCAGTTTAAAAAAAGTGTTAAAATAATAGGTAATCGATATAATATATTCAAGGCCAAACCTGCCGTATACTTGTGCTACTAAATTATAGCCATAAGTGTCCCGGTGGCAATCGGTATGCGCACCTTTGCTTCCGATCCAGATAGTAGAGTGAAGTCCGTTTTTCCCCATACTTTCACCGATCCCGAATTTCAGCCAATTAAAAGATTCTATAAGTTCCGGCTTATCAGTGAACCACTCCTGCATATACTTGTAATCACAGTAAAGCCATTTATTGCCGAATGATTCGTATGCTTTATTGACAAATTGACCGAACGTCATTTGAATAGGTTTTATGGGCGGTTCTACGGAACATTGATCATGTTGAGTGGCACACTGGAAAATTCAAGATTAAGACAGAATAGACCAAGGAGAAAGATGAGTTGAATAAAGCTATTAATAACATCTTAATAAATAAAATCTTTTTAATGAAAATCATGAATAAAATCATCAAAAGCAAGTATTGTTACAACTCACAGTGCGTTTGTTGTGATCACCAATTCGAAATGGTAATTGTTTGTCTCCAAATATATTTACAAGATCGTATATGTCCCATTGGAGCAATTTCCACTCGTATGAACCGTCAGGCCTTCGCAACATATTCTTGAATAATACAGGTACTGGTAGTGTTGGTAAAGTGTCCTTCAGTACTTCTAGCAATCCGAGCTTCTCCATATTTTATAAAATATTTTCTTCTTTGTCGATGATATATCCCTTCGAGTTGGATTACTCAGAAATAATTGGTTTCTCCTTCCTTTTTGTCCTTAATTAACCTATAAATGAAGAATAACCTAACCGTCTAGGTTGTGTCTGCTGAATGCAGCCAATGGTTTTTTGGATTTCCTAAAGTCCCTAGAAAAGAAAATTTTCTATTGGACATCGAATATTCGATGCGGTGTAAAAACAGGACGCAGATGCTCTATTGAGCATATTCAATGCGCATGAGCGCGAAAAAGCATTCTACCTTGTTAGCAGCCACTTGCGAAAGACCCCATTCACGTAATTTTTAAGTTCATGAACCGATGTTTTCATACTTGAGAATGTGAGTATGAGTAGACGTAAGAATGACGTTAATCGTGAATGGTCCGAAAGGTCAAATTGCATATTAATACCAGCTTAATTGTTCGATCTCGTACGATTGTTTCGCGTTATTAAATTAAGCAAGACATTATCGTGTGACTGGACTATGTACTTTAAGCTTGATTATATCGAATAACCTCGAAGTGCGACGGGGCATGTAACAACATTGTGTATTTTGATGCAATAGTTGGCGATAGGGCGGTCATCGGTGGATGTTACTGCTGCGTGCCATCCTTGTTCTGGGCGGAACAATAGATAAGCCAAACGTTGCTGACGTGCTGAAATATTTTCTATCAGAGTTACCGAAACGAACTCGTTAAATCGTCAAGATGAAGAAAAAGGTTCGTGATAAATTTCCTTCGAAATTAAATAAACGTAGAATAATATTTTTTCCATAAATTCTTGCATAAGTTTCTATCTTTAATAAAAATGTTTCTCTGCTCTCGTGTAACTTAAATCTGCATAAATCTACTACCGCAGGTATTGTTAATGGGTAAAAGTGGGTCAGGGAAGACGAGCATGCGTAGTATTATTTTTGCCAACTACATTGCCCGAGACACTCATCGTTTAGGGGCGACAAGTAAGCAAGAGGCAACATATAACTCGCAATTGTAATCTTCACAGAATTTTACTAACGCAATGGGATTTATTACAGTCGATGTAGAGCATTCCCACGTGCGTTTCCTTGGTAATTTGGTGCTAAATTTGTGGGACTGTGGTGGTCAGGAGGCATTTATGGAAAACTACTTTGCGTCGCAGCGTGATAACATATTCAGAAATGTGGAGGTGTTAATTTACGTCTTTGATGTGGAGTCGAGGGAGCTGGACAAGGATATGCATTACTATCAAAGTTGCTTGGAAGCGATACTGCAGAACAGCCCGGAGGCAAAAATATTTTGCCTGGTGCACAAAATGGATCTGGTGCAGGAGGATCAGCGCGATTACATATTCCGAGAAAGAGAAGAAGACTTGAAAAGACTGAGCTTGCCTCTGGAGTGCACCTGTTTCAGAACTAGTATATGGGACGAAACATTGTACCGGTAAATATTCCGTTATAATATTTAATTTAATTTAATTATTTAAAATTAGTGCGATTATAAAACCAAAGTAAATATGCAAAAATTCATAATGCATATTTTTGACATTTTTACAGAGCATGGTCGTCGATAGTATACATGTTGATTCCCAACGTGAAGGAACTCGAGCAAAGCTTGAATCAATTCGCCAATATAATCGACGCTGATGAGGTTCTTTTATTCGAGAGAGCAACCTTCCTAGTGATAAGCCACTGTCAACGGCAATTTCACAGAGACGTCCATCGTTTCGAAAAAGTATCTAACATAATAAAGCAATTCAAATTGAGTTGCAGGTAAATATATGCCAAGAAAAGTCTATGTCTAGTGAGAATTACGCGATTACGTGACTGCGTTATGTTTCAGCAAATTAGCGGCTCAGTTTCAGAGCATGGAAGTTAGGAACACCAATTTCGCGGCCTTCATCGATATCTTTACCTCGAATACGTACGTGATGGTCATCATGTCCGATCCAACTATCCGTAAGTATCCAAAATAAATTCATATCGGTAATATTTAAGACTTAGTGATATTTAAAACATTTGTTCGTTCTTGCAGCATCCGCGGCGACGTTGATCAACATACGCAACGCGCGGAAGCACTTTGAGAAGTTGGAGCGCGCCAGTCAAAGCTCGGCGTTGAGTAGATAGAAGTCGGCGCGACCCAGGCGCCTCGTCACCCGGGTCAAGTCTATTAATAACTGTTGAATTTATCGAAAAAATCGGGCTCTTGCATCGTATCGTTGAGATAGTAAAGCGTAATCACGGTTACACGGACACGGTCGTTCCTTCGACGAGGTCGAGTCACGGGGCATACCTTGACGTACGGCTTCTGACACGAGCGCATTTACGACAACATAAATGTATAATCGAGAGAGGCTGACAAGTTATCGATCGTATGTTAGGACCATAATAATACGAGTTTCTCGCTCATACTACGTGTGGCTAAAACGTATTCGTAAAGGCGTCCCTAATTTATCGATGTGTTATAGAGCAAGCGCGTGTACGCATTCTCCCGGCTCCATTCTGGATTATTCTTCATTCTCGATTTCCTAGCATCCGTCTCTCCAATCGTCTGTCATACGAGTCCTATTGCAATAACATCCAACGAATTTTAGTAATAAAGAGATCATTGCAGCATGCTTTCCTCTGTGTCTGTATGTATCGCAATATAACGTGCAAGACTGAATGTCCACTTGAGAGCGTCGATCCTGAGAGCGACTCGCAGTAGTAAAGATTTTCGATCGAGGTAATTACTGATGATCGCTTCCGGTACTGTGTTCAGCAATACTGTGTACTGATAAATTTTACTGTTGGGAGTTGAAATATATATATAAAAAAAGAGATCTCGCAAGTGGAAGTGCAGGCTATGTTGCATCGGGTATCGTACGATAATTGTAAAATCGATAAATATGTTTACACTTATAAGTATAAACGGTTAAGAAGTATCCATGGGAGATGTAATGGATTAATACGTATTTTTTAAATGTGCAAATAAATAAACTAGACAACTATGTTTTTTTTATATATTAAAAGGATATTCGTTTCTCTGGATAAACTGAGAAGAATTTATTATTCAAAAAAATAACTTCTTTTACGCATACTATATAATAATATAAATTACGTAAAAATAACAATTTAAACTTCAGTTAATATGTTCTAATAAAATGCAAATTTTTTCTGTCAATTACTGACGAGTTTATCAAAAATCATGTTTAATTTCGGGACTATGTTGCTTTGAGATCAAAGATTGCGATAAAATCTTACATTTTTCTTAACAAATAAATCTGCTATTTTCCTGCATAAAAAAGAAGATCAAATTTGCCGCCATCGTATCGATAAATGGCGGAATTGTGTACTGTCATCGGCTCTTCGTACGGTAAAGCAAGCGTTTCGAGCAGTTTATTCCACAGTTATCGCTCGAACATTGCGATGGACAAAATACTTAGGGGGATCATGAAGTACAGGAAATGTCATCGAAAAGGAATGGTCAAGCAATTTCAACAAGTCAGAGATCATCCCGAGGTACGTCCGCATGATATCGGGAGAAAAAATCTCGCATGGTTTTTTTACTGCTACACGTGTAAATCAAACGTGACTGTTGTTGATACGACTTTCCAACGAGTACAGTCCAGCGAAAAGAAACTTTCGGATTAATTTACGCGGACACGATCCGCGCGGACTCGCTCGTTTAACAACTCACTCTATTCGCGTGTGTATTCGTTTTAAACGTGGCGTTCCGTGAAATATGGCCTTGAACCTATCGATTGACCAATAACTGATTAGAATACTTGTAATGTTTTGCTTATCGTTTTCATACGTAGTTCACATGGTAGAGTATTTTTACCGACAGCTTAAAAGTACAGAAAAATGCGTTACAATCAGCTGTGCTGATAGTCTTCCATTTTTACCGATAGTCGGCTGCGCTCAAAGTGAATGACTCGTTTATTCTCTTCTTGCATCACAACACTGCGTTGCTTCGCTATTCATAATAAACCCAAAGTCCACCTCTCTCTATTTCGTGATATATTAAATTCGAATTGTTCAAAAAAGGTTCGAATAAATTAATTTAACAAATTCGATTTTGAACTCTAAACCGCTCAAATCGTTCGATGTATTTTAAGCATTAATCGATATAATTTTTAAATACAATGTTCCATTTATATGTCATATTTTCTAATATTTTTCTATTGTGGAAAAAAATTAGTTTTCCTTTATTCAAGGAAAAGTAGATAAAAAAGTTTAAAAAAGGAATTTTTTAAGTTTAAAGAAGCTCTTTTTAATATCGGTGATTTTAAATATTTCAATGCACTTGCTGGTGTTGTATTGTTTTACATGTTATTAAAACTTGGCGAATGCTAAATAGCAACATATATCTATTTGAGAAACTTTTGCAGAAACGATTATTGTGTCTATTTTAATAAAATACAATTATATAATATAGCATATTGTAATGGCTGCAATCTGATGTCTGTTGTTACTCGTCACAGCCAAAGGCAGTGTTCTTTACCTGCATGGATTCCCGGATGATCCCAACTAGATTTACGGAAACGAATGTTGGGGACATGTTTGTCGGTACGACAATCCATCATGTCATTATCGCGTTTATACGTTAATCTTACTAATAAATCCTTGATCCTCTTCAATTTACAAGCGGAATATATTTCTTTCTTTTTAATATTATATTGGATAAAGCTGTAAAATTTTGCAATACTTACAGTCTTCCGATTCAAGCAATGTAGAAAGATTACTTGCATAATATTTCTTTATCTTGTTTTTTAAATCGTAAAACTTTCTATATACATCCTATATACATTATTTTATTTTTTAACACTATTTATTGCTTTTTATCATTTCGTTTTTCTATAAAAATTAAAGTACGCGTACAAATGCAAATTCTAAGAACGCTGCTCTTTACAAGATGATATTCGTGAAAATTTTTCGTTGTTTTGGAGTATTTACCAATATACATTCAAGAAAATCGATCGAAAATCGATCAAGCAATTGAACAAGCGATTTATCGTTTTAGTCCGAAATCCCGGCAATGTTGTTCCACACTCGCAACATTTTCTGGACGAATTTACGATGTGCGAATCGGCAGCATTGGAACTCGGCTGCGTGGTGAACGATATAAGACACGTTATAGTTTGCGGTCACAGCGATTGCAAAGCGATGAATCTACTCTATGCTTTACGGGATGAAGAATTCGCATCTCAAGTACGTTCTCTCGCGGCTATAATTCCCGCAAAAAAAGTAGCTTTAAGCGACGAGATCTTTCTTTCCATCTTTAGCTTTATTATGGCTTTAGCGACTTTCTTTCTGTGGGTCTCCTTATAAGTGCCAAAACACCTGTTTACGGTTTAGGAGGATGATCCTATTTATATTGCGGCTGATATATATCAATTAATGTAATATAAAAATTTAATTATCATATATTTGATAATTTAAATTTTATATTTATATAAATAATTATATATCATTAATACTAATTTAACATTAAAATAAATTCTTCAAATTTACTGTTTTTCTTTAAAAAACCTCAATTTTAATTTTTCCAAATTTAATAATAATTCTAGTAACACCCTAAACAACTTTTTAAATACATAAAGAATTACAAAGCAAATATACCATGTACTATCATATAGGCACTCTCCCGCCTATATACTCCAATCCTTTAGCTCCGATGCCCTCTCTAGACCGGAGCATGATCCTACTTATGGCTCATCCGAGGATCGAAAATCATGTTGAAGTTGGTTTTCAGTCGTGCGAAACGGACAATTTCTAATTAGTTAGATCCGAATTCAAGTGGACGATCATTGAAGTCGCGCGTTGACTGAACGGTGAATAGCTTGAAGAAACATGTACAAAATAGTAGTCAGCACAAGGATCATCCTCCGATCTAGAGAGGGCATCGAACGCTAAATGATTTACCAAAAATATGGCGGAATAATCGAGAAGATCAAAGGGCCGACAGAAAGTGACCATATACTGGTTATAGTGCGGTGTAGACCTGGACATCACATCTATCTTCATTTTAGACAAACAGAAGAATGTCACCATTGAGAGCCTGGCTGTGCGCACACGCCAGCAGCAGTTTGGCGAAGTTTCAGCACCTGGAAGTCACAGGTTTTCACGAACCGATTGTCTTTCAAGCTGAGACGCCCATGCGGAAATTCGTTGCTTATATCGATCCCGAGGATAAATTTGCCATTGAGGATAAACTGTCACAAGTCGGTACATGCACGAGTAGACGATGTCGCGACTGACGAGAGTAGCGACATTAATTTTGTTATACCGAGTTTATCTTGTTGCAGATCAATACGTTGCAACAGCTTCAAAATATCGCGTCGTACGGGTTTCTGAAGAAGCGCCTGGAGAGACACGATTTGCACATCCATGCACTGTGGTTCGATATTTACACCGGCGATATTTATTACTTCAGCCGTGCTAACAAAAGGTTTGTGGAGATTAACGAGACGACCGAGCCGCTTTTACTTAAAGAAATTAAGAAATATTACTCGTAAGATTTCGTGAGAGAAACTGAGCACTTACATTACATATGGCATCGTCGATTACTTCCAGAAACGTGCGTATTAATTATGTTAAGAAATAATTATATATTTTTATACGCCTCAAATTTAAAATCAAGCTCCGTTTACATTCTCTTGCTATTGCGCCAATGATTAAGAACCAAATTTTTGTACTATGTACGTACGTATGTGCCATCACATTAATATGTAAAACGAACAATTTAATTTATTTTATAAGGATTGCATCGAACTTTATTCAAAATATGAAATATATTTTTTATTAAAAATTTATTGTATAGTATTACATATATATATAAATATTTTATATATGTTATATTGTTCCATATTACACATATGCAGAATATATCTACGTATAACAAACTATTTACTAATAAGATATAAGACTTGCCTGTACATCGTATAAAGCAGACTGTATTATCTTCCGAGCTTACAATATACTCGCTATCTGCTGCAATTAAATTGTGAAAAGATCCAAAGTCTCATACTAATGGCAAAAGCTGCCGATAGACGGATGGACGGCTCCGGACGAACTAGAGCATGCCAGTTCCGAAAGAGAAAGCAAAACAACGAAAGAAGTCGTACGAAGCAGTGTTACGGAGCATTGTATCGTTATTAGGATCCGTCATCGTGCCTCAATTGAGCGCATAAAATATAAACTCGTGCAACTCGTGGCGTAGCGCTGTGTCACAGTATCGTTTGATGTAAATTTTCGTCAAAGAAATGCCAAAAATAAATGCACTACAAAATTCTAATATATACGAATTTTAATAACCGGATTTTCAAACATATGCCGAACCTTTTAAAATAATTTTTATCATTTTACTATATTTTTAGTATTGGAAGATACATTTACAAATTCATTCACAATCGATATTGCAAATTTGTGTCCAAGCTACGAAGGAACAATTTTCACCCCTCACCCTCTCTCACTACCTTTAAACAATCGATGAAATAAGCTGCATATCGTAATAAAACATACGTAAAGATTTTTCGTAAATTCTTACAGATCCAGCTGCGTAATGCATGCAAAACGCGCGCGCGTAGTTCGCACTTTTCCGTCTGCTTCGCGGTAAAAGTGAAGAGAATTCCCCCAGTTTCCAGCGGAATCGTCCAGTTAGGCCGGTTAGGCTGGCGCGTAGAATGTTGGCGGCTGAAGAAAGAGAGGAAGGAAGGAAGAACGGAATCACTTGCAGGTGAGAGAGTTTACTCTCCATGAATACCCGTGTAGCTCTATCTGCTTTAATGTCATTGCTTTAATATAATTGCGTATTATTCTTCGTTATTGTTATTTCGGTCAATTTTTCCGCACAACACTATTATTTAAAATTGTCATACCGATTACGTTGCAGAAAGATATAGTTCACGGTGCGTATACTATACATTTTCAGTACAGTATATTTCGGAACGCAGCTATATTATATATATATATATATATACTGCATGGAAATCTATGGTAAATGGCTAAAAAACGTTTTTTCTTTTAACTAGAATAAAAATAATAAGCGTTGTCATTGTGCTGGCTTCTCTAGTACCTTACTTAAGCTTAGAAAAATTTGTATTGAGCAATTCTATTTGTAACATGCATGGAATTTGAATGGAATGTCTATTTTTAAAACCCATGGAATTTGAATAGTGTCGTAATTGTTCTAAGCTATCCTTTTAAGTCGTGTCACCGTGCTTAGAGGGACCTGATGAGCAGCTAGTTGTTAAGGAAGTAAGACAGCCAAACGAATGTACTGATTAGAAACGCTTGCACGATTCCGATAGGAGAGCCTATTTTTTTCTTACCTACCTGAACCACCTGCCGTGCATAAAGGGATGCAGGAATTTATCTTGCCGTTTGCGGCTACATTTAAGACAAGTTAGAAGATATTCGTATTTTGTCGCAGAAATGGTACGGGTTCGGAAGTACCGTTCCGAAATAGACGGAAGGTCTTTTAAAAGAAGACTTTACCTACCGTAACATCGCAATTCATCAAAAATGTGCACCTGTACTATACATACCTGGACCGTTCCCTTCCGTAAACAAAAGAACTAGGCATCTTTGTACGTTTTCTTCGAGGAACCGACTGATTGTTGTTCAATATGTGAGCTTTCATACTAGGACTACCGTAATAAAACTTGATGGGTTTTTACCTTTTATGGCAAGCGGCAATATACTTATAAACGACAATATTGACTGAAATCTTACACATCATAAAATTCATTCAAAATATTGAATTGCACAATATAAATAAATCACTTTGACAAATTGATCATATGGATCCATTTAATCATTAATACGTGATGATGTTCCTCGACAACTAATTTGCCAAAGATTCTTTCTGAAAGTCTCCGAAGTTTCCGTAACTATTACATTTATCTATCGTTATATTTATTTATATTATTAAATATTATATTTAAATTTTGCATTATTAAATACACGCGTACGTGCGCAGTGTTCTATGAAATTTTCATATTTATTCATATTTATCGACAAACTTGAGGCTAGAGGAACGATGTCACGATTTTCCGCGATCTCTTTTTTCGCGTTACACCCGTCCGAGAAAAAGAGCGCGCAGCCAGTGGTGTGTGCCGAAGCATAACGCGGCTCCGCAGCCACCGATGGCATTACCACTTCGTTACGCTCGTATCTTTCCGAAACTTCGTGCCTCCATCGTGGAAAACAGACGGACATGCAGTAATTAACAGCAGCAGCACATTGCACTCACGTAATTAATTAGCAAGCCGAATACTCTGGTAGATCGTTTGATGTCAAGTGTCTGCGTTGTGTGAAAGGTGCACATGGGGGAGACACGTATGTAAAAAGTATGAACAACAGCCAAAGAATAGATTTGGCTTTTATATGATTATATAAATGGTCTAATCGAAATTGGATTAAAAACTGACGAAACTAGGAAAGAGAAAAAAGGACAAAATTAAAGTCGGAAGTAAATCAACAAAATGTTGTTGACGATGGCTGACTGAAATGTTTTCACGAAACTTTATTTTATCAGCACATTACGTTCGATTGAAGATTAAGGGACGTATCACCGTGAAGCGCGTTTCTTCTTGGTCCACGGTATGGGATCCTTACATGCCGTGTGTTCGTTTTCATGTCCGAGTAAAAGTGAGTATCACGTAAACAACTTGTTACGCATATACGTGTGATGCGCAAGGTAAGGAGAGTCGAGAGAATGAAGCTAAAATAGAGTTTACACGAGAAATTAATGAAATGTGAGACACGCTGCTTCCTCGCAGCTTAGCTCGCTAACTAATTTTCGATGTTCGCGGCCTTATCGACTTTTTGGCTGTATTCGGGTCGAGGAAGTCACGACTGCGTACGTTTGACACGATTTTCTCGTCGGTCGAATGTCAAGGTGTAGGTCTCGACATACAAGCCCCATAGACGTACGTGCATGACCCCACTTTTAAATGCCCGAAATTCTAGGAGTGAGACCGTTAGAGCAGCAATTGACTGTATAATTCTGATGCAGATCTATCCGGAATTCAGTATCATACTTTCCAGTGCCCTACTCGTTACTAACTTGACAGACTTCTGGTCATTAACTATTTCTGTGCTAAACATTTTTAAATTTTCTTGAAATACAAAATGATGAAAATTTTACAAAGAATCTTAAGAATGCAATTAAAATTATTAAAAATGTTATATAACCGTAGGAACTTTTGACTTTGTACGCAGTTCTGCTAAAATATACGACCGTTTAGAATTGCATGGGTCAAGCAACAGAAATCGTTATGTCCGTAGAACTTATTGAGCAACCCCGTTCAGCGCGGTGTGTCGAATGTCCCCCAATGATATCGTACATTTTTGCACGGTGTTCGCAGAACGTAACGACGGCGGCGGTCATAATTATAAAATGTCGCAAAAGAGTGCAACGAACTTATGAGGCAGTCACTGCAGTGTTTCCGCCAAAGGCCAGACGAGTTCTTACAAGACAATTATGTTATACTGCATAAATTTCCTAAATTTAACATATTTTAATCGTCCATATTCAATATAATACTACGATCAATACTTCAATATTTTTATATTATTAGACTGATCTCGGAATTAAAATCGGATGCAAAGAAATTACATAAATTAATGTAATCCCGAGAGTTGGGCGCGCGTGTTGCTGTGTGCATGCGTGTACGATACAAATACGAAATTTTCAATAATTATTAAATTGTTCAATCCTTTTTATAATACTTATACGTGGTATTGCAAATTATTTCTGAAAAAAGAGCCAATTTGTTTCCCCTTAATGGGCCAACACAGGCACATGAGACTCCGCACTTCATCATACTCATGACAGAATCATGTTAAGTGAATTCTAATGTAGAACCAAGATTCCGGTACAATGCAGAGGGATAGCGCTACGTCGACGCCTCTTCGGCGCAGGCTGGGTATTACAGTCAACCGCTTGTCGTGCGTAGATCGTTCATGCGTGTGCTCATAAGTTCAAGAACAATGGTACTCTCCGGTGCTCCGATCCATATAATGTAAGTACGATTTTACCAGCAGGTAGAGCGGCGATGGTGGCAGCGATGGCGGCGGCGGCGGCGGCGGCTGTTCATTGTGACTGCGATGGTGGCGAACAGCTCTTGTGCCACTGACCCACAAGCACACTTACCTATGTTATACTATGCCTGGTATATTCGCGGTTCCGTTGTCGCTGCTGTACCTTAATGTCCATACACACCAGAACGCTCCTCGTGCGTCCTCGGCGGCGTGGATTCGTTTCACCGTGACGTGTCGATCGATGTTCGGTCCGATTAGCTTTAATCGAGAGCTCAGGATTAGCGAAGCGAATCTTCAATGTCCCTGTTCGTTCGTAACGCGAACTCCGCCGTGTAATATCCTGTTATATGAGCGAGCGCGCAGACCTAGAATCAATTGGAATATTTTATAAAGTTTCGGAACGATACTGTACAATTTTCCAGTAATCAAATCAATCTTTGTTTTTTTTCTTTCTGATCGTTATCAAACGTGAACGGTATTTTATTATTATTTAATTATCCGTTTACATAAATTTAGGAAAAATATATTATTCCATTTCATCATTCGCAAAGCAGAATGATGGCGGAGCCGAGAAGAGCCAAAACCGAGGAAAGTATGTAGGCAGAAGAGCCAATCAATATATTGCTCACTGTTTTCTTCTATTCAAAAGGAATCGTTCACAAAGAACTTCTACGCAGTATTAAGCCGGTTAAACGGTGAACGCTGATTATTATTTGGGCGTTCTGAATCGTTTGTGGAACAGGATTCTTCAGGTTCGGCCTGAATATTGAGAACAAAGGTCTTCATCGCTTCTGCACGATCTGCAGTGGCGCACAAAACTTACATGATTTATTGGCCAGAAAAGCCAATGCTCGAATACCTGTATTTACCTGATTCAGCTCTTGACCTAGTGTGATTTTGTATGGCTATCCTCAAAACTCAAGTTGACAAGAAAAAGAAAACGTTATTCAAAGGACTTTGACTGCGATTCCGAAAACGGACTGCTTTGAAAAATTTTTTCGAATCGCTTCCGACGTTGTATTGATACAGAAGAAATCTATTTTGAATAAAAAAAGAATGAAAACGAAACACAGGTGGTCTGCTTCATTCGTCTTGTATTTTTTTCAGTAGCAATCATCGTAGAGACTGGAGAGACCGTGTATTTTAGTGTATTTAGTGTATTTTATAAATAATAATTACAGAAATATTTTTTAGACATACTAAAAAATAATTCCATAATTATTATTTGTTGAAAACATTTTTAACTCATAATACATTATGTTTATTTTTTATCACGATTCTCAGTATTCTAGTAGATAATTTAAGACGCTTATGAAATATTTATTTCTTCTTATTTCTATAAGAAAAGAAGACTTCTGTCTATTTATTTGTTGTTAAAGGATACTTAGGATGCCAAAGATACTAATGATGATTATAGAGTATATTTCTTGTGCGAGCGTTGAAATCTTCGTCGCACAGGCATTGAAGTTTCTAACTTGACGTCCTCATCTCCGTGATTATAGAGACTCAATCTCCCACACGCACACATAATTTTATTTGTATCTACTGTATCCCATGTTTTTATGATCACTACATGCTCATTGTTAAAAAACAATAGAAACAACGTTTATGATTTTTCTTGTGACTAATCTATCATTTAGAACAGGCACAAGAAATCGGTAACAAACGTTTGATATGCGAACACCTTGTATATACATGTACTCCGATTGATGGTTTTGGCATTCTGGGATCGTTTTTATTATCAGGCATATAGTTATCGTCATGAATGCGAATGGGCAGCTACTCTATCATCGTAGTGAAAGTTACGACAAGTTCCCATACGTGGCGTTTTCTATTTAGAACTATAAACATATCAACGGCGCTGTGAATTTAATGATGTTTTAAATGGGACACGATCTGAATAATTAGTAGAATGCTGGAATTTGAAAATACCAACACACGCTTACCTACATAATAAACATTACTTACTTTTCAATAAAAAGGCTTTCGTAATAATTTAAATACCATTTGTATTGAAAAACAAAATGAAAAGATATCATGTTTATTGCATAACATGTCAAAATTGTAATAAGTTTATATTAATATTAGATTAAAATATATTAATATATTTAATTAATATAATATGATAATATATTAATATATTAGATTATATTATATAGTCTTAAATTAATATTCCCGTTATTATCATCACAATTTAATTTCCATTAGTGTAGTATATCAGGAACGCTGTTATAATTAATGTTAAAGCAGGAAAACAACCAGCAAGAAGCCTGGATTTATCGCGATAGAAGGATCATTTCGTATATCTCTAGCTACTAATAATATAGAAAAATATAAACGCGCGCTAGGCGGTCGTGCTCGCGCGCGCACGTAACACGCGCGGCACCTCCTTCGGCGCGAGCACGCACGAGTTAGCTCGTCTCGCAATTTACTCTCCATCTCGATTGGCCCACTTGCTAAACAGGACAAAACCGGAAGAGCGACGGCGGCCCTGCGCCGTGACTAGAAGGGAGGCGCGGAGGAGAGAATTCACTCGACTTTTTTATTAGAGCTGCGAGGCCGCGAGAGAGAAGGATCGCGCGACTAAATCGTGGAATGGCAGCGGCAGAGGAAGCGAAGAGACGAGCGGAAAACTGATTCCCTCGAACCCGCATAATGCTTACGGGATACTGAGAGGATGGCAGAGCACATAACGTAGCAGCCCCTCAAAAGTCTTAGAAAATCAGTTATTTCGTCAATTATTTACTTTCAGCGAAGAAGAAACGTCGGTATCGCCAGGAATACAGAAACTGCTAATAAATAATAATAAAAATAATATAATAATAATAAAAAGTCGAAATGAGCGAACAGTATATTTTCCAACAATTTCCCAATTAGTGCGATAGTTTAAAAAAACACCTTTAACAGTAAGGAAGACACGATGATAAAATAAAATTCAAAGCAAGAAAAGGAAACGAGCGGAAGACTGCGAAAAAGAAAACAGTCGTAAGAAGAAGCACGGACAGTCGCGAAACGCGGCTACCGTTTTTGATTGGCACAAAGCGAACGCGACCCACTCTTGGTTTCAGATGGAACCAGCAAACTGTGGAAACAGTCTGCTCATTCGTGTTCTATTCCCGCATTTCCGCACCGACGCCGCCGGACTGCTCGGCATCTCTTTGCTCCAATTGGCACGTGGCCGCAACCGGGAAGAAGCGCCAGCGATTGGTCACGACTCTTGCGCGGACTTAGCGGTATTTAGTCGCTGCTGGGATAAAAGCGACGGTTGCTTAGTACGAATTAGGACGTGGGGAAGACCGTGTTACTTTTCACTTTTCATCTATCGCGCTCTGCTGTTTACTACGGCGTTCCTGCAGCGTCGTGTGATAACGGTACACATCCAACGTCACGGTATCATCACGCTAGAATTGGTGTACGCCTCGATACAGTCCTTTGCTTTCCTTCCATCGCATCGACCTGAGTCAATAGCTGATGAAAACTACTGTTATATTATTATTTAATTTGAACGACGAGAAATTACGTTAATGAGAGATGGCAGATTGTATTTTCCCACTTACGATGGCTTTGTACATAAATTAACTCGGTGCTATTCTTTTTTGAAGAAATTTTAAAGAGAACTATATCTCTTTGCTGAATGCAAAAAGATATTTTTGCTGAACACAAAAAGATATAGTTCTCTTCAAAGAGGCATTTTTGCTGAAACCTGAACAGGTAAGGAAATCCGTAAATTTACGAAAAAAGACAAACTTAAAAGGTCGCAAGCCAGTAGCAGGAAAATTTATGAAAAAGGAACAAAAGCGAGCCGGCTTAAAAGGTCGCAAGACCAGTAGCGTCAGGATAATTAGATGGCGAATCATCGTTTCTTTCCAGCAACGTAACTGGGGCATGGTTTTTCCCGTCCAGCGTGGTTCTCGGTAAAACAATTTTATGAGTAAAGCAACGAGCGTCACTTTGGTCCACTACTACGAGATCCGCGCGTCGGTATCTTGGATGGTAGCCACGCATAACAGAATCAAGCCAGTCGTCCGCTTCTTTGGCCGCGGCCGTCATCCGCGGGCTTCGGAACTAGGTCACATCTTTTTCATCGAGCGATATTGACAAGGAACGTTTACCTAGTTACGCTTTCGAAAATAGGGCTTTGGGCCCGCGCGCTCATCGTCATCGAAGCTCATACCTCATCGGTTGCGGCGCGATGTGGTGCCCCTCTCGTTACACCCGAATCCGGAACCTCGTTCGGGCACACGCGAGTGGGACCCCACGCTCCTCGGAATGTCCTCATTTTTTCGGGGTCTCGAGGACCGCGTGACTTCCTCAATGTAACGCAACCAGATGCCCGTCCTGCTCGTGTAGTACCGCGGCACGACTTACTTGCCCCTTTTCGACATGCACGTACACACGGCTTTTCGTCGCGTCTCTGTGATGGTTGTCCCAAAAGGAAAATTATAATACCGATAATTTTTCAAATACTGACTACAGAAAAAGTTCAGTTTAAATCGAAAATGTTTGATATGTTAATGAAATTCGTACTTTCTCTTCTCCGCATTTAATAAAATATTCAGTCAGTCAAAAGTTTTAGTTCGATTTTCAATGTCGTAGACAATAATGTTTGATCATAGATAACGTGGTAATTACTTGGTTAATGAATATTAATTTGTTTCTATGAAATTGAGTAAAGTAAAATTTGACACAAAAATCAAACCGAACTTTTTTTAACTAACGATAATTTAATTTAATTTAATAAGATGCGAAGTGAAAAAATTTAATAAAATTATTAGAAATCTAGAATTCTCGAGAATACATGGCTATTTTCGAGAAACTGTAACAATCAAGAGTCAATTTAACTTAATTGTAAAACTGATTAATAACGATAATTATCATTTAAGTACTGGAAGGATACGTAACATGGTTGCTTTCGACTATGCACGCTTCTTAAATTACTCTCATGCGACTCATTATGCGGCAGACCGTTCACCGGCCGTCTCGGGGTGATAAACAATTACGAAACGGATTGTTAAAAACGGCAGCAACCTGCGCATATTTATGTAACGACTGGCGAGTTAGCGCTGCTCAGGTGTGGCTACGAGCGTGTAACGGCAACTGAAATAAGTTTCCTTGTTAGTTTCGTGTACTGTATGTGTGTAGTGCATGCTGATCGATCTTTCCCTCCCCCCACCCTGTTCTCTCTTTCTCTTCATCTATCTAAAAAATGGTTACATCCGCAAGAGTTCTGTAAAAATAAATCGAACATAGAAATCGTAAGTACAAGGAAGCGAGATAAAAAGAAACATTATTTAAATAATAAATGACAAAAACCCCTATAATAAAGGAAATACAAGAATATAATGCTTCTATTAAAATTTCTGTTTGCTATACGATTCTAGGATGGGAATCTTAGAAATCGGGAAACTGGAGATTGATTCTTCCTATCTGTAGTGCACTTTGTGTGTGGTGTAAGATCGAGCTCCGACACTTCACAGAAGTTTCACTCGTTGTTCCACTGGACGACTTGGTACGTGATCACGTGCAGATGCTACTGCCTGCATGTACACCGCGTAAGTAAGTGTATTCGTGCACGCAGGCTTTTTCACTGGAGAACGGCCAGACAAGTCCTTGGCAAGGCCGAACGACGCATCATCCAGCTACTTTTTTCCAATTAGCATCCTTTCGATAATCGTCTCATATAGCAATTTCGTTTCCAAATGTTCTCCAGGAAATTTTTATTGCGATGGATTTGAAACTTATACTTGTCATTTTGGCACGAGGCTGACAATATCGAAAACTAAAAGCTGTGTATGATCGAGTGCCAAATAAAAGAACACCAGGTGGTACTTTCGGTAATACACACAAACGTATAATTCCTGCATAACCCATTGTAATCGAATCTAATTTGATGTAAGGTCTTAAATATTTACGTCTTCACGGAATTTCTGTCTTTGTATCATTCTGAAAAGATATATCCTGGGTCCCCTTGTTTCCTTTTCTCCCCGTTGGGGCTATCAATTAATACATCAATCAAAGTCAACGGATTCCACTCGTCAAGCTCGTAAAGGTGAAAGCAAAAGGTGTTTGGCGACCACATCGGGAGCCGCAAACTGTTGTGTTGAAAAATCGCCGTAAACTTTTCACCTCTTCGTAAACCCTCCTGAGTCGCATTTCGGAGCTATTTAGATTTACACAGAAAAAAAAACAGAAAAGGGCTTTTTCTATTTATTTACGACTGTTTAGTACTATCCAGTAGCGGTATCCCATAGCGACAGCTATGTAGTAGCGGTATTGTAGTAACGGATGCTTTATTTATTAGATTATTTATATTTGATGTTTTATTTATTAGAAAATATCGCCTAAAATAATCGTAACCAGAAATTAACGGAGTCGTATTGTAGCCTTTGATTATTCAACATTTGTAGAACTTTGTTAAAAGATTCCTTGTTGCAAGTATAATTAATGCGAAAAACTATTCACTTTAAAAATAAAAAAAAATAAACCATCTCACGGCTTTTTTGAAGTGGAAAAACGAAGACGCCATGCTGTCACATGTTGTCCACGAGGGCTCAAATATCAAATTGCCGCCGACAAAAGGGAAATTCTAAAGCCGTGCCAAATTTTATGGGGACAAATATTTCCGTGTTTCACAGTTGGGTCTGTATGTTCACCGAGGAACACGTCTATAAGAAACGCCTCGCAATATTTAAACTTGTACTACTTAACGCGCAATACAGATGGAATCCCATTATTTACGGACCTTACTTTTTATGGCTTTAAAGTGAAAGGAAACTTTTCGGACTTCTTTTACACGAAAAAAGCTTAAACACAAATATAACGTTCCTGTGTATGTGTATGTGTATGTGTGTGTTACATACACAATTATATTTCTTAAATTTATTTTTTAACAAACAATTAAAATAATTATAATTGTTTTTGATAACAAGAAAAGTATAATTTTCTTATGTTATACAATTAATGTTATAATATCATTTTATATTTTCTTAATATAATTGATATATAATTGTTGCCAAAGTAAAGAAAAGCGACGCTTATTTTTCTACGTTTCCATTTTCCGTTTTGCCGCACGGAATACAGCACTTTAAAACTTAATAAAGAACATGGTATGAAAAATTAATGCACAAACAAAGGTCAGTTTAAATCAAATAATTATAATGGAAGAAACGTATTGTCAATGGACAAGTTATGATTTGTTTGGCCTCCACTTTTATTGCCTGTACCTTGAAGATTATTAACTACCGTTTCATCGCTGAAGGTTGTACTCCATTTAATATTCATCAATAACCAACAAGCGCTATGAATTACCATAAATAATCTGGACCAAATACATAAGTGACTAAATTATTCTCATTCACATTGGCTTCGATATAAACTCGATAATATTAAAATAATTATTTTCATGTTAATAGAAAATCGAGTAAAGTAGAATCTAGTAAAGATTTTTTGAAAATGTATGAAAAGGGTGATCAGCGTTTTTCTCGTTTCGTTCTCACAACATGAGGTGCAATTGTACCTTAGTATTTTCGAATAAAACTCACATGTAACTCATAATACGGTTTATAAAGAAGGAACTGTGCTAGCTGTCCTGTGAAAAATAGTCCCTACCATGTCGTGCTGTGCAACATTGCATAGACCATCATATAACATCACAATAAACCTTAGATGTTTAGAAAAAAGCAATTAAAGCACGTTGCATGCTTGGCACGTGACCATTGACTTTTTAACATGTGCATTTCATGACATCTGTAATCCACATGTTCGCTCATGTTTTCCGACACGCGTAATGTGTCAAACCATTGTACACACCCATGTGTCACTCATCAATGTGTTTCATCAAGTCTCCTAACTGCTCTCCTAAGATGCAGACAGAATCTTTTGTTTAACGGTTAGCTATTACGATTTTTTGACAACATAGAATTATTTTAACATTGTTTTAAATTTTGATGCACCAAAACTTATAATTTATTACTGTCAAAAGTTACCAGGAATTTGGGCTAAGAATTTTTACCTTTGTGTATTGTTGGACCCCAGACTATTGTAACACATACAATAGGTCATCCAACGTATAAAAGCAGATATGAGTTACTCTCTGTTTTATCTTAAGAGACGAGGACATTCTTTTTTTTATGGATTGGTTTCTAAAGTTTAGAATTAAAGCGAGTAATGTATTAACAGTTATATATCTTACAATAATGGCATACGTGTCAAGGTGAAAGAATCGATTCTCAGGAGAATTCGGATATAATAACATGTGGCGCGATGGCCTCCTGTCTGTATGCGCTGATTCTCACGTAGAAAGAAGGTGGCCAAGTGGTACTACTAGTCGCAGCAACGAAAGTGTAACCGAGTGTTTCGCCAGAAGTGGGGCTTCGTTCCGTCCAATTGTCGGGAAGAGGAGCTCCCTCCTGCCTCCTCTTTTCGCGATGCGACCGCCGCGTTCTGTACGTATATAACTCATCATTTTATATCGCACCAAGAAAAAAAAGCAACCTACCTCAACACTTCCGCCGCGTTCGGAGGGCATAAGCATCGACGCCTAAATCGAAAGTTATACAACAATTAGTGTGACGCAAATGATTGCAATACGCGGCGAGCGCGCCCGTTATTCCAGTGCTCACCCACGTTACGTTATTGCAACGGCTTAATGAATTCGTTGATGTGTTCCTTTTCAATTTGCTCCTCTTGCGAATTCCAAGCGAGAATTTTCTTCACGCACGTACGGATATTTTTCTCAAATTTTTCATGCTCAGTCTTTAAGGAAAAGAAACAGCCGCGTTCTTTGAAGAAATGGTTTTCTCCTCGGTGAGCAATGTTTGGTCACGCATTCTACTTTATTAGATAATTAGATATTATTTTTGAAAAAAATTAAAATTCTACAAAAAGTTTTGAAATCTTCCTCGCTTCATACATCTTTATAATAATTTAAGATTCTTTGTTAATTAAGTTTCTTTGTTAATTTCCGTTTTCTACAAGTATTACTATTATTAAAAGATTTATTTCGACTCCTCTATTGTGTCGCAATAAACCTTTCCTGCCTTTTCGTCTGCGTCGGAAATCTGACGTCTTCTATTTCAAAGAAAGAAAAACTATATGTTGTGGAATTGTGTTGAAATATAATAAAACATATCAACATTAAGTACGGTTCAGCTTTTTCGAGGATTAACTTTGTAGAAAAACTTGCCTCGATGGTGGAAAAATCTTTTCGGTTTAACTGTATTTTGCAAAGTATTAGCGAGAACCCTTTTTTGTTCTTCCTAAAAGTCCCGTTCAAAAACTTCAGGTCAAGGTACGATCGACTGACACGAATTAGAGAGAATAACTGTATTGAGTAAAAGAATTTTTCTTTCAGAAAGATACGGGTTTTCTTCTTGCATTTATGGGCCATCAGAAGAAAAAAAGATGCTGTCGTCTTGCATCCTTTTGACAAAAAATATATGTTTTTGTGAACAGAAAAAGACATCGGTTGACTCCAATATATACATATTCCTTTGTATGTGTGTATGTACACGTGTGCACGTTATTTTATTATGTGCGCAAAATAACTCATTTATTTTAATATTAATAAGATTAATTAATAATTAAATAATAATTTTAATATTAATAATATTAATAATATAATTAATCATTCTTTTTTAAAAGAAATTGAGCCTTTATTACAAAACAACAATGAATATGCCAATCCTCGAAATATTTGATATCATTTTCTAATACTTTTATCCATCTATCGGGCAGCTGAGTCCCTCTCGAAAAAAGAAAGTAAATAAAGGTTCAATTTCTTCAAAAAAAAGCACCGAATTAATTTGCACGCCTAATACGATGCATTGCTAGCAAAACCGTTCCACCCGTAAAGTGTCTGATGAGCGAGCGAGCGGCGAAAAGAATATAATTAACTGTATGCATCATACGCAACGAGTGTATGTGTGTCTCTATGTGTGTATGTGCGCGCCTCAGTGCGAGTGATCCGCGCTCGCGCGCATTCAATGGCTGCGATAAGAGACCATGACGAGGTATGTGCTGAAAGCGTATGAACATCCCTTTACTCGGGAGCCTCTTAAGTCCCAGGAAAATGTACGGCCCGCTCCACAATCTACAATGGCGGCCTCAATGGCGTATATGCGCGTTGCGTGCAATTCCGTGACCAAAAGTGCGGAGCACCTTCCATCAAATTCTATCAATTCTATCAAATATTCTAACAGAATATCAAAGCGCTGAGTAATTCACTTACATGGCTTATTATACGATATTAATTAATATAATAATGATAGATGGTAATTAGTACAATATTAATTATTGCAGCAATGTTGCAAGAATTTTACAAGATTACTTCAATATTACTGCAAGCTTCTGTGCTGTAGGGGATATGGCATAGAAGCTTGCAGCAATGTTGTAAGCAAGCTTCTGTATTGGGAATACTCGAAAAGAGAATTCATATATGTATATTAGGCATATATTTTCTCGTCATTTTTTTATAAACCTAAAGAAACAAAGAATTGTTAAGATAGACAAAATTAGTACATTATCTATGCGCATAAAGAACTTTTTTTTATTTATTCAATTTTATAAATTCTGTTCGCTTTTGTACTCGCTTCTTCACATTCTCTTTCTTCGTTAACAGTCCTCTCTCTCTCGTAGTGCGCGTTATTAGTGAAGGTAACTGTGTAACATTTCGAAATCTCGTTTCTGCCAATTAAACTCAAAACGCGAACGCGCCGCAAGAAGAATGAATTCTTCGTTGGTCAACATGAATTTACGGCACTACATATGTACGGTGTTGTTACGTGCTACTTGAAAAATGCGCGAATTGCATTTGTCAGTTTTCTTGATTTTTTAAATATTCCGTTTGTACCTTAATGATATTATCGTCTACTATCGCTAATATCATCACAGAGTTATGTACTTAAAGCGACGTGGAAACTTCCGTCGAAAGCGAATCGATTCGCTCGAATCGTCATCGCGAGCTGTCCTTATTTTTTCGACCCAATAATTCTGCTCCTGTACAAAGTTCCGCCAGTCAGTAATTGAGTGACCAAAATAATGCATGAAATGTTAGATTTAAGACTCTTATTAACATATAGGTCAAATTTAAACATGTCATCAGTTATTTTTAATTTTACTGCCTTATTAAAAACTAATAATATTCATTAGAGATTGTTTCTAATACAATAAATACTCATATAATAGTAATGATAAAAATAGAAGAATTTTTTTCTAAAAATCTATTAACATGGTCATAAACTGAATCGAAATTGTTTTCGGTGTAGAAAAAAAAGAGGTATTGATAAGCAGCTTATCGCATAGCAATCGGCGTGTATATCTACATTAAGAAAGAATTTGACTAATATCCAATTATACAGGATTTTAATTAACTACTAACTACTTTTTTTCTTTTCATGTGGGTATATCAGGGAATTATCATCGTATATCGATTTATCATGAAAACCAATTAAAAGAGCACGGAAGTATCATATCGCACAATCCTACATAGGCGTTCTCGCCAGCGTATATGTGGAACCTTTTCCGATCTTATCCTTGAGAAATCGGAAAATTTTTTAACATTATATATAAGAATATATTAATATTAATATTAATATTTATATTAATCTTCCACGATTATGGAGAACATTTTGAATGCACATGCAGAAATCTTCCGTCTATTGATTAATTTATAACGGAGGCGAATCATGTTCATTTCAGTATCTATTGGTTTTCGATGACGACACTGCTGATGCCAAAGAAATGGAATGACGGGGGTAGTATGTGGTATCTACTCGGTGGTGGAAAGCATATTGGAAGATAGCGGAAGAAGAGCAGCAGCGAATGAACGTTGATGGTGGGCCCATTGACCGGAGTGGGAGTACTACACGGAGGAGTAGGGGGTCCACTAGATCGTGCGCAGCAACGAGGCCTCATGGCAACGGACCCTGCCGGCTGACTTCGAGCAAGACCCCTCACAGTAAGGGCTCACAAGCCAGACAGTTCATTTCTGCTTCGGCTTACACTAGTTTCGGAATTTGGGGCGATCCCAACTCTTTTTTCACTTCTCCGGTGAGAGTGCGGGATACCGTCTTCATTCGTGACAGGACGCTGGAAGTGGTACACGCGCTCGACCGATCCCGAACACTGCGATTACCGTATCGTGACCAAGTCCGGAGTGAGGAACACTTTTGCGCGACCTTCTTCGGAATTCCCCTGTGATAGTGGATGTGCTATCCGCCGCGTGAGTCGTGCGATCCATCGATCGATCCCGAAGGGCGACATGGGTGGACCAATGTGCGCGCTGAGAATCTGGCAGAATCAATATTTCCCCGAGTGGTCAATTATTCTTACCGATTATTTCGACCTGGCAATGTGAAAAATCACGTGGGATAGTTACAATGTTTCGCAAGCTTCTGTGAAAATTGAAATAGAAGGAAAGAGGCGTCGGCAGAAGAACAATACTCCGGCGGGAGCAAGCTATGTTAGAGTAGGAATTTCTGAGGCTTACATGTTTGTTATCGAGAAGGAAGCATTTTCTAGAATTCCCACAGAAAGTGAAAGAAAAGTGTAAAACCAGCGACAAGAAGGACGAAATAAGTTTTCGTCCAGCAACATTGAGCAATTTAAAAAGGAATGGAATTTACGAGAGGGATCGTGCAAAGAAGTCCTAAATAGCTATTACACTCTACTCTGGCCCATGAAAGCGCACTGATCTATGAAGCTCAAGGACATTTGAGATCAAAGAAAAGTCAGCCCGGATCAAGAACGATAATATGTTACGGTGAAATTTCTTTTTTTGATTTATGACCGCCTTCGCTTGAGTCATCGTCCTTTACGGAAGCAAAACGAGCCGACGAGGAAAAGCGACGGGACAAAATTCACCTTTTCGTCCCTCTGCTATCAGTGCTATCATTTCGACAACCGCAGTAGATTTTGCAAACTCTCTGCAGCTGCGGTCGGCCCCGTTTGTTCCGCTCCCGCGACGATCATCTTAAGGAATCCTATCGTTCGGTTTCAGTTGTAAGTGCTCCGCGCCAGTTTCTTCGGCATTCCGCCGAATAAAAGGTGAATCGCGCAAGTCTGTACAAGTGTTAAAAATCCGTCGCTCAAGCTAACTGAACCATCAATGATAACACAGTGCATTGCTTTTTGGATAGATTTGCGAGAGAAGATCCTGAGGCCACCAACGGTATCATTCTGGATACCACGTTGCTTATATGTAAGTATATATTATTATGATTATAATATATTATTATTATTAAGTTTATTACTGTTTACCGCAATTAGCATTACACAAAGTATGCGAATAATGTACCTTGTGATACATTCACGTATTATTCATACATTGCGCTCAACGTGAAAATTGGGTAAAGGATACAAGTTCGAATTATCAATAAATTCCGATGACAGTGGATTCCATAATTTTATAAATCGATTGTCGTCTGGCAGTTCTTGTGCTACATACGTCACTCGGATTACCACGCTTTCTAACGACAGAACTTCGTTCGCCACTCAGGATAAATAGCCATCCATTTGTGCACATGAGTCAATTTCGCGGCAGCATCAGGATTCTTGAGCTTTCTGAGCTCGCAAATTCTATATTTTCGCAAACTTTTGAACATCCGGGCAGAGCGGCAAAGTAATTGCTTTCGATTCAGAAAATGCCGCTCTGCCGTAAATCTAGTAAGTAGTGAAAGACATGAAAAGATTTTAGAAAAAGACAAAAATTCGAGACTCTTGAGGAAAAGATTTTAAAAAAACCATTTCTTCTCCAGTCTGATTTGACAATAAATCAAACTCGACTATAGAAGTACGCCTGCCATAAAGCCATTAAAAAATGTTAATTCAAATGTTTCAAAGAAAATATTGAGCTGAAATAAAATTTCAGAAAGTTGTAGAGAGAACGTTATTTCTGAATTTAGAAGATTTTGAAACGTATATTGAGAATAAAACAAATGTTTTGCTTATTGCATAGTTTACTCAGTTTATAAATGTAACGTAAAGTTGTATCATAACATAAAAGAAATTTACCGTTATTAATATTACACATACACGCGTGCCCGTGCGTGCACACGCTCGCACGTGTCCGTGAGCACACAGGTAGGCACGCATGCACGCGACGTGCTTGATTAGATAAATTTCCGCTAAAACTGAAGGGTTCTAAATTTCTAAATTTGTGGCATAATTGTTCATTCCTGCAGTAGCCCTTGGGCATGTTTCATAAAAATTAGGTTGGCCATTAAATATTCGGACGCTAATGACGGCGACATAAACTACGTAAATTATGGCAGCGACAAAGATAGAGATTGCTTAGTTTGCGGTGAAATTTCTCCGGAACGACTTCCTAGGCTGCTAGATTCGTTAGTGGGGGCCCCAACTTGTTGCTCGAGGTTGTAGACATCTCGCAAGGCGGTTCGTTGCTCTTCGAGCAACGCCAATCCGCGATTGGTTCGGGACAGTCTCAGTGTCAGGTCGTCGATTTCTAGCAGCGCGTGCTTTTAATGCAATTCTTCTCCGTGCAGCTCAATTTTGATCGAAATTTGTTGTCTCTGCATGTGATGAAAATAGCTCAATTAATAGTTAATTAATTGATAATAAAGAATTTGGTAGCGTTTGGAAGGATTTATTTATATCGGTCGCGAACGAATCATATCACTTGATTTGATTCAATTTAAATTATCTTTATATTAGCTTCTATTCATTTAATATTATAAAACTATAATAAATAAGTCATCAACATAATTCTTATACAACGTTATTAGTTAATCTGATTAGTCAATAATTGTTAAATAATTGTTAAATAATGATTAATATCATTAAAACAAATGTATTACTTAAATGATTGAAAAAGTTTCGATACAAGTAATTTACAATCTTTCATTTTTTGCATTAGATGTTGAATACTATATATTAATACAAATAATTACTCGTTCATTTATCGTATCGTTCTTTTTATGCTAATATAATATTTATGCAAATATAAAAAAGTGTATTTCGACAAAGAATTGTACAAAGACAAAAAATGGGTACGATAAGAAAGAATAAACAGATTAAAATCAAGCAGGTCAATTTTATCTTGGAATTTATGGGAGACCGATGCACATTGCAAAACAGCGTTGCAAGATTAAATTACTACAGATACATAAAAACTTGTGTCACGTACGAAAACATTAAATAAATGAATACAACGCTCATTGTGTGCATTGAGAACCCAAAGCGAAAGAGTGAGAGAAATGAAAAATACAAGCAGAAAGGGAATGCAAGAGAGACGAGGAAAAAGAGAGGAAAGATCACGAGAGATAGGAAGAGGGAGAAAGAGCAGCCGGCAGCGAGAGAAGGATGACGGAACAACAGTGTAGTGGGGTATTCTCCCTCTCTCTCTCTGCTCCTCGCTGGTGCCGCGCAGTGGCTAGAGAGTAGGTCAGTGTACCACATTAACCGGTACTTCGATGAAGGTAGAGGGGTCTTCCGACTCGTCAGGTTCCGTAGAACCTATAGATACGAGTCTCGCCTCCACGGTCGCTCATGGCCGTCCATGAATATGGACGGTTCTATGGATGCCAGACTGCGCGGCCGCCCGCGGTCGCTCACGGAAGTCCGCGAAGTTGCCCACGTGCACCCACGTAACACGCGGAAATCTGCATAATGTAAAATGCATTAGCTGAGCGGCCCGCTAAATAATCTCTGCCGAAAATCCTCGACCGCCTCGAGGGCGCCATCACATTTTGAGAAGCGCAAACCATTGCTTAGGGGCGGCCGACGCGGATAACGCGAGAAAGACGCCCACGGGGCACTCGAAAGCTTTTATAGATTATTCGGATGTAGTTTCGATGTGGATGAAACGCGATATCTTTTCGGATTTTATTCGGATTCGTACCAGAGCGCAATTGAAGAAACTCTTCCGAGATTGCATTCGCTCGGGGGCATTCGCTTCGTACGTGCGCGCGACTTCCCGCAGCGAAAGTACCATGAAATGCCGATAGACCGGTGTTGTTTCGGACTCGAGCACGGTATGCGAATGTCCTCCAATCCGCGCGCACTTCCTCGACGGCGCCGCCGTCTCGTCCTCGTTGTCTTTAACCTTTACCTTAAGGGTCGTCGCACTTTCTCCGACGGCGGAGCGGTGCCAGGTTGCCGCTCACGCACGCATCTATGTATCTAGCCGCGAGTTGCGGCGCATTTTGATGCTAATGCTCAGACAACATATATCGTTTCAATGACGGAGAGAGAATGCGATCATTTTCTCCAGGAAGGATTCCCTCAAGAGTCTTGATGACGATTCGAGGCTTTGTAAATATCAGAGTATTCGAAGTTGGGTCTGCTTCTTCAGGTTCAGTTGTAGACACAAACAGGGTTGTTTTTTCTCAAGTTTGGTCAATAAGTTCTAATTCGCATCAGAGTTTTAGTGTAAATTTCAGCGCTCGAAATTTTGACGAAAACAACAAACTATAAGGAACAGGCAGTGGAAATGTTGAACATGCTGAGCCTCCTAGAATTAAAAGTTTTAATTGGATTTTCATATATTATAAATATTGGTATTTAAAAAATTGATATTACAATTATTAATTAATAATTGTAACCAAATCTTTGTTGTTTACTTTATAGCAAACATAACACAAATATAAAACCAATCATGTATCATGAAGCATCTAACTCAAATTATGGTGTCCTAACGTTTAAAAACCTCAATTTTATCACCTTGAGCAAGAAATGCATTTGGAAAGCTATCGGCGATAATCAAAGAAATGTAGCAATACTCACGTGATATTTTCCACGTGCCCACATAACGACGATTAGCATTTCACCAGGTTACTAATGAAACCGCTAAATAACCGTGCTCGAATATACCGCTACGATAGATAAGAGATAGTACCCTCATTTGGCCTATCCTTTGGAAGGTATTAATGTAGGAGTCATTAGAATAGAGCACGAACCCTAGGTACCCATATCGGTATTTACCGATAACATTCCATATTTCTATCCAGAGGCATCAGAACGATCCTAATCTTTTTGGTCATTAGAAAGTAATTAAACATTCCTCGAAGCTCATAATGGACAGTTTATGCGATCACGTGTGTCTAAAGTATACATAATTACTGCTTCACAAATATATCATATCTTGGATCTACGATACCTAAAATCGATATCTCTTTATTGATAATTAAAGTGAAATAAATAACCACATTAGTAAGAAAAAATAACGCCTCCGGAGTTATGATCGTGCAGATTGAACAGTCAAAGAAACGTCTGCATTCTTGCTTATTACTGAAAAAAGGAAGACATTGAAGTCAATCGGAAATCGGAAAGTCAAGTTCTCGATCGGGAACGAATGAACGTTGTTGTCCGTCGCGGCTGCGTAACGAGGCGAAAAGATCCATTCTGCGTACAGCCGGACACGGAAGTATGGAAATGAATTTCACGTTTGGTCGCGTCTGGTTCTGCGTGCTACGGTGTGGGTCACGGGTATCGCGCGGTTCCCAACCGGTCGCCCACCGAGCGAGCGAGGACGCGAAGAAGAGGCTCTCGCGCGTCAAGCGTGACTCGTTTCGCCGATGTGGGTCATTCACGGGGAACCGCGTTTCGCACGCGCCATTTTTCGTAACGAAAAGGAAAGCCGTGGTCGGCCGGCCGGCTGACTGGCGAGCGCTAGCAAAATCTGACTGGTCTTGCGTAGGCCTCCCGAGCTTCTCGGCTACCCGGTAACGGTGCCTCGGCCTACTTCCGTTCTCCAGTATACGCGCCGATATAGTTTAGCCGGGCATAGTCATCGCGCGGGCAAGTGTGCCGCGCGATGCGCGCCGCGTTTCTTCCGGCTACCTGACGGCGAGATGACGCGGATTTGCGAGACTCGGGCTTCTCCGTGCGAGATGGAGAGACCATGATGGATAAGATTTCAACTTGTACTGCGGACTCAAAATGAGATACAACGTGGAAACGTTGAGAGCTTGACTTTAACGTCTTGCTTTTTGTAAATTGGAAATAAATAGTGCCGAAAGTACGGCTATAAGCACCAAGAGGGGACGGAGGGAAGGACGGTGCGTAGAAGTACTCACGCGCGGGCGGCACGTGCGGGCGTGCGCGCGCGGCAATCGCGAGAAAAATCGCACGCCCGCCTAGAAGTGGGTCGTTGCGGAAACCACGGCTCGCACGCGCCATTTTTCACAACGAAAAGGAAAGCCATTCGGGCAAAATCTAGTCGATTTGCGTAGGCTTCGGCCGTGCAGCCGGCTGTAACGGTGCTTCGTCCTACTTCGGACACCCCACCGCGTGGCACGAGGCGGTATGGTTTCGGCTTGCAGTCACGACACGGATATTTGCGAGTAGCATGGCGGTCCGCCGGGTTTCTTGATCCTCCGCTGACAAATGAACGGAACAGAGGGATAAGAGAGATGTATAGGTATCCCCCGTGGACACGCATATATCACATGACAGTGCACACGCAGTGCACACGACTGCCATTGAGAAGCTGAAAACTGTTTGAGAAAACTTACATTGTTCCAAGAACGTAGATTTTCAAAAATACCTACCACTTAGTCGGTAGGACAAGATACAGATCTTTTTATTTCTTTGTCTTTTGTTCGCTCTTTTTATTAATAAATTTTAGTAACAACTAAAAAAGTAATTTATTATTAATTTATTTTTAGAGATTTATTATTAAAAAAAAGCTAAAGCATGGAAAGTATTAAGGTATTGATTATTATTATATGGCAATAATTTATATTATTATAAATATTAAAATTCTTCGTAATTATTGTACGTTCCATTAAAAGTCGTTTATAATGTCAGCTTTGTTACACTACTTATTACAATTACATTTAACAATTCTAAGCAATCAAAATTTTGATTTAAGAGATTAGTCGAGACAATAGAATTTCGGGAAACAACCATGAAAGCATAGCTGCTTAATGACTTTAAGCTGCAGGGGGGAGGGGGAACCTTAGTCATCGTGCACGGGCACGTAGTAAACACTGAAAGGCCCCATACAAATCGGTGCGACCGAATTCGTCGCTCCGCACGGATACCTGTTGATCCCATTGATAAGTGGCTCATCGGGACATTGTCGTAGGCCCGAAAAAAATTGGCGTGATCGATCATTATCGGCTCCCCCGCGCGACTGCGTCGTGTGCATCGGCGCCATTGGGTAACGGTACTCGGCGAACACGTCACGGCGAGAGGGCCCCCCATTCTTCCGCCTCCCGTGAATTCCGGGATCCCCCAAGAGTTGCCACCGGTGGTGGGAGAGAGTGACTCTCCGGAGCGTTTGCCATCGGCCGCCACTCGACAAGGACGGACTCTAACCGACGACAAGGACGGACTCGGCCTGCTGAAGTTCGTCTGGTAGGGCACGAAGAGCTGGGACTTCACGAAGGGGGATGATGATGATGATGATGATGATGATGATGATGACGGCAAGTGCTCGCGGAAACAACTGGTACTGCCAAGACGGCGGACCAATTTGCATGTTTCTCATAACGTGCTACCGAGGCCACGCGGATACGTCAATCGGAACGGAGAGAAGAAAGGATGTTCAATTCGAGCTTTTCGCGGCAGGATGTGCAAGAAGAGCGCTTACACTGCATAAGTAGAGGTTCCCTGTTGGAAGTTGGTAGGAGGTTCATCGATTCGGAAGTGCGTAATTGTCGTTCGATGGCAGTTACATTGAGAGAATCCGGAAGAACCAAATTTATGCGTTACTTGTTCTCCATATTTTTTGCCCCCGAATTGAGGCTTTCATCCTCGTATCCTCGTTTTGTATCCTTCTTCCACCTGGGATTTTCATCTGACAAAAGTGCTCGTCTTTTCGCTTGCTCTGTGTTGTTAGAAATTTGATTGCTTTAATATTACTTTAGTGTATTAATATGAGCAGATTGGATGGTTAAAGATTTTCTTACTTACAGTATTCTTTCTCGAAAAAAATTTATTTTAGATGAATCAGAAATAATTGATTGTATAATTTTTATAATTTAAGAAAAAGTCTCCGTTTGTTTGTGCATTGCCTTTAAAACGATAGATTATGTGAGATGCATTATGATACGAATAGGAGAATTGATCAGTCGTGCGTAGTACGACGTAAGCCGATTGTGGAGTGCAGGTTTTTCTACATGAAGATAAAATAATATTCTTGTTTTATGTGCTATATTAATATAATAAAGTTTTATTTTTAATATTAATATAACAGTTAAATACATATAAAATGTGCAAATGTAGTGCAAAAATAAGATCATACATTTTACTGTGTATGTGCATTACACAAGTGAAAATTAAGTATGTGACGTATCATAAATAATTTTATATATGATACACGTAAGTACCTGTTCTCAATTGTTATTAATTAATGTAAATGTACATATTACTTAATTAATGTAAATATACTTATTAATTCTGATTAATTAATGTAAATATACATATTATTGTTATACTAATAGACTAATACACTATTAATACACTATTATAGTAAATAAAATATGTTAACCTCCATATGTCTATACTTTTATGCGCTATAGAATTATAATAACTGTTAGAAACGTGAACACAAAATTTTATGTCATAACATATCCATTCACGGATTGCTTCAATAATCTGAAAGGTGTCATTATTGGTTCTCTCGAATTTACCAAATTAGTAACATTGTTTTGTAACGATCGAGATTTAATAAGAGGTTGAATAAATCTCTTCCATGTTCACCAAGCACATCAATGACTACACACGCCTACCCTATCTGTCCCTTGTAAATGTAACATAAATAGATAAAACGGACCAACAATTCAAAATAATCTTGAACTACAGCTTTATAAATTATTGTTATTTGAAAATTACATATACTATATATATTCCTTCCAGCTTTTTGCATTTATTGCAAAATCTATTATATATCGTATAAACTTAATAAACAACAGTTTAATTATATTAATAATCCAACTAATAGATGTATGCAGTTTACTGAGCTATTCATATAGTACGAAGATGTTTAATGCATATACAATTTTTGCACGGCTTGTGCTAGCACATAAATAACATAAAAGTGAATTGCTTTATTATCACTAAATGCACTTCTATTATCTAATTAATTCTTATTGCTATTTTATACTCTACTGCAATATTAATAATATTACATATACTATATATCATAAGTTTACTCCTGTTCCAACTGTATCAATATATTTATTATTATATCATATACGAGAGCAATTACATTTATTAATAATATTATTTGTTATAGAATGGGAGTTCTGCCAAACCGCCAGGATGCACGGCATCCTTTCCCTCAAGTAATCCCTGACCCTGAGGAGCACAAGCAACGTAATACAAATTTTATGGAACAACATAGGATAAACTGGAATTCAAATAACATCAACCAAATGATATACAAGATGGCTGCAGGTAGAATCGACAGTTTAAAAATACCCGCAGTCCCAACCTCGAATATAGTAACACAGATTGATAGGAAAGCTGCATATTACTGCAACATAAATAATCAAGCTGTGAACAGTACGTTATTGAAAATACAGTGCATGTAATTTTAATAAATTTTGATATGTTGTATGATCTACAAATTGTGGACATTTCCAGGCATTCTTTTAAGTAAAAAGATATAGATTTGAAATTGTGAAGAAAGAAGTATAAATTATCTTGTCTTGCATGTGTCTACAATGTGATCATATAAACATTTCGAGTAATCTCTTTATATTTTATTTCATTTTGGGTAATCTCATTTTTATGGTGATATAGTATAGTATCGTGTGCGTGCGTGCGCGCGCGCGTGCGTGTGTGTGATGTGTAAAATAAGTACAGTTCTGGCATTCAAGCTTATTTGGTTATAATAATTATTTATAATGATTATATATATTTTATAATTCAGTGTAGTACTAATATAATCTATTTACAGTAATAATATTAATAGTAGTCTTACAGATTATAATGAAATAAGCATGCGCATCAGAATTACTATCATTATGCCACGAAGTTACTGAAGATAAAGGCCGCGGAAAATATCGCGGGCATGATTTATTTGTAATAATCGGCAGAAATTAATCTCGATACTCGTTGAATTGAAGTTTCCCTCTCCTGCACAGTTCCACTCGTATTTTGTGCCTCCTCATTTCTTCTTTGCTCCGCCGACTGCGGTTCCTTCGCGCGCGTTCGCGCTACAAAAATATATTTTTAAACGCGGTAATTTGGTCGGCTGAGTGTACTCGGCCATAGCTGGCTAACGTGCCACTAACCCAGTTAGTCGGAGCAAGTCTTTCTTCTCGACAAAGACAGAAAAAAAACAGAGAGAGGGAGTGAGAGAGAGAAAGGAAGAGAGAGAAACAAGGAGAGGGAGGAGAGAAAGAGAGAAAGAAGAGTGGGATTTGTGCCTACCTACACGTCGAATACATGTATATGTACACGTTGTACATGTGTGCAGATTATGTGTGTGTGTGTGTGTGTGTGTGCGCGCACGTGTATACGTACATACATAAATACATATAAAATATTCCACACACACTGGCGCTCGCGCGCGCACACAAAACTTTGCTAATGTGCGCGTGCATAGCAAACGCATGTGCGATCGTCGGATCGTACTAACCGGACAACCTACCTATCTATCTACCGTACGAACGTCGATCACGAGCATGCCACCGAGTCGTACGACATGCCTCGCTTGTTTCACGGATTTTACAACTTTGTTCTTCCATTTTTTTCTTTTCGCGAAAATGGACACGTCTTGAGAGAGTAGATGATGGATTCTTTCCTGAAAACCTTGTATTTATCATCATTCTGGGTGGACATGGATTTAATTGTTATTAGCATGAATTCTTGTCAGCATGGATTGTGATCGCGTCGTGATAGTACGTTTTATATGATTGGAGAAGATAGCGTTGTTATTAGTTTCCATAAATTATGCATAAATTTTCCAGTACCTAATGCGATTTTTTCACGTTTGTGCATTGTCTTCACAGTCACTGCGAATTGGATCCTTCATGTGTTCCAGGTACCCGCGACCCCGCTGCCGGTTGCAGCAGCACCAGCACTCGCGGCAGTAGTGTGGATTCGTGGTGGAATTCTAGCTCTGGGTCAGCACCGTCAACTGCGCAGCCACCTAGGTATGACAAGACGTCGCTAAATAGTGTCAGTGGTGGCTACGATTTTCGTGGACGTCTCTATCAAGACACAAACTGTACATTTGCACGATCGCAACCACAAAAATTCCACCAATATTTAAACCATTGCCAAACAGTTGCTCGCAATCACTATTTTCAACTTCAGTCGAGGCAATCTCATGTCAACTGCAACTATCGCTACGATATTTCGGCGTCCACGACCACCGCGTGCGCGTCATCATATATCGCTGATGCGGACGAGCGTGGTGCCAATAGGGTAGGTCCGACCGCCAACCATACGTACAACGGCTTCATCTCAGAAAACTTGTCAGGCAACGAATTAAATCGCCCGTCGATCACGGAGAACAACGTGCAACCGTACACCACGTGTTCAGGACAGAACACTGCTATTCTTTCTCCCCTGTTGTCCACCACGTCATTCACAACGTCACCCACGTCGACGAACGCGCGCAGCATCGCTGCTAGCACCACGACGTCGGCCGCCGCTGATGCGCTGAACGGCGGCGTGCTGTCATCCCTGAACATCCGGAACAAGACGGAGACGGAGTTCCACGGTGTGCGCGCGGTAGAGCGACAGCCATCGGTCGGCGAATCGCTCCCGTCGTCTCGACTGCCATTTGCGACATCCAATTTAAACACTTCCTTGTTGAGCTCGCTATTAACTACATCACACATTAGCGATATTTGCGGAAACGCTCGCGCGGGCCGCAATACCAGCGACAACGACGAAGACAGAGACGACGGCAATAATAACGAGAGAGGCAACGAGGAAGACGACGGTAAACTTCTCACGAAGAATATCAAGATCGAGAACTATTCCCCGGATACAACGCCGGTGATACAACGGATACAACGGGAACAACTCGAGCAATTCAAGCAGCAGGAATCATCTGTGATACGAGGTATCAAGTTCGAGAATACCGGTCTCGCATTAGATACGGACCCAGTAGCGAAGGAGCTACACAATATCGGCGCGAGGAATACGGGAGGACACGACGAGGGAGTTGGTACCATCATCGGCGCCAGTAATTCCTACAGGAACTATACCAAACAGTCGAGCATTTGCGCAGGGAGCAGCTCCAGCGGATTTTTCGCGTCACATTCCTCGGACGCGATTTCACCGACTTCGAACATTGTGACGGACATGAAGTACGAAACACAGACGGGCCCTCCTACGACACCGTCGCATCTGACCTCTTCTGGCGTCGAACCGCCGCACAGTAGTCAGGGCACTGGAATTGTAGTCGGTGGCTCACCGGCCGAGGTCGTCGATAGCTTATTGCTGTCACCCTGGGGCGCTACCGGCCAGGACTTCCTCGAACCGTCGGATGTGAAACAAACGACTGGATTACACGAGTGGGACATCCTCCTGGAGCCGACAGTGGGTGTCGCGTCCGCCCAATCGTTGGCCGAATTGAAGCCGCTACCACCTTTTACCGGTTACACGGGACATCTCAGTATCAATGGCATACCGGGCCATCATTATCATACGATAGCCTCGTCTGGCCAGAGGTCATCGATACCATCTGCATCACCCACACCGTCCTCCAATCAGGAATATTACGAGTCATCCGTAGTGTCGTCAAGCACACCGTGTCCCCAAGGAAGCCAGAAACAACAGCAGCAACAGCAGCAGCAACAACAGAATCATCAACAACAGCATCATCATCACCATCAGCAGCAGCAGCAGCAGCAGCAGCAACAACAACAGCAACAACAACAACAGCAGTTGCCGCAGTCAACGCAGCAGGTGGATTATGATATTGAGGACATAGCGGAGATCATCGGGTCTGCAATCGCGGACACAACAGTGCCTGGCAGCGGAAACGGGCCCAGTTCGGAACAAGATCCGGAGGCCTCTAGAGCTTGGAGTGACTTTGATGAATGGATCAGTATTGTCTCGCCTAGGACGCAAGAGACGACAGCACCTAGCACATTTTCCCAAATTTACGTGACCACGACGCCGTCCACGCAGGCTCAGCAGCACGGCTCAACGCTGCAGAATCTGCTCTCCCATAATTACGCACCCTTGTTGCAGGCAAGACTGCAGGCCGGAAATGCCGCCAGTCTTCAGAATGCATCCTGCGGCGAAACCCCATCGTCGACGAGTCCTTACCCGATCAGTCCGTCAAATCAAGTGTCCACGTCCTGCAGCCCTGAACAGCAACGACAAGTGCACTCGTCCTTAGCGGCGCCTTCACACATCAGAAAGCGGTCGCGGTCTTCGCCAGGTTCCGGACAGAACTCGTCCAAAAAGAATCCAGCCGCTGGTGCCGCGACGTTATCGTATGGGACGGAGTCCAGTTTAATCGGCAAAGAGAAACCCGTACACAGATGTCAGATCTGTAATCGGGGTTTCCTCAACAAGAGCAACATCAAGGTACATCTGCGAACGCATACAGGTGAAAAGCCGTTTAGGTGCGAAGTGTGCGGCAAGTCGTTTAGGCAGAAAGCGCATCTCATTAAGCATCAACAAATTCACAAAAGGATTGGCAGGGATTGAATGATCTCTGTTCTTATTCGAGTGAACCTATTTAATGAGATAGGATAACAATAGAATAATAAAATACGTAAGGTAGAAGTAAATAATAAAAAAATAAGTATGGACATATTCTAGATTACGCTGTGTACCTACAATGGAATATGGCGTGACGGTGTGATGGCCAAGTGATTAAGTCGAGTATTTAAAATAATATTGAGGTATGATGTTCAGTTGATGCTTGACTGTTGATATTCAACTATAAAATTAAAAAAGTTTTAATTAAAAAACTTAATTTATATTATTATCAATTTCATTAGAATCAAGATATCGATCTGAAAAATATTTTTAACAGTCTTCAAAGGTTTACAGTCAATCAAAATCAATTTTAATGACGATCATGTGACTCTGTAAACAAATATAGACTCTGCATACGAAATTCGATCATTAAGACGACATGTCTCTAAACATCTAGCTGTAATTTAATGATACAATTTCATAAATGCAAATCCATTTTATCATGGTGTACATGAATACATTATTATTATGTGAACTACGATAAAAAATTCGGCAAGCCGATAAAAAATATCTGACAATTAATGATCTAAATAAATAAAAACAAGCGTTTTATTTATTTAGCGTAAAAATATTGAAAAAAATATAATAAAATCAAATTAATAGCATAAAAATTTACAAATGCAATAAATGAATAAACGTATATTCTGCAGTTTGATGTGGCCTTTCCGATAAATCTAATATTATAATACATAGTGATTCCATAAAATCATTTTTTTATTATTATATAATATAATAATAATAATCATTATTATTATATCAAGAGATATTTCAAACTTAAACGTCGCTTTTGTGTGTGAAATAATTTCTGATCGGATAAAATTATTAGTAATTTTATACTGGTTTATATTGATAATTTTATAAAATTATGATTACGATTTATCGGATTTGCTTTCTCAATTTTTATATATCAGTGTATCTATTAATATCAATTTTAATTAAATTGAATAAAAAAACAATAATTAGTAATATAAAAAGTATATAACCAATGAAATAATATGAATAAGAACAATGAAATTTTAAGTAAAAAAAATAGCAAAAAATTTAATAAATTTAATTTTGATAAAAACTTTTTAACATACTAAGCAATATGTTAAAATCCAGTTACCTTTAGTGTATTATAAAAATGAAATTATTTTCTATAAACTTAATTTGTGTGTGTTAAAATGTGTATCTTAATAATGATTTTTGTGAAAAAATAGAATACACTTTAATTGTATATGTAAAAGAAATAATACTCTCTCTCGAATTTACTTTAGATGGTTGATGAACAATGCTTACGATATGCAATTTTATAGATGATGTATACGTGTACATATTAAGAGACGTTGTTACATCTCGCCCAGCTATATGATCTGTCAATCTATCGTTTGCAATTTTTCGAAAAAAAACGTGCAAAAATACAAAAGTGATTATTTCTTAATATTATAATTATATATGTTTTAATATATTTTAATCAATACATCTGTTTGTTTGACCAATATAAATTATACACGTCATTACCAGAAACAATTAGAAACATTTTGGAAGTTTTTCTCATCGGATTCCAAATGGACATTAGGATGTCGGCTAAAATGTTTTAGATATCTCGGAATAGAGTCGTAGTAACTAATCTTTCATTATTTAGTTTGAAATACTTGTACAAATGAAAATACTACGGGTCCGTGCTCAGGCATCCTAGTATGTTGCCAAAATTGTTACTGCGAGAGTTAATATTTTCCAAATAATATTAATTGTTTCTTGAATCATTTTATTGAAAGAAATGAAGACAAAAAAATTTTATTGCGTGACAAATACAACTTATTAATGTTGCATGAAAATATGTGATTTTACGGTAATAATTATATTTAAATAGATATTTCTATATCATTCTACATCAAATTACTTTACATCAAATTACTCTACATCAAATTATTTCTATATAATTCTACAACAAACTTTTATATATCATGATAATATTGATGTACAATCGTATCGAAACCTAAAATTGAATTATATCGTTCGTTTCACTGGTTTCCTTTATTTATGATTCGAAGCATCAATGAGCATCATAGGATAGGAATTAATAATTAATGAAGTTATTACCAAGGCGCGATCGAGCACGTGTTGATCGTGTTCAATACGTACCTTAATTCTTTTATAAATAATGTTAGCAAGTAGCCTCTAGCTCACTCCTGTTATTTATTGCGCTTTTATATCATGCTCTTTAATGTCCTTCGACATTTCTCTTGAGCTTTCATGTAATTTTTCGAGATTCTTCCGATGCCTTTCACATCGCGCATCTTGTAAAATAGCTGTCTTTTCCTCCGTTCTCTTCTTATTTAAGCTCTATGTAATTGATCTTGTTCTTCCTCTCTCTTAATTTATGATCTTGCACTGTATGTAAAATATTGTATGACGTATTATTCGACTACTGCACACTCCTCTCGATCCTGCGATGGAAATATTCATGTACGAATCTTTTCTGTTTTGTAAAGATACTAAATCGATGAAAGATGTATATCTGCCTTCGTTGGGATCGTTGCTGTGGATGCGAGCTTTCGATAGATCGACGGTAGTGTTTAATTATCGAAAATATTGACTATCCACATAATCATTGAGTTCTTGCAAATATTGTGCTTGCAAATATTTGCTGTTGTGTTCATGTAATTTTGTTTGTTCATTGCTCGATCTTCGAATTCTCGTCGCTGCTACGTCTGCTGCGGTAGTTGGTGACTGCGAATTGTAACTTGTATAAAGTCATGTGCATTGTATATGTGCATTATTTATAAAAATTTATGATGTTTCATTAAATTGTTACCGTAAAACAATTATATTTCTTGTACCGATGCCCTTTTATCCAAACCATTCTTCGCGCTTCATTTTTCCAACATTTCTTACTTTAAAGTCAATTAAAAAAAATTAAAGACTTCTAAAGAAAATTAGAAACTAAAATATTACAACTATAACTGTAAATATGTTAATTTGCATGCGTAATCGTCAATAGATAAACATATAGATATTGGAATGTTGTGAAAATTATAAAGCACATGTATGTTTAGTGTTCGAGATTTAGTTTTATATTGTGGAAATCGATGACCAATGATATATAATACGTACCTCCTCGAATCTTTTAAAAGCCTTTTTAACTACACATTTCAAGTAAGATAAAGTGAAAGAAGCATGAAGATCCTCGCGTACATCGTATAAAACTTTGGGCTAAACAATTTTATCGCGAGAAGAAGATGTATATAGATTCTAAGTAAATAAATATCTAAAGCCATTCTAACTAAATAAGTAGTAAATAAATACGTAAAATAAATATTTCAATGGTGAAATTGAAAAGATAAATGCTTGAAAATAATACAGGAACGTGATAACGGTTCTGCGAGAGATGACAACGAAATGCGAGCCATGTCGAATGCAATGCAGGATGCACGCGGAGATTCAATCTCAATCTTGAACAGTTGACGTCAAGTATTTTCCACGAAATTTTGCGACAATTTGATTTTATTAAGAACCTTGTTTTCCTGCATGAAATGTACGATATATTTAAATTCAAGATAAATTTATGTATCAGTATGTGTCAATAATGTCTGATTTTAAATTACGCCTTGTATATAATTAATCATCATAAAATTTGCTAGCAATTAGTAACTCGGAAAGTCGCTTATCCTCAATGATCGTCTTTGGATGTCAGTTATAATTTCAAGCAGAGGTCAGGCAAAATGGCCAGACAGACTATAACAAAGGACAGTATTGAAAAAGGATCTGGAACAGTTTGCGTTGAAGGTATTTGGACCGCAGATTATTGTTGAATATAATGATATAACGGGGTTACGCTCTCTCGGTGGTTATACTGTCTCTGTGATGCTGTCTCCTCGTTGTAGGACAAGGAGATATGCAGATTCAGATATAAAGAAGAAGATGTCGAGAAGCACGGACAAAATAAGGAGAAAGGGAGAGAGAAAAAGACGGATCCTTTATTCTTATCCAACAATGAAGCACAGGAAGCGCTCGTGATCGCACACGTGAATAGTAAACAGAATCGTGGCCACTGTGCCTAACTGTACTCTTGATTAATCCAGATAAATGCGATAATTAAATCATATAATGTAAAAAAAACTGTAAACGCAACAATTGGAGGAAGTATGCTGTAAAAGAGATGCAAAACTAAAGGAACATGCTGCGATAAAGAGATTTACGGTAAGTAATTATGTGAGTCGTCTTAACGTTAGTGACAATAAATTTCAATTCGCAAAATACACGACTATGGTGTTTGTAAAAAAAGCTATATAAAAGTATCGTCTTACGAATTTTTGTGATTACAGTTGATTAAGATGGAAAGAAAAGACAAAGGCGAACCTGAAATAAGATGGACCGACGTCGCTGACTCGGACAGTTAAAGGCTAAACCATGGTCGGAGAGAAGGGATCGGTGGTGCCGAGGTTCCCATGACGATCCACGTACCCGGTCGAACCAGTGACCTAAATTTTTGGGGTCCACTGGCAGGGCTTCCACATCTTCGGTGTCTGTTCCTCTCCGTCCCTTTCAATATCGTGAATACGTAAAAGGCTTTGAAAGCCTAATTTGTTTCGCGTTGCGAAAGATTAATTCATTTCGCGGAATAATAATATCTAATCGTTGCTCGTCGATACTCTTTAGAAAAAGAAGGAGAGCGAGTCTTATTTGTTAAAGTTGGTTCAATGAATATCGGGCTTACATCGAATGCCATCATGTACGCTACATTGAATACATTCAATTAATGCTCTCCATTAGTTGCGATGATTGTGTAATTTATTCGCGAGGTGTTACGAAGTGAAATATACCCCGTCGTACGTACACCAGCAACCATCTGTTAGTTTAGTATCCTGAATACACGCGAAATGCACAGGGAGTCTAACATGCTGGAAGCAATTAGCGAAATGCTTCTTGAAACACGCGTGATACGAGATGGTAAGTATCCCGAGTTTCGACCATTTGGTTAACGACTATTATTTACTAGCAATTACCTACTTCGCAGCTAGATATTTCTTGCATATATTATTATTCTCGTGTATACTTTTTAACATTATTACATTTCACGTATTATTCTAGCTACTCTCATGAGATAATAAAACATGTTGCATACAGAGATAAGCACAAAGTATCTCCACTGCTCAAAGATCTCTGTTTGCATCCCTTCTTCGTAGCTGCTCGTACGAAATGCCTGCGATCTCGTTTCACGCCTGTCATACTTTTCTCTCATCCTCAACCGACAGAGAGCCGCATCCGCAAGTTTTCGGATGAAAAGGAGAATACACGGGGACGTGTTCGAATCAGCGCGTGTATCGTCGCATGCATCGTTTTATCGCATCTGCGTGTATCGCCGGTGTATCTGGAAGACGCAACCGGATGCGATGTGGAGGATCGGCGTCAATTATGCCCGTCAAGGAGACAATGGACAATTCTCTCTTCAAGTGTGTACAGTACGGTAGGCAGCAGACGGCGTGTAGTTCCTTGCTGTGGAGCCTCCTTAAAGAAAGTCTTTCACCGTGTACGCAAAGGAGGTGTGCCGGAGAGTGTCGTTCTCCACAGAGGAGGAGGAAGAGGAGGTGGTGGTGGTGGTGAACGAAAAGGAGGGAGAAGGGCAAAGAGGAACGACGATGGAGGAGGGCCACGTTATACTACTTTGGTACACTTCGTCGTCGGTACCAGGCAGCGATGTTCCACTTACACGACACACTTTGCAACTCGCCTCGCTTCAGGATCCTGAAGAGTGGGTCTATCCTACGGTTCCGATCGCGCGTCGTTAGTTGTACATACCCCGCGTATATACGGCCTGCCTCGACAAGAAAATTCGTGCGATAGACCTGACGATGCTGCTGCATGCATAGGATTGCTGGATACGTTCGGCTCGATACATCGCGCCGCGATCGATCCAAGAAATCATTCTTATCATTGATCGTAAACAATTAGCGGAACAACTTGGTCGAAGCTGCCGGAACTCGTTGGCTGAATTCATCAGCCAAAGGCAATAAGGATTTTCGAATACCATATGCTTAGAATTATTTTTACGAGAAAGGCAACAAGATTTAAGATTAACGGTAAAAAGCTGTGAAAGTCACTTTTGCGATTACTTACGTAAAATCCGGTTAGATGCGCTAATGTGCCGGCGTCAGGCTGGTCTTTTTTCACGTTCGCAATATTGCACATATAACGATTAGTCTTTTATATCAAGCGCGTATGTACATTTTTTCTGACTGCTCTTTTTCTAAATAAATGGGAAAGCGACGTAATGTATCTTTCTCGCCTTGCATCCCATTACGGTATCAGTTTGAATAAGTAGATGCTTCCGTTTGATCTAGGACACGCGATCTCAGCTGCGACGAGTAGGCGCGCGATTAAATATACCTTGGACAAAGAGACAAAAATTAAGATAAGTTAAGAATTAGTTCCATTGCTAGAATATACAAATTCTATATCTATATATTCAACTATATATAAAAAATAATATATAGATGTTATATAAAAGAATTCTATATATTCATAACAATCGATGTTTTTCAAATTTGTAAATATAATCATTTTTTTATTAAAACTGCTAGCCATATCATATTTGTCATACGTGCTGTGTTTAAAATTCATGTTTCAGTTAATAATAATTCATGTATTCAATGAATGAATATATATACTACTTTCTTGATAAATTATCTGGAATTGTACAATCCACCTAATTCTTATGCCGTTTCCTGTATTACACGTGCGCATCTTAGCGATTATGTTTAAACTAGGACAAGATGAAAATCGACATACTTTTGATTACGTGCGCAAATTTGATTGCAACTGCCAAGTTTACTATAAAAATCATCGTAATCGTGGAATTAGTTGTTCGCGCACAAACGATCATTGAACAATTTCTCAATTCGTGTCACGTGATTTCGTGTGATATCACGATAGGACGACAGAAATTTTTGGATTCCCGTTGAGAAATCGAAATGCTGTCGAATCGCTCGTTTCAAATTCGACACGCTTTCGAGAGTATGAGGAAAGTCTGGCGACACAAAATTCTATTCACATATGCGTGAAAATTAATATGCATGTAAAAGATAATATCGCTTGTGTAAAATCAACATATTCGAGTTGCTGCTCCAGCAATATCCCAATAGCTCAAACTGTTTGGTAATGAGAATACAAGATTCAGATGGCGAATAAATGTTGTTGGACATGTAAATGTAAGAACAATAAATTGCAAAAATAAACACTGTGCATCACACCGAAACTTGTTTTTAATTTGGGAGAAGGCAAGATCTCCCTCGTATCTCTTCCCCTTTCGCTCATCTCTCATTACCATCGAATGTGCACACACATCTCACCGCTGCACGCATTGCGTACAGGGATGAGACGAGATAATGTGCGGCGGGAGGGGAGATGGAGAGAGAATTTCGCAAATGGACGAATAATTAAAGGCGATTCGGATCATGTGAGTGGTACAGTTCACACAGTTACATCTCGAGCTCCTTCTCAATGGACGTCGGTGGGTATGGTTGGCAGGTGAGCAGCAGCACCATACAAATACACACGCCACGTAGGTATACGCGCATATATGTCGCGGCTCTCGCATCATACACATCTGTGACTGTGGCTAATGGGAATCTTCATTCCCGTGGTAAAGTTCCCATCGTCGTTCTGGCATATCGCTCGCTCTTCGGTCCTCACGACGCAACTCCGTGCTGAGATTATTTCAGAAGATACGCACCACCGACGCAACATCGCCTAGAAACAAATAGACCTCGATACGTTCGTCTTAGTACATCTCAGCTTCCAATTAACAAGTTGCTACTCTCAATATTAATGATTTTTACACAGCACGAGTGAAAAGGATAATGCAAGAAAACGGAAATAATTCATGAAAACAAGCTTTTTGGATTCAGTGTTGTCTGCAATACAACTATAATTTTGACAATAATGCTAAAGAGAAAGAAGAGACAGAGAAAGAGAGAGGTACAGTTAAGAATTCATCGCATGTGGAACTTCTATATCTAGCTGTACTTGCTTTTATCTGATGCTCCATTTAAATAGGAATTCCTAATTGCCATTGTACGCTCCCTTCTAGTTGGATTTCTTATAAGACGCGATGTGCATTGATATAGAAGACAAGAAGTATGTCGCCTTGAATCAATCACTATTGAATGGCAAATTTGCAATTTAAAAATTAGCAATGATAATAAAATCCGGAAATTTATTATTGATATAAACTCCTATCTGTTTTTGCAAATGTCTATGAAATTCAGATTCGATTATCTAAAAAATACTAATAAAAAAACTTGTGAAACAAGTAGAAGAAGTGTATCTCAAATTTCATTAAAACGTAATGGAGGAAAATTAAAGGCAAATTAAGACAAAATAAGGCACAATTAAATGAGCATATCAGATAAATAAAAATATTTCATATAAAATTTCGATTAAAGATTAATTGCACGGTAAATCCGTTTACCTCTTTAACGTAATAGAACCATGAGAAACAAATTTGATTAGCATGCCATCATGCGATAGTGGCGGAGACGATGTCGCTGCGCTTACGATTACTTCCACATAGTACGACGATTTGATGATTTATGAGAATTATTACAATTCGAAATGATTGATGGCGCGATTCATGATAGCGATTCGCCGCGATAGAGGTATAAAATTTCTCGGCTCGTCCATCAGTCTTATCGTCCAGCGTATAGGGAACGCGATTAAGAGGACTACGCTGTCTTCAAAATGTAAAAATGCACTACTCGTTGCTATTCATCGTTTCCGTATATCTCTTTTACTCTAACGAACTCTCGTCGGGTAAAAAATATCCATCATGTGTATCGCTGGTCCTGTTTCTCAAATCTCGAAACAAGCGAATACGTTGGATGCTATACGAAATGAGTTTTGCGTCACCGCCGATTAATAGAAAGCTGCGTCCGTGTTTAATTTCTCTGCTTTTTTAGCTATGGTAATTGATGCGAGATACGTACACACCGAATGTCATTCTAGCCCATCGGTTTTGGACGGAAATAATTTTTGACAGAATCCCATGAGATTTCACTCGCGCCTGGCCACGGTCGCTGTGATGCTAAGAGAAATCGAACTTGATCGTTAAGCGAGTCGCGAATCGCGAGCTCGGCCCATTAGCCGCGTTCGAGTCTCCTCTGGCCCCGTCGAGACCCCGAAGACGAACGCGAGGGAATTTATCATTATTAATCGCTGCAGCAAATTATCCCTCGCGACAAAAATAAAAAGTTGTACGAAGACCGATTTCCTAAATAACAGTTTGCTACGAAATATGACATATTCTTCTCTGCTATAACATAATCCCGGAGGAGTGAAGAATGGAGCTATTCACAGAGGCCATTTTATCGTGTTAAAATAATAAATAAAAAGAAGAATGTAAAATGTAGGAATGTAAAATCGCATTATATAACGTATGAAATGCTGCTCGTCGACAAGTATGGCGATGCATTACGGCGGAATTCTGCGGCGAAAATTTCCGCGTATGTCGGGAACCACCTGTAAAAATATCTTCCCTTTCCCCTCCCTCTCTCCCTCTTTCTCTCTCTTTATCTCGAATCTACGCAGGTAGGATAAACAGCCGAGCTTCGACGTACGGGGCTACGGAGGAAAGGTGCACCATATCGCCGACAACTCGGTAGAAAGCACTGTGTTTGATGTCAGCGTACTAACGCAAGTTGCCGACTCGGAGAACGACTCGTTTGCACGTACGTGTGTGCATGTGTGTCGTATGCGTGTGTGAATCGACTCGTCTTTACCAGCATAAGCTGAGCGTGTTGTTCTCCCGGGCTCCTCGTGCTGGTAGGACCTTGTTTCATGACCCACATAAAGCAAGGCCGTTAACACTACTCACAGCCCGCGCGCACGTATGGGTGGCAGGCCCCAGCGAGGTGCGCTCCATGGAGGCCCACGTGCACCTCCTCTACCTGATAGCACCCGCCGCGCGCCGGACCCGCGTGCGAGATGGCCCCAAATTCGTACTATCTGATGGGATCGTGTTTGTACCTGAAAGAGATGAAGGATTTCAGATATCTCGTTTGGCCGGTGTGTCAGTTTTAAGTCGACGATCATATTGAATTGAACCAGAAGAACTTTGCCAATGTATGATGAGGCCATTGCGAGACCAATTACAAGGAATCTCCATTAAATCACGATTCCGTTTTTTCAGGTCGAAAATTGATGGGACAGATGGTGATTTTGTAGCTGCCGAATAACGCGATTTATATTGTGAGCGTGTATCTATCAACCATCACAGGATAAATCGTCGATTAAAGTGAAAGAAAAAGTAGAGCAGCGTGGTAATCGCTCATACTTCATGCACGCGAGATTCTTTGAAGATAGATATTTTCGAGATATAATTGTTTTTCTTTGCGTGAAAGCTATATATGGTTTGCAGATTGCTGATACTGATAAATTGTTTAGAAAAGTTTCTTTTATATGCGGAATGTCAGTCTGTAATTTTTTCAAAAGATATTTCTTTAGAATATATTTATCCAGGAATGATGTTAAACAGCTGCTTACGCTTCGTCTAGTTTTGGAGCAAAAGGATGTGATTTTGCACGATAAGTATAAATATATAACTGACGTAAAGTTGACCGTGTCAATTTTTGGCTCCACTGTATTATTTATGAGATGTGTCGCAATAAAACTCAGACTCTCCACTTTCCAAGATTTGTCATAAAAGCGAAGGAATTTTCACACGTGCATATTTGAATAAATTATTTGGACATCTGATATTGTTTATCTTAAATTTGGCATTAAGAATATTAAATTAATTTTGCTGCATATTTTCAGATTGATGCACGGCGATGTGGAATACAGAATAAAAATATATTTCTAATCAATTATGGAAAAAGAAAATTGTGAATTTTGATTCGATACTCGTATACATTTTTCTACATTTATTATCACAATTTTATCAGTGGATCGCTTCCTGTTTGGCAGTTACGATAGCGATATGGCAATTTCAATGTAATCTAATATCACAAACAAAACTATCAACCCAAAATAATTTTACTTATTTTATTTTTATTTAACCTTATTTATTCAAACTACTGCTCTCAAAATTTGCCCTCTTTCGTCATATTCTCTTTACGATTTTTTATAACTTTTTACGGGATCCACGTCCGCTCTCGCGTAATTTTATTCATATCAAGCATCACGTGAGCGATCTTCACGAGAGTATAATATTTTTTACACAGTTTATCTTGACGAAATGGTCCCCCCTGATGCGAAGCCCCACGGGCGAGGTGAAGAAGCCACGGTCCCCCGAGTCTTGCTCTTGCTCTTTCCTCTTCGTAGTACGCTTACGGCGACGGTGCGTACGTAAATACACGATTGTGTGCACGTGTGCGTGCACTTAGTGGGTCACACCGATGCGCGGTGGTGACGTGCGAGGATATCGTGCAGCAGCAGCATGTACCAACGTGCAGCGTTATCGTACTCATGGTGGAGTCCGGTCTGGGTCCAGCGACCAGGCTCACCGCGGCTGGCACCTTGATCTTGATCTTGACTCCGCGCGAGGTCCGTCTCGCGGCAGACGCCGCCGGCAGAGCGCGGATTCCCATTGCTCATTTTACACGTTTCAACTGGATAATTGACAGCTTTTCTTTTTTTCCTTCTTACCTTTTTTCTTTGTAGAATGCAAAACAAATAATAATATGACACTGTTGTTCGAAACTGTGAGAGTCATTTCTCTTTACTGAATTGTTTTTGTCTAGTTATGCTGCACTCAGAGAGTTAAGTCCGATAGTTCGAAGCTAAATCTTCAATTAAACTTATATAGTTTAATTGAAGATTTAGCTTCGAATATTATGCACACTATATTTTTAAAAGTAACATTAAAAATTTATTCAAAGTAATTAAAAAAAGAATTATATTTACAATATAGTTCTAAAAAGTTTAAGTCCGAACTATATAGTTTAATTGAAGATTTAGCTTCGAACTATCGGACTTAAACTTTTTAGAACTATATTGTAAATATAATTCTTTTTTTAATTACTTTGAATCAATTTTTAATGTTACTTTTAAAAATATAGTGTGCATAATATTGAGAATATATATAAACTATGCTTGATATTATATTGGATTGTAACCAAAATGACGAATTCTAGAAAAATGAACTCATGAAGTTACCACAAAGATGGCAAATGTTAGTAGAACAAGATGGCGCATATGTAGTTGAATAAATATGTATGTATATATACATATTAATTTAATCTTGGAATTTTATTAAAGTAACGCTACGAACTTTTATTATAATCCAATATATGTACGTTTGCTTTAACGCTAATTAATTCGTTAAATTAAGATACAAATCTTAGCTACGTTATTGTCTTAATTAGCTTCTTTAGCTTTCATTTTTTAATTATCTTGCTTATATGTGCATATTGAAAATATAACTAGCGCCATCTTTTGCAATTACTTCATACTAGACAATCTATGTAGGAAAAAGTTGGATTACTCGTAAAAGAAAGTTCTCTTATCTCTAATTTCATTATCTCTACATGTACAAGGCATGCCAAACACGTGCTCATTTCCTTCGAGGTACAAATTCCTTAACTAGCCTGAAGTTGATTTTATCTTAGCAGAAATTCAATAAGGCCTATATCCAGTTGAACATAATGTTTTACGATCTATCTTGTACAAATCAGTGCAACTCAATTATACACGTATAACTACAAAGTTTTACTAAATTTGTACCGCAACAGCACACAAAAGTTTTCCTCGAGAATTTATAGTTACATAAAAAGAGAAAATATTTATACACAAATCATGCACAATATTATTAACAATTTGTTCTTTTGCAGAATAACGTGAACAGTACATGCTGAAGAAAAATCGATCAGGGTCGTCGACCATGCGTTCTTGTTCGATCGCTCGACCTGGATTCACAGAGGAGACTCCTGTCTCTAAAGGAGACCTTAAAAATCAGCAATTTGCGTTTCTGCCGCCAGTGCACGCTATCCGTAATTATCGACCGACTCGTCTCGATCACGATGCCGCTTCAAATGCAATTCTGTAATGCTCGTGCGATTGGGGATTCAAAGTTCATGGGTCAGGAGCGAGGGGGTTTCAGAACGGTCTCCGACCTTTCAAATTTTTCTCTATTTTATTGGTACCATCTCTTTCGTACAACGATCGTCACAAGAGAAACTTCCCCGACCGCATCTGATATCGAGTGAATCGCAAATTGACGATAAAGTTCTTTGTAATGAATTTGGAATCTGTCTTTCGATGCTTCACCATTAACACGTGCATACACAGATAATATTCATCACGAATGATGCATCATTCACGAAAATTAACTAATGGAATGCTCAGTTTCTGTCATAGCAACTTGCAAAAAAATTGACGAAATAACGCATGACAATCAGTAATAATCAGCATGATAATAAAGAAAAAGAATTATATGTGTTTCTGATTCAATCGCGTTAATCGCGACAGAATGCTGAATGGCATCAACACGATGCACATTTACGTTTAAATAAATTTAATGTCGTATTATAAAATGGTAGATCTGAATCGATCGAACTAGATCGCTCGTGAACGTTCTTTATGACGTATCGTATGGTATTCGTATCGTAAAATATTCTCGATCATTCTTAGGACACTTTGCCTCAAGATGCCCCGCAAACGCGGTAACAACCCAAGAATCATACTTCACGCTACAACTTTAGTCCTTTTCGTTCCTGTTATTACGAGTAACAATGAAATATCGATATTTTCACTTCGCAAAAAGAACATATATACAAGCACAATCACTTAATCGTCATTAATTGTACTGCCTTTTAATTACGCTAATCTTATAATATTTTCTATTCCACATTAATAATTAAAGTTCAACTTCGAGGATTGCCAATTTATCGTGTCATCTGCTTACCGAATATTGGCACCGTTCTAAATGCGCGATCGACCTGACTCGAGACCTCGCGACGAACAAACTAGAACAGTTCAATCAGCATTCCCTTCGATTGATCTTCGAACACAGATATTTACATTCGAATCTGTTTTATGGGAACATCAAATGCAACACGAAAATTCATCTTACTAAATTGTCGAGTTTGCGCATAGACGAGACAACTATCTTTGCGACTTTGAATATCCAGTTTCAAGAATTTCAATTCTACCCATTGTACGTATCATGAGAAATTGATTCCATCAAACAAATTCTTACGTTTACGAAGAAATAACAGTGCACGCAATTATAAAAAATTTAATAAAAATCCCAATATTTTTATATCTTCGTGTACAAGTACATTTTCCTTTCCACTCGTAGTATATTCTTCGTACTACAATACTACGCACTATAATAACAAAAAAAATATATCTTTAGTATCATTATTGAATAATATATGATATGACATAGCCAATTTATTTTATAAATAACTAGTAATAATTATCAGTAACTTCAATCACATCTTTGAACTATCATGTGTATGAATAATCTAATTTCTGACTAAGCTTCTAATTCGATGATGATATGTTTTAGTTTTACATATTACGAATGTACTACGAGAAGTAAGGAAAATAACTTCGCGATAACAACATAACGTTTATAATCAAATTCCATTTCCGTCGAAGAAATTGATAAATTGATACAATTTGATAAATTTCTTAAGAACGTCAATCAGGCACTTAAATATTAATTCTATAGAATCAACGTTTTCATAAAATATAAGTATCTTTAGAAATGTTCATGGAAACTCATTGATGGATAAATATTTTCACTTATCGATTTCTGTGTAATCTGTAATACAGAACGGCAAACAAGCGCCCGATTTGTAAGACTTCTCAAACCATAACACCGCGTTGCGCCAACAATTGTTTCCTTTGATGGAGGCTCGGCGAGTCCACCGTAATCTCGTCCTTCTTCACGCTGTCGAATGATTTGGACGTTTTGAAGTTATTCAGGACTTTCAAGCAACTGTTATTTGTCATCTCGAGAGATTTCGAGCCCCTTAGCGACGCGCTAGCCAATTTCTTGATAGTTTCCGAGATCGGATACTTGAAATCTGCCCTCTCCCTCTCCCTGTCCTTGATTCTTTGATTACCGTCAACTACCAGCAGAGAATCCTTCTTCTCGACTTTCGGCGACTTTATCTGCTGTTGTTCCTCCATTTTCGTATCCTCGTGATTCGTCCTCTGACTCTCATTCCCGTCGATTTTCCCATTCCTACGCGTCACCGACTCCGACTCATCCTTGAATGGCTCCAATCGCGAGTGCTCGTTCTCTTCCTCCTCCTTCCTGTCGTCTTGACCTAGTAAAGACTTTGGTGGCGCTTCCACGTAACCGCTTTCGTCACTGTCCGCCTCCTCGTCGAGGGAGTCCAGAGTTAGAAATGAAGTTTCCTCATTTTGCAGGAACTCGTGGCTTATCCTGCTGGGATATTTTTCGTTCGCTCGTCTCTCCCTGTTTTGCGGATCATCAATCCTATTCAGCATCTCGCCCCTCGGTCGATAATCCACCACGTCGTCGAGGTCCTCGACGTCCTCGAAGTCGAACATTCGACCGTTCGAAGCCGTGTAACGAAATTCTATATCCTCCTCCTCCTCCTCCATCGATTCCTCCTCTTCACTCCGCAGGGGAAACATCTTTCTAGAATCTATTATAGGATTAAAACGGGGACTGCCGGCACATGTCATGAAATGTGGCGAGCCTTCCGAGTTTCTGCGTGCTCCTGGCCCTCTGCCAATTCTATCGTCCGAGAAGACAACTCTCTTGATCGATCCTCGCTGATCGTTTTGATCTGAAAAAATATTTTGAAGGTAAGCGAGTTTCAAAATAATGACAGTATGATGCATACATCGTGTATTACATAGGCGCCCCCTCTGAAGAAATCTTAGTACATATATCATAGCAAAGTCTGCGAGCAATACTAACTTTGCGCGAGATGCTCTTCCGGGCAGGCAGCCCTCTCTTCGCTCGTCGCCGTACTGGCGGTATCGCAACCGCTCGAGATGCTACCGTTCTCATCGGAGGATTCACGATTGAGAGCGTCCAGCAGCCTAGCTATCCTCCAGCCATCTTGGTCCTCCCAGCTACGTGCCACGTTCTCGAGGGAACGCAACTCCTCCAACAGCCTCTGCTGCTCCATCTCTTCGGCCACTGTGTCCTCCTCAATCGCCGATAGTTTCGGTGCGCTTTTCGATCTCTCCAATGGCGGTCGATAATTCTGGCCACCGGTGCTCAGAAGCAACTTCCTTCGTGGCAACGATGGATTATCGTACAACGCATTCGCCAAAGACAATCTGCAATTCGCAAATATATCATATAATTATAGTTGTGATTGTGATTAGCTAACAATATATATTTGTTTCTTATTTATAATATATTTGACAAAATATCATTTCAACTTATAAACATCATTAACTATATTGTCAACCAAGTAATTATTAAAATATTAAAATTTGTTGAATTATTATCTTCAATATTATATTAATAGAATTCTCTCTCGTCATTTTAACTCTCTCGATAAAAAGATAAATTCCTGAATGACAATGCGGTAAAGAGGAAGTAGCGAGCTAATTCTACGAGTATGATTCCAGCCGGAGTACTCAAGTATGTTTGATCTGCGACTCGGAAGCACTGACCCGAATGCACATCGGTCGGCGATCGCTTCTTGTTCTGAATCGTGACTCGATCGCGCGCACTCGATCTACAATCGTGATCGGAATCGTGACTTCATATTGCTGTACGAGCGTGCGTAACTGCGCGTGCACCTCCCAAGAGTGAAGATCGGAAATTTCTCTTTTCTCCTGATTAATCGGAGGACAAGACCTGTGTGCATGGTCGGCGTAACAACGATACAACGAACGAGGCGCGACAAAAATGCGAGGAATGCGTGATGGTGCGCGCCGTTGCCCGACATTAATAACGAGAGCCTAACGGAAACATGAAGAAATCTACCTTTAAGAAATTGTGCCGCGTGTTCCATCACGGTCTCTGTTCGCACCTAATTACATCAAAAACTCAGAGATATATAAAAATTAGACAAAAAAGATTACTTTCTTTAAACAGTTATTAATCGTTAAATTAACGCATTAATGTAAACGCATCTCATGTTTCATTAATCTTTACAATGCGACTCTATAATTCACGGTAATACCCAACAATACTTTACTAATTCCACTGTAACACAGTTACTAATTCCCACTAATTACTTGTAAACTTTGCATAATATCCGCTAATTTTCGCTAATACTACCATCATAAACTCCATTTTCTTCACCTGTTTACTTACCCGTTTCCGACAAATGAAGCAAAAGTTAATATAATAATTAATATATAATTCTTAATTCGTCAAATATTTATAAATATTATAAGCAATTTTTAATTTATACGTAATTTATACAAAAACTCCTAGTTAAATAACTGAAATAAATATATTAATATAATTATTTCGCCAAATATTAATTAAAAGTTTTTCAATTTATTGTCTTTATCCAAAATTAAATATTCTATTTCGGGCAATGAAATTTCATTGCCTCTCTCGTGTTTCTTGTAGCGGCTCAATTTCGTCTTATCGCTCTCACCTGGCATTTTGCCTGGAGACCTTGTCACGGCGAAATTCCAAGAGCGCCTGCTGCAACCTGGCGTTCAAGATCGAGGCGAGTCTCCTCGCGGTGGACTCCTTGCTGCACAGAGCGGCATGGCACCTCAGTTCGGGCCTCAGCCTACGACCTTCGTGCCTGTACACCCAGACGAAGAGCCGCGGGTGGGAAGCTGGGGCCGTGCAGTACGTCACACGGTGAGCCCAATACTCGGTGACACCATGATCCTTCGTGGTAGCCGTTAGACCACCGTTGGTCACTGTCAGCCGCATGCAGACATCGGGCTTGGAGCTGCTCACGTAAGTTCGCCATAGGGTGGACACGGGCTTGTCGACGCAGCCTTCACCTGCAAAAGCACAATTAACGTTAGCTCTTTGAAGTGACCAGAATTGCTGCGTCAGAATGTCAAAGGGTCCTTGACTCCTTCGACTCCATTACATCTCGGCCATCCCAGTTTGAAACGATTAGCCCACGTTTCCGTTTTAGCAATCCAGCGTTATTGGCGCACGAGCATAATCGAACGCTGAGGAATGCCGCTCCTCCAACACACAGTACCGCGACAGGCATGTCGGTTTAGCGAAGTGTGTCGCTTTAGGATTGATCACCTGTAAACGACGTGTCTGCGGTATACCTGCTACGCCATTCTAGCCGCGATTCAGCGTGCAAGTACAAACGCGCGAGGCATCTCGGCACGTACATACGTGCGGAATGAGATAGATAGCTCCGTTCCCTCGTGTACTTCGAGGCATATCCCCGACTTTCGATACAGTTCGATTCGCCGTGTGCCGCTACGGCGACTCGGATCGCGTTGCCAATTTAGAGATACAGGAAACGCAAGTACAGTTACTTAGAGTTCGAAAGCAAGTCGAGAGTCGGCAGGCGAAATAGGAGGAGAGGGACAAAAAGAGAGAAAGAGAGATAGAGAGAGAGAGAAAGAAGAACGGAGGGAGAAAGGTGCACAAGCTGAGTAAGAAAAAAAGAAAAAGATGAGACGTGGAACAGGTAGATGCACGCTGGAGTCTCTCGTGATCCGCTATTTGCAACGGAAGAAAAATTGCGAATCTTCGCGGAGATCTGAAAGTGATTTGTGCAGCGATAGCAGCAGGTGTACCTGCTCGTCGATATAAATCTAATGCAAGGTGATTCTAAGTTTGCGCTTCAATTAACAGATCCACTCTTAAAAAAGCCGTGTTAAATCAAATCGCAATCATTGTTGCCTCTTTTCCGCGATGCTGATTGGTTATTTCGATTCGCGTTGTGCGTTATGTTCAGTTTAGAATCTACTAGTAACAATATATAGCACAGAACTCCTCGGAAAAGAAAACAATTTTAATGGCTAGAACTTTTTCATTTATTGTTTTAACGAATTTTAAATCATCGAGAACTCTAGGCAATATGCCAAATAACAATATAAATAGCACAGAACTCCTCGGAAAAGAAAACAATTTTAATGGCTAGAACTTTTTCATTTATTGTTTTAACGAATTTTAAATCATCGAGAACGCTAGGCAATATGCCAAATAACAATATAAATAGCACAGAACTCCTCGGAAAAGAAAACAATTTTAATGGCTAGAACTTTTTCATTTATTGTTTTAACGAATTTTAAATCATCGAGAACGCTAGGCAATATGCCAAATAACAATATAAATAGCACAGAACTCCTCGGAAAAGAAAACAATTTTAATGGCTAGAACTTTTTCATTTATTGTTTTAACGAATTTTAAATCATCGAGAACTCTAAGCAATATGCCAAATAACAATATAAATAGCACAGAACTCCTCGGAAAAGAAAACAATTTTAATGGCTAGAACTTTTTCATTTATTGTTTTAACGAATTTTAAATCATCGAGAACTCTAAGCAATATGCCAAATAACAATATAAATAGCACAGAACTCCTCGGAAAAGAAAACAATTTTAATGGCTAGAACTTTTTCATTTATTGTTTTAACGAATTTTAAATCATCGAGAACTCTAAGCAATATGCCAAATAACAATATAAATAGCACAGAACTCCTCGGAAAAGAAAACAATTTTAATGGCTAGAACTTTTTCATTTATTGTTTTAACGAATTTTAAATCATCGAGAACTCTAAGCAATATGCCAAATAACAATATAAATAGCACAGAACTCCTCGGAAAAGAAAACAATTTTAATGGCTAGAACTTTTTCATTTATTGTTTTAACGAATTTTAAATCATAGCGCATAGCGCGCGCCTGTGTTGTACTAGTTGATAATAAATTAAAATTCAATCCAAGTAGATAGATAGTTGTTTTGAATAGTTGTTTTGCAGGATTTTTCTGCACATTCGTGGGAGATTTCGCAACCTTTACGAACGTGGCATAACACGGCAGAGCTTTTTTCATAATTGCGAATATAGCAAGCTGATTTATCGCCGGGGAGTAAATTAATTCAAAATAATTACGAACGCGCGAATATGAATTTGATCTTTGATCATGAATCGTCATACCGGTCAAGCTCGATAATCGTAACACGATTGCCGGCAAAGCGGCGACTCTTTCCGAGACGACAAAAAGTTTCCTGCATTTTACACGGCATCTTAGGTCAGTCATTATGTAAATGGTGCGTTACACATGTGATCCTTCACTGACTACTTTTATATGTACGATGACTCGTTAATGAGAGACAGTGATGCTTTTGAAGAAACGCAGCTGAAAGACGGAAAGTGTAAATTAATTAAATATATTTATGCAATATACAGACAGAAACAAGAAACATTGGAAGCATCATTAGAAACTTATCACAAATATGATTGTACTCGCAATTAATATAATTATAAAATAATATAATAAGATTTTACAATTATAATTACAGAATATAAAAATATACTGTATATACCAAAATTATAAAATAATTATTTATAATGATCAAAATGAAAAATATCAACGCAATTTTTAATACCTTTGTAATAGATCTATATAATACAGCAACTATAAAACAGTATAAATAATAATTACTAATTTAGCATCATATATTCAACGATTAAAGGACGGATAATGTCACCACTTCGAATGAAACTGACTAACATGAGAATAAAAAGATCACGCGATACTAAACATGACGTGAGTGTTTATTGAATTCCACATGTTTTTCTTAGAAAGACTTTGATCAGAAGCAGATGGCTAAGAGTATTAATTTTAGCCGAACTTTTAACCGATGAGGCCATTGTACTTGAACGCAACGCGAGAGAGATCGATCATCGATCGAAGATATTATTCGACATTGAACCCGTTATTCCGAGTAAAATATGATCCAAACGAGCACTACAGATCATGTTTCGGTTTCGTCACACAATTTCACAAATCCACGATGTCTATACAGATCTTCAAGCGATTCGCGCTACCCGCTGAGAGGATAATCGCGAGTTTCGTTTTCACATTCGCACGCCAGACGTAAATATTAAGACGTAAATAATGAGTCGGTTTCTCGCGCTTAGCGTTAAATGTCGTCATGCGTGATTCTCGATCCATCGCGAAATACCTCGGAAAATGCGGTATTTTCGTCTTCGACTGTATGGAATGTCGGGAGAAAGCACGCGTGCATCGTGGCTAATCGAGATCCGCGCTGCAATCGAACTGTGACCGACTGCCTGGAAAAAAGGATATGAAATCGAATGCAAATAAACCGCAACCAACAATGGTTCCGGTGTGCCCGTCTAATTTGCGTATAGGAAGCCTTATACGCTCACTGGAACATTTTATTCCGAGCGTGTCCGGAGAAAGCGCGCAGCAGATTCGATAAAAGCGATCCTTCTCGTCGCAGGTGAAACGTTGCAGTAATCATCGACGCGCTGTTAAACTTCCTTTTAGTTGTTAATAGTTTTTAAAAATAAAACATTGCGAATAAAAGAGAGAAAACCGCTCTTTCGTTCATTAGGACTTTTATATCGTTTTATGAAAAATGAAAGCTCATTTCTACTTTATTTTCTGAAAATACAAATTTACAAGTTTATAAGTTCATCGTCTACTTTACGGAATTTATTTTCACCGTTCTTTAAGCGTACGAAAAATTATTTTGGTAATAGCAGACTGAAACGCCGTTATTTATGAGGTAACAGGGCTCTCTGTAGATAAATCGCGGCATACCGTTAGAGGATTGACGAAAGCCAATTCCGAAGCACGGATCATCCGTAGCCCGTGATGATCCATCGAATCGCACGAACACTGTAATCGAATTATCGCGAACGGAAAAACAGACGGTCTGGAACGACGCGGAACAGGAAGCGATGGCGAGAGAGGGCCGTGCACCGTAGTACGACCGGGTCGTCATGCCGTCACGCCGCCGAGCTATGGCACTAACGCGTTAGTGTTCGGTATTATCCAATTAAAGGTAATGCTGCGACCGCCCGTTAATTTTTCTTCCGTTAGCTGACGGTCAGTTATACGCATGATGGTCGGCTCTCGTGCCTTCTGCCCGGATTTCGAGAAAACGAGCGCGCATTGTGGAACGCCGCGCGAAACTTTCCACGAGAAAACGGCATCAGCATCGCATGACGGGACCGAATGTCGCGTGCATCGTGCAATCGGATGATGAATGACATTACGTCGATGTAGGGTAAACGGTGTATCCCAATAATGTACCCCTTTTATAAGCTAAGGAAATTATTGTTTAAAAGAAAACCGATCCTTTCATGCCACAAGGCCACACTTTCCTATCTCTTTATAATACTTTTACATTACAGTTATGGCATCAGTATTCACTGATGGTATTGTTTCTGCATACTTTGATTGTAATCCATATCGATATTTAATGATTTAGGCGATATTTCTGGATTTAAAAAATCATGAAATATATAGCATAAATTTTCTTCTTCTGTGCGAGCTTTGACAAATTTTTTTAGAAGCGTAGGTGGCTGTAATAGATATTTTATTTTGGGCATTGCTATTTTTAGACAGAACAATGGGCCATAAAAAAGAAACAGTTGTGACGCTAATCTACGTTACGTAATGTAAGTTAAGAAGCTTCTTCGGACATCGAAGCTATTTTTTCAACGATTGAGATCGACATCGATTGAGCGTGATGTAAAAAACCTGTAGGTGTCGATGTTACAAATGTCAGCTAACACTACTATTTTCAATATTTTAACTGCTTAAAGAGAATTGCAAAAGAAATATTCCTCGCAAACAGGAACATATTTTATTCGCGTCGATTTTTATTGCTGTTGGCAGTAACATCAAAAAACGGCAATCATATGCTAATGTATCATCTGCAACTAAACGTGCATTATTTCATAACAAAAAAGGGAAATATATCTTCAATAGGACATAGGATGATGCGCTAAAAATTAAAAATGCAGTACACACAAAAATATATTGATTGCTTGATTAATTATAGTGGTTCAGTAAAAGAATTGAAACTGGACTTGTTTAATGTATTAATCTTTCACGGTGCGAACCGACTGTTATAATTACACAATACGTAACGTTCCAGAAGGCCGGAGATGAATCGTTTTAAAAGCATAGTAATTTAACAGCATGGTAGAACCTCGAAGTTTATAACTTTAACGTCATACGTGACTGCATGACTTGTCCATGTCCTCTTTTCATCGTCGCCTTTTATCACAAGTCTTTTACGAGCATTTCCTAACTTCCGTGTTTTTCGCAAGATAAAGCTCATTTTCGGAAAATTTCAAATTGGAAAACGCTTACAATGTACATTCGTGAAAAATCTACCTTCGCATTATTTTCCCTTACGCAAGCTTTGTCAATATATACCACCGAGATATTTTATAAATTTTTATACGATTGTATAAAAATATCTCTCTCAGTTATTGTAGTATATAAAATATGCAATATATTGACACAATTTATCAAATATACAAATATAATGAGGCGATCGGTGCATTATGTTTTATCAATTGATAGGTATTAGAAATAATTTCCGGTATTTACGAGTCTCCGCTTTTGCAATATGCACTTTGCATAGATATTATTCTTTCTTGTTTCTTTGCTAATGACGAATAAATGTTTTTTTTCCTCATCGTCAGATCAAGTAAGGTCGAATAACTACTTCTCATAGACACCCTTCGAAGCGATAACATATATTTCATGAAGCACACATTATGTTTCATACAATGACATATGTCTATAGAAATAATAAACCGAATATTTATCATGACAATTTTTTCGTAACGCAACTCAGTTTTACCCGTAATTGGCAAGACATATTAGTATTGAACTTCAAGTTTTGAATTTATAAGTTAATAAGAACGAAATTAGATCGAGAAAATTTATGGTGAATTTATAAATACTGATTGTGAGTTTATAATTCCAAGAAAATTCTCTAAAAGATTCATTACTATCTATGGTTCTAGATACGGAAACATCTCATGAAAAATTCATGATATTTTCCTCGAGAAATGAGCGTATACTGAGTGGATAATAATCATCATGTACGATGTTGCATTCTCTTTTCTTTTCTAATCACGACTTTCCTCGACTTATACAAACTAAAAATGCATGGAGGACAGAAAACGGAGGATTGATGACGTTAAAGGCTGCGACTGTATTCTTTTAGAGATAATGCGAAAAAAGATCGACAAGAACAATTTCATGATAAAACTAAAACAAGAGACCCGCAAATGCGATGTAAGATCTGATCGGTGAATACGAGCTTTCTTGAGACACTTTATTGTTTTCTGAGTCATGGTCTCGATGAAGTTAGATCATCTAAGTCATCTAAGATCAACCCTCTAAGTCATGAGTGTCTATTTATATGCGGGTATACATACATGTCGTTCAAAAATATTGTATTAATTTACGCTATCTATAAACTATCATACATTTTTATATCTTTCATAGATCCTAAATCAAAACACGAGTTTTCTTTTTTTAGACCGTTATCAATTTTCAATTAGAGACATGTTCAGATTAGATTTAATATATCTAGATTGTGGAAAACCCACGTACTCATATATACATATAATACTGCCTCTCGAATGCATGATTCATGTAGCAAATCATTTGGGATACATGATATGTGAAGAGCTTAACAGCAAATGATAGCAATCCTCATTATCAGACAAACGTGACTCAAACGTGACGATATGGACCATAATTTGCGATCGCTACACGTTCGCGCGCGCATACGTGCGTGGTACATACGTGTATGTATGTTGGACGACGACATTCCACAAATCGACCATTGCGTGGGACAGTCACGAATTAATTAATTGTCGCTGACGGTGAACAAGTCGTACCATAATAATGACGCTGCTGACGATGATTAAGGCCAGCTCAATACGCGGCGAAGATATGCAGAGAAAGTCGGAGGGACTTCGTTTGCGTACGCCTATGTCCGGTCATTGCACCACATAATTCCTTCTCCTTTTGAACCTTGCGCGTGATGACCACTTCGAATGTCAGAACGGAATTTCATCGAGCCGCTATATTGTATCCGACGTTATTGCGATTCCGCGATTCATCGTTCCCACGTCCATTTATTCACGGCAAACCGGAAGATGCGTTACTTTGAGCGCGGCTGCGAGATAAAATTGAGGAAACGCAACAGGGGAGATCTCTCGTCTTCAATCATCAGGAAAAAGTTACACTTTCAAAAATCGTGCTTTCTCTTTGACTCAAATTAGTCGACAAATTCCCCACTTTCATCTAGGTTTCCAAGAGAAGTTTACGTAGTGCAAAATCTTGATTGAATGATTTTCAAGAATGTCATTTAAAAATTATTTTAAGATTATCGAGAAAGAAATTTTTTTTATTTGCATTATCTTTCAGATCTAATTCTTCGAGTGCGATTTATTGAGAGATTAGTTAACAAAATCTGATTTTTATGATACCCGGCAAGCACAGTATGATTGCTAATTAATTAAATCCGCGGCTGAATTCACAATCCGATCTGCATCGCTGATAAATGAATCTTCCGATTAAAAGAGGATCGCGCAAAAGGATTTATCGCTGGGGCAATAAGAAGGGCAAGATTCGTATGCAACGAACGCTCAACCAATATGGAATTAATGGTGACCTTGCTGCTTGCACCGACCGCAAGGAGTATCGCGCACTTCCGGTTGATCATTCATGCGCCAAGGTTGCATGATCAAGAATGTACGAGTGTACCACGATGTATATCTATCGTCTTTAATTGCCGGTTATCTAAAGACGTAATTGCCGATGACGAGTACTGGAATCAGCTCTGATAAGATTTTCTATTAACTCGATCGAACAGCGGGCACACCTTTTTTTATAGATATTAATGTGACTCGTAATTTATATGGATATTTACAAATAAGTTAAGATTTTATCATAGTAATCTCACGCGATTCGGTGATTTGATGTAAATACATTGGGCGAAAAATTTTAAGAAATTACAATTACATTAATTGCTCAACGTTGTTGCAGTAAAATATGATTTATTTATAGATGTATTGTTTATATCATAAACGATAATCGATTTAATTTTACGTAATTGTTTGGATGATGATTATTATTAATGCGCATGTGGGTGCTTATAGTTCGATAGTACCTTATCGAATGTTTAACTTAACGACAGTGCTTATCTTTAGCGATATTTAACATGCGTAAAGATTAATTACTTCAGGTGTATACTCATTTTTAATGACAATTCGAATACGTACATTAAAATAACATTTCAAAAGAATTATTGACGTGTATTAACAGCTGCGGTCTTACAAATTTAACTGCATCTTCATAAATTATATCTTATAAATTAACTGCATCCCATATAAATTATATCATTTAATATTAAAGTCTATTTCTGTTTACCTGTGTTTATAAGTTTTATATTTATACATATTATAAGCTCATAGCTTTACTCACCCTTAGCCCAGCCGGTCAGGACATTTCCGAGGTATGCGACTTTGTAAGTGGGATCATACTCGGTTATCGACGCGTTTCCCCTATGCCTCCTCCACAGCCGGCCCAATCCTCTCTTCAGGGACCTGAGCGTCTTCTGACCGAACTCTTTGCTTACGCCGGCAGTCTGGACCGTGCCATCGTTTTCATCGATGGAATCCGCAACGACGTCGCCCATTGTCTTCATCCTTGCGTTTCGCCCTGCCACGGATAACTCCGCGTCGTTTTTTCGCATTGGATTTGAGTCACATAAAAAGATTCACTCTTCTCGACCGAGTCACCGCACTACATCGCGTCACAACACCACGTCGTCCGGTTGTTGCTCGTGCAAACGAGATATCGGAGCGGAGATCGACCTTGTCTGTTCGGTCAGATGGAAGAGAGCTGTTTCGAGGTCGCGACCGGTGTTGGCGATCAAGAAAGATTGCAAAACGCTCGAATGCCAAATCGGTAAATGGCCGCACGCGTATACCACCGTCGATCGCTCAGGAACTGTCATTCACTGCCTTCAAGGCTCTTTTTGCCTCTATCGTTGTCCGTGCGCGCACGGAAAGGTCGCGGCTTTCTTCTCTCCCGAGACGCCACGTATCATCTCCTCTCCTTCCGGCAATGCCACTGTGCGGTCTTCTTGCCCGCCAGCAAAGTTCACGACACGTGTCTGAAATAAAACGGACAATGGTTAACACAAGGTTTTTCACATAGAGTGGCCAATTCACGATATGATTTGATTTAATAAATCCAAGTAGATTAAATTAATCGAAGTAGAAATGGATGTAAATAAATGTGCGATTTATTTCGACAAAAATAGGATAATTTGGTAATCGTTGGATGTAATCAATTTCCTACATGTTGTTGAATAACTTAAAGCAAGAATTTTCGAAAGAGATTTTGATTTGGGTCATGAGCAATTCGTAAGCGGAGAGATATCAACTAAGCAACTTTCTCTTGCATATTTTCTCGCAGTATATCCCCATTGTCCTAGATTACACGGAAAAAATTACTATGTGGCAAAAAAACATAATTATACATTATATAGATATGAATAGCTAAGGATAACTATGTTATACTTGTAATAAAAACTGTAAATGTAGTATAAAAATCAGAGTAATCTATATATATAAGTATTCTATAAAAAGAAGAATATTCTACGTCGTGCAGAAAAATTCCAGGAATTTCAGGAAAATCAGAAAGCTGCCACATCGTTTGCTAGTCACTGATCAAGAATACATCGAGCAAAGAAACTGATAGAATTGATAACGAATGCAACGTTGCATACACGTAAATAGCAATTATATCCAGATTGCATCGGATTCTGTATCGTTCCTCATTATGGACAAACAAGGTAGCGTTGTTTAATTTTTTTTACCTTCGTGGAGCATCGTGGGACATGGTAAAAAATTTGCAATTATAGTTATAATTAATATCAATAAAGCACCAGTTTATATAAATTTTGCATAATGCGCATGTATATAATCAATATTGAGCAAAATTGTCGCTTTTATGAAAACTATTGATGTGAAAAATTAATTCTCGCGGAATAGAATGTTGCACATAGAAATTGTAATAGTGATAAGAATTTCCAAGGACGGAAAGTGAGCTTATGGTTTGTTGAATTTATGATACAAGGCTGTGTTGCTCGTTTTAAGACCAATATACGAGACGCATGCATTTGTTCGGTCAATTTATCTCACCGGAAATTACTATTTTTACCGGAAATTTTGCGGTCGGACTGCGGTGAGTTTTCAATCTTTACTAAATTTCAGGTATAATGTTTTACCAATGGCATAGATAATTAAATTATTTAAAATATGTATAAAAAATATTTAAATTATATATTTCTAATTTCCCTAAATTTGCATTATTGTGCCAAGAATGTTACATGTATGACAATTAAATATACTTTTCGTGATACAAATTGAATCAATATTTAAAACATCTCTTAAGTAATTATAAAAATTACAATAATTATATTCGATACATTTTTTCGTTGATTGTCAAAATCAATTTAGAACAAGATTGATTACAACGATAAGCTCAGTTATTTGCAGAGAATCTTTTTCTATGCACTACTATATATATATATATATATATATATATATAGTGGTTGGTTACTTCAACATTACGAAACAATAGAAAAATACGTTTCCTGTTTTAAATCAAATCTTTTCACTTGTTTTAATGCGATTTTTTCGAAAAGTACATCCTAAATAAAGCTATCATTAGTTGCTAAATATCTCGCATTATCGCAGTATTACCATGTTGTTTACGGATATTTCTCAGGAACGCGTACGTCCAGCGTGGATAATCGCTTTTGTATAACCTGCATAATTGTGTGGCAAGTAAACCTCTATTGTTACGTTCAGACTTGCTGCATTCCTTGCAAAATAGCATGCTAAAGACGAAAGTTATGAAAAGTGCGCACTTACAATTCAATTGCAATGAAATTCTTAGAGTTAAAAAATATATTGCAAATTGTAAATATAGAAGTGATTCCCGCTGTGAAGTCTTTTAAAAATTAATATTTTTCAATAAGAAATTAGAGTTTTAAGGCTGTACAAAGTTTTGAAAAATGATCTTTCACTTGCAAAATAAGACGGAGTTCTGACATATCTCTATATATGTATCAATCAATTAGTTATATAACGAATCGTATTCGGAGTAAACAAGTAACATCATACATGCTATCTATTGGAACTCAGTCAGTCGCACTATCAGTAACCTTGAATTTTAGTAGCAAAATTTATGATTCGGGTACACCAAATGTGCAACGATGCGCCATACGATTATTTTTCCTCCCAAGTAGAACTTCGTAATTATGAAATATGCATGTTTAATATTTTTCCGCGACACTTTTTACGAGAATTCCCTCACGACGCATAGATACGAGTTCATATGAACAATTTTTTTTCAGCACGTGAAAAACAGAGGCAATTATTGCACAACAATCATTATGTGACAGCAAATTCCTATCGGAAAATTATAATTTTTAAATACAAAAATAGATTTAAAAAATAAGTAAACTGTGAAACCGATATTTCCTTTTTAAAGTCTAAATCAAAATCCGATGAAAAAGATATATACTTTATCATTGTGTTTTGACGTTCAGAGAAATCTCACAATTCCGCAAATATTATAAATATGACGTAAATGCGCATATATCCTTGTATAACGTGTCTTGAGATATTTGTGACCACATTCAAAAACAGTCAACGGATTTGCATCTACGTAATAACGAACAACCGCGGAGACGAAGTCTGACAGAGAGCATATGATTTATTAGAAATAAATCACTGGAAATTTACTGATCATCCGTCGTTGTCGTCACGTAACTAAAAACGTTTATGCACTCGGTGCGAACGAACCTGCATACAGTCGTTTGTCTAATCCACGTCGTTCAGAATCATCATTCTCATCGGCATGCAAGTTCGAATTGTTACGTCAAGACTGACATTGATCGCTACATCACACGAACCGCCTCGATCGCCATGTTTTGTGTGAATGAACCATGTACGTCCTACTGCGGTATGCAATTTTATCATCTATCGGGATAAAAAATAAAATGCTGATAATCCTTGCTTCCGCGCGTGCGATTTTCAATGACTCGATGTCGAATGGCAACATTTAACCTGCGCAAATATTTAATCCTGATGTATCATGCATTGATTAAAATCCTGCAACCAACTCGAGGCCACTTAGTTAAGATGCACTTAACAAATGAATAGACATTATTAGGTGGATTATAACATTGTTATGAAAATGCAAACTCAGGCGTTACCTGAAATCTTGAACTTTAATACACGATATTGAATTTATCAAAGCATGTGGAGATCGTGACACGATGACGTTTTAAATTCCAAAATTTACACAACTCATTTCTCACTCGTTTCAACTTTCTTTGAGGTTTGATGCTCCTACTTTAGTGATTCTGCTGACTGATAGGAAATAATTATCACTCCTCAGTCATTCTATTCTCTTCGGGGTACAAATTCTCATTTCATGATTCATTATTCGTTCTCTCATTATTTTATCATTACTGTCGCTATTCCTTTGTAGTCTTCATGAATGATACTCATTATTGTCTTTAATGCAAGTTGGAGAGTGTGCAAAGAGAATATATGTACAAAAAACGCACCATGTAAAGTATTCTGAAAATTAAGAAATAAAGAATAATGTGAAAATACGTGACATCTTTAATATAAATTAGTGCATTCAAATGTAATGAAAATTACGAAATCGATTCGATATTTATATGTTCTATTTAATTGGCGTACTGGTGAAAAGCAATTTAATCTATTTCTGTCTAGAAAACCTTACATCATGCAGCCTGCAAGATTCATTCGAGTCACACTAATTTCAACAATTTGCCAATCGTAAGTCTCTTTCGTGAAGTTAATCTTAGTTGCTTGGCGACAAAATAAAGTCGTGCAAAGCTGATTTAATTATGCGGAAGTCAAGTAATTAATGTAAGAATCGTATAAATTGCAACAACTTGGTGATGCTCGCTCAGACTGTAGACACGTGAGACAGTTTATCTGTAAATTTTATTATGTGATGGCACTTTGAATAATATAATTATCCTAAATTGTTATTGCTTATAATCAGCATATTTACAACGGCATTACAGAAGAAATCATCATAATTATTGAGTAAAGAACGTTAAAGAGATACCACGTGCATATCTGTTTATGATTCTAATTATTAATCTTCTCTAATACATAGGTAAAGCATAGGACAAAAAACTAATGGAACATCTCGTTATAACTGACACATATGTGCCGCGTGCATTTATGCATCTCCATCTTGAATTTAATTTCTTTAGTTTGATAGTGACATACTTGCTATCATTAAATAATTGTTTACGCATCAAGTCATCATTTATCAATATTATAACTGCTCGCGGGATGATAAATTGATGCAGCAAAAATCATCAATAACAATATATTGTTATTGAAAAGTACGCTTTGTCCAACTTGACTTCAAGATATTTAAAAATATACATGAACACATGTGGCTTAGTCTTACAAGTACATGAGAACTTATTAATTAGTAAAAATTAATTAATTACGTATTCAAAACAATTTGAATTCGATTCTGTTACCGTCACTCATTCATTAAATTATAAAATATCGTGGCTGAGAAATACGTATGAAGCACACGTGTAAATGCGGATTCATAGAATCCGTGATTATGAAATTGCATCGAGGATCGAAGAAAAAGAGAGACGCGTTTAACAAACACGTAGTGAGATAATCGCAAGCGATCACGTGCGATTATCGTCCGCTCACAATGTCTCGCGAGACCTCAATTACATGCAAAGATCGTAGCTAATTTTCTATCGATATATGATGATAACAAATTATCGCAGCATTTCCGATGATCCGGGAGCAAATTTTCACACTCGTACGGGGTATGCAGAATGCACATTTCAGACTTAATGCGATATGTTCCGTATGTAAATTTATTTTTCCTCGCTAAGCGAATTTACATAACAGCCTAATCGTCGACTACGATGATTGCAACAATGTAATCAATGTTAACTACTTTTGTATCTTAGTGTAAAAAAATCTGTAAAATTAATCAAGCTCAAGGAGGAAAAATACGAATGTCAATCACGTTGATTGCCGGATGGAAGCGTGATTGTAAAATGTTATCGATTCGCGGACCAAATGCCAATGTTTGAGTGTTTCATTACCATGTAGGAAAATAACGTAATAGTCATTTTTCCTTGCTCTTGTCGCACGATCATTATTGATGATGCTTCTACGCGAGATCCATAGATCAAGTGTCTTACGGATTATATCAGCATTGAGTCTTATAGTGCTTTGATTGGACTTTCCTTTCTACATATACATTTATAACATATGCGACTTCATCTTCACATTCATGGAAATCTTTTTAGATCGTAACCTCCAGGTTGACGTCCTTTACGGAAGACCTCGAAGCAAATTCGCAAATTCAGGTGACCTCAAACGTGCGACGAATCCATGACACATACTTAACATTGTGAGAATACGTCAGAGGAACGATATTGGCACAACACCAAAAGATTATGCACTCGTGATAGTCGACAATCCAGCCTAAATCGATAAAGCAAGATAAAGAATCATTTGCATTTCATTAGAGCGATCGTAAAAAGAAAATCAACTTTTTTAACACGTATAATACGTCATCCAAAGAATACAGAAAAATAATTCAGGAAAAAAGGAGCTGAAATTAAGAATTAATTTTTATCAACGTTGATGTCCATTGCTGCAATTTTAGTTTCTTTTTCTCAATTTGTTATACTCAACAACGTCAGAGATTTTAAAGCAAGTCTTCTGCAAATAAGATAAAAGTTGACAAAATATCAGAATAGGATTTATAAAATATCATGACGCGTATTCATTCTATGCCTGATTAATTTCATCGATGACTTCACGTATTGCAGCTCAATAATCTACTCCAACGCTTCCGTATGCATAGATGTGTCATCGTTGCATTCGTCGTCGTCGCGAAGCATCTTCATCCTCATTCACGAGTACGTCTTATCCAATTAAAACCAATTTATACATGCGTAGGTATTGTCAACGACAAAGAGAACCAGTAAGAAAGCTCGTGTTGTATCGAGAATCGAGGTAAGTATTGTACGACTTATTAAACCTGGCTACTTATCGTATATACATTTTTAGCAAGAAGAAAAAATATTCTGAGGGTCTCACGATCGTTATCAAGCGCCCACGTGGTGGGGACGACCCAGTATATTTCTCCTCTCGCGAAAGTGGCTCGGTTGGCCGAATAAACGACGGAGAACAGAGAGATGCGGGCGAAGAGAAAAAGAAAAAAAACAGAGACGGAGATAGGACGGGAAAAGAAAAGACGTTTTCGCCACGGTAATTGTTGCGGTGGCTCGATCGCGGAACGATGTCTCGCGGGAAAAGAAGAAACGCGAAGACGAAGAGGGCGAGCGAGAGAAAGACAGAGAGGAATGAGAAAGACAGAGAGAGGAAATGGAGCACCGGCCCTACACCGCCGTTGTATCGTATCGTCTCACAATTGTATGCTAAGACGATACACTCGTGGCGAGTATAAATCCGTGCGTGTATACCCACACTCGCGGGAACTGATTTCTAAACGGCCGTAGAGGATCGCGGGCGGCGCATGTTGCGAAGTATGACGTACGATTGCAAAATCCATGCGAGCCGATGGTTCGCAGATTTTCCGACGAAGCGGAATCGTGAGAGGCGTGCTTACGTTACGCGCGTCTTCCTTTCTCTCTTTCTCGACATTATATCTGGAAAAATTCCGCGATACGATCAATGTGTGCGCGTTACTCGATCAGATCATTCGGCATCATTTCACAGGTGCCTCAATTTGAACAGATCTTCGTCATTTGTTTTATATTGTCAAGTTGGCGTATGTTTCCAGCTACTAAACCACAATAACTGCTTTGATTAATGGCGAAGGTAGAATCCGTATGCAGGATATTTATCATCGAAAGCGAAGTATCGATACGTGGTCGCTGGCGATGTGGAAAGAACGGAGTAAACGGTGCATCGATATATAGGTGGATGCAATAAAAAGCCGAGTAGGGGGTACTCTTGTAACGGGCATCCTCGGGCCCGTTGGAAGGCCGTTGACTCCGCAAAACTTTCGCCGACGTTTTCATGTGAAGCGGACACAAAAGCATAGCTTGGACATTGCAAAAAGTGCTCGACACCGTCTCGGTCACTAAAACTGCTCACTTCGCGATAACCACGCGACTTTCCACTTGGCAGAAAGCGCGTTACATCTCTTGTATAATATAAATAATATTATCCGTTGAATATCCACGAGGGAAATTTCTTACGCACACTGTGGATCGAAACTGCTTCTTGCGTGCACACGCATAATAAGACGCTGATTTACTGGATATGTTGTGATCGCTGAAGACGAGAATTAATCGTGAAATGACGCGAGAACATTTCAATGAAGTGCGCAAGTGTGCTATAAATACGCTTGTTTTTCCTTGTGTTTCATGTCTCTTAAATTAGACCTAATAGCACCCACAATTACGCCATCTTACTCATTCCGATTCCAGGTGCGGCATCGGACCCGCAAAGACAACTTAACGAAGCAGAAGAAACGGATGAGGAAAATCGCAATCGAGTTTCCGAGCGATAACTCGCGATTCATCCGAGATCGTGAGGAAACGTCGACCAATCCTGCGAACGACCAAGAGCAGACCTCATCGCAGCCTTCGCGTCTGCGTTCCGCTGTTTGCTTTCTTGCAGCGGTACATCCGGCGCCGTTGCACGTTGTAAAATCCACGGCGGGACGAATATAAAATTCGCGAAGGCGTTTATGCGGCGTCAACGGATTCCGCGGGCTGGTGGCCATCGGCCATGGTTACTTTGCTTGTCCCGTCTTCTCAGGGAAGGAAGAGCGAGGAAACGCGGCCTCCTCTCGCATCCCGGGAGACTTTCTCACGCGAAGGCGTCGTATTTGCAGTATCCCGAATATCCTCTCTGTCTCGTTCTTCCTCTTTCTCTCTGAAACCGCGCTGGCGGCGGCGGCGGTGGATTCTAATTGCGATCTCTTACGACCGCCGCCTACGAGAGTACAACCGCAGTCATTTAAATTCGTGTCATTACATTCCGCACTCGCGAGACGGTGCAAAGGGAACCTCCGCCGGTGTGGGACTGCGAAAACCCGGGTGCATTCTCGAGAACGTAGAGCTCCATTCCCGAGCGGTAACAATAACCGATGTGTCTCACGGACAAATATCATCCAATTAATGGTACGCAAACCCTTCGCCGTGCAAGCGAAATGGCTAATTACTTAATAGGGCAAAGTAGTTTGCCGGATTACCGTAATCGTTACTGCGAAATACTTGGGCGTGCTTGATCAGTATCTCAGGTCACATTTGTACGTATAATATCGATCGCAGCTCTTTTTCTCTTGTCCCCAATTATTCATATATGTAATCAATAACACGTTCGCGTGACGCCAATTATTGATTGAACTTTAAATGGGTACCGTAATACCACGTACTGTGTCTATCGTAGCTACTTTCCAAACTCCTGCAGCGAAATTTGCATTTAAGGTGCCGACTTGTCCGCACGCAATCAACCAGACACGTTTTATCTGGCAGGGCAATTTAGTGCGCAAGAACGATACCGCCCGCAACACCGCAGGGACACGAAAGTCAGGAAAATCGTAGCAACTAAGAGAACAGTGCTCGTGGAATTGCAATACCAATGAGAGATTTTCACAAGTAGCATTCGTGTAAATCACACGAACAAATTTGCATTTGCAATAAAGTCGCGCGCATTAAAAATGGATGTACTATGTTTTCAATATTGATTGCCTTGTAAGCATGCAAGCATTCAATGCGTTATGTAAATCCGTCTATATAACGTAAATCGATCACTATGCCAAATATCACTTAGCCTAAATAGAAAAATTAGGATATTTTTTGTATTCTTATTTAATCATCATTTTTTGTTGATTGATTTCGGTTTGATTATTTGACAAATAACATAGCAAGAACACTCAAGTTAAAAATATAATAGCGACTTTTCAACATATCGGGTCTTTTAGAATAAATTCAGCGTAAAGTTATTGCTGCGTTGGTGTCCACAGAATATGCCGAAGCGAATCAAGAAAATGTCAACGATGAGTTCTGTTTGTTTGAAATAAAGAATGTTATATGAATGTGTGCCCAATCCGGTTCTTTTCAAGATGTTGCTAAATTATTTATCTCGCATACATCGAGTTGGTAAAAGGACACAGCTATTGGCGTCTGAAGCACGTTTCGAAAATATTCTTGTACGTGATAAATATTGCAATTTGCGTGAATGACGTATTTCGTATATTTGTTAATCAAAGTTTTAACAAATTTGCTTAAGAAATTTCATTTTGTTAAATGTGCCACGATTCAATCACGAAACTCAACTCACGAGTTACTTATACTTTCTTCATTTTCAATCATTTATTACATAGAATATGCTGCTGATCGATTTCGACCTTGTTGCTCAAAAAGATACACGCTCAATCAATATATGTCAAGTTACTATGAAATCTAGAAGTATTCTACTTGCGCAATGGTGGCGCAAGGACGATTCATTAATTTACGAATTTATGGACCTATGTAGAATCTTTACGGTATTATCACTTTCAATGGCCTGGATTCACACCGGATCATATGATCGATACCGACAACGAAGAACCGTATCGTTAGACCACAAGAGAAAAAATCATGACCACTTTCTACGACGTCCGTTCCAGTTATGGTCGCGATGCGTTTCGACGCATACCATACCGCGCGATCACCGTCCCGATCACACAATCACGCAAGAGTCTCAGCAGATGAGAAATTCGCCCGAGGGATATTAAAATTCAACATCGTATCTCCGCAAAATATTCGGCGATCGTCCGTACCCGAGTCGAAATTTTGCGCCTACTTTAATGCTTTCAGCAGTCGTACGAACCTACTTTTAGGAAAATAGAACCTAGAACTCTTACATTGAAACTCAAACTCCTACAAACAGATGTTAACATGCTATTTTGACCCTGCAACATTCGGCTATAATCTTGATCGTAATCTGCTTTGACGCTCTAGCGGCAAAAAAGGAAATTTCGGACATATTTTAGTGTTAAAGTAGCTAAATAGACGCTGAATAACGCCTCAAATGAAGAATTCGAAGCGTTATTCAGCGTCTATTTAGCTACTACTTTAACACTAAAATATGTCCGAAATTTTGCGCCTACTTTAATGCTTTTAGCAGTCGTACGAACCCACTTTTAGGAAAATAGAACTCTTACATTGAAACTCAAACTCCTACAAACAGATGTTAACATGCTATTTTGACCCTGCAACATTCGGCTATAATCTTGATCGTAATCTGCTTTGACGCTCTAGCGGCAAAAAAGGAAATTTCGGACATATTATGTGTTAAAGTAGTAGCTAAATAGACGCTGAATAACGCCTCAAATGAAGAATTCGAAGCGTTATTCAGCGTCTATTTAGCTACTACTTTAACACTAAAATATGTCCGAAATTTTGCGCCTACTTTAATGCTTTTAGCAGTCGTACGAACCTACTTTTAGGAAAATAGAACTCTTACATTGAAACTCAAACTCCTACAAACAGATGTTAACATGCTATTTTGACCCTGCAACATTCGGCTATAATCTTGATCGTAACCTGCTTTGACGCTCTAGCGGCAAAAAAGGAAATTTCGGACGTATTTTAGTGTTAAAGTAGTAGCTAAATAGACGCTGAATAACGCCTCAAATGAAGAATTCGAAGCGTTATTCAGCGTCTATTTAGCTACTACTTTAACACTAAAATATGTCCGAAATTTTGCGCCTACTTTAATGCTTTTAGCAGTCGTACGAACCTACTTTTAGGAAAATAGAACTCTTACATTGAAACTCAAACTCCTACAAACAGATGTTAACATGCTATTTTGACCCTGCAACATTCGGCTATAATCTTGATCGTAATCTGCTTTGACGCTCTAGCGGCAAAAAAGGAAATTTCGGACGTATTTTAGTGTTAAAGTAGTAGCTAAATAGACGCTGAATAACGCCTCAAATGAAGAATTCGAAGCGTTATTCAGCGTCTATTTAGCTACTACGTTAACACTAAAATATGTCCGAAATTTTGCGCCTACTTTAATGCTTTTAGCAGTCGTACGAACCTACTTTTAGGAAAATAGAACTCTTACATTGAAACTCAAACTCCTACAAACGGATGTTAACATGCTATTTTGACCCTGCAACATTCGGCTATAATCTTGATCGTAATCTGCTTTGACGCTCTAGCGGCAAAAAAGGAAATTTCGGACATATTATGTGTTAAAGTAGTAGCTAAATAGACGCTGAATAACGCCTCAAATGAAGAATTCGAAGCGTTATTCAGCGTCTATTTAGCTACTACTTTAACACTAAAATATGTCCGAAATTTTGCGCCTACTTTAATGCTTTTAGCAGTCGTACGAACCCACTTTTAGGAAAATAGAACTCTTACATTGAAACTCAAACTCCTACAAACAGATGTTAACATGCTATTTTGACCCTGCAACATTCGGCTATAATCTTGATCGTAATCTGCTTTGACGCTCTAGCGGCAAAAAAGGAAATTTCGGACGTATTTTAGTGTTAAAGTAGTAGCTAAATAGACGCTGAATAACGCCTCAAATGAAGAATTCGAAGCGTTATTCAGCGTCTATTTAGCTACTACTTTAACACTAAAATATGTCCGAAATTTTGCGCCTACTTTAATGCTTTTAGCAGTCGTACGAACCTACTTTTAGGAAAATAGAACTCTTACATTGAAACTCAAACTCCTACAAACGGATGTTAACATGCTATTTTGACCCTGCAACATTCGGCTATAATCTTGATCGTAATCTGCTTTGACGCTCTAGCGGCAAAAAAGGAAATTTCGGACATATTATGTGTTAAAGTAGTAGCTAAATAGACGCTGAATAACGCCTCAAATGAAGAATTCGAAGCGTTATTCAGCGTCTATTTAGCTACTACTTTAACACTAAAATATGTCCGAAATTTTGCGCCTACTTTAATGCTTTTAGCAGTCGTACGAACCTACTTTTAGGAAAATAGAACTCTTACATTGAAACTCAAACTCCTACAAACGGATGTTAACATGCTATTTTGACCCTGCAACATTCGGCTATAATCTTGATCGTAACCTGCTTGACGCTCTAGCGGCAAAAAAGGAAATTTCGGACATATTTTAGTGTTAAAGTAGCTAAATAGACGCTGAATAACGCCTCAAATGAAGAATTCGAGGTTCAATGTAGAACTAAAATTTCGACTCGGGTATGGTCGACTGATCATAAAATTTGTAAATACCGTTCCATTGCCAAAAACATTAAGGAGTCAAGGTTGTTTTCCACATCTAAATGTCGTCTCGATACATCTCAGTCGCTGGCGAAGAGATTGCATGCATAATTTTGAGGCTCATTAAGACGCGCCATCCTTCCACCAATCGGCCGATTTTTACGAGCCCGAACATTCCGCGCGAAATTACACGCTTGCGCATAGAACAGCCACGAGGATCGTTCCTCGATGATTACAAGCGTCCGTGGCACGGCTAGCTACCATTCCAGCTGGACAAACCGCGTTGTCGAGATCGTGCGAAAAACGCAGACGTCTTCTCGTCACGAAAGCCCAGTCGCCGCGCCGCCGCGTAGCCGGCTGTTGCTCGCGCGACGCCTTCGTTTAGCTCAGCTTCCTATCCTTGAACCTCCGCGAGGAGGTACAGCAGGTACGCACGCGACAGAGAGAGGAAGGTGGACCGGGTGTGGTCATCCTCGGCCGGATGTTGCAGCCCGAGAGAGACGGCGAATGTCAAGTGTGTCACGCGAGTGAAACGTTTGCTCGTGCGGTTTATTGCGGCGCGCGCGATTGTGTGCCAATCCGACTGTGTGCGTTGGCGAGTAGCGATTATGTGTTACAGGACCTGTTGTTGATGATGATGATGATGCTGCTGCTCGATGTAACCCGTCGATGTCCGCATGTAACGCCATGCGCTTTGTTGGCGCTAATGTGTCGTCCACCTCAAAGATTGATTGCTTCGACTACACGACTCGCTTGAATTGCACTGATCCGCGCATCACACGCTAGAGGATCGTTAAGAGATCGATAGATCGAACATGTACATTGATCACGATAGCATCAAGCTTATCTTCTGACTTGTTTTAAAGGAAAGTCGGGAAAATAATCGCACAAGAGTCTTGGAACAGAATATCCGGCCAAGTGTATACGATAAACGTTTAGCTACTTGAGTGCTTTGAGTGTGCTTGAGTTTGATGACACGGTATTAGTCCATTAGTTGCACGTGTGGACAAGAAATCGATCATCCAAATTCCATAGGGGAGCTGAGATGACAAGCGCGTTAGAGGCAGGCGAGAAAGCAATCAGATCCTGTTTACAACGTTTCGTATGTCCAGTCACGTAGCAAAGTGACTACCTGTAAGAATATTCGTTGAAACGGAAGCGCAATCGCAGGAAGGAATGACAGACGAAGCATTGAAGGGGACCGTAGGTGCTAATTTCGTGACTAAACTCGCTTAATACTTTTCCGGTCGTCGTCGTCGTCTGCACCTGCAGGAAAACCGACTAGCATTTCCTTGCACTTCTCGCGTTCGCACCTGACAGGAAGATGGTAACAACCCGTTAACATGCATTAGCGCTACTCCAAGCAAACTTTTAGCTATCGCAGTAGACGTGTGTTTTCTCTAAACAAACAAAATCATGATACGTTATACAGAAAGTCAGCAGCTGGGGATCTAACTATAAGAGCATCTCAAATTATAATTTCAGATGTACACTTTACGTATCGAGAAAATCGAGCGTTCGCACTTGCGGTACTCGCTTGTCGAGCCTACCTCTTCTATGAAGGCAAATATCTCGTCTCTAAGAATAAATCCGCGAAGACCGTTTCATGTGCGACGGATCGTCTCAAAATAATCATCCATAAGTGGATAATCATACATGTTCCAAGGAATAACCACGCGGGCAGCGGACTCGTTATGCCTACATTGACACAGGTTGAAGTAAACCGAAGGGCATAACGTCATGCAAGCAACTTGCACATCGTGTGATCGGAAAAATCCATAATTCGACCTCCGTGGCGCTGCTGCTCGGGTTACATGTCTTCCTGCATGCAATTTCCAACCGTCCGAGTATTGAAGGGGTCCTTTTAAATATTTGTATCTCTTAAGTGTGAAATTAACTTTCATAATAAATGTACATTATCTTTTTATAGCATTGTGTCGGCATGGGTATTGTCTTAAATACTGTTGTTGACTTGGCGAAGCTCATCCCATTAACTCGTCGATTACCGGAGGTAGCGTACGACAAAGGGATATAATTAATCACTAATGAACCCAAAGGAGTTTTTATAATAATGACAAGTATCTTGAAAATTCTTGGAAATCGGAAGGCAAGGTAAAATCGAGAAATGAGGACGGATTAGTGACTGAACTTTACTTGTTTTCTCGCATCATGTCGCACATAATGTATTCACCTTTCCGAGAAATTATAATTCAGTAGATTTGATCAACCAGAAGTTCGATTAAAATCTTCGTAGGCAAACTGCGTAAGCAACTCGTTTCTTAGACTCATGTTTTAATTAAATTATGTAAATTTAAATATATTATAAGATAAATTGTATGTTTGCTAGCACAATATTAAACTTTAAAAACATGTTTTTCGTTGAAGCCTTTCAAAAATAATACATATTTATATAATATGAATATCATATATATGTAACATACGTAACACGACATGAATATAACATTTTCTTATTGTTAATATACGTAAAATCACGAGTAATATTCCATATAAATTCCTTAGCATTTCCATATTCCTAAATAAATAAATTATTGAAAATATGCATTATCATTATTAAAAAAAATATCAGCGATCAACTTGTAATACGTGGAAAAATTTCGGGAAAAGGATATGAACCACCTGTGCACATATATTCCATTACATTTCATGAATCGGACCTCGATTCAGGCAAACAAACTGCTTACCGCAGATCGTACAATGCGCAAATGCGGTCGTGCTGAAACCAACTCTGAAGTATTCGTACTTTATGCAGCACTTCGACAAGCTGTGTCAGCGGGTGCGGCGCGCGCGGGAACGAAACTGTTGCGCGAATTGGCGCGCAACGATCAAACGAGACTTTCGCAATTAATGCAGGGGCCAGGTGAGCGGCCTTTCCATCGCTATCTTACCACCCGACGTGACTTTTTTCATCCCTTGGATCCCACACACGCGAGAGTGCACGCATGAACGAGCGCGCGCGAGTGTGCGTTGCGCGAAATCCGCGCTCTCCCGCGCGAGCGAGTCCGGTGTCGGTCTACCGTAAACTTGACTTTACGAGCGTTGCGCGCCCGCAAGAGCCGAGAGGAGCTGCAGCAAGCGGCGCTGTTTTTTCGCGGTTACTTCTGCATTTTGTTTCGTCTCGCCGACGTAACGGTCCGCCGTGGTTGTGTTGCGCGATACCGCACGCACACGTCCAATCTCGCGCGCGCGAGTCGTCGCGACTGCCGAGACCAGAGATTGGAGAGGAGAGATTGAAAAGTCAAGTTCTGCAATGTAATATTGGCGACTTCCCCTTTCCGACCACTTTCAAGCAACAAATGATGATGATGATGATGATAATAATAATAATAAGTAATAAAGATAAATGTAATACGAATACGTCACTAAAGGAGCGATCATTTTCTGGCTTAAAGTGTGTCTCATTGGGATAAATGTGAGATGCTTATTATTTGCTGTTATTAATTTTGATATTAATTTCTGTTGCAATGTTAATTTTCATAAAACGGTTTGTGATCTTTTACTGCAGAGTTTCTAATTTTCAGGCAATTGCGTCGTGTCAGTCGTGGCTGGCTCTCTCGTCTCGACGCTTTACGAATGTCACGTACACGTCTATTCACGTGGCCGCACGGTTTATTTGTATGCGGAAGTGCGCGAGATACATGATGCAATATATCCTGAAATACCGCAGATCTGAATTTACACGGATTTACCCTTTCGCTGCGGAAGTGAATCGGGGGAAAACACGTCTCGGTTTTTCTCGGAATGCAACGAATTCCATACAAATTTCGTGTAGCATCGATACGTGCTACGCGCGCGCGCGCGCGCGCGCCCGTGAGATCCGCCGATTGTTCGGTCTCGTGATTAATTATCGCATTCGCACGCAACTGTGACGTAATCCACGAATCATTTAGAAGGAACTTCCGGAATGCGGCAGATTATTCCGCGGGTATACTTCCGTATGCGTTCCGCATAACGGAGCGTTGCGAGTGTTCGTCCACGATGGACCGACGTAATCAAAGAAACTCCAGTTACGGGAGCGAGACAAATGCAACTTTAGGTGCGATTGCAAAGAGAATAGTGAAATAATGTTCCAAACAATTTCTGTGTACGTCGAACGTCCGTATATTACATCAGTTACTGAATTATTAAGCCGAACAGTTTGAAACTTTCGATGTATTATTCTTATTATAATCTGTATAAATATCTAAACATTTTTAATTTTACATTTAACATGTGAACTGTTGAATGAACTGACATAACTTTTTTCTCAATTCCTTCTAAGCCAGAACAGTAAATTCAAGGAAAAATTACCATTTCAAGAATAAAAAATTGATTTTTCCTTTTATAAAAATAAATGCTTTGAAAAATCTATTCTTAAGTATTTACTGAAAAATTCGGAAAATTTATGGAATTTACAGTTTATTATCCGAACTATTACGCAGGTAAAAATTGAAGGACCCGTCGTAAAGTTTCATGATACAATGACGATGATAATAATGGTTCTAAGAATTCTGGTATAAAGAGTATAGAAATCTCCGGAGAAGTGTTTGACATGGAAACTTGTTTTAACTTGTTTCTACTACGAACATGTGCGTGTATCTATGAGATTTTAGATAATCCAAGCCGAATCACTCGTGTTTTTTATTCAGTGGTTATAAATAAACTTCCAAATTATTATGGAGTAACTATTAGAAAATGTACAACAGTGCGAAAAGGTTGAAAAATGCAATAAATGCTACACTTAAGCATTTATGCTCGACTGACGACTGGAAGAATCCACAGCACTATATGACGCTGAAAATTATTGGCGCAAATATTGAGGCAGAATTATTGGATGCATCTGTTCATAACCCGTTGCTTTCTGCAGAACTTGTTGCATTTTTGAAACCAATTTACACGGATCTGTCAAAAGATGCTCTTCTAGAACGATGAATCGCAAGAACTGTGAAAACTTCAACGTTACAATTTAGCGCTTGGCACTGAAACATCTTTATTGCGATTTTAGAACTTAGTAAGCTTTTTTGGCCGCTCGCTTATTTACTGAAGAATGTTTAACATGTGTTCATTCATGTTCAATCCTGAGCATCCTCATCGGATAACAATGCCATCAGTTTGTCGAGCATCGATTTAGGCAAAAGGAACATTGTGTCAATTGTCAAAACAGCGAAGGCTTTCAAGAGCGCTGCAGCTCTAACAGCTTCCAGGAGCGAAGAAAAAGAAACAGAAAACAAATTCTTTTCTTCAAAGAAAAGAAAAGAAGGCTTTCTATATGAGCCTAAAATCGCATGAAACGTGCATGAAATAAAATTGTAACTCAAAATTTTAAGTGCGTGTTCCCCAAATGATCTTTTTCAAATTGGCTCCCATGATTTTATGGCAGAAACTTATGATATGATATATGTTGCATCATGCCTATATCATCAAACCAAGCGGAATTCAAATTATATCATTTTTAATGTATTTATTATACAGAATCGTCGATTTTTCTACGAGTTTAACCTTGACATTCGGTTTTAGACGGTCATTTCTATCATTATACCAGTCATAAAAGTATCACAAATGTAAAAGCAACATCATAGACCATAACAGCACGACTTGATTCAACGATCAATCAGTAAGCTGGCAATGGGAGTTAGGCGATTGCTACGTAATCGAATAAATGCGAAATTCTCGTGATTTGCGCGCGTATTTACACATTAGTGATCGAGATACATGCACGTTATTAAATTGCCACTGATTTACTGGTTATTTACAAGTCTGCACACTTCCTCGTGATCTCTACCAATCGTAATTTTGAAGTGTCCGGACTCGTGACTTGTCTAAAATTACAGAAGTCGTAATCGCTACGACTCTTTCGCGATAGTCGCTAATCATCTCATTAAAACGTATTATAACACACTCTTGATAATATAAAGCCAAATCGCATTTTATCATTAATTTCCTATACTCGCGTGGGAAAACTTGGCGAAATTTCGCATGGAAATGGATGCAATATCCTAAATTTGCACCTCGGAGGTCGTACCGAGGGAAATTGCTGCTAAAATGAGGATTGTAACACCTCGTGTGTCGCACGTAACATGGAGTCACCATAACGAGATAGCCTGGCTTCGCACGGCAGATTGGGAAAATTGATCGCAGTCACTGATGCGTCAGTAATATCATAAAGCTGATTACATTTTTAAATCGCAAACAGCGAGCATATATTTTATGCATGAAATATAGTAAAAAAGACAAATATTATGGCACTTAATTTTACGATATGATATATAATGCGATACAATAATGCGACTAATTAAAATTACCTTTTTCCCTCCGTTTATTTGCCAGCGCGCGACAGATAGATGGTTAGCATCGCCATTTAGCTGTGGTACAGCTGTTGGATCTGCCGTTATAATCGTTATTTACGTTTGTTGAACTTCTTTCGTAAACTAACTAAGCGGCTACTTGACTTTACGAGCGAACATTTTTAACTGCGCGAATCCACCGAAGAAAAACCGAAGAACTGCGGATTATCTCGCCCCACCAAATAATATTGTCGTGTCTCCTGAAGCCCAAAGGAATTGAGTATAGCAAGGTTACGGTACTCAGCCAAAAAACCGGTTTTTTCATTTCCTGTTGGAATGTCCAAGGAGACTTCTCAATAATTATTTAAAATTTATTAAAATATTTAACAAGAAAAAAAGAATCAGAAATAAAGAATAATGTTTATTTTAATCTTCAACAAACTTGCATTTCCTGCGCAGCTTGGCGAGAAAAATAATGTGTGAATAATATATTAAATTTTAACATGATGGTTTTATAGTAAATAATATAGGAAGTAAATGAGAGCTAATGCGCTATTGTTAAAGCGCAGTAAAAATATTATTCTACATAACATAAAAATCGCATAATATTTATGTGCGCGTCGATTATTTCGAAAGATATTCGTACTGTGATGTCACCGTCTACGATCACATATGGGTTTTCGCATTATGATTAGCACGCAAATATTATTAATTGATAGCGTCGTTACCTTCGCGTAAAGATATATATGAAAACGAATGTTTAGAATGTAACGATTATTGCGTAACGTGAAAGAGAGACGAGATGGGAGCTGCAAGATGGAATTAATAATTTCAGGGCCGATATCACGCGCGAGCAAACCAAGCAATTGCTTGGCAAATTGCGGGAGGGTTCGCATTCGGCCTTATTTTTAGTCTATACGGGGTGTCCCGGCGCACTGTGCGTGAAGGTAATATTAAAGACAATACTGAAAAGGATGCCATTTGTTTCAATATTTAGACGTGCCATAATTGCATAAGCGATTTTAGATAAATGGAATTTCCCATTAAATCTGAAGTAAGCGGTGCTTTAACAGAAAGCGATACTGAAGAGAATGCCATTTGTTTCAATACTAAAAAGTGCCATAATTGCATAAGTGACTAGACAAGTGAAATTTCGTTTTCCATTATATCTGAAGTAAGTTACGCCTTAGCAGAATTTTTACGTATAGTTACTGAACATGTAAAATTGAGAAACATGACAAAGTACACAATATCGAATTTACTTTAAGGAAAATTGACATTCAAGTCCGTAACAAAGAATATCTTACCGAATTCAATCTAAAGTGCTTAAAATTGACACAATTTGGGTTAATGAATTACTTCTCTTTTTGTCCTATATACATGTGAAATTGATTTCTTTTTTTATTTATTACGAAACGCTAATCCTTGAGGTCATTTTTCTAGTTTAATTAGATTCTGAAACTTGGTGCGTAGAATATTTTTGCCTTGGAGATATGCGTGCTGATATACTTAATCGACGATTTCACTGTTCTAGACTCTTTGTATGAAGAATACATTATTTCGATATCCACCGGCAGATTTTGTATCTGCAGATTCTTTAATTTCGCGGTCGACTTTTCTCGAGCGCCGAGATATTCTATCGACCAACCATATGTTTTCATAAGTATGCTTGAATTTTTGTAACGAGAATAAAGTCGCCGTGTGAAAATAAACTATCTCGCACAATCTATATATAATTATGTAGTAATTTGACTTTATTCACTTTAATTATACTTTAATTATTTGACGAGGTCCCCGGTAACGAGTGAGACAAATTAATCTCGCAAATCATTATTGCAATCTTAAGTGTCCTCATGATCACCCGGCGCTTCCGTCTCTCTTAATTACTACTTCTTATTGTCGGTCGCTATCATCTAGTTGAATAAATATTTTGAATGCCAAACATGAATCACTTCATGCAAGCTTTCGATACAATCGTTAACCTTGATTCAATTTTCTTTGTGTCCCCCGTCCACGTCGCAGATAGAACCATAATTTAGAAAGGGAGCCGAGAGGAACGGTTGTTAAGCGAAGTTAGGTAACTTAAATTGCCGGCGTAGCGCAGCTGCAATCCCGACGTGCAAGTTGGCAAGTTCGCCTACTTAGTCACAGATCGATATGCCGGATATGAATTTTTATCTACGAATTTACGGTGAACGCCGAAGGGAATGCGTTTATCAAGCACGAAATATCACTATGCAACGACTATGAATCACGAAACTCGCCCAAGCGGTGAAAAGCCAAGTGTCTGTTTTTTTTCAATTAAACTGTACCGTTTTTTCATGCTAAGAAGAATGTGAAAATAATAGAATTGCGTATGTGTTTCTTCCACTTCTGCGAAGTGCACCGTTACCGTTGCACGTTCTGATAAATCCTCTCATCGTGCTAATACCGACATTCAACGCGACATTTAAAGAAGACGAGACAAGCGGGCAAGGAATTCGCGACGCTCAGCTCGTGGCTTCAACAGTCGGACATTTCATTCGCATTAAGGGGCATAACGATACGCGGAAATCACATCGGCGTCGCGAGACGATCCTTGAGTTTACATACACCTACCTGTTGTCCTTAATGAAACGTCGGGTGCATCTCTCTCGGGATGATCGAACGGCTCGCGATGACATGCGCACGCGAGGATCGATTTCCGACGAAATCTGCACGACGGGAGATCGAGATGAATTCGAGATAACCGGCGCCCTTCGTTCAACGAGTGCCTCACTTTGTCTTGTGAGAGAAGAGAAGGGTGAAGTTGGAGCTTTCTCGAGGCTGAAACGCAACCCCGAATTCCCGAGTGACAATTACGCACCCACACCCTGCGGCGACCGAGCACTCACTGACGCGAGCACTCTCGCCGGGCGCGGACGACGGCGCTCCGCTACAGATGGCGCCCAAGCTGCGGGCGCGCGCGATTGGTCAACGGTTCGGCATTCGCAGGTGCGTAAGCAGTGTATATATGCGTCGTGTGCATGTGTATACATGTGTACAATGGCGCGCGCTACAGTGAGCATCCGTGCGCGGATGCACTTGCGATTAGGATAGACAATGGTATCGCACGAGGGTTTCTGTAACTTGTTATCGATCATTTTCGACATCGTTAACAGCGACCTATGAGGACCAAACTCCGGTTAATCATCGATTAACTTACAGGGTGACTACACTGAGAAAAATGATTTGATTGTATCAACAAGACGTATCTGATAGAATGCATTTTGGTTAAACTAACCAAGAATTTCTAGTTATCACGATAGGACTGGATATTTTATAACTGGAACGTTTGATAGACTGTACTATAAGAATTTGGTTAGTATTTTCCAGTTGGATCTATAAAGCTTCTAGTTATATTACACTAGACATAAGAACAAACGAAGATGCAATCAGAATTCTGGTTAATCGCAGGGCACTCCAGCAGCATTCTATTGTTTCGTGTCGTGCGTGTTGATGCATCTTCGGGAAACGGATCGGCACGGACGGCACGTTTTCCTCCTCTAGTGAAATGAAATTAGTTAGTGCAATGGCTGTGAAGTGATGGCGGATGAAAAAACGTGTTCTCTTCTTATATTTGTTTTATACAGGGTGTCCCGTAATAATCGCCTAACCTCTCGTATGCCAATAGAGCAGATCGAGATGAAGAGAAAAGTCCCGTACCATTTTGCGACATTCGCAATAATAATCCTACACCTCGAGCGGCTCGGCACTTGCCTCCGCGCGCTCTGGATTCGCTTGACTTTAATATGCAATATTTCGATTATTATTGCGAATATCGCAAAATGATATGGGACTTTTCTCTTCATCTCGATCTGCTCTATTGGCGTGCGAGAGGTTAGGCGATTATTACGGGACATCCTGTATAAATACCAACATGATGTTTCATTTACAGCAATCCAAGAAAACTCACGGTAATGAAACAGAAAAACGTTTCTTTTCATTAAACAGTCATGTTAATTTAACTAAATACATTTAGTATTATTATCAAGAAAATCTGGTAAATTTAACAGGAAGGAATTAATCATGCTCATCTGGTAATTCCTAAAGGAATTCTGATTCGTCCATTTTCCAACAGACAAACTGGTTGAACCTACCAGATTTCTAATTAATGCAACCAGATTTTTTTTTCAGTGTACCATAAAACTTACATTATTTATATACGAGAATTATATTATTAATTAGAGGTTTTTATGTTAGCCACCCTGCAAGTTAATCGATGATTAAATTAATCGAAGTGGCCCTGAGAGCTTTTTTCCAAGATCGTCCTTGTCATTGCCATCGCTATAATTAACGATAACCGAAAAACTACCGATAACGAGTTACAGAATCGCACTACTGGTGATAAATCCATTATCGAACCTCAGCTGAGGACCTGACATTATATATTGCAGTCGAGGGGGAGGGGGAGAGATATATATAGCCATGGATGATGCTGATGACGAATGATTAATTAATAAAAACTTCTGTTACATCAAAATCGTCTTTGCATTGCAGATCTGTAGGTGTTACGTATCCTGTCGAGTGCGTAAATGACGTGCGAGAAGATGTTGAAACGTTTCAGAGGAAGATACCTCTACTGTCAATGTAAACATGATCCCTCTTAACGGCGTCACATTAGCACTCGCGGATCAGCGTTGATGCTCCAAAAAGAGAGCGAGTTACGCAACACTTTTCGACCAAATTTTGTGCGTGAAGATCGAAAGCAGAACTTTCGTTGCTGGGTAATCGGTGAAAGTACCCCGCATTCATCCGCCCACATTTTACCGTGTTTAAGTTTACATCGTCATGATGATCGGTGTTACCACTACGTCACGATGTTACCGAAGGTTACCGAACACGTTTCCTCATTTTTATGAGAATGATGAGAAGAACGACCGTTTTTATAATCGATTGATTTTTGTCCTACACTAATTATCATTTTCTTCTCCTATACCGACAACTTTTTGTATACAAAATTTCCTCTTTGACCGTGTGTAATTTCGTATCCTTGATCACTTGGTTGTATCTTGGACTTAACTGGCACAAAGGAAGCGTATTAATTATCAATTGGTCTCGGTGTTGCGTTTGTAAACTCTTTTTCTTACTTTTCGATAAATTATTCTTATTTCGCAACATCTTTCTTAAACGCTTATTCCTTATCACGCATCGCGATCATTTGATGATATCAAAATATTGTAAACGCTATTCTCTTTTTATACGAGTATGTACGCTGATAGAGATTGATGCACGGCGTTAATGCTTCGTGAGCATGCAGGATGCGTTCGCAAGTGTGTGCTCGCCAATGCGGGTATGTTGCAAAATTGCGAGATCGCGAAACACGTTGATTCCGCGTGCGGAATATCACGCGAGGGAACCGACCACGTAGGAAGGATATCGCAGTGCGAGCTGAATGTTAAACTAAGAGCAACGAATTTCCCTCTGTTTACAAAATCGCACGATTAGTCAACTCCCGAGGCCTATCCGTTTTGCAGAAGAGTCAATGACCGCGCATAAAACTAATTCCAAACGTACATAAAATGTGCAATTATTTATGTAAACATTTTTCTCTCGGAAAATTAAGATATTTTTTTAATTAGCGAACAGTAATTTGTAATTTTACAAATGAGAAATGTAGTATTGCAAATATATTGAGTTGACCGGAAAGTTAATTCTTAATACGAAGTTTTGCGTTTGAATTTTACTAAAAAAGTTCGCACGGATTTTCCGGTTGAACGAAGGTAATCATGGAATCACTATTATTGTGTAAATGTAACATTGCAAGAAACTTTTTCCTTTAATATCTTTAAAAAGACATTAGTCTTGTCTTAAAATTTTGTAGAATATTCTTATGTCAATGGCCAAACGCAATCATTTATCAAGAAGTCACGTTGCAATTATTTATCAAGAAGTCACGTTGCAATTATTTATCAAGAAATCGCGTTGCAGAAAAAAATTTTTTTTAATTAATCGCATCTGGAGAGATCGTATTTACACGAACCTATATAAATCTATGCAAATTACTTTAAGTATTTCTATTTTTCTAAAAAATGTGATTGTCAAAAGAAACTCACAACTGTTGCATGGAACAATGGAGCACAGTCATATGACGCGATGGGGGAAGACAATGACATAATAGAGATTACTCTCGGTCAGGCGAGTAACCTTGTTTAATCGAGTTGACCCTTAGCTGACGATTAAACAAATTGGTAAGATCTCGTAGATGTCGGAGCGAGATCTTTCATAAGGTTTATGACACCGGCTGTTATTTCGAAAATGTTTAGAATTATTATTAAAAACTATCCTACTCTGATCTCTAATTTTATAATTAAGTCATGCGCATGCAATGGTGCATGGAAGAACTTTTTCTTACTCATCTTATATGTATATTTCTGCATTTATATTTTTTAATATGAGCACATTGATAACAAGTACTTGCTTTTTACTTGTAACATATTTTGCTACATTAACTATGTTGTACGTAACGCGAATACGCAAATCTTAATAAATTAAACATGTATGGAAGTGACAGACGCAAATACGCTTTTTACCGTGGCGCACTTTTTACAATGCCCAACATCCGTGATATGAATGTGATAAACGGCAATCTAGAAAATATAGATAAACGAGGATCATCTTTGATTTTTCCGTATCATGGAAAAATGATCGATGCAAGACGATTAGTGTTATCTCATTGTGACAATACGAGAATCTAATCTCAGCATGATAAATCCGTACTTTGGATTACAGCTAGAAATAGCTGTTGAATCGAAAAATGCAACTATCGGGTTAATTCCCTTTTATACATAACGTCACTGGATTTTTATTCCAACTGGTTATCTAAAAATACAGAGATATAGTTTGCAGCGTTACACGGAGAAGTGAAAAGTGTTTGCGTTTAATTTTAACTGCGACGTACTTTTGTGCTCCGATGCGATTATTGATAGCACGTGGAAAATAATTTGAACAAATAACGATGTACACCTTCCTCTCTTAATATTTCTCCCTTTCTATGTTCTTCTCGCTCTTTTTATCCATCTCTCTTCGTCTTGATTCTTCAAATCTTCCTCTCTACCTTTCTCACAAAACGATTGCGCAACGCGCAGAAACGTGCCTTGCACAGCAAGGATATCCGGATTTCCTCGCTGAATGCCAAATATGTTTAGCAAAGTAATTATGTGTGTGCATGAAATAGGTTTGCCACTTGTCTGCAAGTGACGTAAATGGTAATGCGAAGATTGTGCATTAAACTGTACATTGGAAAATATCTTAACCACAAATATTGTGCAATGAAAAAGTCGAAGCAGACAATGAATGATCCATTTGACGAGTATCCAACAAGGCACAACAAACGTATATAAGTGATACATTTCAAACCGAACTGAGTTTCCAAATTTCCGTAAACGAGTTAAATTTGAATTATAATTCGTTAAAGATCAGATTAATCCTGGTAATCACGCAAAAATTCACTCGTAAACTCCGAACGTTCTTTTGTATTTTATTTAGAGACAATAACAAAACAAACAGTTAAGTCGATTCGAATCGAAAAAGTAACGTTATTTTAGATCACACACACATGGACGTTCCTGGAATATCAAGTAAATTGGCACGATAAAATTATTTATTCGCAAGCATAAATCTGTGTTCAATACACGGATTATCGCCGTTATAAATAGACGCTACAAAACCGACCTGAGATTATCTGCGTTGGACGATAACGATCATGATTCTTATGTATACGACAACGATAAATGGCTACGATAACTTGCTAAATTCATCACTGGAAAACGTGAGATAAGCAAGATAAGGATTAAACAGATAGTAAATTGAAATATATATTGTAAATTAATGACAACTTTCTTTTGATAAGAGGGTTATGAAATATAATACTCGCGTGATTGTGATTTGTACAATTTTCGCCGCGGCACCTATTTTGCTGTGAATTATTGTTGTGAATTATTTCGCAATTTGGCGCGATATTTTTAATAATATTTTTACTTTACATCAAAGTCACTCTGAATTTATTCCGCAGATGTTACGCAAATTTATTACGCGCGAAGATATCACGAGAGATCTTCGCACGTAATAAATTGCGTAACATGTGCGGAATAAATTCAGAGTGATTTTGATTGACAATAAGTTTTGAATATTATTTTCTAAAGGATTTTTCTTTCACATGGCTTAGCGTGTCGCAGTTCCAAATGCATAATTAAAAGCCGTAAATTGCCGGTTTTTATCGTGATAAGAGTCTGTCTCAATTTCAAATTAATAAATTCTTCTTATTTTACGTAAACCAGGCGTCAGTCCTGAATGACGAACGAACTGCACACGTGAAGAACACATAGAGGTCGTGCACGCGCGTGTAATTTCTGTCTCGAGAAAAATTACGAGCAGAAAAATTATCATTTAACAACAATTTATGATTACTGTTTTTTATCATTATTTTTTTCATGATTACTAACTAAAATAACAGTTTGATAATAAAATCGGTTTGATAATCGCGTATTTTTTTTCGTGAACGAATCTCCATTTGAAATTGTTCATTGACGATCGATTATGCTTCTGTAACATCGCGCTGCTCTTCGGTAGCTGAATTTAATTCTTAATCATTCAGGAAGGATGGCGTTTACGATGAAAGATTCATCAGGCCTCATGTAAGTAATATATCAGAGTAACTCGCGAGAGATAACATGCCCGACTCGTTCTGTGACGTACAATCGACACATTCGATCTATTCGCAGTCTTCCTTATATGTGCCTTGCAGCCCTACGTTTGAATAATTGGAATTTTACCTCGATGACGCCGCGTTATTAATAGAAATTATTAATTATCTAATATCCGAGCGTCTCTGAATCAACCCTGAGGGAACTCGGTCATTCATTTGTTCTTGGACAGATTAGATTCGCAGCGTCGGTCGTCAGAGGATTCTGCCGGAATCGTCCCGGTGAAAATTCACGCGAGCATCGCGAACAGCAGTTCTCGTTTCGAGATACTTCTGACCTAAACGCAGGTGAGGTGGGTGAAAGCAGTGCACTCGAGTGAAAGTCAAATTCACCGCGCCCGTCTCTCGGGGCTCGTAAGTGTCATTAATCGGCAGGATGAAGAAGTTAATGACAAGGCCGACGTGAGTACCCACGCTGCACCAAATCGACGCTAAACACCGATTCGAAAGCGAAAGAATTGCGCCTCAACCGCACGTGCTGCTTCTTTTCCACGATTTTACTCATATCGAACTGCATGATTAAAGCCGAAGGAGTATGTTATTAGGGGATCACGACAGTTTACGGTGCTTACATCTATAATAGAGATTTTATTATCAACGGTGGAATGAAACTTTAAGTTGCTTTGAAGAAAATGTCGATAAAGTATTTCAGTAATTAGGACATTAGTGTATTAGTAATTAGATTTCCCTAGGAAAATTCTTATCGAAGAAAATACGTTGGTTCTTCGTGTGAGAAATGTTTAAACCTGTTTCTAAAATGTTTCCCCATAATATCTATACATTTATGTGTAATTTATGAAGTTATAAAGGCATGTAAGTATATAGCACTCTATATACAGGGTGAGCACCTAAAACAGGCCACCTGAATATCTCGGCTGTTGTTGGTGATAGAAAAAAATGTGTCAGACCAAACTTGCATGGTTTCGAGGGACACATAATTTGTTCTAAATAATTTTTTATTAGGTGGACGCGTAGAGATCATACGAAGGTCAACTTTGTTTTTTTAAATGGTATATGTTTTTTTACATACCATCTAGTAGAGCGTTTGAAGATGCGCACACTGATATACGGGTCAAAATCATTCAAGGTCACTGAAGGCTAAAATTTCTAAGGCTAGAACTTTTTCATTTCTGAATTTACGTATTTTTAATAGCAGAGAACTCTAGGCAATATAAAGTAAATTATTTTCCCTTGCAGTTGGCCTTCAGTGACCTTGAATGATTTTGACCCGTAGATCAATGTGCGCATCTTCAAATGCTCTACTAGATGGTACGTAAAAAAACATATCATACCATTTAAAAAAACGAAGTTGACCTTCATATGACCTCTACGCGTCGACCTAATAAAAAATTATTTAGAACAAATTATGTGTCCCTCGAAACCATGCAAGTTTGGTCTGACACATTTTTTTCTATCACCAATAACAGCCGAGGTATAACAGCGATATTCAGGTGGCCTGTTTTAGGTGCCTCACCCTGTATACTTGTGGTAACGAAGCCCGTTATTCTCGCAAATAAAGTACAGGTCTGATAAAAATAAATTGCCGAATTAATTTGTAACCCACTACTTCTCGTGGCATAAATGAATTTGGTATTTAAATATATAGTAATTAGCGATAATTAATGTGAGATCAAACGGCAAGTAAAAGCCGTTACTGTTTTCCTTAATAAATAATCCTCTACAATGTTATTTGATATAAAATATGCGATAATTATTCTCTTTATATTATTACTCGCTTTTCTAAGACGCAGAGAAATGCAGCAAGCATCGTAACAAGTAAAAGTTTACACTATTTAGATTACAGAAAAAATTACAGTATACTCATCGTGCAGTATACCTCTTCCTTTCGGAAATTTCCATTATATTGGATTCTTCTACAAGTTTTTATTCATTCCAAGAAACTTGACAATCAATCAATTAAATTTAAAGAAAATTACATGACATAGAAAACTTTCTCGATCAAAGTACTCTTATCTTTCTAGATACCAGGCAAACTTCGCAGCCCGGCTTGATGCACTCGCGCATTCTTAGAACTGGTCGCACGCGTCCGCGTCGCTACGGTCGCCGGGTAAGCGGATAAGCGCTTGCCGCTGCATTCCACCTGTCAACTAGGTGATTTTGCGGGCCCTCGCGAGGACGAAAAGACGCGCAAAAGTATCATTGTTCCCTTAAAGTCCCGCGGACGCAATGCCGAACGATCGAAACCGAAATGCGAGCAGGTAGCCCCGAGAATTCTCGCTGCCTCAATATGGCAGTGGCTAAGTTGCAGGACATGGTAGCGCGCACGCACACACACATATAATACGTGCACTCCGCGTGCGGAGCACACATTCGAATGTGAATACACTCACCGCTTTAACAGCCATCGTCCATCGGCCGGTCGCGCCGCATCCCGTTGCGGTTTACGGTGGACGGACACCGGAGTATCCGGCTGGAACATCCGACCGCCGCGATTGTCACTGATCTGAAGTTAGGTTGCCTAAGAACTCGAAGCCGCGTTCAAGTCGATGCCGCTCCACGTTCCATGCTCCCCCTCTCGCCCCCTCCTCCGCAGGAATCCACCGTGCGTGCCAACGTTCACGCCGCTCGCTCAGGGTGACCGCTTCTGCATTTTTTAATAACTCCCAAGAGGCGCGAGCTCGACGCGCGAGCCGCGCGCGACGAACGACGGCGTCGCCGATCGAGATCTCGAACTGCAATTTCGCGAAACGAAATTTTGCGAGGCGAAGAACGAAGCGAACCGACCGCTCCAACCAGCGACGCTCGCCACGACATAACTGGATGCGAGTTAGGTGGGGGAACTGGACTGACGATGAAGAACATAATAATGGGAGGGGAAGAGTTGTCGAGGGTGGGGGTAGGGCGTGGGACAGTTAGGATAAAAGGGAGAAAGGGCCTTTTACTGGCAGGAGAGGATACGATTGTCATGTCACGAATAATGTAATTTATATATTAAATCTTTTAGTTCTTTTGTTTCTTTTTTCAGGAGGGAGGGGGGGAGGGAGCCTGCGGAAAACCAATCGCTCAAACAAATCGAATTACATAAATTATATCCATAAATTATTATTGTATTGGTATAAAATATAATATTAGATAAAGATTAATCTATAAAATATTAATCTGTAATTTGCAATTCAAGTTTCCAGATAACACAAACACTTTCTATGAACATTCAATGAATATGCGTCGAGAATATTAAGAATATTCTAAAAATGTACTAGAAGACATTCTATAAATCTACGTAAAATGTTGAAATGAGACCAATTTAAATATTCTAGATAGATCCAAAGAATATTGTTTAGCATATTTCAAGAATATTCATAGAAGCTGTTTAGTACAATCTAAAGAACATTTGCAGAATATTCTACAATTGAATTATATTCAGGCTGCGTTCTTCCAAAATTCACTGTCAGTACTGAAAATCTATAGTGTATGTCACATATACTTATATAGTATAATATATAGTATACGTAGTACTGACAGTGAATTTTGGGACGCAGCCTTAATGAAAACAACAAAATATGTTTTATCATATACATATAATAAAAATAGTTATGATATAGGATAGATTGCAATTGATTATTTATAATATATGTATATATAAATTCACAACTAAATTAGTATATTACAACTTATGTATAGGATGACTTATACATAACATGATGAAACATATTTTGATGTTATTTTTTATCTTTTTTTATCAACATATGTATTTGCATCTAACTGATCAATGATGGAAAAATAAATATAATTTATATACATATAGTATATATTTCAAACATGAACACTTGCAAAATGAACACTATATATGAACACGTAAAATAATTTGTCGCCAATTTGCGTATGGTAATTCGCCAGTGCTCCACGTGAAAGTGAAACGAAAAAGAGATTAGGTTATGAGTTGGTATTTCCTGTGCTTTCTGAACGCCATCTACATTTTCAATACATTTGAATATTCTGTGAACATTTATAGAATATGTAAAGGATATATTCGTATTGCTGATATTTTAAATGTTGTGGGCAGATTTATAGACTATTCTTTATAAATAAGGATATTCTACAAATGTGTATGGATGATTTCTTTGAGAATATTCTCAAAGAAGTATATTCGAAGCTATATAGAATATTCATAGAATATTGTGTGTTATCTGGGTTTTTTCTATGTCATGTTATTTTCTTCAAATTTAATTGATTGTCAAGTTTCTTCTCGCGCATGCAGTTTTTCTGCTACAATAAAAATAAGAATACCCTCGCAGTAAAGAGAATAGAACGCAGTTTTAAAATGAAGCGAAAATAACCCAGGCAGCACATGTTAGCCTAATATATGTTTCTTAGACGTATCTAATATCTAAGAAACATAAAGTGCCATTTAAGAAACGGTTTAAATAGAAACCGTTTTTAGACCTAAATTTTAAAAACGTATTTTTCACCTTTCCACAGAAACGAAAAATGTGTTTTATTAAATTGATTTGAAATTATATAATTAATATAGAAAAAATAGTAATTTCTACTTACTTTGCGAGTATTAATTATTTTTACATCATACGTTTCAATGTACTCGATTATGGAACAAGAGACAAAAATCAACACAAGTGTGTGTGATTCCCACCTCTGATTCACCAAGCGACCGATAGATGGCCAGACGTGACGTTCTCGCAAGTAACATTTGTGCTATCACCTTATAAATAACCATCCGGAAAACCGATCCAATACTCTTTTCTTCTTCTTTTCTCTTGAAACTTTTGAGATCACTATTACTTGAAGTGATATTTCAAAAGAGTGGAGATTCCACTGCACGAAATTTAGGGAGTAATTCATAAAATATAAAAATGTAGTTTTTTACAAAAATGTGACTTAACTCTGTCTATCTTTGAGGCACTGATATATAGAATTGATAAATATTTTTTTGATGGTTTCTGAAACGTTTTTTTGCCGAAAAAGAAACGTTTTTTCGTTGGACATTTTTCTGCTAAATAAACGTTTCAATAAAATGGTTATGAAACGTTACGGCAAAACGTTTATGAAACGGTTTTGAAACCAATGTGTGCTGCCTGGGAAATGCTTTCCGAAATAATTAACCGAAACTTTTGCGTGCGGTTGGACTATATAACCACTTGCACCGGGCGCAATTCGTTCGTTTGCGTTTACGGTGCGTGACTAACGTGAATTTTTTTCATTCACCTGCAGCGTGCAGTGTCGCGCAGCAGGTGTTATTAAGAAACGACTAGGTAGAAGGGCAGTAATAACAGCGTCGACATATATAATAAGCATTGCGCACTTTCATAAAGGTCTCTCGTTTTTGTTGAGTTTAATTCAATTGTTTCCCGAATTTTCTTGCTATGTTAACAATTATTTTCAGCGCTTCACACTTGCGCAAAACGCGACCGACTGCGTCGTCAATTTTTTATTTTTCCACTTGCAGACCATTCGTGCGGATATTATTTCTCATTTTTTTGCAAGAACGATTTCTCGCTCTTCAACATGATCGAACGATACGATTTTGCATAAACAAACCTAATTAAGTGAACCATGTTGCCACCTACCGGCATTTTCTTGCCTGGACTTTACGGATAACCTAACCTCGCGCACGTACCTGCGCACACATACAAACACGAGATACCGCGTGGTCAGTTGTTCATGAGTTAAAGCGGTTTTGCGGTATGGCATCGATAGCTCAATTACTAAATTATTTCAAAGCGGATACGAAAGAGTTTGAGTCATTGCTTCATGATTTAATAGTCAACAGTAATGATGTGCCGTTTGACAGCGAAGAGGTCCGAGATGTATATCGTTTAATCTTTTAAATGCTCTGCGTACGTTGTGTCTTACACTAATTACGTTACGTTTCAGGTTGATGCACTACAAAACACTCTCGTGACGAGCATTAATTCTCGCCTAAGTCACGCAAGCACCCGCTACAACGGCTTACTTATTCTGGACAGAGTTTTGGACGAGTGTTCCAAGGATGTACTCTTGAAGTATGGCCTGTTGTGGATAACGAAGGCTACCCAAGTGCTGGAAAATGTGCACAGCAATACGCGTGATCTGGCACTCGCCTGCAAAGTGTTGGGATCTCTGATCGAGCGTTGTAAAGGAATCCCGGAATTGAGTAAGCAGATTTCCATGCACAGCGTGAAGCACCTCGTAAGTGCGCTCAACGCTTTACAGGCTGACGCCAAGTGCGGAGCGGTGTATTATTTAATGGCCGTTTTGCTGTATCATTATCCCGAAGTCTGCGAGAAGTTTCAGGTACGTGTCTATTTGTTGTTGAGAATTTTGGGTACAGTGACAGCTTCAAGGGTCACTTTAACGCTTTCGCAGGTGTCCATTAAGAAGATGATACTGTCGCAAATCGATTCCACCGAAGAGAATTTGATCAACGCAAGTGCAAAGTGCTATGTTCTCTTGTCCAAAGCGGTGGAGCGCTCGTTTAAACCACCGCCGGAGAGATCTGTGTATAGTGGTTGGCTGTACAACGAGGCATTGCTTTGCAACACTTTGCATGCTATAATGGATACGTTGTTCTCTGAATTGATAGAGTTGGAGAGTGTGGATGTGTGGGAGCGGTTGGAACTGCCGTCCATATCTGAGAACAATATAGTGGAATATTATAATACGCATAGACGGAGATTTTCAAATCTCTGCACCTATCTGTCCTCCATGTTAAGGTTAATCTTAAATTGATGCTACTAAATTTATATTTCAATAATATAATTATTTAAATATGTATATGGTTTTTTTGAACTTGTGTCTGATTTCTAATTGCAGTGGATACCAAGCGAAAAATTCTGTTTTCCCCAATGACATTCTGAAAGTTTTGTGTCGGGGACTGGCGATAGTACCATTAAACCTGAAGAATGCGAGTTTTAAAGAACAGATGCTGTATATAATTTTACCGAAGTTGCACATTAGTTTACTTTCCGTTTTGGATGCATTTATAAACGGGTAAATTTTCATCAACTATTATAGCTTCATCTTTAGTCGAGCGATTTATACGATTATGTAACGTAATCTGCAATATAAATGCGTATCTTTCAGATTTGCGCAGGAGCTAATTCCATTTGGAGCGAAAATATTGCAGTTGCTGCAACAAACGCTGCAGTGGACGAGCACTGTGTTAGACAATCAAATAACTATCGGCAGCGTCAAACCTTTCAAAAGCGTACGAGTACACACCTACAGATGTCTCTCCTCGTGGCTGACGAGCACTGGTTCACTGTCTGGTATAGAAACGATTGCGAATGAATGCATCGTCTACATACTGAAAGATATAATTCCAGAACGAGATCGTATATTATTAACCGTAAGTAGTTCAGATAACTGTGTCACCTGAATAGTGCAAATTATATTGTAAAACTACGCAATTCACTTAGAAATTATTTCGTCTGATTTCAGGTGCAGCAGAAAACGCAGCATTTGTCCAAGCGGGCAATGAAACGTTTCAAAGAGAGCCAATATGAAAATAGTTCTATTCTGAATGATCAAGCGGCTTCAACGAAAAATGTGTCTCTAGATACGGATTTGTGCAAAGAGGCTCTCGTTGCCCTGCAGAACATATTTTCCAATGGCGTTTTACTGAAACAAACTTTGTACAAGGTAACTTACCTAACTTTATTTATCATTGATTTTGATTACTATTTATTACGATGATATGTATCACACTTGGCTAATTTGAATATTTTTAGAACGTGCAGAACAGCGTGATACCTCTATTACACGATCTTTATTTGGGTTCCTCCGAGCAAAACTTTTACAAAGCTCACAGTGAATGCCGTTTGGAGTTGTTTAAAGTATCGAAGGCTCTGCAGATGAACCCGCACATTACGTTAGCCTTTCCCCTGCAATATTGCCTAAAGATATCGCACATGGCGGCGTACGACGTCGATCTGGACGTCGCTCAAGAAGCGAGACTTGCGTTAGCCGAGTTGGAAAAAATTATACACCCTGCTGCGCCTACGTTACAATTACCTCGGGAGCGGTAAGTTTACATCAGCTGCTTTTATGTACGCACGAATTACAGACACGTGTATCATTCATTTATTGCAGAAAACCTGATGAGTCTGTTACTGAAAACGAAGTCGAAGAGATAACCAGCAAATCAGACAAAAGAAGTAGGACTGAAGAGGAATCTTCTGCAGATGTAATATCGTCTATACTTAAACGGTCAAGATTAACGGTAGAATGTACAGAAGCAGTACAGTTCGAACGGTCTGAAGAGAACGCAGAATCGATAAAAATGAGTGATAGCATAGATGCGAATAAATCTCAGGCAGACGCTTGTGCAAAAATGCACGAGCTCGTGAGAACGCCGGTAGAGCAGGAGACCGGAAGTGTATTACGGGAACAAGAGAAAACACACGCCGATGAGGAAAATCAATCAAAGGTTGATGAAATTGTGGATATTGCTGAGGAAAGTGGAGCGGAATGTGAGTTAACTGGGCATGTCGACGAAGAAGAACAAGAGGAGCAACCTAGGGATCTAGCACCGTGTACAAATCAAGTAGATAAAAGTGTACAAAGGAGCCCGGACATTGCTGAAGAAGAAGCAAAGTTATCGCAAAATATTGTGGAAGAGGAGGAAAGGATGGCACTAAATTATCAAATGATGTTTAACGATGACGTAACATTAAGTGACTAAACGATTTTATATTGAATATAATTTTATAATTAAAAACAAAGATATATATAACACGTAGAGTTATGTGGAAAGTAATTTAACCAAGGAATGGCACTCCCGTTAACAATCCACCATTTTTTTTCGGTTGCGTTGCGCTCTTATCGATTTTCGATTCTTCTGTATTCCGACCCATCGATCTGTTTGCATTGTCGGATTTCAGATTGGGCATCATTCCGCTGAATACGTCGACTGGTTTCTGAAGGGCAGACATCGTTCCCTTAGCACCTTGTTCTATTAATTGAAGAGGCACCTCGTACAAACTGCATATAGGTGATTTTAACCGTTCTGGCATGACGGTCCACAGTCCCATCTCGCAGTATCTAAATTCATAATACACATATATGGTAAACAGCTCAACAATAATAATTACATCAATTAATAATTATAAATTAGCATGTAACTGACAGATATAATATTTGTAATAATATTTGATATAATTTTTGTAACATGATTTGATCGTCACCTAAAATTATTCATGCTTTTCGGAGCAGCCGAGATGCTAACAAACGAGTTCGTATCATCAGTGAATTTTGAAGCTATCTCTGGTATCCAAGCGCCATCGGTAGGGCGTGCACTAGTAGGAACGCTAACAGTGCCACTCCTCGCAAAGTTTGCTATCATATCTGTGAAAATCTCCGTTACACGTTCATCCTCTGGATCGGGTACGCCGCTGTCGCTTATTTTATCACCGGTAATCGTATTTCGATTAAAAATGAAGCCTAAATCATCGCCGTGATTCATATTACCTATATGGCATATAAGTATTAATTTTAATTTATTTATTGTGTGTGCGAACAATGAAACGATAGAATTATCGATTAACAGAAATTGTACCGTCCGATGATGATCGTTTCGCGTCGACGATTGGCAATCCGGCAAGGAAGTCTTTAGCGTAATTCCTTTTTCCCTTGTGATCAAAAGTGTACAGGAATGCATTCGCTTTTTTAGACCACTGATCGACGGTGAGAAATGCGGGGGCGTTGTAAAGCGAATCGCCGAGAGCTTCCGCAACCTTGCCGATTGTGTTCTGCGCGCCGTCGCTCCCGAGGATATTAAAGTAGCCGCGAAAGGCTTGCGGAACGAGCCGCGAGCCGTTCTGCATATTCGGAATGGTGTTTTGCAGGTACGGTATAAAATCGCCGGTCAAATAATTCGGCACCGTCCTCAGTTTGTCTTGCACCTCGTCCTTGTATCGGCCAAAAACCGCGCCTCCGGTCTCGTCGCTCATAACTCCCGTTAATAGCGGTACAGCTGGAAAATCGCCGAGCTTCAGGGAATCCTCCGGTGGCGCGGTCATGAAGTTCGGAAGCGATCTTAAAGACATAGTCGAGACAGTGAGTCACTCATCAACGTTAAATGAAGTGTACACATTCCCGGCGAGTTGGCGCGTTACCTCGCGTCATTGGGTCCTTCTACTACAGGACCGGGTGCGAGCAGACTCGACAAACTAGAGACGAAACCCCGTGCGGTCGCCCGAATGTTCTCCAGCCCGGAATCGACTCCGATTAACTGTTCCACTGGCAGTTCCCGCAGACACCGTACCATCTGCCGGACATCGTCCGTTGGACAGCCGCGTTCACGCGCTGCGTATCGAGCGGTCTTCGAAGGATCCTTGTCGACGGCGAAGTGAGACAGAATTGAACCCGACATAGCGATCAATCCGCTAAAAGCGTCTGAAAGGATGTAACATTTCGTTAGATAAGATAAGAATGCACTTTCTGTCCGCGACGCAATTTTATGTGTAATTACTTAAGCAGAACTTTGATAACGACAGCATCATAGCGGAACTGGCGCCGGTGCCATGACCGAAGGCCACTACTTTATTCGGATTGCCGCCGAAGAACTGTATGTAATCCTTCACCCAATCGACGGCTAGTATCATGTCGAACATGCCGTTATTCCCTGGCAATTCCGGCGTACCTGTACTCAAAAATCCTGAAAAGCATTTGGATTTAGTTATTCGCTTACTTTCTCCCTTGCTACATCTCATATCTATTATATCTTAATTATATTTAATTTAATTTAATTTAATTATATTTAATTTAATTTAATTATGTTTTGATTATAAGTTCTATTTTTCTTTTTGTTTCAATCACCTAACGTCCCCAATCTATACTGAATGGATACGACGACCATCTTCTTTTTAATGAGGTGTCTCATTTCGTACTGGCACGCTGAACCCCTTCTAAAGCCACCCCCATGAATCCATATCAGTACGGGATAGCCATCGCCGGAATCTGGAAGCGCCGGGGTGAAGACATTCAAGAACAGACAGTCCTCGTTTCCTATAATTTTCCCGTCATGGCTCGGCTGCGGGCAAGGAGGTCCCCATGTAGTAGCGTTGATTTCTCCTTCGAGGTACACGGGTGCAGCTCGCTATAAATTTACTTTTTTCATTACACGCGAAAGATAAATATTAATTAAGAATAAAAATTGTCAAAGTATTTTTCTGTATCACCTTTCGCTATATACATTTCGCGTACATTTGCTGCCTTGTATTTTTGGAACAATTGATAACGCGTGTATCAAATTCATTAAATTAGCCCATCGAGGCAGGATGCGCTGAGAGATAAAACGATGTTCCGTTTAACTTAATTGATCGTGCTATCAAGACTTCCATATTAGTGATAGCGTAAAAAATTTAACGAAAAGCGATTTTTGCCCCGGGGTTTGAACAAGGCTATTATTAATGATTGTTTGCTAAAACGACGAACACGCTTATTGATTACGATAGGTCATTGAATTTTAATTATTGCACGCATTGTGATACAACTGCCATAGTTCGCATATACCGGTTTAATGCATTATTAATTAAGCAATTGTCTGCGTTCGCGAATAGGACAGAAAAATCTAAGTTTAAGAAACTTTTTACGGCTTAACACAAATATTATTGTTCTATTTTTGTATATCATAATTCTTAAAAGTACATTATTAAATATTTTCAATCCAAATTGTAATAATAAAAATACCTACATATAAATCGATTTTTAAAAGCATAGCATTGAATGTGTTACTAAACATTTTATTTAGTTTGATATAAAAATTGTTAATAATATTAAAAGTGCAAGCTGGATACAACAATATAATTATATATACCTATTGCTTTATAAAATAATTATTTCACTATTATTTTCTAAACATCCTTTTACCTGAAATCTGCTCTGACCCGTTGGAGCCTCTCCAAACCGGATTCCGCGAAAAGTGTAGAAACCTTTGTCGGGATCACGGCTGCCGATTACACGCGCGTATCGATCATTTTTATTCACAAAAACTACCGGATCATCCTCGGGAGGTTGCGCGGCCGCGCGACCACCCACGATCCTTTTCTGTCTAATTACATCTCCTGCATTGATTAACGAACAAAGTAAAAGAACGAAGAGCGAGCAGACACGTCTATCCATTCTGAATATACGCGTTGAAATAAAAGAATCACCGCCTAGTCTTGCCGGTTATTCCGTCGAAACTTGGTGGGGAGTTATATCGAGTTATATCGAGATTCTTCTTTATTGAAGAATCATTATAAAAGCCTCATCTCTTTATCATTTCTGTGTTGAAGATTTAAACATGCCTGCGTAATTTACTCGACAAATAAAATTAATAATTTTATTTGCACATGAGGAGATTGAAAAAAAGGAAATAATTTTGATTCTGCAGGTAAAATTAAATTTTGTCTAGTATGACAGTTAACTTAGAAAGTTTTGTACAATTATTTAATAAATTATTTAACTGTTTGACAGCAACTGTAAAAAGTTTTAGCAAGCTTTTTATTGCCATTACTGATAGAATAATTTTACTGCGAAGCAATTTTGTTACTTATTTATTAAACTTTAAAATGTTACCAAAATATAAAAAATGTGCATAAATATGAATTAATGGTCCGAATATATCTCCGAGCGCACGCAGCAAATTTGAATTAAAATTTTGGCGGGCTCACTACGTGATACAAACGGAGGAGTGAATGATCGCCGACCACGACCAACCAACTTCCGCTTCTTACCTTTCTCTGTTGAGTATATCGGCTCGCTCGGTACGTGTACAAGATTTCGTTGGTACATTATCCGTATTTATTTACATATATAAAACAAATCCATTAAGAAATATTTGCATGAAAGTCAATTCTCTTACCCGTGCGTAGAATACGGTCGATATTTTTCATAAATTATCGAATACGATAGATTTGTACTTTAAGCATCTGCATTTTGAGGTTAAGTTAAGGTGCCAGAAGCAAGGGTACCTAACACGCGTGAGGTTATACTCGCGACGAACGCTGTCGTGATAAGATCGTGCTTTCCTTCCAGATTTTGAGTCATGGGTCGAGTAATTCGCGCACAGCGTAAAGGTGCGGGATCAGTTTTCCGCTCGCACACGAAGAGGAGGAAGGGAGCGCCGAAACTCCGCTCCTTGGACTTCTCCGAGAGGCATGGATTCATCAAGGGTGTTGTTAAGGTTTGTCCACGTTTTTCTGCCATTTTCCTACAAAATAATTACTAATATAGTTGCAAAATAATACTAAAAAGATATTAATATAATTGCAAAGGTTGAAATTGTATTTCGAAAAGTATGTAAAATTTGCTTTACTTATTTACTCCATTTTTCCGAATTTTTCGATATTGTTCATGATGATTTCTATACCTGATCGTAAGTGACGATAAGTAGAGGCTCTTTCTGAAGATACAATCTTGTATTTTAAACTTCTATCTTCTTCTTAATTGCATAGATATCTGAAATCCATTATGTTTCTCTTCCAGGACATCATCCACGATCCTGGTCGTGGTGCGCCACTAGCGATGGTACATTTCCGTGATCCGTACAAGTTCAAAACACGGAAAGAGTTATTTATTGCACCAGAGGGAATGTACACCGGCCAATTTTTATACTGCGGAAAGAAAGGTATATTGAACTGTTGCGCTTGATAAATGTTAAAAAAATTAAGATTATTAAAAAATCGAGAAATGGATATTTGATCTCTAACGTGATAATATTTCAATTTATTTAGCCAATCTCCAGATTGGAAATGTGATGCCGGTCGGCATGATGCCCGAAGGTACGATCGTCTGCAACTTGGAGGAGAAGACCGGCGATAGGGGCCGACTGGCCAGAGCTTCCGGCAATTACGCCACAGTGATCACTCACAATCCCGACACTAAGAAGACCAGGGTCAAGCTACCGTCTGGCGCTAAGAAAGTCATTCCCTCCAACAACAGAGCGATGGTCGGGATTGTCGCTGGTGGTGGACGCATAGACAAGCCGATACTCAAGGCTGGTAGGGCTTATCACAAGTACAAGGCGAAGAGGAACTGCTGGCCTAAGGTACGTTTTTTAATTGTCGCATCATTGGAAAGCAAAGCACCGATGCAAGGGCTCATTTTTGTCCAATGATGGCAACGGACATTTGAAACCCAAAGAACTTCTTGTGGAAACTTTTTTTTTACTGAGAAACATGACTCGCTCTTGTACTTGAATCCCTTCGTGCATCGTTGCTGAGTGCGATACTCTCGTTTTAGGTTCGTGGTGTTGCTATGAATCCCGTGGAGCATCCTCACGGTGGTGGTAACCATCAACACATCGGTAAGGCGTCCACTGTCAAGCGTGGAACGAGCGCCGGTCGTAAGATCGGTCTCATTGCCGCTCGTCGTACCGGTAGAATCAGGGGAGGCAAGACCGACACGAAGAAAGACGATTAGACTAAATATGTGGTCGATTAAACAGAATGTATAATAAAAAAACAATATTCATACAAAATATTTATATTTCTCTGCCATCGAACTTGCGGAATCACGAATTTTCTGAAATATTGTCGAAAATTGCAACTGAAGTGAAAAGTGCCTTTGCTTGCTAAATTTAATTAAACTATATTTTTTAGGATAAGTTAAAAAAATGTTCCAGCCAATTCAGGTTACGGAAATTGATGTTCGTTAAATTTAATTAAGCTACATTTTTATGATAAGTCAATAGTAAAATTCAGGTTACGGAAATATGATGCTTGAAAATATTATACAATGATCTTTAATTCGGAGGATAACGGCTAGCTGACCGGAGCTGGAGGTTGCCATTGACACGATTGATGTAGTGTACTGATTGACATATCGGACACATTATTGAAAGCCTCCTCGGGCATCAAAGATTCAAAGCTCCAACGTCTCAATTATTGCCAGCCATGTGCGTTCACGATCGGGGTGCATGCTGCATGCTCTTGAACCTATTAGATTTCCTTGCGCATGCGTGCTGCACGCACACACGCACAGCGTAACAATAAATATTATACGTGAATGAATAATATTATTTCCCCCATAGATCTTGAAATATTCCGGCAGTGGTAGTGAACGGGGCAGTAGCCGAGGCGCACCATGCCTGGAACGTCTCGCTTTCTCTCATTACTTTGACATCCGGTGGAAGCGAATCGACCTCCATCTTGGTAAATCGAGTCTCGGCCATTTTTGTTGCATCAACGTTGGCCAGGGGACTCTCGCGCTTTCCTAGCAGTTTCGCCAGTTGTCTCCGGGATTTCCACGACTCGTGTGTAGCGAAGGACTGACTGGCACGCGCCGTCTTTTCGGTGAACCGTTATAAAATCGTCGTTGCGGAAGTAACGTTACCGTGACATCGCGTAACGCTCGGTGAAAGGCAACGAGGACAAAGCGTAAGGGACGCGTCGGGAACTTTTTCGGCTGCGAGTGAGGCGTCTGAGAGAGAGAGAGAGGTAGAGATAGAAGACTAGGAGAGGACGAGCTAAAAGGGCTTCAAGCGACAGAGCTGCGAAAACTACGCACAGAGGCGGAGTAATATGAGTAATGCACCCAACCAGAATGGATCAGGTCTAGAGCAGCAGGTAAAGAATCGCGGGCAGACGCGAGTTCCGCGAGTCCTTTTTTCCCCTGCTCCTTCCTTTCTCCCGCTTTTTTCCGCACTATCGCCGCGATTCCGACGCGATCCCCCCCGTACTCGTCGCCCGGAGAGATCCCCCGGTTCCCGGGTCGGATCCGCGTGCATTTCCTTTATCCGATCGAAGATCCTTCCACGAGTGTCATGGCTCGTCACTCGGTCAGCTCGTGACGTGCGCTCTGTACAATGGCGGCAACGATTCCGAGAACGGCATGTCTCGTGTCATGACGCATACTCTCTCCCTTTCTCCCCCGTAGCTAGCGTGGCTTTTTTAATACGCACGGTAATTCCCGCGCGATAGGACGGCACGCAGGTTATATATGAACGATCGGGATTTTCGCGGCACCCACCAAACTAATGACTCACCGTCGTTCGAAGGAACGATAGTGACTTTATCTGCACGATTCTCGATATCTACATGCGAGTGTGATTAAACGCAACGTTTGACTCGACTCTTTTTGTGCTTTTTTTAGTTAGCTGGTCTGGACTTGCAGGGCTCCCGCCAACCAAGTGGGGGTCGATACGTACCACCGCATCTTCGTCATAAAGCTGCAAGTTAGTATGCGAACCTCCTTGAAATTTCTGATTTTTCTGTCATTTGTTTTGTAAGCTAGAGTAGCTTTGTCTTTGTCCAAAATCTAGTGTTCATCGTTACGTGTAGTTTTCATGGCAAAGTATCAAACGCTGCGTAGTACAGTAGCTCAATAGGTAGATCGAGTCAGGTCTGATAAACGTATCTTTGGTCAGTAGACTGTCTCGATCTTATCAAGCCAAAGGTGAAATTTTATTAAATTAAACCGTTTTATTCGGACATTAGATGAATCACACTAAACACATATTCATGATAGCACATGTCTTGTCGTATAGTAATTTTATAGCAGGGTAGGCAACCTTTGGAAAACAAAAAGAATTCTAGATGCTACTTAACGACCTAATGATAAGCATGATGTCGAATGAACAGAATAATTAATACAAATATGAATTTTTTCAGGTAATCCACCGTTGGATTTAAATTACTCTTCTAACTCAAGACCACCGTTTGGTGACCGAGATAGAGGAGGAGATCGCGATCGTGACCATGAAAGGGATCGGGATAGGGGTAGGGGTGGCTATCGCGATTCGCGAAGTCCTCGCGACATCGATTTCGGGAACTTCGGGAGTTTCGGCGGGCGCAACAGGCGCAATCAGGAAAATGGCAGAGATTTTAGATATCTCAACTCTGAGCGCGACCGACCAATTAGCGGCAACGATCGTTGGCAGGAGCCTAGCAGAAATGATCGTTGGCAAGACAACAGAAATGACAGAATGGGAGGCGGTGGAAGGTGGGACGACAGAGGCGGCCGAGGTGGTGGAAGGGGCGAAGTCGACTGGACGATCCCTACCGCCCGGGATGAGCGACTGGAGATGGAGCTGTTCGGCACTGGCAACACCGGAATCAATTTCAGCAAATACGAGGATATCCCGGTCGAGGCTACCGGTGAGAACATACCGCCACACATCACATCTGTGAGTATCCTAGACCTAGATCAGTGTTGAGCGTTCAGCGAATCTGCTTTGAAACATTCTCATCGAAATTCAATTTCCAGTTCGACGAGGTTAAGCTGACAGAGATAATAAAGAACAGCATCACCTTAGCGGGATATGACAAGCCTACACCAGTGCAGAAGTACGCGATACCGATCATCATTGGGCGCCGTGATGTAATGGCCTGTGCTCAAACTGGATCCGGTAAAACAGCGGCCTTCCTAGTGCCAATATTAAATCAGATTTACGAGAGTGGACCGCGACCGCCACCACCGCAAGCAAACTCCTCCGGTAGGCGTAAGCAGTATCCGCTCGGGCTGGTACTGGCTCCGACGAGGGAGCTCGCTACGCAGATATACGACGAGGCGCGGAAGTTCGCGTACCGCTCGCGTATGCGTCCGGCCGTCGTGTACGGCGGCTCCAACATAGTGGATCAGATGCGCGAGTTGGATCGCGGCTGCCACTTACTTGTCGCGACGCCTGGTCGTTTGGTCGACATGCTGGGACGCGGCAAAATCGGCTTGCACAATTGCCGGTAAGTGGCATAACCTGCATGCGCCAACGATCAAACTGTAAAAAAACTCGCGGACTTCTGTACTTAATCTGTCGCTTCTTTGTTAATTCAGATATCTCGTCCTGGATGAGGCAGATCGTATGTTGGACATGGGTTTCGAGCCGCAAATAAGGCGCATCGTCCAAGAGGACAATATGCCACCGACCGGAGAGAGACAGACTCTCATGTTCTCCGCTACTTTCCCGAAAGAGATTCAAATGTTGGCTAGAGATTTCCTTAGCAATTACATCTTCCTGGCAGTCGGTCGCGTAGGATCAACCTCCGAGAACATAACGCAGAAGATAGTATGGGTGGAGGAGCATGACAAGCGTTCATACTTGCTCGACTTGTTGCAAGCCAGCAATTTCTCAGATCCCAGTAAGCTGCAGTATTCGTTCACTCAAATTTTTATTTTTTCTCTCGATTTGTAATTTGCATGTTATTCCAATTAAACTAAAAAAAACGATTATTAATATTGAATCTTTTGTTACGTAGCTGCAGAATCGCTAACTTTAGTATTCGTGGAGACGAAAAAAGGCGCCGATATGCTCGAGGAGTACTTGGCCACGATGGGATACCCGGTCACTAGTATCCACGGCGACAGGACTCAACGCGAACGTGAGGAAGCCCTGCGTCGCTTCCGCGCGGGGAAAGCACCGATTTTGGTTGCGACCGCGGTGGCGGCACGTGGTCTCGACATACCACACGTTAAACATGTCATCAATTTCGACCTGCCCGGCGACGTTGAAGAGTACGTTCATCGTATCGGCCGTACCGGTCGCATGGGCAATTTAGGTTCGTTCCCTTTCTATCTGAGAGCTAGAATTGCCGAGGAAACGCATGAGTTACATCGCGTGTTGTCCCGCAATTAGGTTTGGCCACGTCGTTCTTCAATCACAAGAATCACAATCTGGTGCGCGACCTGGTGTCCTTGCTGATCGAGGCTAATCAAGAACTTCCTCCCTGGTTGGATGACATGTACACGGAAGCGAGATACTCCGGAGGCGCATCCCGACGACCCGGCGGTGGCGGCGGCGGCGGCGGCGGCGGTGGTGGCGGCGGCGGCGGCGGTACCAAGGGTCGCTTCACCGGCGGCGGTTTCGGCGCGAGAGATTATCGTCAACAACCGAGTTCTGGATCTCGTAACAACGGTCCCTCCAGACCAGGTGGTTACGGAGGTAAGTCGAGGAGCCACGATTAACACGGTCTAACGAAACTGATCGACGCGCAATAATAAAAGCGATAAATCGACACTTGCTGTCGTTAAACGTGCTCTTTTGCCTTTGTTGCAGGCGGTTACTCAAGTTACGGAGGTAACTATAATAATTCGTCGTACAATAATTCCTCCAACAACGGCAACAGTGGTGGCCCTGATTGGTGGGACAAGTAAACGATTATTTCCATCGCTATTTCTATTTCTATCATTATTATTATTCTACACGCAAATTCAATTATATATAAGGAGAACACATTACATTATTACATCTACACGTACGTGTTTCGCGCGCGTATACATGTACACGTGCGCAGAGTACAGACAGTTCCATGTATATTATACATATTCACGTCTCTGCTGACTGCCTGTGCACTCTGATTTCTCGATGACAGAAGCAACAAAATTACTTATATTGTTTAAATTCCACTATATTACATTTGTTCACCTTACGATAAATCGTTGACAAATCCTATGTGCAATTTAGTATTCGTGCCGGTGCGCCAATCACCGGGGAATATTCTGAAACGTGAATGATCTCACCATGAAAAAAAAAAGAAAAAGCGAGTATCATAAATGGGATTTGTTCAACATTTATTTATATAATTATTAGTTAGAGGTCCATCCACTATTTTCGTTGTCGTACGCTGGCGAACACGAGTAGTATAATCACTAATGAATCAAATCGATTAAAGTCGTTGACGCCCGTCCGAGGTCGGGAGTTACACGGCGTAACACATAGTAGATGAAGAAACTTAGTGAAATTTTTTAGAACTCCTGTCGAGACTAATGGGGCTCATCATAGCTATATTATTTACATTCTACTTTTTTTTTAATTTTTTTATAGGGATACGGTGGGCGTATCTTCGGTAATTACGGCGTCTAACACGCTCGCCTGTTGCAAACACGTTTTAATGCACAGACAACTTTATTAGCTTCACTTACCATAATGGCCAGTAAAAGTTGCGTATTTCGTTCGAACGGATGGCAGAATTCTTTGGTTACATGTGCACGTTCATTAAACACGCCTAGGATACGCCGAGCCACCGTCGCCATAGATTATTACATGACGATTCCTTATATTACTTTCTCATTAATTTACTGTAGTTCAGCGACGAATGGTACTTTGTTGTTTTGCCGTCCCCAGAGAGACAGACGACATTGCGCCGGCAATGTCAATCTGGTTTACTCGAATAAGCCACGTGAATCGTTTTCGGGGATCGAAGATTTCGGTATTGAGGAAGGAAAGGGCAACACACAGGCTACGTCTTAGGATACCTTTAGAAATCTTACATTTCCATTGTACAGCCTGATACACGTACTTTCTACCAGTCTTTAATTTAGAGAATTTGAAAAATCAGTTTCAGCCAGTTGCAGCCGGTTATTATTTCATAACTTCAGGCTATCACGGTGATCTCGATATTCGTAGCGATTGCAATCAAGACACAAAAAAAATTGTTTTTGTTCTTCGCAAAGATACATCTGCAATTTTTGTCTGCTTCAGAAATTTTGCTCGTAAAGATTTCAGCTGAGCGTACAAACATACGCTTATTGTTCAAAATTTACCGTAAGATTTCTTGAATTTTTCACTTTCCACAATCAACGCAGAATATAGAGATATCACTGTATAGACACGGCTAAATAGACTACTGAACCACAGGTATATATATATATAAATGTTTTATGTACCTGAGAGCGCGCTTGACATGTAGTAGTACAGAAACTACTACATTGATCCCATATAATAGAATGGTGCTTTGAATGCTAGCATTTCTAAATGTAACGGAGACGTTGCCCTGCGAAATTGATACGGCGCTTTATAAAAATCTTAATACTAAAACAGTACCGAATGCAAATATGCGAGCGCTCGTGGAAGATACATTGTGCTAAGGTGGATTAAAAATACGGTTGCAGTTACAGAGGGGGTTAAAGCAAAGAGTAGAGCTTTTGCAAGAGGAGAAGCTTTTGCAATGATAGTGGGCTCAACTTCACTGAAAAGAAAATGAAGCAGCAGAAGTCCCTTCACGTGTCTGGAACGAAAAGGCACAGACGGGGGAGGGGGCGCACTCATATTATTTTCTAGCTGTATTTATCAGTATGGTACGCTATATATAAATACATAACACTAAAATATAATTGAGAAACGACTGTGATATCGAACGATCTTATGACATTCAATTTCCACGCGAATTGATGAATGAACAATTAACGGGATAACCAATACATTAAATGTATTAATTAAATCGGTATTGAATGTCGCGGGAAGATACTAGGCTCAGTTGTTTGAGCCGAACGAACGGAATATTAAGTCGTTGAACAGTAACACACACAAGGCAACGTGGCTGTTGTCCGATCGGGGAGGGCTGAACGCTAGCTCTTGCGGTCCTGAGGGACCTTTCTGGGGCATTGTTTCTGCTTAAAATAAACGCGCATTAACGATATATAGGTGAGCGTGACGCGATGCCGGTTATTCAATTGGCGTTGGTAGGGCTTTATAGGATGTCGATATCGTTTCGTGCAAACGTCGGATTCTTATCTATCTAATCTACGTGAGGAAAAAAAAGTACAAATTCGATTTGCGTCACAACCGCGACAGGATTTTTAGACACGTCATACTTATACCTGTTATATTACTAGATTTAATAGTGCAATCGCGTGCGTGAATCGTATGCCGTGTGACCGTGGACCAAGGTGTGAATGCCTCCCTTATACGGGGGAATTGACAATTATTTCATCTAGAACATTCAAGGATAGTGTTTAACGAGTAAAAAACTATCGTTGGCTTCCGACCGTGGTGCGAGTGTTCTGAAATTTTTAATACGATTCGTCATCGAGGCCACCAGTCAGCATTTTCGGAGGCCCTGCCAAGAACATTAAGAGAATCCTTCGTGGACAGTGTGTGATACGTCGATTCTGACGCTTCTCGTGTCGCGTCGGAGAAGATTATCTACTGCGGCAACAATCCGTCGATCTGCCAATGAAACAGGTTTTGCCGTACTGATGTATACACGTGTGTCATTTTGCAAGAGAGAATTTACATCGGTTCCGACTACATACGCAAGCTTTTGCATCTCCTTTCCTATTTAATTTCTATTATTTTTTACAAAGTGACGAAGGAAAAGGCAGCGCGCGATGGTCGTTGGATTTTAATCATTCGTATTTCACTCGATGAGCCTTCGAGGCTTGGAGAGCGAAGAGAATTGTGATTTTACAAGAATTCATTTGTATGAGGACAAATTGCAATCGGTGAAATTTAATGGAAATTAATATTTAAGTGTAGGTACACCCGATCGTTTTTTTTTATAAGTAAAATCTCCAACTGTACTATCGATGCGTTCAAGCATTCGTGACGCGTCGCGTGTTTTAATCAGTACTATATGCATTTCGAAAAGATACTTTTTGTTTGCTATTGACATGCTGGACAGAGAGTTAATATTTCAAAGCAGTATGATTATACTTAACGCTGCTGAGTTTCTTATTATTTTGTCGCTCAAATTGATACATTGAATATCCTGCTAAAATTAATAAAACAATTTGTTTTACGTTCACATAATGAATTTCGGGATATAACGGATATCGAACTTTGTTGAATGTTCCTGAGAGATAGTCAAATGTCCACCGTGTAGTAAAACCAATATATGTATAAATTAAAAATATGATATTATGATTTCTAGCGTATATTAGCATACTTAGGCGAAATAGAGAACAATATAGAAAATGATGGCTATTTATTGATCGATTTAGTATTTATTTTCTATGTTTCCAGATTTTGGAAAGTAAACGATTAATATCTTCTGTACTGTATATGTACTTTTCGTGTCATGTTTGGTCCTCTGAAGTATATCGGACGAGCAGCCTTAGAGAAAACACTTTACGAATACATACAGAATGATCGGAACGATCAGTCGAAAGATTAATTTGAAGAGCATAAGAAAACAAAAGAGAAGAAAAGATGAAAATCAGAGAGGGTCTGTCAATAACAGAAGAATAAGTCATTCAAGCAAGGAAACGAGGAAAAAAAAAGAGAGAAATGCTGTGACTGCAATCATTACTGTGGGGGAAAAAATCGCGCGATCCGCAAGGAACATATTACACACTGTAAGCCGTATTATGTAATGCGATGCGTGCGCGAATAATTGTGTCGCCGGCTGTTGAGCCGCGCACAAGAGCGGAGAAATTGTTCACGTGCGAGTAGTCCTGTATTTTTTATTATTTTACATTGTGCGCGACGCGTCGGTGAGCATTTTCCGACAATGCTCGTCGACGAGGATCAAGTGCGTGTGCCTGTAATCCTCTCTTTGATAAAAAAATGAGATTTCAATGCAAATGCAATGCAAGCGAGGAAAGCGAGAGCAGAACGGCACACGCGCGCACGTTTCCGGAAGGGCACCGTGTGAGGTGGGATGGCAAAAGAAATGTCTTCTAACTTGTTCCGAGTGTTTCAATTTGATCGAGGATCGTCGTACGTATCGTCGTCGGTGTAGCGAGGTGCAAGGAGCGCGTAAATCGATCGCGAGACGAATTGTAATCGCGATCGCTCGTCGCGTCGCGTACGCACGAGACTCGCGACACACGCGTGTCGCAAAACGATACCCGGCGTACGCGGACTGCGTGCGACGCTCCTCGCGCGTTATTTACTTGTAACCGTGATGATACTGCTAATACGTTTATTTCACTCGATACCGAGCGAGCGCGAGAGATAGTATCTTAACGGAACGGTAAATGTACCATTCTGTCGGTCTCTTATTTAGTAATTTGCACATTTACGCGCTACAGTAGGCGAATATACGAACAAAGATATAAGCAGACGTTTCGGTGAATCGTACGCGGTACGCCGATAAATATATATCGAATAAAAAAGTAACGAGAGAGTCTCTAAAGTGTGCGAAGAAGAAAAAGTGAAAGAAAAGAGAAACTGATGAAAAACAAATATCGAAAGAAAGAGGTTCACCAATGTGTCGTACATTTATAGTTCATTAGCAATAAGTTATTGTGCGCGTCATGAAGCGCGTTTACACACGTACTTCTTGCATGCGTAGGTATAACGTATGCTCGTGAAGAATGATGTAGAGTGTCAATATTGTTACAAAATACCTCATACGGGACGATCACGTATTAATTCAATGTTCTTTCATTCGGTGAATTTTGCGTTTTATTTATAGTATTATGTGAAGAGAGAACAGTGACAGGAGACTTCTACAAAAATGAATATAATAATAAACATTACAAAAGGATTATCAAATGCCAAGTCCCTCTTCGTATACGGCCTTTCATCCACCTGCGCTCCAACATCCTTATGTTACATTGAGAAAAGCAAGACCTCGTGATCGTCTTATACAGGGTGTCCCATTTTAAATGCCGCAGGCAAAAATCTCGAAAAATATGGGACATACGGAAAAATGTTTCGAACAAAAGTTGCATGGTTTGAAGGGGGCCACATGATGAAAATATGTACTTGACCTTGAGTGACCTTTTCAAGGCCAGGTCAATGTGATGGATGTTTTCTTAAATGGGACCCCCCCCCCCCTTTTTTATTGTATATTCTTGTAGCTTAGTTCGAGAGCTTTCCAAAACACTACCTACTTTTGTTTTTTGCCCAAGCAGTTCCAAAGATACGAAGCGTCAAAGTTGACGCTTCATATCTTGGGAATATTTTCATCATGTGGCCCCCTTCAAACCATGCAACTTTTGTTCGAAACATTTTTCCGTATGTCCCATATTTTTCGAGATTTTTGCCTGCGGCATTAAAAATGGGACACCCTGTATAATCACTCGTGTAAAATATTTAGAGAGAGAGAGAAATTATATATATATACAAACTGAGGATTCAAGGTCGAAAATTGTACATTGCTTTTTCCTGATTGTACTAAATCTCTTAGCACTTATTTATATTTTCTAGTTCGGTATCAAGCGTTACATAAAATTCTAGGCATTACATAATTCTGTAGCCTTCACATTTGAAAGTAAATGATACCTTGATCTGGATTTAACTGTGCTTAATTACATGAAAGAAATTCAAATGCAATCAATTGCAATTAAAATGCTTTGGCTGATATAATATAATAACATTAGTCAATGAGCCGTTATAATTAAGAATCAACAATAGCCAAGTGTGAAAGACAACTTGGTGAGTCACGCGTTTCTCCAATTTCATTTTTCCCGCGATGTGCGGTCGAAAGGCCACTTTTATCAGACTCCGTGGGGGCCGAGTGGGAGAAGTACAACTCGCGCATCGCCAATCGCGTAAGACCACGATCGCAATGGCGGCGTGGCTGGATAATTCGGTGTTATCGGGCGGTTAGGTGTCGGTTTAGCGGTGCGAGCGGGTTAATTTGCTTATTTACAACGTTACTCGTCGTGATCGGTGAGTCGACCTGTCCTCAGCCATGTACAGTCTCTTGATATTGGCACTGTTGGATATAACTTTTGACGGTACGTACCCCTAACCTTTCTTGCACATTTAAACGAGAATTATACTCGTCTCTTCACACACATGATTGAGAACGGCTGTTTTTCTAGTGGTCGGAAGTGTTTCACAATTAGAGATCAACAAGCATTTAGAACTCGGCAGGGAATTCCTGGCGAAGGGCCAATTGCAGGATGCACTGTCACATTACCATGCAGCTGTTGGTAAGTATAATCGCGAATTTCTACCTTCCGGTCCTTGAATATTTCACTGCGAACGGCTGCGACTAGGGAACGATTCTCGAGAATAAGTTTTGTCTCTTTGCACAGAGGGAGATCCGCAGAATTACTTGACGTACTACAAGAGAGGCACGGTTTATTTAGCCTTGGGTAAAGCCAAATTCGCTCTCCTTGACTTTGACAAGGTTCTGGAATTAAAGGAAGACTTTACATCGGCACGACTTCAGCGCGGTTATATTTTACTTAAGCAAGCCCAGTTCGATGAGGCTGAAACTGACCTTTTGGATGTGGTACGTTTACTTCTCCACGCTCGCTCATTGCGCATGGATTATTCGCAGCAGATTATTTCTATCATTATTCCCATTTCCTTATTTCAGCTGTCTGTAGAAGGAAATAATATGGATGCCTTGAATGCCTTAGATAAGTTAAGATCAGCTAAGGAAGACATGAAAATAATCGATCTGCTGCTGTATAATGACGATTATGCAGCAGCCGTACATCAAATCACGCGAATTATCGAGGTATGCCCGTGGTCCTCTAGTCTTAGGGAGCTCAGGGCGCAGAATTACGTTGCCCTTGGGGATTACATGAGCGCCATATCCGATATACGCTCGACTACGAAATTGTTATCTGATAATACCGAGGGATTCTTCAAGCTGTCGACGTGGCTGTACCGTCTTGGACAAGTCGACGAAGCGTTGAAGTAAGTGATTAACTAGCAAAATGTATATTACCGAGATTTTCGTCAAGATTTGCGTGATTAACGTGATGTGTGAATATTTAGGGAGATTCGGGAATGTTTGAAGCTTGATCCGGACCATAAGCAATGCTTCCCATTTTACAAGAAGATCAGAAAGATCAACAAGCTGCTGCAGGATATGGAGACTGCACTGGAGGAGTCAAAGGATCACGACACGTGCATCGATCTGGCACAGCATGTACTAAAGCAAGAGCCGAACGAGCAGAAAGTGCGGTTCACGGCCTTTCATTATCTCTGCAAGTGTTACACGGCGAATCTTGAGCCGACCCTCGCGATCGAAAATTGCAAGCAAGCGTTGAAAATTATGAAGGAGCCTGGTGTCATTTGTGACAGTGCGGAGGCGTATCTTGCTGCGGAGATGTTCGACGATGGTAATTTACAGTCTCGTTGATATATCTTTTTTTGAATATATTTTTACATTTTTAATATATTTTTATAATATACTTTTTTGCCAACAGCCATCAGGGACTTCAAGGAAGCGTTAGAGATAGATCCAAACTTCCAAAGGGCGAAGCAGGGCATGCAGAAGGCGCAGCAGCGCCAAAGCTGTCGGAGTCGCGGGATTACTACAAGATCCTCGGCGTATCGAGGAACGCGAATAAACGCGACATCATCAAGGCATATCGGAAGGCGGCGCAGAAGTGGCATCCGGACAATTTCCAGGAGGGCGACGAGAAGAAGCGCGCGCAGAAGAAGTTCATCGACATCGCCGCTGCCAAAGAGGTCCTCACGGATGACGAGAAGAGGGCGAAGTTCGATCAGGGCGAGGATCCCTGGATCCGGAGTCCGGGCGACACCAGCAAGGCTTCAACCCCTTCCAGGAATTTCACCACTTCCATGGCTCTCCCTTCCAATTTAAATTCCACTTTAATTAGATACACGGCAGATCGTCATCTTGTGATAGGTCAATTACCACTCTCAAATTTTCAACGTTTCTCGTTGCTTCGCATTTCGGTCGCGACAGTATCATCTTCACTTTACCCACTTAGCCTGAATTTCATTCCGCTACCTCGTCGGTGAAGATCGCGCGTGTCGTTTAGCCTGTCGGACTCGGAGAACTGAACGTGAACCCGATTCCTATAGATGGGATCGGTGAACGCGGAGAGCCAGTGGCCGTCTCGCTACATCGGACTCAACAATGTGACTCGAAGACTGGAAACGGGATTTTCTTTAACGAGAGATCAAGTGAGAAGTCAAGTTTAACCCTGTAGTTTATTCGCTGCAAGAGAATCGCGATACACGTGCATGCAAACTGACCGATGGATATAATCTGTTTTGATTCACGTTCGTCGTTCGTCGTGCAATACCGTCGCACCGTCGATCTACACACACTGAAACCTGGTGAAATGTGATCACGCCACATTGTGTTGCAGTACAAACGAAAGGGGACGTATAGTGATCATCACACTGCCACTGAGGTTGCTTCAGCGGCTATTCGTATTAGCTTTTAGAGAACATACGGAAACTAGATTGTACAATTCGAGACATTATCGCGCTTTATCGGGTACGAATACCAAGTTCAATCGGTATTTATATCGTTACTACTTTTTTGCGTGCGGTGTTCGTACTCGGTAACGTTCACGTAATGTGTAGAATAACAATGCTGTGCGCTTGTCACGTTCGTGTGAATGCGAGTTGGAACTTCATGTAAATATTGTATCTCTCTGATATTTGTTTAAAAATATATTTGAGTAATTTATACAGACACGCCAAAGCGAGTTATTGTAATAGCATGTAAGAAGGATTTCTCAATGATGAAACACGACTTTCCCCGTAATTTGCTTATCTGAAACTCTTTCTTTCTTTTAATTACGACATCAAGTTCGATATCTTGTTCTTATCTTTTAGCTTCTAGTCTGAATTTCTTGCTTAATTTCTTTCGCCTCTTCAACCGTTTTCGCAGGTTTTTATATTTTCCCAATTCCCGCCTCACCATGTGACCCCTCCATCTTGACTGAATGACGGTCGCAGCTTTGTGCAGTTTACCGCGGTGCTCCGCTTCCTCCCGTAATCTTCTCTCCTCGCTGATGTACTCGTCGATCAGTTCTCGTTGCTCGTCTCTTAGAGAGCGCATTTCGTCCATTTCCAATTTCTGTTTGTCTACTTTTCCTGTTGGCAGGTGAAAAGAATTTTATTAAATTTTAATTTGTTGGGAACATTTGAAAATTTTATTATTTATGTTAAATTATAATTTGTTATGATTTATTTTTTACATTTAATAATTGTAATAACAGCGCGTTATTCCGAGTATACCTTTAATTCATCGATCTCTTGCTGCCGCCGCACCAGCTCTCGCTGTACCTAGTCGTCCACGCGACTATCTGCTTTTCCTTCTCTTCGATATCCGCCTCCAGGTAAGCGCTGATCTCTGCCGACATAATCTGCTCCGCGTTGCACTCCTTCGAGCGATCGCTCAATCCGTTCAGCACATCCGTCTTCCGCAGCTGCAGCTTGAGCGCCTGTTGCTCCAATCTGGCCCTCGCCCATCTCTCCGCGTAGCCTGTGACCACAATACCCAGCTAGCAGAATATCAAGAAGCGCGCATTTACGCATATAATCGCACATGTACTACCTAGCTTCCCGCTGTTCAAGAATATCGCGCGATCGACTGCTGCGTCGCTCTCCTGCGCCAGTCGGATTGTACTCTCCGTATCCTCCGCGCTCGCCTTTTACTCGACTCCAACGTCCCTCGAAGTTGTCCGGCTCGATTGAGCCACGCTCGCGCGCTCGTTTCGAGATCACGCTCGCCCTCCCGTTTCCTCGCGATACTGTCGAGCTCCTCTTGCAAGCTGTCAAATTTTCTGTCGTCTCTTACGTCGCGCAGAACTCTTTCGAGCACTCTGCGCACGTAGTTCCTAAATGCCACGTATAAAAAAACGGATAGAAACCGTGAAATGTAGACTTCCGAATTGAGATATTTAGTCTCGACGTTGAGTGAAATATCGAAGGTCGCAAACGCACCTGTCCCGCTGCATCTTCTCCGCCGCCGTGGGCACAAGCGGCAAGAGGCCCATGTCTTCTCTGAAGATCGCTCTAGGCTCGTCAGGCACCTACGCCTCGTCAACCGTTTTAAACCCAGTTTCGTCCCAGCGCGGGTCCACGCTGGCTGGTATCACGAATCCGACCGTGAGCAGCTGCTCCAAGCACTCTTCGAGTACACGTGATATAGCGGCTGCTTCTAGCGGCGTGAGCAAGTCGACCGGTGAAATTAATTCCATCTGCAATCTGTCTTCCGAATGTTCTTCTCTCGAAGATAACGTACTCGTGGGCGATTCCGGATGGGCTGAGGGTATCTCGGCTCATCCAGCCGTAACGTCTGAATAATAAATTTATTAATTATTAATTATATATTTATTAATAATTAAATTTGTTATTTATATTTTCATGTAATTCAGTTTGTGCAGAGAGAAGCGCCTGTGGGAATGCTATCCTACTCGATCATCGTTCATGTCCATTTTCGAGACTTTGTCTAAATTTTGCATAAATATGTCGGCGGTCTGCTTCAACGCTTTCTCGATGGTACGTTCATTCATTGACTCAAGTGTTACATTGTCAACAAGTGTTACTTTCCTACGAGCCTGTTGAAGAGTTATCGACGACAGTCGGTCGAGGGCAACATCTCTTTGAAACGCTTGCACGTCTTGAGATGCATGCATTATATGCTAAAATATTATGTCTTGTGTTATTTCACATTTAATGATAAAAATATTTAAAAAAATATAGATAACATTTTAAGACATCTTGAAATAATTAGTGCATAATAATAAAATTCTTTTTTGAAATACTCTTCAGGCACGTGTAACGCTCTTATATTCGAGTGTGCAAATTAATTTAATTCTTTAAAATAATAATAATAACGTCATACACCAAGAGATTTGCCCTGTCAAAGCTGATAAAAATAATTTCTAACAGTACCGTTTAACCATATTTAACCTTATTATCGTTAATTTTCTACTTTTCTTATTTTTTCTCATTAATTAATACATCTGCTAGAAATATAGAGAGCGTAAGCACGCATATATATCGGTACTGAAATCTTGGATTTAATCTCGTTCCAAGTCATGTTGCTGAATTTTCGCAGCGTCAGCGTCAGTTGCTAAAAATTTACATAGATCATTTCGGAAACAAGCAAATGTCGATTTTCCGACATTTATCCACGTGTGTGAAGTTAGCCCCGCACTTTTTGAATTTCATCTTTTTCTTGATTGTGCTGAAATTGTGCTACGTTTGTGCCATATTGTGCCGCAGACCGCAGTTCAATAATTTCAAACCGTTTTCGAAAAAAAAATAAAAAACGAAAAATTGGTAGCCCCGCACTTTTCGAATTTCATCTTTTTCTTGATTGTGCTGAATTGTGCTACGTTTTGTGCCATATGTGCGCAACCGCAGTTCAATATTTCAAACCGTTTTCGAAAAAAAAAATAAAACGAAAAAAAAATTTAGGTAGCCCGCACTTTTCGAATTTTCATCTTTTTCTTGATTTGGTGCTGATTGTCTACGTTTGTGCCATATTGTGCCCGCGACCGCAGTTCCTCAATATTTCAAACCGGTTTTCCGAAAAAAAAAAATAAAAACGAAAAATTTGGTAGCCCCGCATTTTCGAATTTCATCTTTTTCTTGATTGTGCTGAATTGTGCTACGTTAGTGCCATATTGTTGCGCAGACCGCAGTTCAATATTCTTCAACCCGTTTTCGAAAAAAAATAAAAACGAAAATTTGGTAGCCCCGCACTTTTTCGAATGTTCATACTTTTTCTTGGATGTGTGATTGGTGCTACGTTTGTGCCATATTGTGCCCGCCAGACCGCAGTTCATATTTCAAACGTTTTCGGAAAAAAATAAAAAAAACGAAAAAATTTGGTAGCCCGCACTTTTCGAATTTCATCTTTTCTTGATTGTGCTGATTGTGCTACGTTTGTGCCATATTGCCGCAACCGCAGTTCAATATCTCAAACCGTTTCGAATAAAAATTTTGTAGCACTTTTCGATTTTGCGACTTTTTATCAATCTCTTTCCATTTTACCTACTACTATAGTCGTTCATTTTTCTCGACTAGCATAATTCAGCACAATTTACTAAATTCGATTATGTACCATGGTTTGGACGGTATAAAGTTTTGCATTTTTCTATTCCTAAACCCTAAGTTCCTATCAGCGACTGTTTTGCAAAATCCAGTAATCTGACGAAATTATGTCATTAGAAAAAGTTGTGCTCGTCGATCGCAATCTGGTACAACCGAAAAAACTTCGAAAATATCAAATTTTTATTTCGCCCTCATCATTTTTTGGATAACTTTGACTAATCTTCACGATAATCCACGCTTCTTATGCATGTGTTTCGTAGATTTTGAGTAGCACAATCCAGCACAACTCGCAGAATTCGATTATCGTTCGCCGTTCGTAAGTTATAAGAGTTTAAAATTTTCTATTCCTAAAAAACCGTTACACTTCAGTCCTAACTTTCTCTGTACTGCGATATCTAGCGGTCTGAGGAAATTTTGTCACTTGAAAAAGTTGTTGTGCTACTCTAGCACAATCCGGTACAAGTGGAAAAATTCGAAAATGTCAAATTTTTTATTCACCCCCACCCCTTTTTCATTAATAATTATCGACTCTCAAATTAATTTCCGATTTTTATGCATGTCCCTCGTAGAGAATGAAGTACAACTCGCAGAAATTATATTTGCTTTGCAATGTGATTTTATATGTTTTTTAATCTTTATGAATTTTTTTATCGAAACGGAATAAAATATTCAAATTTTTCCAACGGCACAAGTCAACGCCAATTTGGACAAAAAATTTGAGCTTAATCGCGAAAAAGTGCAGAGCTACCAAATGTTTCATTTATTTTTTTTCGAAAACGGTTTGAGATATTGAACTGCGGTTTGCGGCACAATACAGCACAAACGGAGCACAATGCAACACAATTAATGAAAATTCAAAATTCGAAAAGTGCGGGGCTACCAACACACACAAAATTCCATAAGATCGTAAGCGTAATGGCGGAACGAACGTGAAAAGAATCTCGAACCAATCACGAGCGTTCCGCCATTGTTCCGCATTGCGCATATTCCGCACCATGGGATCGCGCCATAAGAAAATCGACCAATCACCAATTCCGGAGCGTGAGCTCAAGCCAGCTGATTAATCCAAGTTGTTGAAGCTCTCGGAGCACTTGAGTTCATGCCGAAACCGGTATTATGTGCATACTATCACGTACTGCTTCGAGTGCTTCGACTTCTCCGTCCCCCCCCCCTCAAGCTACCTTCCTCCTCGTCACTTTCTCACGTTTCCGCGAGTGTAGTGCGGAACCGCGCGATAAATCACGGCCAATTTCTTCCCGCTTTTAAGACGGCTGATCGATTTGGATTCACGCTGAAGCTTGTCGTGGTTATGCTTCATCGATACTACTTGCTGCGCGAGAAACTGTAACGAACGAGTGATCGGATGACGCATCTATTCGGACTTAGAAACTGATAGATTTGATTGAATACGTGAGTAGAGGGATGAGCACATACAGAGCACTCCGCTTCTTGTAACCCAAGTAGTGATGCATATCAGTGTAAGCACAACCGTGACTAATACACAAAGAACGCCAGCGTGAAGCCGCGAACGTGAGAATCGCGCGCGTAAAACTGATGCTTACTAAACGCACTGTCTCCCCGTAACTTTGGTAGTGGGCCCAACCATCGAGAATGCACTTGGCTGTGTGAACAATAGTTGCTCGTAAAACAGTTGTGCAATGGCCGTGGCACGGCCGTCCGGCGTCGCCGTTTAACTACTCGATTTTACTCCTTAATTTATTATCTTTTCTTTCTTTTTTTTTACGCCGAAATTGTTACGATCGCCCCAGATCGCGATCATGTCATCGAGGGTAAGATGTAATGCTAACGTTAATGCGTCATGCTTTGTCTCTAGCGGGTTCTACAATGAGAATTTAAGGTATAAAACTTAAGCTTTAAGCTTTAAACCACAAGAAATTGATCAATCACAGTCGATTTCTTTTTCACATTCGATTGTGATTGGTCGATTTCTTACAGCTTAAAGCTTAAAAATTAAATTTTGTGCTTTAAACTCTCATTGTAGAACCGCTTAATGCAAAAAAATGCTAATCAGTCTTAATAATTTTCCTGTGATAACTTCGTATCATAGGAAGTAGTTTCTTTGAGATAGTAACGCATATTAGTGCATATTAACGTGTTGTGCAATATATACATTCATGTTTATTCTGTGGTAATTTTCAGAAAGAAATCAAGACGACTGAGCAGGAGCTTGCTTATCGTCAAAAGCACTGTCATGGTAAGTTAATATAATTTAAGTTTACAGATAAAAGAATAATGTACGCGCGCGTCGCCATGCAGTAATAATTTTTCTGTATTTACGTAATTACTTTTAAAAAGGCCAATAATATAGATGACGTTTTTTTTAAATTAGACATTAGAGTTCTCAAGGAGAGAGGTATAAAATGTTCTTCATGTGGCAATGAATTAAATGTCTCGTCAAATCGAATCTTTTCTAATCCGTGGATAGGAATATTGCAATGTGAGGTAAAATATTGTTACACACACACACACACACATATAAATGTTATGTCTTATTCAGTTACAAGGTTTATGTAATTGTGTTATCTGTTAATTATTTATTTTCATTTTATCAGCAATGTCGAAAACACTTTAAGGAAGTAAGTACGAGATTTGAAAAGAATAACACTGAGAAATATTGTTATATATGTGGTAACAGCAATAAACTGTATGTATGTGGTGATGAAGATTGCACCTCGGCATTTTGCAAGGTAATATATACGTAGCACGATTTTTTAACGTTAAGTTTTAATGTTGATCGTTAGCTAAAGATTTATGTAATTTTTCATTATGTTTCATTTCTAGAAATGTATAAAGAGAAATGTGAGTTTATCATTGTTAGCTGCAGAAAAGGACGATTGGAAATGCTTCACATGCAATCCTAAGCCTATTTGGCAATTGAGAGCTGTGTGCGCAGTTGTGATGAGTGATCTTTCAAAGTAAGTGTGATTATGCGTAATGTTGGTGACAGAATCTTAAATGTATATTTTTATTGATATATTTATATATTTTTTATTAAACTTTATAAGTACAATCGGCTAATTAGAGAGAGCGAATTATTATACCGACAATTCAAAAAGTTGGAGCAACTGTAAAAATTAATTTATTTATTTGTATTCGAAACGATTTATTAATTTAATAAATAACTTTTAATCCTCAACTCAACACGTTTTCGTTCGATCTTTGTCTGTATAATCAGCGTTTATGAAAGCTGTTGTGACGTCTATCAAAAAATGATTACAACTTCTTGAATTTGACATTAGAAAATTAAAATGTATTAGAACTTTCAACGAGCAGTAAATTAATGTTTCTCGATGGTCTTGAAGAAGTCGCATGTTTTCGTTAATGTTTAATGTTCTTTGCATCGCATGCATCGCATGCATTGTTTTATAATTTTCGAGTCATGCTGTTAGTCCGTTCTGTTATAATTCAGTAGAGGAAGATTGTCAAAACGATTATAATTATTGTAAAAAGCAAGATATAAAGTACAGAAGAGCAAAATAAAACACACATGTCGCATTTCTAGCTACAGGACTGGCTGACAGACACTAAAAAGATACTTCGAGAATAAAGAACAAGTTAAAGAAGAACGAGGGATGTGCATGTCTATACAATATTTCCACATCCAAAAGAAGAGTTGTTTACATTTGGAAATATATACATTTGGAATGGATATTTTGTTTCAGAGGGCATAACAGGAGAGACACCCACACACGTGAAAAACATACTTTGCCATTTGACAAACAACGATTCAGAAAAACTAGAGAAATACAAAAGGCCTTGAGCGCGTTTTGTGACGAAGACGATGATGACGGTAATTATTCTGACAACAGCTCATTTCTTACTGCAAGATCTACAATATCTATGCTGGGAGCGTGTAACACAAATCGTGACGTAAAGAGACAAGATACAAACTCGGCTTCGCGAGAAAGTATATTGGAAATAAGCTTGGTAGATTCTACGTCTAGCGAGAGCTCATCTAGCTCGCGCGAACGACGAGGCGAGCAAAGAAAAAGCAGAGAGCGCGAGAAAGCGAGATCGGTGGATGAACAAGATTCCAGCAGCGGCGTCGCACAGAGAGTTTCCAAATTAGCTATGAATGGAAAATGTAAACCAAGGAGAAATGTAATTTCTTCCGATGATTCGGATGACGAGTCCCCCGATCTGAGTAGAACGGTCAGACAGAAGCACACGGTCAAACATAAGAAGTCCGAAGAAGTGAGAAGTAAAACGAGCAATCGTAATTACACGAACTCTTCCGACAGCGAGAGCGATTGTGTAAACGAAACGTCGAATACATCCAAGAGTCTTTCAAAGTATACGGCGCACCAGAAGAAGGGAAAGATCGCTGGTGGTTCTTGTAGCACGAAGTCGGCTAAGGACAAACAGAAGAAGATGAATCACGATTCATCTAACGAATCTGAAGATGATCTCGAGCACAAGAAGCAAACTAAAAAGAAGAGTTCTACGAATAATACGCTGCATAGTAAGGATGAACAAAAGCAAGAGAATCGTGAAAAATTGCTGAAGAGAACCTTTTGCGAGACTCGAGAGGATGACTCAGACGCCAGCTCTGGTAAGGAATTTCAAAAGATAAAAATTCAAAAGTTGCATAGCGATAAATATTCTAAAAGGCAATTGTTCAATTTGGAACAAGATCGTAGCAAGTTAACTAACTTGGAGACCGAAAAAGGTGAGAGGAGTATCGATGAGCCGACGACCTCGGGTTTCAATGAAGCAAAAGAAATTTTGAAAGGATGTAAAAAGATATGTCTAAGTTTTCTAATGTACATAGACTCTATAGAGCAACTCTATGGAAAGAAGGCTGAAGAAGAAGTGATACTGAAATCTGCGGGGAAGGTTAATAAATTGAAGACGATGCTGGAGAAGAAGGAAAGGGATTTAACGACTTTCTGTCAATCGTGCTCCAAGACTAGGGAAAATCGCGTTGCTACGAGAAATTCGCGCAAGATAATTAGCGATGACGACGACGATGATGAGCAAGTTTCAGAAATAACTGATACACGCGAAGAACGCCCAATGAGTGAGAACGGACGTAATTCTGGGAACGAGCGAGAGGGCAAGGACGTGTCCGAGTGTGACAGTGAAGAAATATTTTCAGCAGACGAGATGAGAACACCTCAGAAGATGCAAAGCAAGAAGAGTATATCGAGGGTAGAAGATGATCCCGATGATATCACTACTGAAATTGGCAAAGACAGAATGCCGATAGATAAATCGAAAACTAATGATAATGTGGATTTACAAGATGAAAAATCAGCTGCAGTATCATCTATCTCAAAAGAAAAAAATATCAGAACGGAAAACACAAAATCAAATGAAAAGCAACTGCTTAGAGAATGTGATAGCAACAGCAAAAGGACAGAATTGGCAGAAAAAGATACTGATTCGAAAGATGAGAAACAGGCCAAATTAAATGCTAACAATCATGATAATGAAAGCACCTTTGAAGATTCCTCTGCAAAAAATGGTAATCAGGAAACGACATTACGGGGTGACAACCAAGATGATTCTATAAGCAGAACGGTTGCAATTGACGTGTCATTAGATTTGTTTGATTCATCTTTCGACCTCCACGACGAAGATGAAAATGAGATGGAAGCAGAAAAAATGGATACAGAAACGAGCTGTGAGAAAACAAAGTTTTTATCTAAAACTACGTCTTTAGATACTCGTGAAACCTCGTTGCAGGATAAAATTCCAGATGAAAAAAATAATGCGTCTGCTTTGGTTCCTAGAGGCGAAGAAGAGGATTTATCGAATCAGGTAAACACGGTGTCTGCATGTACAAGCAAGGAAACAATTCACGACGGTTCAAAAGAAATTGATACATCTAAAGAAATGAGTCTCGGCGATGTCAACAAATCTGTCGATGAGGCTGAGATGTTAGCGAAGAAAGCTTTATTAGAATCGGACACGGATTCTGACACGGATACGGTCATTAATAAAAACATTACAAAACAAACGGAAGATTTAATTACAGATACCAGTCCGAGGAAAGATGAAACAGAAGGTTGTTCTGACGTCAGTAGCACTACCAGCACAGTAAAATTATCAACATTTGCAAAATCAAAAATTGACACTACAATTGAAGTTACCGATGCAAGTGAAGAAAGCCAATTGGATAAAACGGCTGGCAAAGAGAGTGAAATTTCTCAGACTTCAGATGAGACAAATGCCAAGAAAGAACAAGCTGCGAAGAAAGCTCTTTTGGAATCAACTTCAGAAGACTCGTCGTCGATAATTTTATCGTCGCTAGAATCGGAAGAAATCGAGGAGAAGAGTAGATTGGATGTTGCCAGAGAAAATGCCGAAGCAAAGAAGGCACTTTTAGCATCTTCGAATAGCGAAAGTTCCGGGCTCGTGTCCGAAACCGAAATAAATATCTCAAAGAGAATGACAAAAGCGAAAGATTACGAGGCCGACAGTGACGAAGATTCATTGATCTCCAGAGTGAAAAAGAGAAGACTGAAACTTAGCAAAAATTATCACTACAAAAAAGACAAGAAATTGAGAATGTTCTGCGAAGTGTGCTTAGAAAGATTAAGCGATAATGTCCTTAAGCGTTATTCGAAAACGTTAAAAGAGTCAAGAGAATATCTGGAACAAAAGGCACTAAAAAGGTATCAAATATCTTCTCTAAAACCTTTATATGTTGTCTTGCATCGTTCGAATTAATTGGTATTTTAATAGACTTGTATATGATACGATCATTTACGTATTTAGACTTTATGACAGTTACTTCAAATTGCATGAAGGTTGCAACGTTATTTCTGTTATTAATTGTAAGATACATATGTACACAGAGGTATGAAAAAATCTCACAGTTACAATATTTCATATTACGAAAGATCTTACAGTTTCAAAAAGTACTATATCGTTAGCATCATTTTTCTCTATCGACTTACGAAATATTCTAATGTTAGATTTTTTTTCTTTATAGAATTCTTTATAGTAGAATAAGATTGAACATTTTTTAGTTCAGTACGCTCCAATTGAAGATTGTTATTTGGTACGATTTGTGTTAAGAATCCTGTCCTATATAATTCAGTAATTATATAGGACAGTAGTATGATTATTTTATTATTCGGTGATATAAAGTTGACGCATATAATATCTAGACTTCATATGGAATAAAGAGAGAAAAAAACGTATGCACCAAAAAGATATAATGTTTACTGCTTATAATTTCTTCAAAAATTAAATTTCACAATTTTGTGTTATCAATAAAATAAAAATATATAATTTCTTCCTAAAGGAATACATGAAAACAATTTTACTTTAGTTTGAATTTCATTAAAATTAAGAAATTGTTTACTATTAGATACAATATTACTTTTAAATTCAATTTCCTTCAAAGTCCGTAAAAGAAGGTATTTGAGTAAACATTCCTGTAAATATCTTCTGTACATATTATTCTGTATGACTTTTGAATGTAATTACTGAATTAAACATTTGTACAAGTTTCTTTATTATACATATATTTCTGGACATCAGTAATTCATTGATTCGTACATGTACCGAAAAATGTTGAATTCTACTATACAATTTGTACATTCATTCATATATCTTTTTGTATCCACGTGAATAATATTTTTATTTTTTTCATTAGATTACTATATATAATATTTGTGATATAAAATTCTTATATATTTCCATTGTAAGTTTAACTTTTTTTTTATCTGGTTTTGAGCGAAATAGGTTTAGTTATACAATAAAAATTTCATACCAGATTTTTAATTGTATTAATGCTCACTATCCAAAATACCTTATTTCCATTGTCCTTTACAGCCTTATTAATCTGGATAGACTTGAAAAACGATACAAGAAAAATAAAAAGATAGATTCCGATACGTCAACGGATGATGACAAAGCTGCAAAGGTTTTAAAAAGCTTAAATAAACGAAAAGGGAACCAAACCAAAGAAGAATCGTTAATGGATCACTTAAAAAAAATCGAGAATGATGAGGTTTCGGCAATCGTACGAACAGATTCTAGCTCCGACGAATTCATTCATCAAGTAAACGACATAAATGCTACGCCTGTGTCTAACGAAGCTTTAATGTCAGAGGCAAATAAGGTTGCGAAAGACAATCTATTAAAATCCTCTGATTCAGATGCTGGTAAGTAATTCATTATTAACGGAAATGAAGTTATTATTCGTAAGATGTCTTGAAAGACCATCTATTAGCACATACGGGACATTTTCTCAATTAGATTTTAAACATTTGATATTAATTTTTGGATACTGTTTCTTTTTATATCAGCTTTCAATATTTAAAATTACATAAATCTTTAACGAAATTGAATTACGTTAACTTGATATTAATGCAAAGTTGATTTGAATTTAAGCGATAAATAAAAACATTTCATTACGTAAGTGTATTCTTTTAATTAGTTTTTACATTAATTTTCAATATTTGTAATTAACATTAATTTTTTTGTAACTTCTATGAAATATATAATTATTAGTTTATTTAGATTTTATAAATGTTTTGTTTAGAGAAATATTTAGTATGCTTTTCAACATTCCTCTAAATGATATTAAAAGTAACATAAATATACTAACTAATGTAACTATTTGTTATATTTGTTATATTTTATCTTAAATATTAAATATGTTATTTGTTTTAATTTAGGGGGAGATGTACTAAACAGTGAGGATGATATAAGTAATGATGATAAAAAGCTAGAAGATAAGAAAAAGAAGCATCAGAAGAAATCCGATGAGAAAACTTTAAAGCAAGATGATGTAAGATATTGTACTTTATATAGTTTAATAAAACAAATACTAGATAAAATATTGAAAAGAAAACTATTTTATGTCTATGTGCATGTACTAGAGTTAAAACAGAATTATTTGTTTATATGTACACAGTTGCTAGAAAATTATGTTAATTTTTTATATTTTATTATAATAGCATAAATTTGATACACAGATTAAAATAAAGTTTTACGAAAATATAATTCTTGTCAAAACTTTCAGGGCAAGAAAGAGAAAACTAATAAAAGTAATTGGAGGCAAAATAAGTTATTAACGATGAAATTTTCCGATACTGATTCTGATAACGAAAAGAAAAAATGGGATAAAAAACAAGAGAAAATGGCAAAAGGATCCGAAAGAAATAGGTAAGTTATTTTGTCTTATTCTAAAGAAATCATGAATAATTTTTATCTTTTAATCTTTTTAGCAGCGACACCGACGATGAAAAAGCACGTCTAACGTCCAAGAAGAAAAAGATCAAGCGGAGAATTTTAGATTCTGATTCAGACGTCAAATTGACTGACTGCAGTTCAGATTCTAATAACATTTCGGAAACTTCAAAGGATGAAGAAAATTTAAGCGATTCAGACGCGAGGAAAGAAAAGCAAAAACGAAAGAGACGCAAGCGCGGGGAGAGTAATTCATCAGGCACGGATTCCTCGTTTCAAGAAAAAAAGTAAGTGTATAACTTTTATATTTATCCATTTTTTTAACATCTATCTTGCTTTTCTCTTTACGTTGTGTATTATTAATTCTGTGTATGGATGAGCGTGCGTGCGTGTCAATTTATAATAATTTATTTACATTACATACTTTCTAGATCAAAACCAAAACGCAAGCGGATCAAGAAGATGGCATCGGACAGCGACAGTAGCGACGGGGATATGAAAAATTCACAAGGATCTACACCTGGTAAAAGTGGGCGGAAAAATATTCGCAAAGTTCTGAAGGACAAACAAGTAGCGGAGGATACGAAGCTAGCCGCTAAGGAAGAGGAAGAGAGGCTTAAACGTATCGCTGAACGTCAGGCTTTGGTACGTTCCGTTCCGCTGTCAGCTTCACTTGTTATTTACGACTTGTTATACGACATAATTATTTTATTATTACAGTACAATGAAGTATACGAGATGAGACTTGCTGGCGAGGAGAAAGTGGATAAGCTCGTTTTAGATTTTAATACGGAGACGAAAGAGGAGCTTATTAGCGTACATAAGGAATTAGTAAAATGCTTAAAGCCGCATCAGGCGCAGGGCATCAAATTTATGTGGGATGCCTGTTTCGAGTCTATAGAAAGAGTGAAAACTACATCCGGCTCCGGATGTATAATCGCACATTGCATGGGCCTGGGCAAGACGCTACAAGTAGTCGCGCTGACGCACGCGCTTCTGACTCACGAGGCGACAGGTGTTAAGACCGTCCTGATAGTTTGTCCCTTGAGCACAGTGCTCAACTGGTTAAATGAGTACAATACGTGGCTGAAGAATTTGGATGATATCAATGTGTACGAGCTGACAAAGTGAGTGCGACATATTTTTTAAATTATAATTATCTTTTCATTTATTAGAAAAATCTCTTTTATGTGCAAGTTCGTTGAATTACCTATAATTCGCAATATTATTCCATGGTTTTTTTTTAAACCTCAGTGACAAATTTTATTTCACGAGCACGTCGTATTGTCTGAAGTAAAACGAAATAGGATATTTTCAGATTTAAAAAGAACTTCGAGAGGAAGTACCAGCTACAGAATTGGCAGCAAACCGGCGGTGTAATGATCCTCGGCTACGACATGTTCCGCAATCTTACGGGACCAAACAAAAATATTCGGAAGGCTATGAAAGAGGTGATACTGGAATGTCTGGTTGAACCGGGTGCTGATCTCGTTGTATGCGATGAGGGTCATTTATTAAAGAACGAGGAGACTGCACTGAGTAAATGCATGAGAAGAGTGAAGACTATGAGACGTATAGTACTTACGGGAACGCCTCTACAAAATAACTTAATAGAATGTGAGTACTTTATAACATTCCCCTGTGTAATAACGCAATAATGTATTTTTTTAATTTCATATTCAATTTTATTCCTTGCAGATCACTGCATGGTACAGTTCGTGAAACCTAACTTATTAGGTACGAGGAAAGAATTCTTAAACAGATTTGTCAATCCGATAACGAACGGTCAATTTGATGATTCTACCGCTTATGATGTTAAATTAATGAAAAAGCGTGCGCATGTGTTGCACAAAATGTTAGAGGGTAGCGTGCAAAGGTTTGACTACTCTGTCCTTACACCGTTCCTACCGCCTAAACAGGAATTCGTGATCTTCGTCAGATTGACAGACATACAGATGAAGATGTATCAATATTACTTGGATAATTTAGCAAGGTACGAGGCTTTATACCTTTATCCCGTTCCTTTAAGTGATTCAAAGACGTTGCAATTATATTTAAATATGTAAATTATTTTATAGAAGTTTGATTGTTTTATATTTTAAGTAGATATAAATTATTTCATTAATAATTTTTATTTTATAATTATTTTATTAATTCATTTTATATGTTTCTTCCGTAGACGTCATCATTCTGGTGCAGGGGGAACCCTTTTTGCAGATTTTCAGGCATTGCAAAGAATCTGGACGCACCCTGTAGTTTTGCGTTTGAATGCAGAAAAAGTTGAGAAAGCAAATGAGAAAAAAGGACTTTCTGACTCGGAAGGATCATTAAAAGATTTTATTGATGATGGCAGTTTATCAAGCAGTAGTAGCAGCGACTCGCACAGTGACAGCGATGTTCAAGCTCTCGATGATCAAGACAATGTTCCCAAACGTAGGACAAGGAATAATCCTGGTGGTAAATTTTCACACCGGTCATGCGCTTTTAAACATTGTTTCATATAATTTAAATCGATATTGATTTTTATTGAAGTAAGAATTAATTTGGAACAAACAAGATTATTGATGGGAGTTATATAAATGAAAGAAAATATACACATTCAGAAATAGACAGAAATCTAATAAAATAATAACGAATTTTTAGAGGAGGAACCAGAAGAGGAAACTAAGGAAGAAGAGAATAAAGAAGCAGAATGGTGGTCGCAATTCGTACAACCCGAACACTTCGAGGACATAAGGGTGTCTGCTAAATTAACACTTCTCTTTGGAATTCTAAAGGAATGCGAGCAGATTGGCGATAAAGTGTACGTATTTTATATTTTTATATCATTTTTAGAAAACAAAGAAGCTTAATGTATATTCATCTGACCTTATTATCATCTGACAGGCTCGTGTTCTCGCAGTCTTTGTATTCCCTCACTTTGATCGAGGAATTTCTCGCGAGAATAGACGACGAGACGCAGAAAAACGCATCTTTGGATACACTGGAAAATCATACTGGAAGCTGGTCCCTGGGCCTCGATTATTTCCGGTTGGACGGTCAGACGTCACCCGAGAATAGAAGCATGTGGTGTAAAATATTCAACAAGCCTAACAATATAAGGGCGAGATTGTTCCTTATATCCACGCGCGCCGGAGGATTGGGGATAAACCTGACCGCGGCGAACAGGGTGATCATATTCGATGCCAGTTGGAATCCCTCTCACGACGTGCAAAGCATATTTCGGATATACAGGTAGTTCTCTCGATATTCGATTGTAATCGTTTGACTTTGCGATTATCTTGAATTGATTGATCCCTAATTTATATATTAATACACGATCAGGTTCGGGCAAAAGAAGCCGTGCTACGTATACCGATTTCTCGCAGCGGGCACGATGGAGGAGAAGATTTACAATCGCCAGGTCACGAAGCTCTCGCTTTCCTGCCGAGTTGTCGACGAGCAGCAGATTGAACGGCACTACAGCAATCACAACCTAAACGAGCTATACATATTTGAGCCGTACGACAACGTGGACAAGCCTATCGAGCAGAGATTCAATATCCCCAAAGATCGTCTACTGGCAGAGATATTTCAGAAGTATCAGAACATCATAGAAAATTATCACGAACACGATTCTCTCTTGGAGAATAAGGTAAACGAATCGTTCGAAATGAGAAGGTAAATATTTATATGTTTATATTCAACGCGTGACACGCTCATGTTTGACAGGCTGAAGAGGAACTGGACGAGGAGGAGCGTAAGCAAGCCTGGTTAGAGTATGAGGAAGAGAAGAAGGGAAGACCAATGATAAATCCGACAATAAATTCAGCTTATCAGAATAACATACTGTTGCAGCAGTACAATATGATGATGAATTCTGGACAGTCCAGCATGGTATCTCCAGGAATGTCTCTGCAAATGGAATATGAAAATTTGCAACAGCTTATCCGCAAAGATGTAAGCACGACGTTAATAATTAACACAGCGATTAACGAGTCGCGCATACACACACGCGTACGCGCGCGCTCAACGAACATAGCGTAAGCAAATTATTTATCGCGTTAAATATATTTTTTGTAGTATCCTAATGCTACGCCGGAACAACAGAAAATGATGACAAATCGAGCCATAATGGAAATGTACAATTACTGGGAGAAGCAAGCTACATTAGGCAATACATTCCCACCTGCAAGGAATCTGACAACAGTGACACAGACGGTAATCCACTCTGTCTTTCTATATTAATAATATCCATAATGTTAGATAGGCTATTCCTGAATAACCATAAGAATGAATATAGCAGTCTCTTTTTATTCATTCTTTAGTTATAAAAATTAAATAATTAAATTTAATTAAAAAAAATTAATTATAAAATTAAATCATTAAATTACATAAAATCATAATTTCTTCAACGTACAATATTTTACAGAACTTCCAACAAAGGCCAATGCCGATGTCACATACCATGACCAACAGCAACGTACAACAACAGGTAAGTCTAATCGTTTATTTGCACACGAATCACCTTTTCATCGGACAGCTTTATCATCTCTGTGTGTTCCGTGCGTGTAACAGCAAACCTCGCAGTTGAGCCAATTGCTTGCATCGGGGCAAACAGGGAATTACGTGAACAAGTCTGTACAGCCGAACGTGGCACAAAGAGATATGCTACCAAACATGTATCGAAATGCTCCATCGACCAACAGCGCCGGGAAGGCCGACGACGACATAATCGAGGTACGGCATCTGCGCTCCTGAATTATTTGCGCTTTATTTGAACGCGTGAACACATTTGAATTACACCGTGTTGGATTTGTGCAGGTGATACCTACCACCAGTAACGCGGGTACGCTGAAAGTAGGGCAAGTAGCGATGCAATCGACCATGCAATCGACTAATAAGAGCAACAACCAGGAGGAGTAGGTTTCCTCTACGAATGATTTGTACGAATTATCCTACAGTAGCGTTACTGATAAGTGATCGACGTATCGTTAAATTATAGACTATGATGTAAGTTGTATACGAATATATAGTTTTTATTTCCATGTTTTATGTAATATATATATATAAAAAAAGGAATTGTAGTATTGAAATTAATTATAATTAGTTTTATATGCATACGTATTGTTATACATTTTATATTTTCAAAATTCTACTGTACAGACGATGCGATGCGGCATGATACAGTCAAATAGATCAGTATATCACAAAATGCAGTATCTTATGACTAGCAAGACTTGTGCAAGGTATATAGATAAACATCGTACATCATATATTTTAACCTATTATTAAAGTACAATTATTGAATTTGTACCATTAGTTATTAGATGTACATAGTGTTTTACTTTCTAGATATTTGTGATACGCATACTACTATACGCATACTATATACATACATCACTTTTGCTTCGCGAGTTCTTTTCGCATTTGTCTTGCGTTTTGATTGAACAATTATTATATAGTTTATCATTTCTCATTTTCTAAGAACCGTTGGAATGTCGTTGGTTTCCGAGATAAAAATCTTCCCCGTAATACCTACCTGTTGTTATGTCGTAATATAATCTCGTTATCAAGAGCTAAACAAATAATTTCGCTACCATATTTATTGTTAAGTGAGATTTCATTGCTGCTGAGATATTTAAAATATTGTTTGCTGTTAACTGATATTACATTCATATTACATTCATTATGCTATATTACTTTGAAAATGTCAGTATAAACGTTTTAATTTACTAAATAGAAATACCACAATTAGTTTAAAGTTATACTTTGAAATTGTGTAAAACAAGGTTTTCCTACATATTACATATATATTACAAGCGTATTTTATAAAAATTTTTGGTCTTTTGTAATAAACTATGTTATATAATCGATTATTAGCACACTTAGAAATATGTAATAACACATATGAACTATTTATTATAATTCATTGATTACGATAAACATTTAAGAGATTTATATACGCATCTTGAATACTGTTTAACATAATGTTATAGATATTAAGGTTTAGTATGTCGGAAGAGCATTTCTCCATCCATTTCTCAACAATGATCTGAGATACTTTTTTGTGCTTATCATTTTCGGCAGAAATGCTATATTAAAACTTTCTCTCCTATCAGTTCTATGATCATACAATTCTTCCGCAATGATAATGTCCCAGTTAGGTTTGCACGTTTCGTGTGCAAACGGCACCCACGCGGTGTAACGGTAATTATTGGTTTTTAAAGTATACCCCATTATTTTTATCTCCCTCAAATGCGGCTTGTCGCTGTTTGGATGGAGCGTAGGCTGAATTCCCGGTCTCGGGTACTGACTAAACGCCGCCTTTTTCCAAGATACGCTCTAAATTTTTGCAAAAATACAAATAAAAAGGGAAGATTTTAATTTCTTGTACAAAGTATAGAAGCATCTCTAATATAAGAAAAAAGCTTGCCTTACCTGACACTTTAATGTGTCTTTTATGAGTGGTACGAGCGAGATACCTTCGCTGCAAGGGTCGGTCGGTTCCTCTTGATAAGTAAATGCATTTCTCGAACGTGACTGATGGCCTGTGTTGTTAACTTGGCATATCGGTATGGGAATACCCGCCAAATCCGCGATCGTTGGGAATATATCGACCAGTTCTACAATAGCATCGGTGACCTGACAAATTCTTTGCTTAGAAGATGATCCTCTATATCTATCCGTTGAAACGTTAAGTTCCTTAATATCTATCATGTGCTTTGAGTTGGTTTCATTTCCAGTTTCGCTCATCTTCATATCATCAACGGATTTAGCATAATCATTATCAAACGTGAGTGCCGGGATCGATATTATTAAGGGCACGTGTACCGCGACATCAAAATTACTGTACTTAGACCAAGTAGCGTGCTCTCCAAGCGCCCAACCTGTTTAATTACATTTAAATGTTCAGTTGCACACGTGCTACACGCGCGTATCTTGTTTCTGTTAATTAACAGAAATATACCATGATCGGATGTTAATATAATGATAGTATTCTCTCGAATCCTCGAGGCACGTAGCTGATGTATAAGCTTGCCGATCATATTATCAACGTAAGATACAGCTGCATAATATGATTGGATAATTAGCTTGCCAAATCTCTCTGAAAATAATGATCAATAAAGGGTAAAATGTAATTTAATATAATCGAAATAAATGTATATCGATACCTGGTATTTTGTCCCACGGAAATTTCAGTCTCAATTTTGCCACGTCTTTCCTCCATCGAAGATCAGTCCAGGGATTGTAAGCAACGTTACTCACATTTTTTGGCCACAGATATGGCTTGGGTATTTCAAACTTTTCTATCGGATGATATTCTGTCCACGTTTATGCAGATATGGAAAAATTACGCATTATAATTATACGTTCCCTTCACGTAAATTTGTTAGCGATAAAAAATAATGGAATGTACTTAAGTAGCGTTCAGGATACTTCAACGGTATATGCGGTTTTTGGAAGCCGACAGCTAGGAAAAAAGGATTAGAATCTTCCTTGTGTTCACGTATAAATTTTCTCGCTTGTTGTAATATTTCAATGTCGGGTAATGTTTGATTTGGCATTGTCGGGACGTCTACCGGGCATATCTGTAATATATAGAGCAAATAAAATCTTGTTTCTGTCGAAGCGCTTTATTGATAATTACTGCTGAAGAAGATCCAAAATGTTTAACTAATTTACGTTTTGTTTATTGATTAAATAGCAATTCTATTGTCAACCCGCGTATTGTTCCAACTGCGTTTTATACTCTTATTTGTCCCGCTTGTATTATTGTCTGAAAGTTCTAGAGCCTTTATCTAGTGGTGCACAGAGAGACATAAGCTACGTAACAAAACAGAATATTTTACTGCACATTACGAGATTTATTGCTGCTTCTGATTCCGATGTTGTCTTACAGACAGGTGCGTTTTTATATCGATTTGTGTATGGATGAAAAGGCTCATCGGTCCATGAATAAGGACTGTCGTCGGATCCATTCGAACTTATACCTGTAACAGATATTTTATTTATAATAAATACATTTATAATAAATACATGTATGTAAATAAATATACACACATATAAGTTCTTTACTCCTATTATTAGTGCTAAATATTTCTACCTGGATGAAATACTTTCCCTATGGACATTGTAGTATATCCATTGTCTTTCAGATGCTGTGGCAATGTAGTATAATTTCCAACTGTATTGCGCCAATAACTATAAAAATCGTAAAGATGAAGGGTATCCGGTCTCTTACTCGTCAGAAATGAATTTCTACTAGGTGCGCACAAAGCTTGCTGCAATAATACGGATTGTTTTTATTCATTGTTGGAAGAAGTAAAAACAATAAAAAAAGAAGTAAAAACAACAACGAACCAAGTTCGTTCTCGGAGAATTGTATTAATATTTTTAGGAGCTTTCCACGCGCAAGAGGAAAAATTATAGATAAAATATGTGAATATTTTCAAATAGAGACCTGCGCAAATGCTTCGGTAAAAACAATGCTGTCTTTAGCCAAAGCATCTATGTTGGGCGTGTGTGCATTGACGTCACCGTAACGTCCCAAAGCAGTTCTCAGATCATCACTAATAATTAATAAAAAATTCGGACGCGCTGCAGCGTTACACATCAATGTAACTGCGATTAGATTTAACCAGATCACGATAAGCATGATGATTAATTTGTATCCCATTCGAAAGTTTTTCAACTTTCTTCGTTATCCAGCATTTCGATAGTTTATTCCTAAAAAATCAATATCAATCTTGTATAACTTTAATTAAATATATTAGTCACCAAACAAATAGCAATAGGAATAATAATTAATAACAATAATTTGAAAATGGTTTGCGAGATCAGATTAGAGATGGAAAGATAGAGAGACGACGTTTTTTCTCGTTCGAATTTAGTGCGCGCAAAATGCGCATGCCGCGTGCGATCACGTGATCGTTGAAAACGGCGATTTCGTGACAGCTCACTTTACAGGGTTTATTATGCGTTACTGTTGTGTCATTTACGTCACCGTGGCATCATTCTAATATTACTTTATTGTATCCTGCTGCTAGTAATACTGCGACGTTATGCTGCACGATAGCTTTTCATGTCATTAACTCGCGATGATTAAGAAAAACGTTACTCAAATGAATATTGAATAATTGATTGTTCACAATTATTTATTTAGCCTACTATTTTATCTATTTCGCATACGTTCTTTTATATATTTCCTTGGTAATTATTAACGATATATATTTCAATCGGAGATAACTACTCTCGACATCTGATTGAAATCCGCACGCAAGACAATTTGTAAAGTATTATTGTAAAGTGTGCAATTATTACAATGACCTCGCCTTTTAACGACCTTCTCAATCGTTGAGCCATTCAAACGTATATTATTCTTTCTAATTATTATTCATGACACATTCGACTGAGATCTAAATTTAAATCGCTCAATTGTACATCAAACATCAGCCGAGTTTTTAATCAAATTTCTGCCAAAGTGCCTTTGATCGCTACACAATTCTAAGCCGATCTAAATAAAAAAAGAGACAATGAGGAAACAAAAGAATGGGAGAAAAAAGTACAAAGTAACATAAGCCGAACGCCACTGGGAAGAAATATGCTCCGAGAAAACACAATTTCTCATTACGCCGACAAGTTATTGCCAAGGGGCGTAGGCAGGTGGAGGAGAGCAGTACGTAGCGCGTCCTCAGAGGGACGAACATCCATAAAAAAGGAAGAGGAAGAGGGAAGTGGTAGCCCACAATGGTCGACTATCGCGTAGCATGCACGATCCAGCGATAGCGGCCGAGTGGCGCTCGTACTAGTTCCGATCGCGGCCGATCCCGTCCCCCCGCTGGTCCCCGCGGCGCTCCGCGACACCGTCGAATCAGCTGATTATTGTTTTCGTTCTTCCGACACGAAGTAGCCCGTGGCGGCGCGATGTCGTTGGCGCACGTACATACACTAACGCTCGGCGTGTAACCCAGTGGTGTACCCGCGCCCGCGAATTTCGCCCGAGATTCCCTGCGTCCGTGGAGAGCAGGTAGCGCGCCTTCTGCCGACGGATCGTGTCGTCGCCGTCGCCTAGCCGGACGGCAGGCCGAGAGAAGTGCTGGTGGTGTGACGGAACACGGACGCGTCGCGTGCTCCGAGGGAAAAAGTCCGCGGACTGACGTTGTGCGCGCGGTCGGGCGTGTGACATCATCATTGCCACCGTCGTCCGCTGCTTGTCAGTCGCTCGTAGAATGACGCAGTAGGCGGACGCAGCGCGTGGAGCGCAGTGCCGAGTCCCTCGAGAGTGCATGATGAGAAAGCACGGTGTTTCGGGGTGAAGTAAGTTGCGATGGATCGCTCTCGCTGCCCGTTTCGTTATTCCCTATATCGATCACGACGGTGGCCGATCGCGCGAGCACGCACGAGCGCGAGCGCGTCGGCGATAAATTAACGGGCGACGCGATACGGGGACGGACTCCCCTTGTTTCGTCCCGTGGATGATCCCCGCGAGTTCTCTCGGTTTCTCCCTCGACGACACACGTAGATACAACGCCGCGACGGATCGCGCGCTCTCGTCGCTTTTTTTAACGCGGTTGCGTAAACGCTCGCAGCCGCGCATCAATCCGACGTACGTCGTTCGTCGACTCGGCCGCCCGCGTTCGCTCGCTCCTCGATTCTTCCGGACCGTTCGAAATTGCTCGGGAAGGCGATACGGGAAAACGCCCCGTTCGGCAGCTGCCCTTTCTTCCCGCTGCCTGCCTTCCCATTCGTGACTTTCCCGTCGATTGTCCCTGAGCGCGCATTCCGCGCACAGCTGTGTGTTGGCGTTGTGCAACACACATCTACGGACGACTGGCAAAATAGACTCCCCCTCCGTTTCCCGTCCCGCTCCGTTCCCACCGCCAACAAACTGTCCGCCGTCAACACGCAGCACACCGCCACCGAGCGAGCGATTCTAGCCGATGCACTTTCCCACTTTTCGTGCGCGTTGAATGATGCACCGCGTGACGACGACGACGACGCTTCGTGGGATATTCGGAGTTTCGGCGACGACGAGTGTGCTGGCGGCGCGACGACGACGTGCGTCGAGTGTTGGGCGTCGCGAACGGTAATGCCCCGCGATTACCAAGTCGGACAGTTACGAGAAGTGCACTTCGGCCGAGGGTTCTTTGTCCTCCGCCTCCGCTTACGCGCGAGGATTATGTGAGCAACAATTGATGTTCGCAGCGCGTTTTCTCCGCGAGGATCGTCCCCCGTGACCGTACGCGCCCGATTTTCACGGCGTTTCCAAAAATCGACGATTGTCGACCGTACGTTCGTTGTCTCTCTCACGAAGATGCGTATCACGGAGGCGAAAAGCACGCAAGTGTAGTTTTCCTTTGTCTCCGTTCGTTTCTGTGCCTCGGCGATGTATATATTGTTCTGCGGATCGCCTCGCGAGTTCCCCCCTTTACGGTTTATGCGAGCTGCATATTAATTATTTATTTCCACGCGCGTTAGGCACTGTACAATAATAAGCCAGAATTCAATGAAAAGTTCTGGATATTTCGATACAATCGGAAACTACTACTACGATCGTCGTTTTCTGTGATTCGCAGAGAGTGAAATTTTTAAGTTGCGACGTAACGTGTATTAATATATTGCATAAATTAAATCCTGTTTTGTAATATTTTTAACGTTTTAAATGATATATTGAATTTATTACGCGTTAAATTTATAATTCGAATTTTCCAAAACAAATAAAGTTCTTTATCCTCGAGTACTTTGTCTAGTTTCTTGTGAGATAAAGAGATAAGAATAATTTTGCCATTTGATTTATACAAACGTATTAAAGTTTGTCTATTTTATGTATAGTAATTCAAAATTCTGTTTTTAACAGGTAGATAAAATTACTTTGGAAAAAAATGTCTGCGGAATCACCAAGGCGAAGTGCACATAAAGGAGCTCAAGTTGTTTCACCTCAACCTATAGTTGATCGATCGATTATCGACAGTGTTGCTGGAATCATCAATGACATAGTACCACAGGTATTGTATGAATTGATTAAAATTATATATCACTTTGAATATTGTAATCTACTATTTTATATGTTACGCATTATTTTCTTTTCCTTCTTGCAGGGATACGCGGGGGCGTCTAACTCTGATAATAAGGAAACCATATCATGGGCGCGATTTGAGTACGCGGATATAAATGATCCTGCTTTATATCCCGATTACAATGAGGGTTCCGGTACACCACCATTGTTATTGGTGCTAGGATACGCTGTTGGTGTTCAGGTAAATTATTTTTATATCAAGTCAAAGCTAATTTCTGTGTCTTGCATTTGGTTCGTTCAATATTATTTTTCCTCACGTTCTCCTTAAGCTCGTAGCGTTGCCGTTGTAATAACTGATCGATTTGCAAAACCACAGGTATGGCTGATAGCAGCAACGGGGGAAGCGACGGAGGTCCTGTCATGGCGGCAAAACGTAGTTCGCACCCTTCGAATTCTACCAAATCCGAAGACTGACGACGAGCACGTCGACGAGTTCGAGGCGAAGCGGCCGTTAGTAGCTATCTGTTCCGAGTTGGACTCGACTCTTCCGGGACCAAAATTTTGCGACGTCAACTTCATCTCTTTAAAAACCGGCGAGCAAGTGCACAGCGTAGGATTCAAGAATCCCGTTTGCGACGTGCTGGCCAACAGGCGGTCCGTGGTCGTAACGTTATTAGAAAAAATTGCAGTCTTCGATGCCAGAACGTTGCAGAACAATATAATCATCACTACCTGCTATGCCAGCCCTGGCCCAAATCCAAACCCGGTTGCTTTAGGAACACGATGGCTCGCTTACAGGTACGTAATTGTTGTATCGCGTGTTCCTTTTTACCTGATCTCGGACAAATTATATACGTGATGCCTCGTGATGGTGCTTGTAGCGAGAAGAAATTAATACCCTCGAGAAGAAGCAGCGGTGGCTGCGAGGAAGAAGGCGTTCAGAGTTACACGGCCACGGTATTGTACGCAGCCAAATCACTGGGCAAGGGCCTTCGCGGGCTGGGAGAGACCGTAGCCTCGAGTCTGACTGGAAATTCAGTATCACCGATGGCCATCAATAACGCGGGCAACGACGTAACGCAGCCGGGCGTTGTCACGATACTGGACCTTCATGTCGCGAAAGACGAGAAGGAGCTGGACGATGCGAATGCGGAGGCTGTGATCGCGCACTTCACCGCCCACAGCGACGCGATCGTCGCCATGACTTTCGATCTGACCGGTGCGTTATTAATGACGGCGGATAAAAGGGGACACGATTTTCACATATTCAGAGTTCAACCGCATCCCGGTGGGCCGACGTTGGCAGCGGTGCATCATCTGTACATTCTACATCGCGGCGACACTACTGCGAAAGTACAGGTATAAGTTTTTCTTTTTTTTTCTTCAACTCGTTAATTAACTTTATATAATGATCCGACTTTCCTTAATTAATATTATCAAAACATCAGCAAAATAGTCAGCAATTATATAAAACTTTGATCTTATTTTAAAATGAGTTATCGCAGCGTTTCATTGCATCGCTTTCTCACACATGTGCGGAAATGATGGAGATTCAATATTTGAACGATTTAAATACGTTGTCAAGAAATTGTGAAATATTTCTGCGCTCTGGAGGTGCAAGGAAGCTTCCGTAAATTAATACAGAAATGCTTATCGTGCGTTTATTGCGCCAGGATATGGTATTCTCGAGCGATACACGTTGGGCCGCGATATCAACCGTCAGAGGTACGACCCATGTTTTCCCCGTCGCGCCTTACGGAGGTCCTGTGGGTGTCAGGACGCATTCCACGCCTCATGTGGTAAACAGGCTATCGAGATTTCACCGGAGCGCGGGCCTGACCGACGACGGTACCCGATCCCACTCTCCCGTGTCGCATACGGAGCTACCTCTATCCGCGTATCCGTATTCGAATCCTCGACTGCCGCCGTATCCCCATCCGACGATATTACACCCACTGTCGCAGATACGACAGCCCTCGTCCCTGAATCAGGCCAACAGCTCCACGCAACCGAGGTAGCTACCAGCTTTCTAGAGAATTATAAATATATTAAATTATAAATTATTATTATTAAAAGACATTATACATTTAACAACAGACCGCAACAGAGACAGCGGTTACATTCTGACGACAGCGGGACGTTGCCGTTGAAGATCTGCGCGTGCTTCGCTCCTCCACGAGCTTGGATGTACGCGCAGAGGGAATCCAGCAGTAAGGTCATCAAGAAAGCGGTCGACTCTTTGTTCATCATGGCGTGTCATGGAAACATGATACAGTACGACTTGGAACCTAAAGCAGCTGCTGGTACGTCGCAGTACAATACAGATACAAAAAAGATTGCACGATTTTTTAATCAAACGTCGATCTCTTTTTTTTTCTCGTTACGTAACGCTCGCTCTTGTTGGTTTTAGGAGTGCCAAAGGAAAAGGTCTGCGACGACACCATGATCGAGCTGGAGGTCGAGGCGAAAGGCCAGTGGCCGCTCTGTAGATCTCCCAATTTCTCGGAACTCGTCCCACCGTTGTCCATGTCCAATCCGTTGCTCAATGTTTCGTTCACACCAAAGAACAATCAGGAGCTCGACACGGCCGAGGACCGTTGGTTGAGCCAAGTGGAGATCGTAACGCACGCCGGACCGCACAGGCGACTATGGATGGGGCCGCAGTTTGTGTTTAAAACTTATAACGCGCCCAGCGGGTTGGTTTTCTCAACTTTCAGCGACTTTAACGTGATAGTTTTGATGGACAGAATGACTCACCGAAAATTGCTTGTCGCTAGTGTGGACGTTAATTTGGTCGGAGCGGAAGCAGTCGAGATTGGAATCACCGGATCACGTCCGGCAAGATCGAAGCCCGTTAACATGCCCCATGCAACGTCTAGACCGTTGATGCCAGTTGTCATCGACGGGTCAGGAAGTGAGTGTAAAGAATTGAATCAGCAGAGGCTGAACGCGTCCACGTCATGCTTGAATCTTGACGAAATGAAGTTGCATTTTTAGAAGAAAACGAATCTTGAAAATTATTCATGGAAGAATAATATTTGTTATTTGTCCCGATAGGCAGTTATGAGCAATCGCCGAGATTCATGGAGGCTTACGGCGATCCTCTGGACAGTGAGAACGTGGCCGTCGGCAGCTGCGAGAGTCAACTGAGAGAGGATCTCGCAGAGGCCATGCTCGAAATATCCATCGCGTCGCATCGTGCTCCAGGTAAGTGCGGAGTTACGCAACGGAGTTTTGTTTTAGCACCAAGTTGCGAGTGCAGGTCCACCTCGTTAGTCGCAGTACCATCGTCTCTCGAAGCGACCGAGTCAATATACTCCGCTTAGCCGTGCCACAATTTGTGCGAGCACGAACGATTTGATTTGTACGACGTCCTTTGGTTTTTTCTTGACGCTAGATATGGTGGTTCTCGGTCAGCGTGATAACGGTGATAGTGGCGAGTTTTGGTATTTTTTATTTTTATTGTTACTTGGTTTGCCTGCCGTTCTATATTGCCACACTGTATACGTGGATACATTACACACTGTATATTTTATATTATTACTCTCACTGTATTTGTTTTCACGTTTGACAATTGTAAGATATTTCCGTTGAATTTCATTAAATGATTGCAATTTTTGACGTACGACTTTTTCTGTATATCTAAATCTTATTACATTATATTATATTATATATATTTATATAAATATAATGTGTGTATAATGTTTAAATATTCTGTGCATTCGGATTCGAGCTCGCAAAGCTTGCAGGATTATATATTCGCGTAAATCTGGCATAGCATTTGCCGTGTTTTGACTTGCCGCTTTTTGTTAATAATATCAGAGAAGGAAATAAATAAGAGACTCGTAAGAAAGAAACATAAGACTTGCCGATGTTTCACGACGACGTTGTCACGGCACGTTGCGAAACTTTAGGTATTCTAAAACTGAAAAGGAATATTCCTAAGCAAATTTTTTCTTTTTTTTTAAATAATACAATGTTTCCCGTATATGTATATACATATTTATAACAAAGGATGAAATTACTAGCGTTGTAAGTTTGCGTGGATACAGAACTGGCCAGAGGCAGGTATCTCCATTTTATCCCCGTAACTTTGTATTATATCCGAGCACTAACAACGTATCTTTTTGACGTCTGCTCTTTTGTATATCGAAAAGAAACGTCCAACAAAAGGAACTGTGTACTGTTTTCAATACTAACCACGTAGATCCGTCACGTTTTTTTGCTCGAGTTTTTAACTTTGTGCATATCGTAGAGTCGCAGATTGTTTTGTGATATAATACAAACGGATATGTTTCTCTTCTTAAGTTTGTCTTGATTCGATTAATACGTGTATCGGCGTATATGCAGATGCTGAATGCAATAGAGAAATTAGGAACATCACATTTGTTTTTTGTGTTTTTATCTTTGAAAAGCTCGAGATTTTTATTTGTTTGTCAAGCACCGATTCCTGTAGTTACCAGAACTCACTCGCATTACATGTACCTTCTTTTTTATATTTCGACTATTCCGTTTTCCGTTTGTTCGTGAACGAGGCAAAACCATTCGTAATAACATAATCCTGAGCGAGCATGCGAGCGAGCTAATCGTCCCTGTTAAAAAACAAAAAGAGAAGCTTAAGAGCGAGAGAGCGAGAGAGAGAGAGAGAGAAAGAGACACACGTGAGCAGCGATTCGTGATATTGATACCTGCCAACGGCTTTTTCTGTTACTAGGGAGGCGTACGGTATTTGAGAGGGTGGGTCAGCCGGTAACTAAAGTCGTCAACCCTCACACCGGCACCGTGATTACCGTGTCGGCCGACGAGGAGGAAGACGCTATTAACTCCAATCAGGAGTACGACTCCGCCGCGGAGGAGATCCACGCACCTAGAAGCGTGTGCGCGGAGGAGGGACCGGCCTCGCTCGGCGCGGCGGACCTCTCGGATGAACCGGAGAGCCGGGCCCTGAATCGCGAGCTTACCGAGATCTGTGCGGAGATGCGTTCGGCCAGCGAGCCGGCGATCGACAGCGTGCCCGACGAGAACATACGCGAACTGAAGGAACGCCGTGCCCTCTGCGCGGAAATGGTGCACGGCAACAGGAATCCATCGTCGATCGACTTCGAGAAGGAGGAAGCCTTCCGCGACGTGCCGACGAGCCTCAGTCTGTGCGCCGAACAAGGTGAGATCCCGAGCAGTCCGATGACGCAGGCGAAAGAGACCGCGTTGTGGTGCTGCAAGAGCAAGGCCGCGACCAGGCGCGAGGATCATAACGAGGCTCACGAGAGAAATCTTGCCAAGGCGAAGTACGTCGTTAATTACGATGACGACAGCGTCACGCTCATGGAGAATAAAACCATGCGAAGCGAGAGAAGTAACGAGGCAGCGCAGTCGAGCGCGGACGAGCAGCATGCAGTTGCACGAGTATCTAAGAAGTCCTCCGCGAGAAGAAACGTCGTCGATTCTGTGGAAAAAGCCTCAAAGAGATTCGTGTCGAGCTCCAGTTTCGCGCAGAAACGTCCGACTGAGCAGCAGACGGCGTGTACGGAGAAATACGTCGTCAAGGAGGATGAAGACAGTATTATCATCGAAGATGCACGGTGCGCAGATTCGAACGCAAAGGACGGTGCGGCAAGGAAGAACGAGAAGGAGAGCGGCGACATCGATAAAAAGAGAAACGAGAACGTGAAAAACGTCAGTAAAGTGGTGAAGCCGCATAAAAGCAAATCGAGGGGCTGCGTTCCCTTGCAAGATGTCTGTGGTAATAATCCCCGAGTAACACCCGAAGATAAGCAGGTCAGATGTGCGAGAGAGGAAGCTTCCAGCGATACATCTCGAACGAAGTCGCCTATCGACATGAAGGAAAATTTCGCTAAACTTGCGTCGATAATGGAAAAAGCGGCATTACTGTGGTCTGACAACAACAATGACGATGATGACGAATTGCCGCCGCTGGAGCCTCCGCCGCTGGATCCGCCGCCGCTGGACGATTTCAGTTCCATTGAGTACCACATGGTGGAACCGTGCCTCGGCAAGGACACCACTTCCACTCCATCCGCTCAATCCGACGACGACATCGAGCACATTCACGCGTCCGAGTTAATGCAGATGCGCGCGAGGGCTGATGGCAAGTACAAAGACGCGAGTGCGGTCAGTGCTTGCGTCGTGCAGTCATCCCCTGTGGCGCAACGGAAGAGCAGCAAGAGCACGATCTCGGACGACGATCTCGAGTACATACACAGCTCCGAGCTCAACTTCGATTCGATGAATTTCGAGCGAGGAGATGCGGTCAGAAAGAACGACAGTTGTTCACGCAGAAAGTACAGCAAGTACGCTCTGTCCTCTGACGACGACTTAGAGCACGTTCAGGACTCCGAGATCCGTGAGTTAGAACTTGGCACGATGGCCAGCTCGCCGAAGGAATCTCCGACGATGCAAGAAGCGGCGCCGACGGAGCAGCAAGGACTGAGGTCGTCTAGGTCCGGCAGAAAGCGCAAGGATATCATGGTGATCGAGAAGAGCGATGCAGAGGCTGCGGAGGTCACCGTGATATACAATCCGCTGGAGGATATGTGGCAGAGATCGGAAGAAATCGATAAATGCGGTTCCGTCGAGCAACTTAAGGATAAACCGGAAGCGGCGTATCCGAGTCCCACGAGAAGGATGAAAAATCGCTCCTCAAAGACAAGTTGCTCATCATCATCGTCATCGACGTCGCTGCTGTCCGGCAAGCGAGTTTCTCAGACGGCCGGCGACATCGTCGAAATTATCGACCTCGACGCGTTGCAGAAAGCCGATATGGACGCGGACGTGGCGCCGGAGTGTAAAATCCTGTCTGCCGGAACGCGCGGCAGAAAATCTCGTAAGAGCAAAAAATCGCACTCGGAAGGCCAGTTGCAGGAAAACAGTTCGATGGAGCTTCCCATCGGCGCTCCGCCCTCATTCCGTTCCTCCAAGGTGAGAATGGCGGAGCTGCAGGAGGCCGTGCAAGAGGACTCTCCGAAATGGTACCAGGAATCAAAGGCTCAAGCTCCTCCTTCGACGGAGATATCCTGGAGTTCTGTGGTCAAGAAGAGCATTTCTTCGTCAGAATCGCAGGAGATTCGTAAGGAAACCGATCTTGAACCGTTGATAGAAGTGGAAGAGAAATCAGAGATTGGTGAGCGCGCGAGGAAGCACGATGAACTCGGAGTACGCGATGATCCGTTGTCTGTCGGATCCGTGAGATACACGAAACGCGAGAATACACGACGCCGAGTGTTATCCGAGACCAAAGGGGTGGAAGATAACGTCGATGAAACGAGGACGACGATGACAACGATGGAAGAGAGTGTTCTCGTAAACCTTTCTGCGGCGGTACCGATAGTAGACGAACCTCGTCTGGACAAGGATATCGTGAGCGTCGCGACCGATAAGCCACGTACTAAGATCCGTCGGAACGAAGAGGATAAGAAAAGGACGGGAGACAGTCCTCTCCTTGCTTCGGAAGTACGATTCGTCGCCGACGAGATACGTCGAGGTAACTTGGCAGCCGAGAGGAGAGAGTCGCAAAGAGAATCTTCCTTGCAGCTTCAGCCGCGCCAGGCAGAAGGCAGCTCTGCGCCCGAACGGAACAACCCTTCTTCGAAGGAAGTGTCCCCGGAATCCGATCGCGAGACCGCTGAGAAGCGAAACGTCTCGGAAGTGAACGAGGTGCCGACCGAGCATTCGGCTGCTGCCAGGAAACCGAGCAGCAGGCCCAAGAGGAAAAAGCGCAGATGAGTAGAGGATTGCTGCATGGACGTGCCTAGGGCCAGTCTTGCCCTCTATATACTCCTAATGCAAGTAGCGGGGGTAGATTAGCGTTTATAAATGGGGCAAAGAAATTGGTCGAAATTCTCAGATCGTGACCGTGTGTTACTTGGAAAAGAGCTACTTTGCTTTAGGTAGCGCGACCGACGTGTGTTTCACTACAATTTTCCTTCCGTGTTCTTGCTAAACATTTATCTGATATACTGGTTGCCTGGTGTGGAGATCAATATCCGAAATAATTCGAAACTTTATGGTAACTGAATGACCGTCATCAAAACTCGTAATGAAAGGTATTGAACGCACGTCGTTATATATGTACAAAACCATCATTATTTATTTTAAAATCACGTGGCACTTGGTCCTATTTCCATTTCGAGCCTTCAAACAGTAGTAGTGAATATTTATCACCAGAAACACACACATATTCGCGCGAACAAGTAATATATTTATATAATATGGGCAAGATTGTGTTCTTTAGCGGACTCTAGGAAGTCATTGGACGCTGCAACGTTAGTTTTAATGGGGAATAAAAGTAGCATGAGAGCATCTTAGGCACAGGTTCTTTATTGCAATGTGGCATCCAAGTAACTCCTGCGTAGCAATTTTTCTTCGACTGCCTTAGATCGTAAAAGTAATAAGTTTGGATTCTATGCGGTGCAAACCATAATGGTGCAAAACGGAGGAACGAAACAAATGCTTACATAATATAAATATACATAATATACATATATCGTTTTCACACGTCGTTGCCCGTTATTGGTAATCTTATCGTTTTGTGCAATTAATGATATGACAAACGATCGACCATTAGTGTTCATTTGCAGAATTGATCTTCGCTAACTCTATTTTTGAGTGATGACCATTATCTGTGCAAAATATACCATATTTGTTATACAAGATATCATCAAACTCGTGCAGCTTTCATACATACATTTACTGCCACAGAAATTATATTTTTGCTTGAGTAATATTGTCGTTGTGTGTCACAAAATCGCTTCATTCGGGGAAATGATTTGAATCAGTAATTTTAATGGCTTATTTAACTTTGTATAATATATATGTACATTTCTATGTAATTACCTATTTATTTTTAAAAAGATTTAGGACGACTTTCTATTACATTGATTATGTATTGATTATTGTGTGTGCTATACGAATAAGTATTATTTGACAATTTATTGAAACGTAATAACGATGATAATAATAAGACAATGGGGAAGGTAATCCTTTTCGGGATAAATCCACCTGCGGTACGCAAACTTAGATCGATAGCATGTTTTTCACTAAAACAAAGTATTTTTTTATCTTGAGCTTTTAAGTGCAATGAAGTTTTTATTATGAGAAATCATGCTAGAGAATCGATATTATGTACATACTTATGTAAACACATTGCAATGCGTTTCAATTGTATTCTTTTTTGTTTTCGTTAACGATTAATTTTCGTAATTTGCATGATTATTACTAAATTATGTTTAGCAACAATTAATTTGTAATTTATATATTCCATGCATATTTAATTTTCTGATTTACAGAAGAGTAGAGAATTATATATAAGGACTTTTTATAATTGAGTCATAAAAAATGATTTTTATCAGGAACTATATCTTATCATTAACTTGTTTTGTAATGTTTTTGCGTTTGGATACGTTCCACTTAGCGCTCGCAACGATGCGAACATCATTCTGTTTTTGTTGCTCACAAACAAAGATAGAATAATGCTCGCTTGTGAGCGCCAAGTGGAATGTATCTTTTCATGATCATGATAGACGAAAGCATGATTGAAACGCATTGCAATTGTTTCAATTATTTACATTAAATTAAATTATTTTGTGTTATTTAAATATTTTTGATTGTTTACATATTATATTAAAATTGTTTTAATTTTTAATTTGAATTTGGTAGAAGTAACAATTATTCTAGTAAAAAATTCTAAATACTCAAATCAAGAGACCATGAAGCGGATAAATAAGTTGACACGGTGTTTAATGTTTAAAATTAAAAGTACGTTTTTACTATATTGCAAATCAAAACATGAAAATAAAGGAATAAAGTTCTATCGATATATTACCTGAGAATTGATTTTAGAAACAAATAAAATTGTGCATACGATTATATATACACACACAAAACTTTCATTTTCAGAAATATCTAAATTAGAAGAAAATGTTACTTGATTTTACTTTTCACAGATAAATTCTCTACTTGTATTGCTTCTGCTTTACAATTAGTATCCATTTCTTCCCTAATCTTTCTTCTCTATTTCTCTCTACTGTTTCGCATTTTCGACGAAAAGACTATATGAATGAATAAAACTGCTGTCAACATTTCGTACGTTCAAATGAACGAAAACTTCAAAGTTTAAATGCTTATAAGATGGTAGATCAGAAAAGAAAATGAAAGAAAATTCAATAAGATCACTTTAGATAAGATTTTATATTTACTCTTCTTAGAAATTTTTTAACTTAATCCACGCTTGCTCGAAACGCGTCGAAATGTCAATTATATGAATAAATTAAATTATTGCATTCCTGCAATTCAAAACATACTTTTTTAAACTACGACAGGTATCAGATTTGTTCATTCAATTAGTTCTTTTCTTCAGCGATTTGAAACGTCAAAATGGCATATGCAGGCATATTTGTATATAAAAATTTCACTTTTGAATGTTAAACGCGAAATAACAAAATAAATAGAAAACAAGAAAGAAAATTAAAAAATCATATGACGTGTTCAACGTTGCCAATGGCAACACATAAAAATGTGTGTGTGTAGTATAACATTTCGTTTCTTGTATCATAAATCATAATTAGCGAAAAAAAGGAAAAAATAGAAACAGATTTATCGTATATCGAAAATACTCAATAAACTCACTAGCTTCGCATGAGTGATTCTCGTTGATATCGTTACAATTGTGTAGAAAAGTACGAAAGAAGTGTATCGTTGAGGCGAATCTTTTTATCGACTCGGAGATCAATCGCGCGCGTAAGAAAATCTATTTTAGTGCAAGGACAAGGAGTACAGGGGATGAACCACGTAAAATTCCATCATTATCTGATTACTTCCTGCAATTAACGGAAAGATACATATTTTTCTGAAAAAAAATCGTTGATAAAATAGTTGGCAGTAAAGTACCACTCACTGAGTTCTGAAGTAAATAATCAGTAAAGATGAAAAAAAAACACTTGTAGTTTATTCTCTGTACGTTCTTCGCGCCGTCTCTCATGAAGTTTCACGAGAAAGAATTCTTCATCAAACTGTGATGTCCTTCAGCTAATAGTGATCTCGATCTAAACGTCGTTAGATATTTTATGCGTACGTACAGCTTGATGCACTAACCGAAAGTCGTCTTATTTGATCTTCATCGCGATTATTCTATAATATGTCGTTACATGCAGGCATGTACCACGTAAACCGACGATATATGAGTTACGACAAATTACTGCGTGCAATGCGTGTTCTGGGATGTGTGCGTTGCGTATGTGTGTGCGGAAGCATCGAATATAATCGATTACAAGCAATGTATTGTGTATTATACTATCGAAGGATACTTTGGTCCTCGTCATTCTTACTAGCGAATTGCGATATTTAACAAAACGTGAAGGAGAGTTGGGCACGTCACGTGCATTTTTTTCGTTTCCGTTTCAGTCTTACGGAAAAAGAAATCGATATAACATATTGGTAACACGTTCAAATTACAAAACATACTTTATATGCAAACATTCAAATCCTTGATGATATTTTGACTCTCTTCAGAAAAAGAGTATCGTATCATTTTTCGGAGCCAATATCCGTATAGAGGTATTATCTATTATAATACTACATATATGTGTGTGCATATATATGTGTATTAATTTATAGAATTATGCTAGATAAATTTAGGCTACGTTGCATCGAGAGTCATTAATTGGATTTCTAGACTAGCGGCTCACCGTCGTTTCCTAGATGATTTATTATGGTTTTACCTGAGTTCAGAAATTAATCAGGATCGATTGCGATTTTGGTGCAACCGAGCCTAAACTTATGACAGATTAATGATTAACCGACCGAAATAGGAAATTTGAGCGGCGACTCTATTTATTGATCATTTCAAGCAACTCTTTAAGTTTAAGTTTTTTCGTGTATTTCGAATTACGATTTACATGTATCTACCTAAACAATTAAAAGCAATTAATTGGTATAACATTTGCCACGTTATGGCAAATTGACATTATGAAAGAAAACCTCATAGTGAATAGTGTATCATTTCGTAATAAATCTTATTTGCACATTGATCAATTTTGATATGCGCGGTGGCGGCCAAAAAAGTACAGTATTTATTGGTATTCTAGATGTATATTCATATAGACAATCTATCTACCTATACACACAAAAATAACAAGTGTTATAAAGCGCGATATCCATTGTTTTACATACCAAAAGAAATAAGACAACTGTTTTTACGCACAATTCAAGAAAAGTTTTAATGCAGCATTTGCGTTTTAAAAAATATAAAATATCGTTCGATTGTAAGAACACTGGCGAAAGAGACTTATTTTAATGCTCTCCTCTAGAAAATAGATGATCTACTTTATTGTGTTATGTCAATTTATTTATTTATTTTTTAAGCCATGTTATAAATTATCTAATAATCTATTTCTACTTTATTAATGATAAACTTATATTAACATGTAATTTACAATTTCTTATAAATCAACATAAGTAAATTAATTAGTATAGATATAATAAAAGTATAGGAACATAAAATGTTGAGCTAAAGTTTCTGAGGTATTAAACATTGATTTTATATTGAGTTTATATTTATATTTAAATTTTCAAATCAAATTTACAAAAATTTCTACTAAATATTCCTTTGTGATATCAAATCTCTGTGTAATAATACTTTACTCAAGAGACCAATGATATAAACTTTCGGCCGCCACTGTATATTCCATATCTTTACGAAAGTGGCAATAATCGCGAAAGGATCCAAATGCAGTGATTGCCTTCGCCAACATGCAATATATAACATTATTGAATTCTCGATAGTCAATAGGTTAATCATCGATTTTACTTTCATATTTATTCATATGACTTAGGACATGGAGATTCTATTTCTCTCCGATAAACCTTAGCTTATAGAATCGTTTAGCGTGCTTGGTGTAAAAAGTTTTGTCAGTCTCGTTCGTTGGTCCTTTATCTCATTCTCGTAAATGGTTCTAGCAACAAGTCGCTCGTGAGGGATGCGGCTGTGGATGTGAATGTCCGATAGTTTACATATTTGCTAGTATAATATTATAATGCCAAAGTCTGGACAACCTGTTACATATTATAATTTCTTTGATTTAAGACTACTTGTTTCTTTAAACGTGTGCTGGAAAATAGTTTGGATGAAACTCAAAGTTTAAATAACAATATTAGCATAAATAAATAACTGGTACAAATAAATATTGAACGAATCGAACAAATTATGGGTTAATGCGACTACAATTGCAAATACAAATTTTACGAATGCAGGAATCGTCCCATTGATTCCATAATTTATTTGATAAATCCAAGCTGTATTTTCTCAGTACACACAACGATGTTCAGTATTATTTTCTCTGCAAGTCGCGATTTTTAGCCACGTTCTATGTATTTGCAACCGATGAATGATGACTGACTCAGATGTAAACTGTACAAAAAATTCGAAACGTATCCGCTGTCGCACTTATAATATACATACCGCATTTTACGAAAAAGAGTGTCACAACTCAAAACAGAAAACTTATTAAATAGAAATCAAAGTTATAAAATTATAACGATAAGAACATTTTATTTGGTAATATCATAATTTAAATTCTACTTACTGAAATGATGAATTGAAAAATTTATGATCTGCGCTTTTAAGAATCCTTCTTTGACGTGTTCCGACATAGTTTTCTTTCGAGTCGTGGCACTATTCTTCTTAAGAAATAAAATGCACACATTCTGTACAAAATCTTCTGGAAGTAATTACGAAATAGTATTTGTTTACCAAATATAAGGAACACTCTCAGGAAAGCATTGTTGATGTTAATACGTTGACAAAATTGGAGATACTGAATTTACTTGAGAGTTCCTTAAATTCAGATAGATAGCAGTTAATTAAATCAATGCCATTATTTTCTCTCATTAGATTAAGCGACGTCAAACTGCGTGTCGCTTAATATGATCTCAAGTATTTTATCGAGAGAGAATTATCCACGAGAACGAGAAAAAGGAAGCGAACAGAGCGCGATGCTGTTTTCTTCCACCGTGTAAAATCGATTGTGATGAAAACACGCCGGAATGTATTGTAAAATGTACTAACAACATACTAATTGTAATGACAAATGTACAAAAAAACAAACAAAAACGAAATAAATCATGTCCGACACGCGCGAGATATCGTGCGAGATATTAGCTGACGAAAGAAACGCTTCACCACGAGCGGTTGCTAATATGATACCTAAAAAAAAAACAAAAACGACAAAACGAAAATAAAAGTATATAGCTATACCGTATTACGCATGCTATTTTTCTTGAAAAATTTCTCGTCCTCTTAACTTGGAATTTCGCATATAAGATACATTATATACGGATCTGTATTCGCACCGTACATTTAGCGCTAAAGCCAGCTGTCTTACATTTATTTTTCATAAACATTGGCAGTAAATTTGAGTTTTCAGAAATATTGTAAAAATATTTGGAGAACCCCCGATGTATTTAGAATACAATTCTGTATAATTCATATACGGAATTACATTTTATAATGTCACAATATCATTATACAATGACACATTATTGATAAAATATTGCAACTATTACGTAAAATGTGCGTATCTATAAATATATTTTATGGTATAAACATGTAATATTATGTTCATTCAATGGGGCCTTCAATTAACTTAATGGCATTTTTCAAGTTTATACATTTAGATATCTTTGATTTTGATTTTCTATAATATTAATATATATTAATTAATATTAATATATATTAATTCAATATTAGAATCAAGTCATATTCAGCGCTAAATACACACATGAATACAGATCAAGGAATTTCTTTCTGTCTCAACCTGTACTGCCATGTTTGTCATCGGTCTTAAGGAAAAAACACACTAACATTCATTAGATAACTTGCTTGAAAACTTGGCTATAAATATTCAAGTTTTTAATCTTGATTTTATTCCTTCATTTCGTTTTGTACAATTTATCTAAATTAATTGATCTTTATATAAAATGTTTGTTAATTTATATTTTATAAAGACAACTAACATGCATCATGTGAGCAACGTTTACTTTATCGTTCTTCAAGAATTAAACCTAAAGGTTTTGTCCTTAAGATCAGTGACGTGAGCCCATTCTAATAAACCATAAGTTTCTTCAAATGTTTTTTCCTTACAAATGACAACAACAATTTGGCTCCCGAAGAATTGTAATAATCGTCATTGATCCATTTGTTTTTCAGGTGGCAGCCAATCGGTGGCCAGTTATGAGGACTTGAGTTCTAGTAGCTTCAGCTCCGCTAGCAGAGCGTCCTTGGATGCAAGGAGCTCGCCGACGCCGTCGTACGGGGCCGAGAACATGATGGTATTTCCTGGTGACAGTAGTGGCTCCATTTGAGATTATTTGAGATGCGCAGCCATGTTGCCCAAGTGGCTGCGCTGCCTCAGGTAAAGAAAGAGTGTGACAAGATGCAGAACCGCAGTGCCATGAGCCGTTCCTCTCGCGGAAGGAAAATCCTCGCTCGAGAAGAAGGAAGAGGATGCTCTTCGCTGCAGCCACCGGTTCTGCCTTCTTCGCTTCATCGGTTACACTACAAAACTTTACTTTTCTAAAGCTCCACTAGCATGCCGGATTACATAGTATACAGTGGAACAGATACAGTGTACAGATTGAACAAATAGTGGAGATAATGAAGAACGTTAACGATGAGGAGTGTTATCAAAACAACGGGAGAAAAGAGTAAATGAGAGAAGAGGAAGCTACAAACCCGCGACTCTTCTATGAAGCGCGTGCGGTGACACGGATGCGGTTTCTTTCCGCGCGATTGTTCTGAGAGAATCACGCGTTTTGCCATTATCTTGTTTCCTCATTGTCTCTTCGCCTACTCCGTTCGCTTACTCTTTATGCGTGCATTTGCGCGGGCCACGGCGCTTTCTTCTAGTACATGCAATTTTTTACGGAAAATTCTGTACAAAGCCAGTGGCGTAGGAACGAAAGTGACTCTCATCGTATTCGCGTGTAAATGCATATTGCAAAAAAAAGAAAACGGAAGAGGAAGATAAAAAAAGAAACGCGGCCGAAACAAAAGCCGCGATAAAAAATTCTGTTTCTCAATCTTTCTATTACGCTATTAATACTTATAAGAGACTACTTTACAGTAAAGTACGCTAATTATTAATCCCTATATTTTTATACTTTTGGTATTTCTCTTCGTGGATGACGTACGTTCGAGAATAGTCTGCATTCGCGATAGTTGCATTTCTACATCCCCACCTCGTGCAATTTAACAAAATTTACCCTTAGCACTGTGTGGATTGTCCGTAATTATCTGTAATCTGTAATTTCGAGTTATCTAGTTCCAACATATAATACTTTCGAGTTTTGTAAACGACCGTTTCTTCCCGCTCTACTCGCGTTCTCTCATTAGCATATCAATTTTGGGTGGCCTCAAAACAATGCGTTCGCTCGACAAGATAATGGTGTGCAACAAATGATATATACAATCAATATCCTGTTTAATTGAGCAAACTACTCCATGTTTTTTCTCAACATAAGAGACGAGAAGAAAGTAAATAAATCTTTTGATCAAAAATAGATAAATAAATGCAGCGTGAAATAGCCACTTACAAGCACTACGAACTAATTAAGTAGACGTAATATATTTGCGATTCTGGTAAATATCTGGCGGATAAAAGACGCATTGTCCAGAGGCAACTTAACGCGACGCGACGATCGCGCCGTATCGAAGTAAACCAAGTTTATCCGAGTTCGTTCCTACTCCATCACACGTTCGTAAGTGACCAATCTAGATCGAACGGAGAGTTTTCAACGTTTTAAAGTATCAGCAGCGGGATGAGATGTGAACGAGATCGGTTTAGCTAATACGTTAGTTATATAGATCGTGGTAAAATTTCGCGAAAACGTAAACGCGATATAGCGCACCAGGATATTCCACGAAAATTTGGCATAATCCGTATATATGTACATATTTCTTAGCAAAATTATGTGAGCACATGGATAAGGATTGTTTCCATAAACATTACTGAAATTTAATAACAATTTTTATAACAATCTCTGTCTGTTTCTATATGTCGATATTATATCAATGTTAATTCTTACGAAGTGAATTTCGTTTAATACTTCGTTATTAACGTTTACCATTATTTGAAAAAGAAGAAATTTAGGTAATTCATTCACAGATTTATTACAACTTCTTGATGTTTTTTGGTGTTACCTTCTTTTACATGTGACGTTTTAGAAATATATTTAGAGACACATTCATTGTCTTAGGTCTAAATATAATTTAATGAGTATTATACATTATGTAGATTTGCAAAAACAATGCCACGCATCCGTTCTCCGTGAATACTTATCGATTCAATAGGTAACAGCTTCATTCAAGTATAATAAAGTGCTACAAAGTAAATTAGAGACAGTTAGTCGTAACTAATGGGCCAAATTTAATGTACGTAGATATACAGACGCAAACAGGGTAGAAGCATAATCGATGAGTAGACTTCCCGACATCTTCTGGGTAGGGATTTGCCCGATTTTCGTGGGATACCCGGTTATTCTGCTTTTTTCTAAGTGATATTATACATAGAATAAAAATATTAGCTAATAGCGCGTGCGATCGGTGCCATCTGGACTCGGAGATGCGGAACGTAGCATAGATTATTAGGAGATAGTGCGTGTGCGTGTATGAAATTTTCGTAATATCTCCGTAGACGGCGTAGAGTAATTTTTGTAGGAAAGTAAGTACGAGCGATGATACGCACCGCTCGTTACGGCGACTCATGCAACAGTAAAGTGCAATAGTTGCTTGATGGAAGATACCCTCATTGCTTCCGAGGCGTGAAAGTTTCGGCGCAACAGTGGTCTAAGTACTCAGACTTCCCTCATTTTTTATCTTCAACGCTCTACGTTCTATCGTGAATCTCTCATCTGCAATTTATCTTTCTTCGTGATTACTGCACTTGATGCAAAAGTAACGAGGGAAATTTCTAGAAATAGGTACTATCCTGCTCACCACCGTTTCGTCTGCATTTATCAGGCGATTGATTGTAGATTTTCCAATTCGCGCTATAGTATGAAATAGATATGAGATAGGAGAATCGTTTCTTTGTTTATTAACTTTATAGAGGAGAAGTGGGTAATCGTTAGAAGATATATGTATGCATTTAGCAGATACGCACGGAGGAACAGAGGGAAAACCTTCATTTCATACCTTTTCGAGTAATACTTTGATAAAAAGTTTTAGTACGCAGATACACCGTGCCGACTTGTATGTGCGCGTGTCTATTGTCCCACGCGACACTGAGAATAAAATTAACTCTTGGATACGTGACTTCTATTTCAATAAAATAAAAGTTTCAATAAAATTTACGTTTCGTAAACCGTCACAAAGAACAGTTCAAAATCTTTCTGAAATATTCAAGAGATAAAAAATAAAGATTTTTCTTTTGCAGATAGGAAGCTATCTCAAAAACATATTTAAGATAATTAAGATTCAAGATAAGATTTTTTCCGAAAGCCGTTACTCATGTGTCCAAGAGTTGATGTTCTCGTTGCTGCACTGAATCAAAGAAATACACGGCCGCGCGCACACATATATTTTTCTACCTCTTACTTTCCGATAGCGTCGCCAAGGATCTATTGTTCTCCACGGCGAAAGTAGGCAGGACGAGTCCGCAGGCTCCGATGCGCCGTGCACGATAACCCAGTATCGCATGGTAACTGTAATTATTAATGTAATGATAATTTATACATGTACATAGAGGTTTATCCTTCACACATACTCTCGAGAGACGATTAATGGTCCTTGGTAAGTTGAGACATACGTATTATCTCTTTTTATACTTACATCACAACTTGTGCAATAGACAAATCAATTTTATATTGTTATTATAATAAAATGCACGGATACGTTTTGAAAAAGAAGAAATACGAATGGAGGTATAGGCCAATGCAAAAAAAACAAATTTACAAAACCAGCTATGTATGCTCCTACTCTACGATATGATTCTTCTTTTTCTAAATTTGATACATTGATATTAGTTAAGATGATTCACGAATTCATGAGATCGACATCTATAAAACTTGCACAATGAACGAGTGTGAACTTTGTCTGGAAATGGAGTAGCTTACTACTATGTCTCTTTCAATCAAAAGTGGAAACTGCAAAGTGTGCATAGTCGGGTCTCGAGAGTCGATTACCCTCCCTTGATGTTAACAAAGCGGGCCGCATCGTGAATCGCTTTAATCAACTAACTAATACGCGCGAGCGATGGCTTCGTAACGTTTTACGAACCGATTCGATTTATTGTTACGCCTGGACAATAGCACGTTCTCGAATCACGGGTGTTGCATCGCTTTGCAAGCGTAACGCAATTGTGTACACGGAATTTCTCTGGTTTCCAACAAGGGCGTTTTTGGTTTTACTTCTACGTAGCATAGATCTACTATACTTCTACGATAGATTGTAAGGAATTTTGCTTCTCCCGGAGGTGGACTACAGACGCAACTGCTCGAAAGAAGATCGGCAAAGCAGAAAAATTCCGTTACGTATGCATCGCAGCTGTTTCGTACCAGACGAGAGACTTGCCGCAAAACGCGCTTAGTGTCATTTAATCATCAATGCGCAAATAGTATCCAGCGTGACATTAGGTGCCTTTAGCATTCCTAATCAACAGTGTAATGAAATTAAATAGAAGACAGGATGTTTAATGAGTGTAGTTCGTACCGACTCGTTCTTAATCTGACAAGAGAAAGAAGCTGCAAGCGGTATCACGAAGTGATGAACCGATTTCGTGATCGCAAATCTGTATAGCAATATTTTTGATTGTTTTTACAGAGCGTACGATTACAGTAAAATGTCATAATATTTGAAAATACACATATTCTTAAAAATATTGAAGTGGAATGTCCGCTCATTGGAAAATATTTTAATTACTAAACTGATTGGTATATCTTCTCTTCAAAATTTCGTTGAAAGGCTCAACCATGTAAAAGTATACAGCATTCAAGATCTTTGACGAATTGAACTAATAGTAAGTCAGATTCTCCAATAAACTTTAAGTGGAATTTAATAGCAATTTGATTGTTATTGCATAAAGATTCTAATTAGTAGACATTGTATTCTGTTATATTGCATTGGGCATTCTATTCGATAGAAAGTTATTTCTATTAAAGAATATTATAACATTAACGACATCATGAAAGAATTTGTTATTAATACATTGAGTTTTCTAACTTTCAAGCTTAATTGTTAAAATAGTTTTAATATTGAAAATATTAAATTCAATATTTTTATCAATAGTATTAAATTCAAGATTATTAAATAGTATTGAAAATTAGAAACACATCATTGTGCTAGATAGACAACTTTTGGTATGTGATAATTAATCGCAATTACGGACAATTTTAAAGAATGCTGTACTGGTGAAATATCTTTAAAAATTGATAAAAACAAAACTCAAAGTAATTAAATAATTCGAACTTGGCTCCTCCGCAAAACGAGTCTGCCGTTGCACCGACTGAATTTCATCATGATATTCATTCTCTATTTTTCAATCGTAATATCTTTGAAATATCTAATATCTTTCGATACGTTCGATACGAAAAAAAAAAACGAAAAAGAAAGAGGAAAAAGGAAAGACCGCAAAAGTACATTCCACCAAGCTAACTTTTATCCATCATATTCGATTCCACTCCATTCTCCGAACGTCTAAGTCGCCACAAATAAATAGATAAATGAATAAATATATAATAAATACGTACATATATATACATATATATATGTACGTATATATATAAATAGCTGTAGATCGCTAATTGTACTTCTGCCGATGTAGATGCAGAGCACCTTTGTATCATGAATTTTTGTCCTCTATCGCGCAATGCGTTGTAAATATGATTTTCATCGAGAGAAGATGACGATCATGAGCGAAGTGCTGTGATTGCGAGCCGATAAGCGTTGATCGTGCGAGCTGCTGAAACAACAATCGGCGATTTCCAAAACTTTCCCGACTACTTGCAAACTTGTGAAGATTAACGATTCTACAACTGAAATACGAGTCATAGTCGTCCAACGTCAGAAATCAAGACCTCCCGACGAAATGGAAATAAATAGTGAAAATATTGTGTATTTTTTTCAAGTAATTTCTGACATATCTTGTACATACATTCCTCTTAAAATGGAACGATCTCTCGAGTCGTCAGTAATTTATCACGACAACATCGTGCTTTAAGGTTTGCAAGTTAGAAAGAAATTGGAAATCGCTGCTGGAGAGTGACGTGTACGTCTGTGCGGAAAGAAAAGTATAGATTGTGATGAACGATTTTTAACGAGGTCTCGCGGTGGCGTCGATGCAACGAATGCGGGTATGGATCAACCAAACAACGACAGATTGGCGAAAGAAATAGGAAAGAAACAATGTCTATTAGAATGCTCGAATAAAAAAAAGAGACAAGATATTTCTTATCTAACGTAAAGTCGCCGGTAATATTGAAGGATTCAATGTAACAGTCCGATTTAATCTTTTTAAAATCTTGAGGAAATTAATCTCACATAATGACTTCGAGATTAATTTTCCCAAGGTTTTATAAAACGCGTTAACGTGTAAGAGTTAAATGTCCGACGCTCTAGCAACATACGTAAAACACAACATACACACACACACACGAGCGTTTTCGAATTTGGCAAATGATATTATTTGCATTTTGGGGCATTATTTTCCGTTCGACGCTTGACGTGCGGCACGGGAAAAGAAAAAGAAAGAGAAAGATCGAGTTCCACCTGAAATAGATGTTCGCATGTATGACACCGCGTCACTTCGGCCTACCAAGCGGTTTTTTCATATATTTTACTATATATATTATGTATTTTTGTCTGAGCTGAGAGAATACAGCTACTAATAAACATTAAAAAAAAGTATGTATATCTTATACATATATAAATAGCGTGTAAGAGCGTATAACTTTATGTCACATGTATACAGCCGTGTTGACGGAGCACAGTGATTCTTAAATAAGCCGGCGGCGCTTCGGGATCCTGCCGAGCATCGATTCCACCAGAATCCGACGGAATCCCGACGCTGTGCCTATCGTGGAAGGTGTTTTGTAATTGCGATGGGCGGACGGATTCTTTAAGAAACAAATAAAAGATTTTTAATGACTGCAACGAAAGATGGAAGTCGCTACAAGTCATTACCCTTCTTTCAAGTCAAATCGAACGAGAGCTAATTTTTCAATGGAAAGCTTTTTTTCAAAAACATTACCTCCGTTACATAACCTAAAATTCGGCAATACTTTGCACAGTAATAAAGATATTCTCAGGTATATATTACCCATACAGCACGAAAAGATTGCATATATATTGCAGGAATCTTCCACCGCAACGTAGCAACATTGCAAATTCACTGCGAAATGTTTCTGCAGCATTGCTATGGGATTGCAGGAATGTGAAAATGTCCGCTTTTTGGAACATTGCAACGAAACGTCATAATAATATTGCAATGTAATGAATTTGCAATAATTATAATTATTCATTATTATATACTTTAAATATTTTTATTTATTAACATAAATAGACAATTATATGTAATATAACAATAGTAATAAAAAATGAAATAAACATTTTCTCTATTTTTCTTATAAAAAAGTAACTGTTCTTTATAAAAAAAAACTTAAAAATCCTCTTCTTGAGATATTATTTTTCCTTTAATTAAATAATTGAATCTTCTTCGTTTTTGTTTGTATGTTGCCTGTAAAAATAAAATAGGAATTAAATTCATATATTAGCATAAAATTACATAAAAATATACATACTGCAAGTATGTATAGAATTATATGTAAAATGACATACTTTGATCTCTCAATCCTAACCGGAGCTTAAGCATGCACATATATATTACCGAGCTCAGATTCTGGTCATCACACATCATTGGTCGAATAGATTTGGACAAATCTCGTTAGGATAGGAAGACTCCAATGTTTTAATAAAATGAATTATTAATATTAATTAATTACAAATTTTGATTGTGCGATGTTTCCGAAATATTAATGTCATGTTGCTACAAGTGTGCTGGTATTTTGCGGATATATATCTCTGCAATGTCTTTGTACTGTTGCATTGCAATTTGCAACGTTGAACGTTGCTGCAATGTTGGTGCAAGCTTCTGTGCTGTATGGGTACCTGATAATTTGGCTAGTATCAGTTTTAACATTTTCACCTTTTTTTTCATCGGAGTTGCCTTCGTATTATACAATGTACCACGTATCTAAGCATGCTTAGTGTAAACTATTACTTTAAACCTTATTTAAACATTTTTCATTTAAAAACTATTATAACCTCGCCGTATTGGTATCACGATTTTCGTGTTTAAATGGTCTCAAATTTATCTTATATATTACAAAAATAAAAATAAAATTTAATATGCCTAATAATTAATGTATGTATACGTATGCGAAATTATAAAAACAGGGAATTATTATGAAAGTGTAATTGATGCAGTTAATTCGAGAATCATGATATACTATATGTGCATATCTGATAGTTGACTGACAATTATACATTTTAATCACATATTACACAAATGTATTTTAGTACAAGAAAATAACGTAAAGTATAAAGATCAGAGAATTCAATTAATTTCGACATACATATAATTGATGATCGACCATATATATAATAATCCCAATAGTCGCCATATCATTATATAATAAAAGCGTTTACTCACTTTATTCACGTTACAATGAATATGATACTTCCGATAAGTCCTTCCTGTGCAAGATTCTCTTTTAGTAACAATCATAAATAATATAAAATAATGCGGACGCAACTTCACTACCACTACTGCCATGACGCGCAGTGTAACTGATCGCGATTCGAAATTTATCGGCGATTCTCGAAATATCGAAATAGTCGAAACAGGGAACCAATCGCATTGCAGCCTTTTTAACAGCTAAATCGAATTGAAGTAATAATAAATAATAATAAATTAATAATAATAATTAATTAAGCAATACTTCCGTTGTAGTTTTCAATAATGTAAACAATATTAAAATATCGATATGTAACAAAGATGAAACTGATTTATCGAGTTTGGAGCTTTAAATAAATTTTTGGAGGTTTAAATAAATCGCGAAATATTTCGAACATAATTTTAAAATATTGAAAATAATGATGCAAAGAATAAGAAGTGTACAGGTACATTGGCAATCAGAAGAGAAGATTTATTTGCTAACCATTTGTGTATTTCACAGTATCATGAATAAGAAGAAGTCACAAGAGTTTTTTGTTCAAGAAGCTCAAAAGAGTTCCGTGTTACAGTCACAAAGAACTATGGTTCGGTCAACATTGTGTGAATGATCCCAAGACAGAGAACGACACGTAAATACTCTAATACTAAAATAAAAGCTTTCTTTCGCACCGTTCCTTACCGACCCTAAAGATGCCGTAACGTAAATTCGAAACAAAACGCAGCTCGAACTCGTATTTATCTTTCTCTTTCCCCCGCTCGAATTATACAGATAATTTACAATTAAAATATCTCTTCGTCATAATTTCACTTTTATTCCTCCGCCTTGTGTCAGCACTTTTCGGCACTTTTCGTCTTTTCGTCCAATCTTACAAGCGATTTTTCCGATGTTACAAAGCGCAGCCGAATTCCGTTTTTCGTTTTTTTACACGTATCTACACAGTAGCAAAGCATAAGGATCACCGATTCATTTGATGAACGTGACATTAAGCTTCCTCTACCAAAAATTTAGCAAAATTATTATTTACTCGTTATTCCCGTTATTCGCGTGAAAATGATTGGCGATGAATATCAACGTTCTTGAATTATTTTCCCATCGTCAGGCCTCACTCTCAGTCACGGAGATTCACCCAGGCTGTGGGCCTTCAATAATATCACAGCGCTGTCTCGTGTAAAACCCAACTCATATATACAATTAAGGAATATATTAACAAAAATCTCACATCCGTAGACATTTCATGAAAGAAAGAGTTTCACGACTTGTTACATTCTTTACGGCTATCCTAGTATATCATATACATGTACAGATATGGTTTAATTCTACTTTTTACAATAAAGTTCTATTATTAAAATTTGTATAATTTCCTTTGGATGTAAAACAGAATTTTATTAATTTTTTTTCTTCTTCGTTAAGAGTAAATTAAAATTCGTAAAAGGTACTGTCATGGTAACAACAGTGTGATGCGACGTTGACAATGACAATGGTAATGATGGTTATTAATAATATTACGCGATGTAGAAACTCGTGCGATTTCACTGTGAAATCCCTCAGTACTCGGAGGTAGAAAGACGCACGGTCGAAGTTTCACGAGTTCTCGTTATTTAATAACGACAACGATGATTAAGATTAAGATTTATAATAAGGTGACGATGACGGTAACGATGAGGATGACGGTGACGATGATAATTACGGCGGTCGCTATAGAGGATGTCCCAAGAACTGACAGTTTCTCTCGAATATTACATGAAGAATAGAGAAGCTGAAAATTTTGGAAGACTTAAGACTTGCCACCGTGCCATCAAATGCAAATGGCAAAACTTGCGACAGTTCGGGAGAGTTCTCTCTCCTCCCCGTCATCAAATATGATACAAATATGATACAAGTCTAAATATTTTTTGGCTCCGGACCTTGAGGTAACGGAAAAATGATTGATGCACTGTGTATCGATAATCGATCAATTCAATCCAACCGGTTCAATCAACAGTCTTATCCAAGAGGAAGAGCGCAATAATTCTGGGACACTCTGTATAGGTGGCTTGAATACTTATAACTTTATACTGTATAACATATATAGGTACTATGTATGTGTACGTGTGTGCGTGTGTGTGTATAATAATCTTATTTGCTCATTTAACATTGTTCTTCTATTCTTTCTCGTAATACTTAGTTTTCGTCGGAAGATCCGCTAGAACTTTCTGGCATCGTGTTGAACCAATTCTCCCGAGCTCCGGCAATCCTAAAGGCAAAGGCACTTCAAAACCTCACCCGGGAATATCCATCCATCAATATAATTCAACGATCGATCTTCCCATATATAATATAACAAGAAGTATAAGATACTATATTATATCGATAAGACGTATTACCTCGTACGTTGGCGTGTACTCGTCGGCAGTGTAAGTGAAGTTCTATAATACTGTGGTGTGGCACTTGTTTCGTCCGGTCTTCTCTGTAACGTCATCGTTTCGTGAAGAGACGTAACCAGCTCGTCCTCGTTATCCAAGTAATAGCGAGAGCCCGTCGCGCTCTTGCAGTTCTCGCACTCGCTCCGATAATCGTCCGCATCGTCGTGTAGAGTCGGTAACGCTTGCATGCTGTAGTTGCACGATTCGAAGCTACCGCTTTCGTTGATCTCGTTAGCTACGCTCAACGAAGGCTGCAAGGGTGAAAAAAAATTAAAAATACTCCCGCGTTTCCGGTGACATAATTGTAATAAGAATTTTAATAATTTAATTTAATTTAATTTTATATAAATTAACCATCGTCCTACGTACCTTAAAATCGTACGTCTTCTCGCACATGGCCACCGTGTCGATCGTATACGTTTCGGGTTGCACTAGACCGGACGCTGACGCTACGGGAGCATCTGTATAAAACGTGTCCGAGTCTTTGATATTTCTATAATTACTCGGGGCAGTTGCGGATAGTTGTACGGAGTGCGGTAGACCCTGCGGCGCCGCGACGTTGCTCGGTGACAATCGCAGGTAGTCCTTCGTCGAGCAATCGGTCAGGACGTCCTTCGCTCTGCTGGTGACGTGGGTGGTCAGCGTTCTTGGGATCGTGCGATGGGAAGACACGTCCGAGTTCGACAGAGTCGCCGATATTGTGAACGCGCCGCCGCCGCCGCCGTTGTCGCCCTGACGCGGAAACATTGCCGCGTGTTGGCGATAACTTTTGGGGATAGTCGAATGCGATATCGGTAGCAGTGGCTGCGTGACGGTACTGGCCACGCCAGAATGTTGTTGGCTATCATTGAGATGATTCGCCATGCCGACCGATGGGATGATGGGCAGATTCTCATACGTGTTTGTTCCCATGGTGAAACTCGTGGTCGAGGTGCTCGTGTTCAGATCGATGGTGGACGTCGCGCTGCTTTGGCTCATTGGTCGATAATTAGCAGTGTACATGCTGGGACTAGAGAGCGGCCTGCTCGATGAAGACATCAAGGGTGTGCTTATGTGACTATCATTGGATGATGCTTGCATGTTCACGGTTAATTCGCTTTGCGTCGCGTCAGTGACAATCGCCACGCCCGTGTGATTGTTAGCGTTCGGCATGTAATTATCCGAGAAGTTCATTGACAACAGCGTATGCGGATTCATCGATAACAACGCCTGTTCCGCCCTTGCGGCGGCTATCGCCTCCTCATAAGGAGGTGGAGCCTCTCCACGCGGGAAATAATTGCTGCCAGGTGGCTTCCACAGCGAGTAGCCCGTCCCGCAAGGTATGTCATCCATGGGAACCCCATGGGGCAATCCGCTTCTGTCCAAGTATCCCATATTACCTAAACTTCTTTGGTCCTCTCCAAGTTGTCTGCTTTCCCGGCCTGCCACACAAACTGGTACACCACATACTAGATTTTTATAGCAAAATATTTAATATTTATATAGCATAATTAATAGTTATTAAAGTTTATAAAGTACTACTGCATCTGCTTTGGAAAAGTGATAGAAATTTCTGTTCAACAGACAAGTTACAGTCTGCATTCGGTGGAAACATCGTTACCTTGTATTTTACGTTGGCGCAAACGATGTATCAAGAAAAACAACAGACTTAGTGAAAATATTGCTGTCACAAAACTGGCAACCGATCGTAAACCTATATCATAATTTGCGCTTCCATCTATTACGTTGCTTCCCCCTCCGTCAGTTTTGTCGTTAGATAACAATGTGTTGTCCAGACAAATAAATTCGCAACAGGTATCACCTCGACGGAAGGATTTGCAATTCTCCTGTTGCATAAAAGATATAGATTCTATATAATTCTTCACGCGGCACAAATTGTATTGATCATTTTAATTTCAGGCGAGTCTAGATACATGAATTGGCAATATTCCGAATATTGGTGCGAAACTTGGATAATTAAATCATGATACCTCAATTACATACCTCGATAAATTTGCAAATGAACGCTTTACACAGTGTTGGATTACCATTATCACAAATGCAGAAGGTACACGGTTCAGGTCCAGGAATATAGTGGTAACCGCTTTCATAAGAACGTCCATGTTGATCTTTACAAGCAACTCTGCCTTCCGCGTGTACTATAAATATTAATACATACTAGTTACTAAGATGAGAAAAAAGACAGATGAGTCATAAGATGAAAAAACCAGTTGTCCATAATAGATAATCGCTTTTTTTATGAATATACTTATGAATATAAATTTTATACTGAATTTCTTGTTCCGACTTCATATGTACTAATTAAATGTTTAGATTTTTTCTAGTTTGCTTTTTAATTATAGATTTGTTAATTATGGGTCAAGTTAAAATAATTAAATAAAAAAAGGAAATATATAGATATATACACACACACACAATGATTCATGGAACTATAACGATTCATATTTGTTGTTCCATTCAAAATAAGAAAGTGGAGAAGAGGCAGTGAAATTGTTATCAGTATTACTTTGTCATAAATAATTTTTGTGAATGCAAAGCGATGCATTTGAAAAATGCAACAGTACTTTTTTTAAATAGAGCTCTATCTAATTTTTTTGGAAAAATCGATTCCAGAATATGCTGTGTAAGAAAGTGTTAGAATAAGATAGCTAAAAATAAATATTGCTATTTAAAAATTTTATCTTCAAATTATTAGCACATTGAATTTTTTCTTTTGGTGTTACGGGAAGAAATTATATGAGAGGTATGAAACGGTTACTTTAACAATTCGATTAATAGTTTTAAAGTTTTAAAATTATTCTCCGTTTTACCTCCCATAGGAAAAGATTGGAGGTCAGTCTTGACACAGATTTAAAGACTTCTGGGACCTATAAAATTCCAGATCAGAACGATTAAAATTAATGGACTAAAATGAATAGCTAGCATTGAAGCATTTAGCTGATAAATCTTGCCATCCTCTCTCTTTCTGTACGTGTGTGTGTACGTATACATGTATGTATTTTCATTCGCATCACTTGTGAAAAGATCCGAAATGTTATACCCGACTAAAAATTTCACACATGTAAACATTGCATATAAATTCAATTTATTCTACAAGAATATAGAAATGATCCATGATAATTAACGACGCGATTATATACGCACGTAGCACGCGCACATATTATGCACTTGGCGAGTTATACGCGCAGCTTGCGCGCGCGTATGCACTTTTACATAGCATATAGAACTTGCCCTATTTTTCCGATGGCCCTTAAGCGTTCGACTTTGCATGCGGACACAATACGCGCTCCGACAATCGATGGCATTATAAATAAAAGGCAAAATAGAACGAAGCACTGACGTACGTGTAATCGCGCTCGTGTCTCTCAATACAACAATCGTGCAAATGAACTCACCCTTGAGGCGGGTGAGGGTGAACGTGAGGACCGCATAACCGAACAGATTACCGCTGCTGCTGTATCTCATTCTGCCTCTGTTATCTCCTCATAATTCTGGCCTGTCTCGGTGCCCTGACGGCGGCGATCCCTTCCCCGACGGGCCTGTTAATCGGCGTCAGTGAACCGTCAATGCCGCGACGAGCGTCGGCGATCACATCGCGCTGCCAGCCGTGGGAACGGACACGTTCACGCCGTTACGCGCTCGCTCACTGTCAACTACATCTCCGCGAGAGGCGCATTCATTACCCCGCTCCACCTTGGATCACCCTTCGAGGTTGCCCGTGCACGACAAACCCGCGGCAAACACGACCGACTCACACCGACTCCCGGAATGATCGATTAATAAACGGACGGGCCGTCTCCACGAGCGAGGTTGGCGACTGATCTGCCATCTACGAGCGAGTTGGAAAAACATCGCGAGATCTATCGAATTGGCCGCGTCGGTCACGCGTTTGGGTAATACTTAAGGAGACGGGCTTCCTCACCGATTTCCTTCTAACTTTGCAATATCGTTTATTTTAACGAGAAAATACGATTGCGAGAAAGAAAATCGTCGCTCTCAACTAGAAAGAAAGTTATCACCTACTGAAAAATGACAGTTTCGGGGTTAGGAAAACTGTCATACCGGCGGCGGTCTACGGGCGTAGCGCATACTGACCGAGCATGCGCGGTGACGTTAAAGTGCGTGGAATTAGAAATGTTGCGTGATTGTCGCTATCCAATAAGTAAGTTATTAACAAATCATTTAATTTATCGTACTAAAAATTATTTGCTACTAATCTACCCTAATCTGTTATCTGTTAATTCATGTGAAGCGAGGTTCCACGCAAAGCAAGGTTCTACATTGTAACTTCCACGCAGTACTTTTGGTCACCTCAAAGTTTTGTTATATTTTTTATGTGGAAGAGTACTAGGTGACGGGCGAAGCCCGTCTCCTCGTGCTCCTCCACCCAAGCATATACTTTCCCAGTATAAACTTTCTTACTTTAATATTATTAATTTTTTATACTGGGAAAGTATATGCTTGGGTGGAAGAGCACGAGGAGACGGGCTTCGCCCGTCACTTAGTACTCTTCCACATAAAAAATGTAACAACACTTTCAGGCGACCAAAAGTACTGCGTGGAAGTTATAATGTAGAACTTTGCTTTGCGTGGGACCTCGCTTCACATGAATTGAAGGCCTATTTGGAATCGTACTAATTTGCATTGGAAGTACAATTAGTACGATTCCAAATAGGTCTTCAATTCATGTGAAGCGAGGTTCCACGCAAAGCAAGGTTCTACATTGTAACTTCCACGCAGTACTTTTGGTCGCCTCAAAGTTTTGTTATATTTTTTATGTGGAAGAGTACTAGGTGACGGGCGAAGCCCGTCTCCTCGTGCTCCTCCACCCAAGCATATACTTTCCCAGTATAAACTTTCTTACTTTAATATTATTAATTTTTTATACTGGGAAAGTATATGCTTGGGTGGAAGAGCACGAGGAGACGGGCTTCGCCCGTCACTTAGTGCTCTTCCACATAAAAAATATAACAAACCTTTCAGGCGACCAAAAGTACTGCGTGGAAGTTATAATGTAGAACTTTGCTTTGCGTGGGACCTCGCTTCACATGAATTCAAAACCTATTGGATAGCGACAATCACGCAACATTTCTAATTCCGCGCACTTTAACGTTACCGCGCATGCTCGGTCAGTATGCGCTACGCCCGTAGACCGCCGGTATGACAGATTTCCTAACCCCGAAACTGTCATTTTTCAGTAGGTGATAACTTTCTTTCTAGTTGAGAGCGACGATTTTCTTTCTCGCAATCGTATTTTCTCATCAAAATAAACGATATTGCAAAGTTAGAAGGAAATCGGTGAGGAAGCCCGTCTCCTTAAGTATTACCCGCGTTTGAATGATCGATTATCGATAAGTAGAGAAATCTCTTCTTTTATTTTGAGCACCTTGTATGTATAATTATTTTTGGAAACTAACGGAAGTTAATCACTTATCGATAGAGATTTTTTTGTTCTCTTAAAATTGTCCACAAATATTTCTCAGACATCATACAACTAATTAATTAAAATGTATCAGTTTTATGCATAAACTTGCATAACATATTTTTAAATCATTGGTTATCAAGCACACAAAATGGATATCAAATACAAGTTTTAGCAACTAACCAAGTATGATAACGATAATATAACCGCTCACAAAATGTGATTATTACCGATGAAATATGTCTTGCTTACATATGGGACATTTTATAATTTAGACAAATACCATCATGGCAACAAATAACGCTGCGTCTTCGAACACAAAAGAGGGCAATGTGGAAGCAGAAATCGCCAGAGGTGAGCAAGACGACGTTTTAGAGGATTATTCAAAATCGACAAAGGCAAAACTTCAGGAAAAACCTCGCTCGAAAGCGTTGGCATCAAAAATCGTGAAAGTAATATAATTTAATATTTCAAAATTCTACATAAATAAATAATTCTATAATAAACTCAAAGCAATACGCTCGTTACTGACCTTCCTTACTATATCGCTTCTTTGCACGGTAATTATTGCACTATTAAATTCCTAATCTCGTTATATAAATAATACCATTTATTTTATAATGAATTGCTTATTTTGCAAATATACACAGCGCGATGTATCGCAAACCGCTCCAAAATCCGGATCAGCCCGCATCAAGGAATTGGCGCGGCCAACGAGACAACGCGTGTTGATGACATTGCAGGAGAGAGCATCGACATTGTCACCGGTGTTCGTGGATAATCTCATCAAAATTATCGAGGCGGAATCCTGCTTAACACCGGAGTAAGAGCATCAACCTATTCTTTCTATCCTAATTTGTAACCTAATATTTTATCCTAATTAATATTTTATCCTAATTTACTCTTTAAAATTTCAACTCGTTAAATTTTAGATAGTTTTACATGAAGCTTTTATCACATATTTTTTCTCTACAGTTACTTTTCTGACAAATTTGTTTGTTAATTTGTTATAGAGAGGCTGCGCAAGTACTTCGTGAAAAACGCAGATCGCAGAAAGCAACACGAGCTCCAGTATCCGTGAAAAAATGGGAAAGAAAGATTGCAAAACTGGATGGGACGGAAGCAACAAGCACGTTGGAGAAGGATGCGACGATGTGCCAGTATTTAATAGCGGAATGCTTTGTCAGGAGTATTCTGGGATACCAATGTCAATCGCAGAAGAAAGACGTTCGTGAAATCGCGCAAGTAATACTGAAACGTCTAACGTCTCTCGATGGATACACAGATACTCGAAGCGATGATCGAGCAACGCAGCAGTTGCGCCTGTTAGCTGACATAGTAGCTTGTTGGATAGCTGAAGTACTTATGGAAGTGGCTGAGACGCGTAAAGAGGCTCTAGAAGAATACCGCGAGAAGAGACGGATGAAAATGATGGAAGCAGATGATGATGATGATCAAACGGATAGCAAACCTAATTCGAAGCAAACGGAACGGCAGGAAGTGGCAAATGAGACGGCACAAGAAGCAAAAAATTGGATAAAACGAGAAAATAGTCCACTAAATGAAAGAGAAATAAAAGATGAAGAAATAAATAAAATCGACGAAAGAGAAGATAAAGAAAACGAGGGGTATAGAGTGAAGATAGAGGAAGAGTAAACAATAATAGAAAAATTAAACAAATTATTAAATTAATTAAATAAATTGATAGAAGACAAAGAAGAATGATTGATTAGTTCCCAATTCTAACAATAATATTGGAGAGGGCGTTAGCCATTATAATTTAAAGCAGGAATTTACTTTATCAATGATGATTTTGAAGAAGAATGTAATAAATTCTACCAAGTATAAAATTATTATATCGAGTAAAGGAAACAATAATAAAATGTATAAAATATAACAAATAATATAAATTTTCTCATTTGGAAAAGGAAACGTAACGATAAGAACATGCTCCGCTAAAGTTAACCTAGCACGATTCCGATTCCAGTGCATCCTTTCGCGTCATCTCGTTCGCACGTCTATCGAGTACCTTTTCATTGAACCGTCTGTTCGTTGCGTGTAACGGGCGCTTTCAATTTCAAGAGCGATGATAGCTACGTTACTTATCGATCAAACTATCCTCTCGATATACGATGAGAGAGCAATGTTCACGAACGCGTGTCGAAAATAACGAGGCAATTTCGCGTCGAGTCGATATTTAATAGTACCCTAGATAAATGGCCGAATTGTTATAGGCAGAAGACAATTATTGATTTAGAAAGTCAGCATAGACACCGCGGATCGAACATGGTAATTGATTTCGTAATTGATTGATGCATACTTCGAGAAGTCGTGCATCGCTCGTTGTAGAAACTTTTGTAACGATTTTTTTCCCCATAGGCGTCCACATCTAAGAAGCAACCTAGTGGTGCCGTGAGGAAGAAGAATATATTAAAATTCGAATTGACGGAGGAGCAGAAAGCTGACATAAAAGAAGCTTTCGATCTATTTGATCCGGATGGTACTGGAAAAATTGCTACCAAGGAGCTGAAAGTTGCCTTCAGAGCCCTGGGCTTCGAGCCAACGAAGGAAGAATTGAGGAAGCTAATAGCAGACGTCGATCCAGACGGTCTTGGCAAGTTGTCCTATGAAGAATTCTTACATTTAATGATGGTAAAGATGTCAGAAAAGGATTCAAAGGAGGATGTAATAAGAGCCTTTCGTCTGTTCGATGACGATGACACTGGAAGGATATCCTTCAAAAATTTAAAAAGAGTGGCAGTTGAATTGGGAGAAAATTTGACCGATGAGGAAATACAAGAGATGATCGATGAAGCGGATAAAGATGGCGATGGAGAGATATCACAGGAAGAATTTCTAAGGATTATGAAGAAAGCCTGTTTATATTAAGTTAATGTCAAAGTATAAATGTTTGGACAAGTATGTTGTATTTGTGTGTGTTTAAACGAAAGACTGATAAGTTATTATGCAACATTATACCATTTTGTTATACTTGTCAAAAATATTTTTTCATTAATTCATATCTCCACATTAATATGTTTAATAATATGTATGTGTATATGTGTGCACGCACCATTGATGACATGAAAATAAATAGTATCTTTATTGTAAACATATTTACCTTTTATTTTATTCTTCCACATTTCTCTAAAATTTTATTTTTCCTCTTTCTTCATGTGAAGTTAATTTTATTTCTCATTTCTAATAAAATATAACAAAAGATAGCTTTATATAACAGTTAATTTCCCTCTTTTATATTGTCTCACTTGCAGTTTTCTTTATACATATACTTTTTACACAAATATGTAACGTGTATGTGAATATGGTACAGATATTATAATGTAAAAAATGGATGTATAATGTAAATCATGATATATAAAATGGATATTATTTTATTTATGAAAAATATTTACGTATCTGTTTCCATATCGTGCACTGCAAGCGTCGAAATAGCAGCGTTAATTACTGATCTAACTGATTTTGCTCTTGTTCTTGCCATTTCCAATCCTTTGGAAAATAAATTCGCGGAAATTGGGATTCCACCTATTATTAAATTTACAATTGTTATTACATGCGATGCATAATTCGGTAATCATTACATTGTACAAAAAGTATAGAAATATAATTCACAGTCTATGCTGTGTATAAATAAAAAATACACACCAGGTTTATGCACGTAACAAAAGTTATCTTCGTCGTCTATCGCAATAGAGAATTTTCCTGAAGCTAAATCCTCTTCGTCATCCGTAGGATCAGTTATCAGTAGTTGCCTGTTGACGTAAACATGTTAAAAAGGAAAAAAACCACATAAAGATATTTCTTTATCTATATACATATATAAGCCAATCTTATATAAAATCTTACCTGTCAAATATCGCAAACGAAACAGAAACTGGAAGCGTTCTTACGGTAAATGGAATTTTCTTTTTTGGATGCACAACAATCACTCCCGTTTCCTTATTATAGTTCACTTCAGGCAGGGCCACTGTAAGGCAGATTAATTTTTAAATTAATTTTTAAAGTACAATTAATTTTTAAAGTTTTAATTTTTACACTTACACGTTTTAAAAGCTGCCATTATTGCTCCGGTACAAACGTCTAGAACTGAGCCGTTGTAATTTAGACACAAAATATCGCAATACAAGACCCATACTAATTTGCTTTTGCAAATGCAGAGATCCTTCAAGTCAAGCGCGGCTGAATTGTTCAATATGACGTCTATGCACTTGGAAAGGACTTGTGCCTGTTCACCAGGCGGGCCTGGACGGAACCTTGAGGAACACAGAGGAGACAATTCCACATTTGGCACTACATAACCATGATCTGGAGTGTCCACTTTTGGTGTCGCCAATTCCTAAAATATGATGATTTTAACTTCATCATTATTTTGTAAAATTGATAATCAATCTTTTGAGTTAAGTAATGTATAGGTAAAATAAATATGTAATATCAAGGTATATTTACAGCTTTAATACCACAAACTGCAGTAGTGTTGCCCAATTTGAAAATCGCTGAACTATCTGCCTGAACAATTGACGAGACGTTCACGCTTACTGGCCGAAATGACAAGAACTTTCTACCATCTGGCCGAATGCTTTGCTCCTGTAAAAGCCAGATTTTTCATAGAACATTTTTGAATAATATTAATTTTTATTCAGGCATATATACATATACAAGATACTTACAAGATGATCCTGTAAATACTTTACAGGATGGATTGTTCTGCAAATATATTTAAATAGCTTGTTTATAGATTGTGACTCACTTAGTTGAAATAAAAAGAAAATTATATCTTGCCTAAAAATTTTACAACTTAATTTGTATGTGTCAAATCCAAAAATACTTCTTTATTTGATTTAGCAAGCAATGGTAAATAAAGTTTTTTACCCATTTTCACAGAAAATGACAAAAGTTTGTTATTGCATACTTTTGTATAATGTTATAAATTTATTTAAAAAATAAAATACGCACTTATACTGTACATCCATTTAATTTATATTATATTTTGTCCACTTTCGTTTCTTTAATTTGAATGAACACTTGTTTATCAACCATGTGCCACATGCTGGATTTTAATAAAACTATATTTAATAAAACTATATTATTTTGAAGAATAGAAAATTGAATAAAGAATGTGATATTTTACTGTCGCGCTATCTGTTGAGGTAGTTTGATAACTAAGTGCATTTTTATTGAGTAGTTTAGAGAACCTCAAGTAAGAAAAGAGTATGGACATCGTGAATTCGCACCTGATTGGTCTAGTTTCTAGTGGGATCGAAAATGGCGGAATTGAGGTTTATCAATTAAGGGACTCTATCTAAAATACATCTTTGTAGTGTAAGAGAAGCGACATTGAGGGAATATCGTCTGATTGGCCAGGTAAATCACGTGTTGAGCGCCATTTTGTTTGCTACTATAAGTACTTTTATGTACATATTTATTACATATAAGTCACTAGTAAATCACCAAGAAATTCACAATTTCATTGGTCTAGTAAATTTAGGCAAGAGAGTGACATGACGTATCTACGTGTACTTCATTGCATGACAGTTAGTTTGTGAAAGCCGTGTATTCTTGCAAGTAATATCGCTCATATTATTTTTGCCGTTTAACTTGTAGACAGGAGAGGTTGCTATTAAAAATGGTACGTATTTACTTAATTATCGGTACGCTATATTTTACATTTTACATTATTTTTTTATCCAATTTTATTACAAAAAAAGAAGATGCATGGTTATGTCAAAATCATGACTTTTGCGAATGTGTATAAATACAATAAGCAATAATTTATAAAAATGAAGAATAATATTGTTGTTATATTAGTTTCCTTAAAATTGAAAAACAAAAATATATGTGCATCTTAATGCTATTTTTTAATGCTATTCGTCCTCATAAGTTACTTAATATCGAAAGAGTAGATATTGGAGTGAAAATTGCTCCTATAAAAGCAAAAAGTAAATACCGTGCTTTTTAGTTCCGCAACCAGTATGACAGTGACGTGACAGTATGGAGTCCGCAAGGACGTCTGCATCAAGTAGAATACGCCATGGAAGCAGTGAAGCTAGGATCAGCTACTGTAGGTCTCAAAAATAAAACACACGCCGTTCTTATTGCGCTCAAGAGAGCGTCATCGGAGTTGTCGGCCCATCAAAAGAAGATCATACCAATAGACAAGCACATGGGAATCAGTATCTCAGGTTTAACTGCGGATGCAAGAATATTGAGGTACATTATTTACTTATTGATTCCTTTTATTTTATATAAAGAATAAAAAAGCAACTATTGCATTTATAATATTAGCCTAAAGTTTTCTTTATCCATTGTTATTTTGTAAAGCGAATTATTATTCATAGCCGTTACATGCGGACCGAATGCCTGAACTACAAGTATGCTCACGATGACACGTTACCCGTGAGCCGCTTGATCTCATCTCTGGGAAACAAAATGCAGACATGCACGCAGAGATACGATAGACGCCCGTACGGCGTCGGTTTACTCGTGGCAGGATATGATGTGAGAATTTATCCTACATTATACTAACGATCACACAATAATTATATGGTGGACTATGGTCCTCTACTGATAATTATTACAGGATCAAGGGCCACATATATATCAGACGTGTCCCTCGGCAAATTATTTCGATTGTAAAGCGATGGCTATAGGATCTCGGTCTCAGAGCGCACGGACATATCTGGAGAAACATTTGAATGAATTTTTATCATCTGATCTAAACGACCTGGTGAAGCATGGCCTCAGAGCACTACGTGACACCTTACCCAATGAAGTCGATCTGTCAGTAAAGGTAAATTCGGTGTAATCGCGCATTAATTCCTTTGACATATTGCATTATTTATAATAATGATAAAATTTTTAGAATGAGCAATTTTAACTTTATTAGTGTTGAATTTTATATCTTTATTAAAGAAAGAAATATTGGATCAGAAAATGCATTGAATATATATAAATTATTAAATAAACAAATATATAACTTACAAATATGTTTTTCAGAATGTATCAATCGCAGTAGTAGGGAAGGATCACGATTTCACCATTCTCGATGAAACCGAAACGGCGACTTACTTGACTCAAATCGAGGGCGATGATAAACGCGGAAGGCCTTCGGAGCCGGCCGTGCAGGACGACAGCAGGCCTCCACAGGATCCTCCTGCCGACGAAGGTCCGCAGGATCCTCAAGTCGCCATTGCCATGGAGACAGATTAAATAGTATAACGTAAACTTTATTGCATACAAATTACGTATAAAACTGCATTAAAGCTGCATTTCATTATTAAAATATGTCAGTTTTCTAACAACGGCAAATAAAACCACGCAACATTTATAGTCGGATAAGAAGGAGTATTTGAATTTATAGTCTGCCTATTTATCATCTCTCGCAAGCAACTTGCGATACAAAACTTCTTCACAAATCCAGTTTTTCAAATTATTACGCACATGCGTATAATAATTTCCCATTGCAATTAATTGTAATTCTATTATATTCCATTCGACTAAACTCTAGTTATTTACACAATATCTTTGGTTCGCGTTTCAAGAGACGACTGGTCGTCGATCCGCTGACTCTTCTTCCGTTGCTTTAATATATTTGTCAAGAAATATTCGCCAGCTTTGTACGATGATCGCACTAACGGACCGCTAGCAGTGTACAGGAAACCTAATTCATTTCCCAGGTTTTCCCACGCTTTAAATTTCTCAGGCGTTACGTATTCGATGACTTTCAAGTGTCTCTTGGTGGGCTGCATGTACTGTCCCAATGTCAGAGCGTCCACACCAACGTCCCTCAAGTCCCGCATAGTCTGCTCGACTTCCTCGTCGGTCTCACCCAGGCCTAACATTATCGACGATTTCGTGATTAACTTCGGATTGAGCTTCTTAGCTGCTTTCAACACTGCCAGTGATTGCCTGTATAATAAAACCGTAAAAGATTAGTTAAAAGCATATGAAGTCATTTTAACAAATATATACAAAATTATAATATACCTGTACTGAGCACGTCTATCTCGAACGAAGGGAGTTAGTCTCTCCACAGTTTCGATATTATGTGCGTACACGTCCAGATTGGAATTTACGATCGTGGCAACGCAGTCCTCGTTCCCCCTAAAATCTGGTACTAGACACTCCACCAGAATATTACTCCTACGGTGAGTGATCAAGCATATTTAATAACAATAAAGATTGTGAGCTAAATTTATTGTTAGAAAATGAAAGACAAAGCACTCTTCAAATGTGGATAAGATACCTCTTTTTGAGTTCCTTAACAGTGGATGCGATGTGACTAGCCCCACCATCTTTCAGATCTAAGATAATCGCGATGCATTTGGTGAATTATAATAGCACAGCGTAATTGCATACTTCATAAAAATGATTACTAACCATCGCGATCCACTGATGTTAGAACAACATAGTCCAAGCCCCAGTCTGTTATTGCGCTAGCAGTGTTAACTGGCTCTTCTGCGTCCAACGGCGGTGGTACACGTGCAGTCTTAACAGAACAGAAACGACAGCCGCGTGTGCACGTATCTCCCATTAGCTAGAAAAGCGGTAATTTATTTTTTTATATTCTTTATAGAATTTAATCTTTTTTATTAACATTACAAATATTATATATTTCTAATAATGATGAATTCTATAAATAATATAATACACAAATTAATCGAATCATTAAATTGGACGAACCATGATAGTAGCGGTTGCTGTGCCATGACTACCTCCGCCCCAACATTCCCCAATGTTTGGGCATCTGGCTTCCTCGCAGACTGTGCTTAGACGTAATTGTCTTAACTGAGCTTTTAAATTACTATAACTCTTGCCTATAGGTATCTCCGTTTTTAGCCATGGTGGTAACCTCAGTCGGCCCGACTCCCCTTTTTCCAATTTTAACTTTCCATCATATTTTTTATCTTTCAGAAAGTCTTCGAATCGTGGACCATTTGCTAGTTTTTCAGAAAATGTTTTATCATTCTCCGTTGAAGTCCGCAAGCACTGTAACGAAACATTTTTGTAAGCTCTGAGGGAGCTTTACAATGATACTATGCTGTCACAAATAACAAAATTTACAAAATTTACATTGATGGAGAAAGATTTGTTATTACATAAACATCTCTTAAATAAAAAACATTAACATTTACCGTAAAATGAAAACTGCAGCTAACAGGGTATCTGAGATTCTCGACGCTGGATATCCGTAACATATTTGTACCATGAAATTAGAAAAATATACTTTTAAATATAAAATTCAGGAACAGCTAGCTCATATTTTTAATCTCATTTCGTGGAATATCGCCTTTAGAAAAGCGGAGCAGCGCCAGCAGCGCCGCCGAGCGTTCAGGAACGGTACTATTCGACAGATTGAGTGAACTCTAGTTGCATCGCGCACTCCACGAAACATCGGCTAAAAAATAGGATGATGCGTTTTGATTACTTGCGGAAAACGTGAATAGGAGATGCAACGGAGCTCTTCAGTTCGTTCCACCTAATTCGCCGTGAGAGTGAATGCGCACGGGTCATAGGAAAGTTGATCTTTGCAGCATCAACTTTTGATAAAAAATCGTCGAAATTGTTCGTGTGTACGCAACGCCACGATTGCCACGCCGAACGACCCAGGAAGCGCTGTTGCAGCACGGCGTTGATTTATCCGGTAGAAATGTTGTAGCCGATAAATCAGTATCCGTCACGATACGATGGAGTTTATGTCGCTGCTAAAGTCTGTGCTAAGTGCTTGTCAGTGTCACTCTCGATTTACCGAGTCATAAAATGGTGAGTGTCCGTTACTAATATCTCTCTCTGGGAAAAGCAGATTCCGGAGAACAATCTTCTACGTGAAAATCGCAGATGCGTATCGAACGATCAGTCATTCGCGTGTCAACAGCCCTAAGTGGGTGATCCTGTCCGATGTGTGCGCTGTACTCTTTTGCCACCGTGACTGTCGCGCTTTTTTTACGGATAATAGTAACGTATTAAAAGATTATATATTACTTCGTGCGTCACTGGCATAAAAATCTAAATAAATGCATCGAGGAATTAATCTATTCCATCGGCTTAATAGCTTACTTGTTTGTACATGAATCTTTGTTATCTATAATCGTGATATATGTATTTCGATTTATGTTACTCAGACTGAGACGTTGCAATGAACATAATTCCTGTGTAATATTAGACTGATAATGATATTTTTCTTTCACAAAGTTAGATCTCTCTATGTTTTTGCTTTTTCATATTTATTTTCTATAAAATAGGTTATTTTATTATATTTTCTTTTATATTTATTTTTTGCGTTTTGTGGTTAACATAACAATTTAATTGATTTATTTAATTATCTTGTAATAACATTGGTATATAAATATCAAGTAATCTCTCTTCTGTAATACATAATTTTTGGAATCTGTGATTCTAGGGTGCAAACATATCACAATTAGAAAGAGATATTGGCTCTGATCAGTTTCCACCTAATGAACATTATTTTGGTTTAGTCAATGTAAGTGTAACAGTTTGCCTAAAGCAATTTAAAACGTTTACTCCTTAATGTTGCTTGATGTATAATGAAAAATGTTTTCTCGCAGTTTGGTAACACCTGTTATAGTAACTCAGTACTGCAAGCTTTATATTTTTGTCGACCATTTAGAGAGAAAGTCTTAGAATACAAAGCTAGAAACAAACGAACTAAAGAGACACTATTAACATGCCTAGCAGACTTATTTTATAGTATCGCAACTCAAAAGAAAAAAGTAGGTTCCATAGCACCAAAAAAGTTTATTGCCAGACTGAGGAAAGAGAAAGGTACGTTTTCGAAGATGGATTTGCGCATTTTGCAATTATTTCCTAAAAGCCGTTTCAATCTTTATTACGCCAAGTTAATCTTTTTCAGAGGAATTTGATAATTATATGCAACAGGATGCGCATGAGTTTTTGAACTTTCTAATAAATCACATAAATGAAATTATCCTGGGTAAGTACTCACTTGACTTTTCGACAGCGTTCGCATTTCATTGACGTTCACGATCTCGTATTTCAGCAGAGAGAACTCAAAGCAAGCCGGCCGGAGGAAAGTGTGGGGCAGGGGATGCTGTTGGCTCGCCACCGGAGCCCACATGGGTTCACGAGATATTCCAAGGAATACTGACCTCGGAAACACGCTGCCTTAACTGTGAGACTGTTTCTAGCAAAGACGAGGACTTTTTTGATCTACAAGTTGACGTAGACCAGAACACTTCGATCACGCACTGCCTCAGATGCTTCTCCAATACTGAAACCCTGTGTAGCGACAACAAATTTAAATGCGATCATTGCAGTAGTTATCAAGAAGCTCAGGTATTAATGACAGGCGGCAATTATGCATCACATTTTCAGCAAATCTCGTAAATCGTTGTTGATTGCAATGTTGTTGTGAATTACAGAAACGAATGAGAGTCAAGAAACTACCTATGATCCTGGCATTGCATCTAAAGAGATTTAAATACGTAGAACAGTATAATCGTCATATAAAAGTTTCTCACAGGGTAGTTTTCCCATTGGAACTCAGGCTTTTCAATACTGTGAGTACTTTTTTCCATGTTTTCGATACAAAATATGCTAAAACTTGATCTTAATAAATTATATAAATGCTGCACTACTAATATATATCGAATAGCATTTAAAAATATTTTATTTATTTGTAACCAGCAAATCTTTCTCTAGAAAAAATAAATATTTAGTGACAATGCATGCAATTGTTTGACTTGTAGAGTGATGATGCTGTAAACCCAGATCGTTTGTATGATTTGGTGGCAGTTGTGATACATTGTGGAAGTGGGCCTAATCGAGGGCATTACATTTCTATAGTTAAAAGTCATGGATTCTGGTTGCTCTTTGACGATGACATGGTCGATGTAAGTACGCTTACCTTAGTGCGCGGCTATATAATATGCGATATAAATATTACTAAAATTGTAAAAAAATATTGTAACATTCTCTCTTAGAATATTGTTTTTTTTTTATTTTCAGAAAATTGATGCATCAACTATAGAAGATTTTTATGGACTTACGTCAGATATTCAAAAGAGCTCTGAAACTGGTTATATTCTGTTCTATCAATCGCGAGATTGTAGTTAAAATTTAATATGAATAGCGATTGAAGTTGAATACTTCTACATGCTAATTTCATTTGAAGCAGTTTTTTAAAAAGTGCGCATGTAAATTTCTGAATGTTCTTATAGTATGTCAGGTTATTTATGAAAATAATAATAATGTTTGATCATGTTTTGTCTCTTAGAAATACGTGAAAAGAAGCATTGTAGTTTCATAATTTAATCTAAATCTCTTCAAAATTATATTTTATAAAATATTGTATAAAACTATTCGTTTTATAGAAACCACCGATTGTTTCATAATCATGAAAAATTTTGAAAGCAATTTATATGTAATGTTTATATTTATATTTATGTTTGAAAGCTAGTCTATCTCCGAAGAGGAGAGTGAACTCGGTTATTTACGTTATTACAATAATTTACGTGTCCATTGATATAGAGAGAAGAAACGTTGGAAGCACTATCAGATTCTATACAAATGTAAAGAAAATATGACTGAAAATAAAAATATTGTTATGAAAATGTGCATTCCCGTTGCATTGTATGTAATAATAATAATATATCTATATAGCTTGGAATAAAAACAAATCAATTAGCTCCTAATCAAAGTATCAATATTTTACATCTAGACGTATTTTACATTTTTAGCATACACTTGGAGTCGCGTAATGTTTTCACCTTGACATAAATTCCTTAGGAGGCGGTATTGTTCCTTGTGTATCAATATAAACAGTTTCATTTTCCGGAACGAACGATGTCGACCAAGATATAATTGCACGTCTTGGTTCGCCAAGTTTAGCAGCAAGCATCGAAGGCGTCGTATTCGAATCAGTTCCACGGGGGGGGTTCTTTGATGAATCGTTTATTCTTTTCTCTCGTCTACACTTTTTCGCAAAGATGAATCCATCAGTCCCTTAAATATAATGCTGATATTGTACAATATAATGCGCGGACTCTTACAGCGTACTGTTAAATCCTAATGCGTGAAAAAGGCTGATAGTTTTCTGAGAAAATATTATATTCAATAATATAATATAATATAATATTCAATTTTCATAGAAACTGTATTACTACAAACCTTTTTAAACGAAGCCATATTTTTAAAATAAATGTTTTACGAATATATATACTGGATAAATAATTTATACATTACAACATTATTTACTAAAAGCACTACTATCTGAGAAACACTCAAATCTAGCGCTCGCACAATTTTCCAAGATTATTTCCGAGAAGAATATTCCTTTTATCACGAACTCGGTTCCGTGATTTCAGCAACACTCCGATAGCAGGAGAAAACCTACTCACATTTATTGGATAATATCGTTTATTCCTAACCACTCGGTAGCGTTGCTAGCACTGGTTTGCCGTTCGATGAGGTTTTATTTAACTAATTTATCCTATTTTAAGTAATTTAAAATAGCATGAAGTATAAATGAAAAATTAATAAAAATATGAACTATAATTATGAAACGACGATGATCACGAGATAGTCTATGTAATCTCTATAAAATAAATTAATGTCTATATACAATGAGTCTATGTAGCTGCTTAATAGTATTTACGTAGATTAATAGTATTTACGTAGATACACAGAATAACATACACGTAAATATTAACACGTTAATTAACAGTGATCGCCGACCCTAGCTGCCGCATTAGCTTGTAACATTCCTGAAGACGTTTCCGGTCTCCTATGCGTTCAAGCGTTTTAGCAGCCTCCGCGAGCATACCAGCACGTTCTCCTGGCGAGGCTAACAATAATGTTGGTAAATGCCTGCACGCCAAGCACAATGCGACTGCGTGCTCCCTCTCGCTGTTATTCTGCTCCTGCGATCGGTCCTTCCCACATATGATGGAAGAACGTGAGTTCCTGTGATGCAGACTTCGATCCAGCAAAATCTGAGTTTTCACCGGCGTTGCTCCAGCCATGATACGCGCTGTGGCCTCGTATAAAAACACTCGCGCCAATACGGACTAAAACAAAAATATATATATATTTCAATATGTCCTATATAAACAGAAGCATGTAACAAAATTTTATCATTGTTTAAATGGATTTGTGTACTCACTGGAATATGTTGGCACAATTGTCTCAAGCACGCTAAATCGCGTTGGAACTCGGCGAGAGGCATGCTCGCCGCTGGTTTTTCTAGCTCCGCATCTGACTCTTGCCACAATGTCGTGCGTATCTCGAGGAGCCAGTCGCAGACCCACAACTGAGTGAGCTGAAAAATGAAATAATAAGAAAGATTAGAATATGGAACAATCGCGTGCACGCGCACGACTCACAGGTGGGCATAAAAACTATTGTACTATGTGGTGCTGCGACCTGCCACAGGAGTTGCACTGCAGAAGTACTGCATAGTTATATTTCATGCAATGCAACTACAATGCACACTTGTAACAGGTAAACAATAGCACGGGTTATGCTTGAAAAAAGTTTTGGTGCATTTAGTATACAAGTGTTCAACACTGAGCGACGAAACTTGAAATTCTTTGCCACCTTCGTAGCAAAAGATTCTTCAAGCGTAAAATTGCGCAAATTTATTCTAGCTTTAAATTTTTGGACTCTTAAAGTATCTGCATTTAATGATTTTGTTATTAAATTTAATGCTGTCAGGTTGATGTTGCATTTAACAAAGCTACGTTAACAAAATGATGATTAAAATTTAAATGATAATCAAAATGATTTTTTAAATGATAATTAAAATTTAATAAAAATGTTTTGATAACTTACCAAGACTTGCTGCGACGACTGTTCCTTGCAATTGTAATACACCATAGATTGTTCGAGCAGCAGTCCCGCTTGATCGATAAAACACATAGAAACTAGCTTTGTAGAATGTTTCGCTGCCTGCAGAACGTTGAATACAGCGTGCGGCAGTGGGCTGCTATTGTTGTCGCCGATTTGGAAGTTTCTCTCGTAAGGAAATTTACTCTCTACGATGTTCCATGCCTTCGAATCTTCCTCCCCTAGTCTCCAACTTGCAGCGGCGCAAATCACCGCTCCCCACCACAATCCAATCTCATCTTCGCAAACTGTAAAAAAATAAAAAAAGGAAAAAAAAAGTACGTTATATCATAAATTGCGTAATTTGTAAAAATGCTTCAAATAATTTATGATTTATTTACTTTACGGTTTCAAATAAATTCTTATATTTAAAATATATTTTTACACGTATATAGAAATATATTGTCAATATAAAAAGCTTTTCTTGTAACCTTAGGCAAATCCTTTTGCACTTACTCGCTACGCTGATTTTATCGGTACACGGGAAACAAGCATCCACTTCCGCCGAGGCCATGATCGTTCGTCCCAACTCGAGTACAGAAGACGCGTGACACTCTCCGACTGTACCAGTCAGCAAACGCAGACACTGCTTTATCAGGTGATCCCTGTACGCGCGAGCCGCATACGACAGAGGGTCCGCTCGGCTACTCTGCGACGTGAATTCACTGTTCACGAATTGCTTCTTGTACTGCCACTTCTGAGACGCCAAGAATCTCGCGCCTTCGTCGGTCATGATCCACTTCAATTTCGGAGGAACGGTGCAGGATGACAACAGGGCGCGTGCCTTGCCCAAGTAATACTTGTGTATGTACGGGAAGAGGGACTGTTTCAGGCACAACGCGGTGTTCACGTATATCTCCGCCAGAAGCGGCTTCGGCATGTTCTCACCAGCGACCTCCGCGTAATTGACCGCGCAGAGCGCGAGATACAGGATCGAGTCCTTCGTGCCCTCGGATAAACGCAGGCAGAGCATATGCTGGTAGACGATGGCTATCTCGACCGCCGACATCTCCGCCTGCTGCCGCTCCGACTTTTCCGACAGCCACTTGCTGACTTGCATGATCCACCTTCCCACCCATAACTTGTGGAGGACCTGCCTCACTATTTGCCACGTGGTAGCAAGACAGACCTCCGTTCGCGACAGCGGAAAGGATCGGCCGAAGTACTGCAGGCACTGATGCAGATCCCGGTACGCCTGATTGTACTCGTGCTTCGACATGTTGAACTCGGCTTGGCGTCTCCAGCGACGTAACTCGAGGAAAGCCTTGCTGTCAGTTGGCAAAACGGGGTCGCCGTACAGCAACAGTCTACAGAGGCCACTGGTCAGAAGTATCAGGTTGGTAAACCAAAGAATCACATTGCTCCACGACTGCTTGTCCGATTCAGATTGATCTGTAATGAAAATATTAGCAGTGATGTAAATTTAGCAAAATTATAAACAATAAATTGGAGTTGGAAGGTTTTCTAATTATTATTTTGCGTACCTTGATAATTGAGGATCGTCCGTCCGTCCAGTTTCGTGTTCAGGTAATCAGAATTGAATTTGCCAATGTTGTTCACAAGGATGCCGAGAGGATTGAACGCCAAGAATAATAACATGAGTCCACACAACGTTAACCGAGTGTGATCTCTCATGCTTCCGCTGGACGAAGTGGGTATGGAATGCAGATTGTGCAACGCGTCCGAATCGTCTTTCACCGATGACGGAGAAGGTGGTGAGAGCGGTGCGGGCGCGGGTGACAAGGATGGCTCACTCGAGTCTGAGCGCGGAGGCGTCAGTTCTCCGCACACTAACAAATCGTGAAGATTTTGCCGTTGGGCAGCCATTTTCAGCGCCATGACCTCGGCCTTTAGCTTCGCATTGGTATTTTGTAAGTACCTATATAGTTGCACGAAGAAGGATTAGAGACTTTTCATGGAATTATTTGCATTCATTTATAATGGAATATTGTCCTCGTTCACGATACTCTTGATTTATCACGAGTGCGTGTACGTGAGAAAATTTGCAATTTGATTCTCACCTGATGTAGTCGATGGTTTTTCGTAAAATTGCCGACTTGTTCAATTTCGCGTCAACTCCGACTATAATGTTCTTCAACTCGATGATTTTATCATTAATCGATGTCCTATAACGCCGCTCGATGGCATTGTGGGCACTGCGCTTTACTTCTCTCACTCTCGGTACACCTACGTGTGTGCCAGTGTTCAGACGATTAATTTGTACTTTATCAGTGTCCAGGACTACAGGAATCCCTTGAATCACATAAAATTATAGAAAATATTGATGCATTTTGTATCATAGAACTAATATTTGTGTCTTTTTTCATGCTTGGTACAATGATGAAAATATAATTATTCATACTTATGCAGATAACGTACATTTTTGAAAATGTTTATTTAAATTATTTTGTTTACCAGTGGTTAACACTGCTCCATTAGCAGTGTTCACGAGAGTATGTATCTGATGCGGCACGGGAGTTGACGTAATGGCCTGTGCGCCCTTCGAATATACGAGGGACTCCGACTTTATTAATTTGGCTGGGAGAAGCAGTTGCCTCTGTTGAGGAACTGGAGCTAAAGTCACGACGTTCGGCGACTGGACATTAAAGTTCACATTTTGCGTTGGTATGGCATACTGCGAACTAAACACGGTAGGTGCTGTCGAAGCAACCGATATTCTCTGCGGTCTGTTTTGCAGTACCGGTGCGACGTTCTCTTGTTGCATGTAAGTAATAGGTTGATTATTATTCGTTACTGTTTGTCGTGCCACCATAACATTTGCACTTTGCCGCTCAATAGGTGGATCTTTGAAGTCCTTGAAATCCTTGAAATCCTTAAAGTCGTCGGTGTTACTAAGATTCAAGAAGTCAAACGTACTTCCATCCACTGGCATGGGCTCTTCCAACTCGGACAGTAAAGCTTCATCGCTGAAGAGATTCTCATTGTTCAGTAGTTCGCTCTCGCAATTTGTAAGAAGATCTAGAATGTAATAAATTAATAAATAATTATCGGAGCTTGATAAGACGTAGTAAAATATTCATAAGTTATCTTTCATCATTTTAGATAAATATTTTACTACGTGTATTTACTTCTATTAAGTATTCTACTTCTCACAATTTGTGAGATCTAGAAAATAATATATTAATAATTATTGAAACTTAATAACATGTAGTAAAATATTTATAAGTTATCTTTTATCATTTTAGATATTAAATATTAATATGCAGATTGTTAACATTGTTTACATACGTAGTTGTATGAAAAAGACCGCACATTAAATATATACAGCATTATTTGTGACACAATAATATGAAAAGCTATAATAATTATGCTTTAATATTCTTAAATAAATAATTCTATATATCACAATATTTTTACGAAACATGGCAAAAATGATTGTTCAATAATGTATACAATTCTATCTAATGACTGTATCCCTCTTGCAGATGTAAGCAGCAGTATATAAAAAATAGATAAAAGAAGGCTAAAATATTCAATAATACAAACGAGATAGCGGTAATAAGCTCAGCAGTAAAGTAACATTCATGAAGCTTTCCAAAATATGTGAAGAGTTCGTCGAAAAAACACTGTGCAGAACCTACCATCGATACCAGTGACTTCGTTCAAATTGAAGCTGTCATTTGATTGAAAATTCGAAAAATCATTCTCTTGAGCAGGTACCCATCCTCCTGGGTCTGCCATTGCGCTGTTGCTGTCCTTAAATACTTAATCACATCAAATAAATGCGAATTGTCAATCACAGGTAGCTCGCGCGATGTAACACTGATATGTCAAACGCAATAACTAAAGAATTACAAACGATCATACGATTCCCGTGTGGCCAATCCGAATGCCGCTGCAGATCGGATGATATTTCGTCATTGCGCGTGTTACTAAACTCACTGAGGTGAGGTTGCACGAAAAAGGAAGAAAAGAAACAAATGCGTCAGATATGAATTTAGCAGACGTGCAACGATAAATATGGAAAATGTATATGCGCAAACAAATTAATTATTCAATAATTATTCTGAATTTGAAACTATATAATCAAGATGATAAAAACAAATATGAAACTACTCAGACGATAGAGAGACGGAGAGAGAGAGAGAGAGAGAGAGAGAGAGAGAGAGATGTTAATGCGCCTCATTGACCATGTGATGCAATTAAATCAATGTTGTAATTAAATCGTTTTACCCATATCAAGTATTTCATCTGCAAACGGAAGTCGACGGTTGGCAGCGTAAAACAGAATGAAAAAGCGGAATTGCTCTTAACCTCTGTTCGACTAATCAAAACGTTGCCCGCTACATTTTGATTGGTCGAATCTCAATTACCAAACCGCACGTAATCTCAATTTCCAATGCGTAGTCTGACACGTGCTTTAAGCCTGATCTACAAAGTGCTCTTTGCCTCGTTTTTTTGAATCTTTTCTGTAAACTTTTTCTTAAATTAATAATTTGATACTAAATTTAACTAAAAATATACAGTAAATTTAATGATATATCTTATGAAACGATAAATCTTTTCGTGTATTTTTATAACACATTAAATTTTATTTTGTAAAATATATAGTACAGATACTTTATATTTATAATAATTTTATAAATATAAATAACAAGTTTTACTTCTCTTTGGACAACGCCGCAAATTTATTGTTTGCGAGTGGTATATCACTTTCTTCGCTTAACGATTCTATCGAATTACTGCTAGCTGTATCATCTGAGAGTCTCTTTTGTTTTTGACCTTCAGTTTCTTCACCATCCGAGGACGTATATTTAACTGACGTATCGGAATCGTTCTCTTGCCGGTCCTTAGCTTGAATCCATCTTACTGTATCAATATCTGCATGCTCCTCCCATTTTGCTGAAAAAACAATATTTATTCCAAACGTTTTACATCTCTCAAACGCAACTTTATGGAAAAACAAATATAATAAAAATAAATAAAATAATACTTTTGTCAACGGTCCACTTTGGTGGATACGTGTACAGGGGAAGTTTTCCTTCGAGAGTCATTCGTAGTAACGAATTTGCCGCTCTGTACGTGTCCAATCTTGCTGCTCGAGCCGTCTTGAAATCCTTTTTAATAGCCCAACCCTCGCAGATGTCCATTGCGCTCCATGTATCGTCATTCTCCGGATGTGGAATCCTCAGCAACTTCGGCAGATTTATTCTTTCGGCCATGAACCTTATGGTTGTGTACGGTTCTCTGACTTGGGCGATCGGAAACGAACCCATCAACGTCTGCAGCTGCTTTGGTACGGTTGAGGGAAAGACCAAGCCCGGGCAATCGCACAGGCACACGGTTCTCGTGAGGTAAATTGTCTGGAAGTACTTGGTGTGACCAGGCGTGCGAGACACGCTCACGACCTTCTTACCTTAAAAAGAAAAAACGTAACCTATAAAATTACCTATAAAACACAAGAGATCAGGTCATCGGATTCCCTTCAATTAAAACAAATGTTCTTACCCATCAGCGCGTTCATCAAGGATGACTTTCCGACATTTGGGGTTCCGACACACCCGATAGTCAGAACACCGTTCCTGTATTTCTCATGTTCGACGTACGCAGTATCCTCCTTTTCTATCGTTACGTTATCCTTGTGATCTACGTCCTCTAGATCGCACTCCGAGTGCATCTCTTCCATAATTTTGCTACACCAAGAGCTCAAGTCGACCTTGTCCTTCACAATGTCTTTGCACACCTCCAGCAGCTTCTGCGCTCCTTCCGCGGCCATTTTCACCTTTCCTCTTCGACGTCTCTGCTGCAGACCCTGCTTCTCATCACTGGTGTTGCCACGGAGATTGTAAGTAGGGTACGACGTGAACATTAAGACACGCAACTTTGGATACTGTTTGCAGAAGTAATGCTTCCAAGCGAGTACCAAGGCTGGAGGCACTAGGTCGATCTTGTTTAATACTAGAATCATGTCCTTCTGCAATTCCGTGGTCACGTAATTGTACAGGTACGGGGGAAATGTCATAACGGGATATCGAATGTCGACAATGATCAATACGATATCCGACATCTCCAGCACTCTCCACAGCTGCCGCCAAGTTTCCAGATTCAATTCGAAGTAACTTAGACTATCTAACTCCTCCATCTTTCCTAGGTATTCCTGTATGTAAAGAATTATTAAATTAGTAACTGATAAACAAAAAATATTAACTTTTATTAAATTAATTAAAAAATATTAACTCAATGTAGATCAGTGAGTTTTCTTAAACACAAAGTTATAACTACGCACCGTGAAATATCTCTGTTCCTTCATTTCTAATTGCTGTTTCGTCATACCAAAGTCCCATGGAGGTCGTTTCGGCATGTCCATTCCACTTGGATAATACTTGTCGGATACCTCCTGATCTTTCAGGCTGATAAATTCAATACTTTGAAAAGCTCGCTCCTTACGCTTCTGCAATTCCTCTTTAGATTCTTGAAAGAACTGCAGTGCAAATCTGTTGCTCGAGGATCTGCTATTACTTGGTTGTTCGTTTATCTTCTGCGTCAGTTTCTCACGACTTATATGTTTTGCATTATTCGAATTAATGGAAGGGTCATCCTGGTCGTCGACATCCTGATTTGCTGATATAAAAATACATTTTGTTTTTTGTATAATAGGACATGATTAATTTGTCGATTAAAATATGATTTATCAACAGGATAAAATATGAGATAAAATATATTTGAATGATCAAAATAGAGTATAAGAACATAAACAAATGCAAATATTTTTACAATTTTAACGGATATTTTAGAAGTGACACGTGAACTTACACGATATCGTATTTTATTACAAATTTCTTAAATGTCACTAATCCTTTTATTAATAAATTTTATTAATAAATGATTATTATTACGTGATTCCTTACCAAGCAAAGTTCGTTGTCGTTGTTTTTTAGCCTGTATTTGCATCTTCTTGGCCTTCCCACTGAATGGGATTTTTCGTCTTCCTTGGGGCATGATTTTGAGATTGTACGTATTCTGTGTCGCTATTTTACATTAGCATAAATGTTAAACACTCATCAAGCAGAAATTTATAAACCACTTTGCAAATAGAAGAATAAATTTAAAATTTTTAATTAGGTGCTTTCAGCTCAACAAATCATGTAGCACCGAACACGTCGAATAGAAGAATGCAGTAAAACAGGTTGAAAACAGGAGGAAACGATCTCTAAATTTTAGAGTCCCTAGAAGAGTGTCGCTTGTGTGACAGATGCTGGAAAAGACCCTATACTAGCACTAGTGCAATTCTGCCTAAGAGCTTGTCGGCCCTGGTTTATCCCCTTCCTTCTTCTCTTGGCGGCAAGTCAGAGTATTGTTCGCAACGTGCAACGGAAAAGTTGGATGCAGAATTAGTTGTACTTTTGTTTCTTCTGGAGACTGCTGGAGACTTTCGATAACGATGGAAGACAACTGTGTTGTCAGCGATAATGTAAGTGTTAATGTTACATGCAACGGTAATCCAAGTTCCGCCATAGGTAAGTTCGAAATAAACATATTTGTGTACTCACGTTTATTAGATTGATAATAATTTAAAAGTTTACTAAAAATAGAACAATTCATAGACATGTTTTTCTCTTTTGTTAAAAAATATGTATGACAATTATGGCTATGATCTAAAGGATCATAAAGATATTTGAACATTTCTTCTTTATCTTATTTGCAATATCGAGATCTTTAAATATTTTGCTGATCAGCATTTTTTATATGGCAATATTTGAACATTCTTACTGTGCGTCAAGCTAATATATCTCATCTTACTTCGCAGAAGACACATTAATTGCCGATAATGTTACATTCAATAACGCTCCATTGCAAGAACAAAATGAAGAACCAAATAGAAAAAGAAGTCGCAATAAGGCTGAACTTGAAAGCAAATTGCTCGCCGAGGAGGAATATAATCGCCAACACGATGAAAAAATATACAAGCAATTGATGCATTTGTTAAATAAGAGCCAATTTTATTCGAATTATTTAGTAGATAAAGTTCAGAAATCCATGAAGAAAGCGAAAACCACTAAAGAGAAAAGTACAGCAAGTTTCGTTAACGATGAAAATATACCACCACCACCACCAACAAAGAGGAGACTAAGGAGGGCTAATATAAACAGATACAATATACAAAAATACATGCCTACAGACGTAAGTAATGTGACAATCTTTCGTCAGTATTTGAGTATTTTGAGTAATAATATTATTAATACTCAAGTATTAAGTATTAATGTATTATTTAGTTGTTAATAAAAATTTAAATTTTATTAGATATTAATGTATCAAGTATTGGCATTGAGTATCAATAAATCATAATATTTAAATATTAATATTAATATTTAAGTATAATTTAATTTGATCAAATTATAGATTAAAGAGCAAATACAAAATAGAGACAAAAACAATCTGAGTGCGGAAGAGAGAGAAGCAGCATTGTCTGCAGATTCAGACAACGAAACGAAAACAACAACATCAACCAGCGACGTGGCCGTTACACCAAAATATTTTCATGGCGCTCTGCGCGATTATCAGCTAACGGGTTTGCAGTGGTTGAAAGTGCTTTATGAAAATGGCTTGAATGGAATTTTAGCTGATGAAATGGGGCTTGGGAAAACGATACAGGTCATAGCTTTATTCTGCCATCTCATAGAGAAAGAACAAGCTGGACCTTACTTAATAATCGCGCCTCTTTCAACTTTACCGAATTGGCTGATGGAATTTGAAAGATTCGCTCCCGACATACCAGTTGTGACATTCTACGGCAGCGAATTCGAAAGGCAGTGCTTACGTACAAAAATCAAAGATAAATATCCGATTGCTGATGCCGATGGTTACACGACCCAACCCGTTGTAATTACAACCTACGAAATACCATTGCGGGAAACTAAATTCCTTCAGTCTCAGAAATGGAGATACATTGTAGTAGACGAAGGGCAAAGAATAAAAAATCCTGACTGCATACTGGTCAAGTATGTCATTGCTTATTGCATTATTAAGTACGAATTTACAATTTTAGAAATTT